>NC_133426.1:43332500-43964375 GCF_049350105.2 Macaca mulatta
GGGGAGGGGAGGGGAGGGGAGGGGAGGGGAGGGGAGGGGAGAAGAGAGGAAAAGAAACACAAAAGAAAGAAAAAAAGGATGTTTTTAATGATGGACAAGAAATTTGCCTCTTAGCTTTCTAGCAGTAGAAGAAAGAAGGGAAACTTGGTCCTTTATATAATTACCAGTGTCAAACAGATTTAAAAGGACAGTTTATCATAAATAGCACTCTTAAAGTTCTTCAAAAGTAGAACACTTATGTAATAAGCTACATCATCATCAAAGATGAAATTACCACTTACAAATAGTTTATTAAATTAGTCTTTTTTAACTTTTATTTTAAGTTCCAGGGTACATGTGTAGGTTTGTCACACAGGTAAACTTCTGTTATGGGATTTGTTTTACCAATTATTTCATCACCCAGGTATTAATCCTAGGACCTGTTAGTTATTTTTCCTGATCCTCTCCCTCCTCCCACCCTCCACTTTCTGATAGTCTCTAGTTCGTGTTGTTTCCCTCTATGTGGCCATGTGTTCTTAAAGCCTTTATTATTTTTATCAGGTTGCAAAGGGAACGTGTTCACAATAAAAAATTTCTAAAATATATAAAAGCTCGAAAAAGAAATAAAAAATTATCCACCATGGAGAGATAACCACTTTTAATACCACAGTATATACTATACCTATATATATGCTGTGTGTGTATACGTTTATGAATTACAAAATATATGTTGATGTGTTATGAAAATATATTTTATGTTTGTAATATTCATATATGTACTTTATAATATAAATTGCAATATATAGTATTACAAAATTGGTCATTTATGTATATGCTTTGCATATTTCCTCATTCTGTATATGCATTTATATGTGAAATATTATGCAGGTATTGGAAATTGTTATAATTTATTTTCCTAAACTTATATGACTGGATATATATGTATGTATGTATATATATATTTCTCTGTTATAAACAAAAATGTAAATAATAATTCATTTTTGTTGAATTCTGATTATTTCCATATAATCAATTGCTCGAAAAAGAATAAGTTAGGCAACAAGGCATAAACTTTTTATAATTTATATTTACGTTCATAATCTGCCCTCTGGAAGAGTAGAACATTTTATACTTTTTTAAAATGTATGAGAAATCGAGGAAGGAAAAAATGTGGATAGGAGGCAGGACTAAATTGCAGCTCCCACTTGGATGGAGAGAGCAGCATGTGGAGACTCACATCATGAACTTTTGCTCCAATAACTACTGCAGGAATATACCAGGAAAGCCAAAAGAATCCACAGACCCTGTGAAGGAAGCATATTGCTCCTGCAGGACATAGGAGACAGCCCAAATACTGTGAGTGCCCAAACTGTGAAAGTGGGGAAGGGGGAACATCTGCCCCCGAACACACACCCTCACCGGGGAACCTGAAGGTCTAGATCACAGGAGAAGGATTCCACCTTAACTGGAGCTGAGTCAATTTAGAGAGCTGAGTGAAATACAGGGGTAGAGGAAGCAGCAGGAAAAGCCCTGTGGGCTCTCTGGGTCCCCAAGGAAGCCATTTCTGACATGTCTCACAGGGGTCCTTGGGAAGGGCCACAAGAGGAACTGGGAAAAGACCACAGGGAGAAGAAAACCTCCAGCTGAACTTTATAACAATTCCAGCTGAACCGAGTTTCCTGGCTAGAAATCAGGAGGGTGTCAATCTGGTGTGCAGACTTGACAGGCAGGGATTTGCAAAAGCCCTGTTTGCTTTCTCAGCGGGGAGGCTGGTAGCCTGGGGCAAACTCGCCCACTTGCCCACTGCCTGGAAACAAACTCGGTGCTATTGAGGGAGCACAGTGGTAGTGAGACTGGCCTTTTGGGCTGCGTGGGAGCTGGGCGAGGCCCGTAACTGCCAGCTTTCCCCCACTTCCCTGACAACCTGCATGACACAGCAGAGGCAGTCACAATCTTCCTGGAGTAACTCCACTGACTTGGGAAACACACCACCATCCCCCACAGCATCGCAGCAAGACCCGCCCAAGGAAAGTCTGAGTTCAGACATGCCCAGCCCTGCCCCCACCTGACCGTCCTTCGCTACCCACCCTGGTTGCTCAAGACAAAGGACATATTCTCTTAGCAGTTCTAGGGCCCCACCTACCACCTGATCCTCACCTATACTACCACAGCTGATGCTTTCTTGAAAGTGCCACCTCCTAAAAGGAGGCCAACCAACACAAAACTAGTGCATTAAACAATGACAACTAAGGACCGTTACAGAGTCCATTTCACTCCCCTGCCACCTCCACCAGAGCAGGTGCTGATATCCATGGCTGAGAGACCTGAAGATAAGAAGGAACCAAAAATACAATTCTAGTAATATGACTTAACAGGGTTCTTCAACACCCCCAGAAAATCACACTAGCTCAAGTGCAATGGATCCAAACCAAGGAGAAATCTCTGAATTGCCAGAAAAAGAATTCAGAAGGTCAATTATTAACCTAATCGAGGAGGCACCAGAGAAAGGTGAAGTCCAACTTAAGGAAATGAAAAAAATGATACAAGATATGAGGGGAGAAATCCTCAGTGAAATAGATAGCATAAATAATAAACAATCACTACTTCAGAAAATAAAGGACGCACTTAGAGAAATGCAAAATGTACTGGAAAGTCAGCAATAAAATAAAAAAAAAAAAAAAAAAACTTCAGAGCTTGAAGACAAGGTTTTCAAAATAACCCAATCCAACAAAGACAAAGAAAAATAATTTTTTAAAAATGAACAAAGCCTCCAAGACATTTGGTATGATGTTAAATGACCAAACCTAAGGATAATAGGCATTTCTGAGAAAGAAGAGAAATCTAAAAGTTTTGAAAATATATTTGTGAGAATAATCAAGGAAAACTTCCTCAGCCTTGCTAGAAATCTAGACATCCAAATACAGGAAGCTTAAAGAATGTCTGGGAAATTCATTACAAAATTATTACCACCTAGGCACATAGTCATCAGTTGATCTAAAGTCAAGAGGAAGGAAAGAATCTTAAGAGATGTGAGGCAAAAGCATCAGGTAACCTATAAAGGGAAACCTATCAGATTAACAGCAGATTTTCAGCAGAAACCCTACAAGCTAGAAGAGATTTAGGGCCCTATCTTCACCCTCCTTAAACAAAATAATTATCAGCCAAGAATTTTGTATCCAGTGAAACTAAGCTTCATAAATGAAAGAAAGATATAACCTTTTTCAGACAAACAAATACTGGGAGAATTCACCACTACCAAGCCAGAACTACAAGAACTGCTAAGAGGAGCTCTAAATCTTAAAACAAATCCTGAAAACACATCAAAACAGAACCTCTTTAAAGCATGAATCTCACAGGACCTATAAAACAAAAATATAATAAGTAAATTGAAAAAAAAAACAGGTATTCAGGCAACAAGTAGCATGATGAATGGAATAGTACCTCACATCTCAATACTAACATTGAATGTAAATGGACTAAATTCTCCACTTAAAAAATAGAAAATTGTAGAATGGATAAGAATTCACCAACCAAGTATCTACTGCCTTTAAGAGACTCACCTAACACATAAGGACTCACATAAACTTAAGGTAAAGGGGTGGAAAAAGACATTGCATGCAAATAGACACCAAAAGCGAGCAGGAGTAGCTATTCTTATATCAGACAAAACAAACATTAAAGCAACAGCAGTTAAAAAAGACACAGAGGGGCATTATATAATGACAAAAGGCCTTGTCCAACAGTAACATATCACAATCCTAAAAATATATATGCATCTAACATTGGAGCGCCCACATTTATAAAACAACTACTACTAGACCTAAGAAATGAGACAGACAGCAACACAATAAAGAGTGGGGGTATTCGATACTCCACTGATAGCATGAGATGGGCTATGAAGACAGAAAGTCAATGGATTTAAGAAACAATGGATTTAAATTATACACTAGAACTAATGGACTTAACAGATACTTACAGAACATTCAACCCAACAACTGCAGAATATATATTCTATTCATTAGTGCATGGAACTTTCTCCAAGATAGACCATATGGTAGGCCACAAAACAAGCATCAATAAATTTAAGAAAACTGAAATTATATCAAGTAATCTCTCAGACCTTAGTGCAATAAAATCATAAATCAACTCCAAAAGGAACCTTCAAAAACATGCAAATGCATGGAAATTAAATAACCTGCTCCTGAATGATTATTGGGTCAATAATGAAATCAAGATGCAAATTTTAAATTTTTTTTAAATTGGGCCAGGTGCAATGGCTCACACCTGTAATCTCAGCACTTTGGGAGGCTGAGATGGGCAGATCGCTTGAGTCGGGAGTTCGAGACCAGCCTGGTCAACATGATGAAACCCTGTCTCTATTAAAAATACAAAAATTAGCCAGTCATGGTGGTGGGCAATTGTAGTCCCAGCTACTTGGGAGGCTGAGGCAGGAGAATCGCTTGAACCCGGGAGGTGGAAGTTGCCGTGAGCCAAGATTGCGCCATTGCACTCTAGCATGGGCAAGTGAGTGAGACTTCATCTCAAACAACAACAACAGCAACAACAAATTTTTAAAAAATCTTTGGACTGAATGATATTAGTGACACAACCTATCAAAACCTCTGAGATACAGCAAAAACGGTGCTAAGAGGAAAGTTCATAGCCTTAAATTCCTACATCAAAAAGCCTAAGAGAGCACAAATAGACAATCTAAGGCCACACCTCAAGGAGCTAGGGAAACAAGAACAAACCAAACCCAAACCCAGCAGAAGAAAAGAAATAACCACGATCAGAGCAGAACTAAATGAAATGGAAACAACACCACCAACTACAAAATACAAAAGATAAATGAAACTAAAGGCTAGTTCTTTGAAAAGATAAATGAAAGTGATAGACCATTAGCAATATGAACCAAGAAAAGAAGAGAGAAGATCCAAATAAACTCAATTAGAAACAAAATGGGAGATGTTACAACCAACACCACAGAAATACAAACAATCATTCAAGGCTACTATGAACACCTTTATGCACATAAACTAGAAAACCTAGAGGAGATGGATAAATTCCTGGAAATATACAATTCTTCCAGCTTAAATGAGGAAGAATTAGAAACCCTGAACAGACCAATAACAAGCAGTGAGATTGAAACGGTAACAAAAAAAATACCAACAAACAAAAGTCCAGGACCAGACACAGAGCTGAATTATATTAGACATTCAAAGAAGAATTGTTACCACTCCCACTGACACTATTTCACAAGATAGAGAAAGAAGGAACCCTCCCTAAATCATTCTATGAAGCCAGTATCACCCTAATACCAAAACCAGGAAAGGACATAACAAGAAAAGAAAACTACAGACCAATATCCCTAATGAACATAGATGCGAAAATCCATAACAGAATACTAGCTAACTGAATCCAACAGCATATCAAAAAGGTAATTGACCATGATCAAGTGGCTTTCATACCAGGGATGCAGGGATGGTTTAACGTATGCAAGTCAATAAATATGATACACCACGTAAACAGAATTAAAAACAAAAATCACATGATTATCTCAATAGACACAAAAAAAGCATTTGACAAAATCCAGCATCCCTTTATGATTAAAACCCTCAGCAAAATCGGCATACAAGAGACATACCTCAATGTCATAAAAGCCATCTATGACAAATCCACAGCCAACATAATACTGAGTGGGGAAAAGTTGAAAGCATTCTCTCTGAGAACTGGAACAAGACAAGGATGCCCACTCTCACCACTTCTATTCAACGTAGTACTGGAAGTCCTAGCCAGAGCAATCAGACAAGGGAAAGAAATAAAGGGTAACCAAATCAGTAAAGAGAAAATGAAACTGTTGCTGTTCGCCAGTGATATGACTGTATACCTAGAAAACCCTAAAGACTCCTTCAGAAAGCTCCTAGAACTGATAAATGACTTCAGCAAAGTTTCAATATACAAAATTAATGTTCACAAATCAGTAGCTCTGCTATATACCAACAGTGACCAAACTGAGAATCAAATCAAGAACTCAACCCCTTTTACAACAGCTGTAAAAAGAATAAAATACTTAGGAATATACCCAACCAAAGAAGTGAAAGACCTCTACAAGGAAAACTACAAAACACTGCTGAAAGAGATCATAGGTGACAAATAAATGGAAACACATCCCATGCTCATGGATGGGTAGAATCAATATTGTGAAAATGATCATACTGACAAAAGCAATCTACAAAATTCAATGTAATTCCCATCAAAATACCATAATCATTATTCACAGAACTAGAAAAAAATATTAAAATTCATATGGAACCAAAAAAGAGCTGCATAGCCAAAGCAAGCCTAAGCAAAAAGAACAAATCTGGAGGCACCACATTACCTGACTTCAAACTATACTATAAGGCCATAGTCACCAAAACAGCATGCCACTGGTATAAAAATAGGCACATAGACCAATGGAACAGAATAGAGAACCCCAAAATGAAGCCAGATACAGTCAACTGATCTTTGACAAAGCAAACAAAAACATAAAGTTGAGAAAGGACACCCTATTCAAGAAATGGTGCTGGGATAATTGGCAAGCCACTTATAGGAGAATGAAACTGGATCTGCATCTCTCACTTTATACAAAAATCATCTCGAGATGGATCAAGGACTTAAATCTAACACCTGAACCTATGAAAATTCTAAAAGATAACATTGGAAAAACCCTTGTAGACATTGGCTTAGACAGACTTCATAACAAAGAACCCAAAAGCAAATGCAACAAAAACAAAGATATAGGTAGGACTTAATTAAACTAAAGAGCTTCTGCACAGCAGAAAAGAAGCAGTCAGCAGAGTAAAAAGTAAGAAGACAACCCACAGAGTGGGAGAAAATGTTCAAAATCTATACATCTGACAAAGGACTAATATTCAGAATCCACAAGGTACTCAGACAAATTAGCAAGAAAAAAAAAAAAACATGAAAAAGTGGACTAAGGACATGAATAGACAATTCTCAAAAGAAGATCTACAAATGGCCAACAAACCTATGAAGAAAGACTCTACATCACTAATGATCAGGGAAATGCAAATCAAAATCACAATGCAATACCACTGAATTCCTGCAAGAATGGCCATAATAAAAAAACCAACAAATAATAGATGTTGGTGTGGATGCGATGAAAAGGGAACACTTCTGTACTGCTGGCAGGAATGTAAATAGTACAACCACTATGGAAAACAGTGTGGTGGTTCCTTAAAGAACTAAAATTAGAACTACCATTTGATCCAGCAATCCCACTACTGGATACCTACCCAGAGGAAAAGAAGTCATTACATGAAAAAGATAATTGCATGTGCATGTTCATAGCAGCACAATTTGCAATTGCAAATATACAGAACCAGCCCAAATGCCCATCAATCAATGAGTGGATAAAGAAATTGTGTGTGTGTGTGTGTATATGTATATATATGTATATATACCTATATATGTATATACATATATATATGATGGAATACTACTCAGCCATAAAAAGGAATGAATTAATGGCATTCACAGCAACCCGGAAGGAACTGGAGACTATTATTCTAAGTGAAGTAACTCAGGAATGGAAAATGAAACATCATATATTCTCACTCATAAGTGGGAGGCAAGCTATGAGGATACAAAAGCATTAGAATGATACAATGGACTTTGGGGACTCAGGATAAAGGGTGGGAGTGGGGTGGGGGATAAAAGACTACAAATTGCATTCAGTGCATACTGCTCAGGTGATGGGTGCATGAAAATCTCAAAAATCACCACTAAAGAACTTACTCATATAACCAAATATCACCTGTTCCCCAAAAACCTACAGAAATAAAAGATTTTTTAAAAATGTATGAGAAATCAAGTTGATTTCCAGAATGGCAGAGTGAGGACCTTGGTGATGAATTTGCTCCCGTTAAAAACAAAGAAAATACTGACAAAGCAATCAAAAACAATCATTTTTGAGCCCTGAAAATAAACCAAAGGAACAGAACAAACTGCAAAGAGTTTATTCAAGAAAAATTATTTAATGTTGGCAAAAACAGTGGGGTCTATGACATTGTAATTTGAGTCTTCTCTTATCTTCCCACCTTCCCAACTCAGTGGCATGGTAGCCATGAAAAGCTGACAGCTTTGTAGCCAACAGAAAGAAATGATACCTTTTTGGAGCTCTGTTAAAAGCCCCTCCCCAGATTATAGTCAATATTTTGACCTGACCCATAGCTCCCTACAAAAAATTCAATTCTGGCCAGGTGCGGTGGCTCACGCCTATAATCCCAATACTTTGGGAGGCCAAGGCGGGTGGATCAACTGAGGTCAGGAGTTGAAGACCAGCCTGGGCAACATGGTGAAACCCCATCTCTACTAAAAATACAAAAATTAGCCGGGCATGGTGGCATGTGCCTGTAATCCCAGCTACTTGAGAGGCCCAGGCATGAGAATTGTTTGAACCCGGGAGGCGGAGGTTGCAGTGAGCCAAGATTGCGCCCCTGCACTCCAGCCTGGGCAACAGAGTGAGACTCTGTCTCAAAAAAAAAAAAAAAAAACCTCCAATTCCAGCAATTCCAGGATATCCTTGCTACTTGATTTGACTCAGAGCTCAGATATGTAAAACAAACCTTATCTCCAGGGTGTCAATGAAAACAATAGTAATTAGCTGAAATCATTAATGTGAAGAGTTCTCTAATACTGATTTCAATCAAACAAGAACCTGGCCAAAAATGTTAAAGGTAGATCTGGGAAACTAGATAAGCATAGAAGACTCTGAAAAGTTTCACGATTCCTTGGGCCTAGAATACTGTGTATATGTACAGCTGAACTAAAAAAGGGGAGGTCCCAAGTCATTAACTTCTGGTTGAACTTGAAGTTATAGAGCTCTTCAGTACTAATGACTCCACACTAAAGATCAGAAGAGAAATGCTATTTGAGGATCCAACACCCAGCAGATCAATCCTCAGATCTTGCTTATGTAGCAAGATCAAAAAGAGATCCCAAAACCACTGAGAGAACATATAATTTTTACAGTCTTCAAGGGACTCCCCACAAACGTTTTTATTAACTGCACTTTTGTTATATAGTGAGAAGCAATTAAATAAGATGCTATAGATTGAATGTCTGTGTCCTCTCAAAATTCATATATCAAAATTCTAACCCCTAAGGTGATAGTATTAGGAGGTGAGACCTTTGGGAGGTGATAAGTACTGAGGGTGGAGCCCTCATGAATGAGATTAGTGCCCTTACGAAAGGGAGCCCAGAAAGCTCCCTTGCCCCTTGTGCCATGTGAGGATACAGCAAGATGATCCTCTACAAACCAGGAAACGGGCCATAACCAGACACTGAATCTGCCAGTGCCATGATCTTGGATTAGCCTCCAGAACCGTGAGAAAGAAATTTATGTTGTTTATAAGCCACCCAGTCTATAATAGTTTGTTATAGCAGCCTCAACAGACTGCAACACAAAATTACCCTCACTCTTGGGTACTCGCTGTGTAGACATTCCACTGGGTCAGTTATAAACCTTAGCAGACAAATGAAGTAGGAAAAAGCTTCACCCCCTTTGTCATGCTCCACTCTCTTTTTGCTCTCCAGCCTCCCTGCCTTTTTGTTTCCTCCTAATCATCCGACTGGTCCACTGCTAGTGTGTCTTTGGACTTGTTACTCCCTCAACCGGAGAGGCATTTCCCACACCTCTTTAAAACTACTCCTTTAGATCTCAGTTCAAGCGTCACTTCCTGGAGAAGCATTCTTTTATTTCCCTCACTAGGTCAAATCTCCCTTTATACATGCTCTTATAGTACTTCTACATCCTCACTGGTCAAAGTTGAAATTTTCATTTGTGAAATTATTTGATTAATTACTGCCTCTCCCACTAGACTGTAAGTTCCTCGAGGGTAAAGACCAGATTTGTTTATTATGAAGGGTACCAGCATGTGCCACCCCAAAATATACCTCTTTGGCATGTAGATTATTTTGAGTTAAAGGCCATTGAGAACCAGCAGATGCAGGTCAAGCTCTGAAAACATGGCACAAGTTTTTCTCTTATAAAGAAAATTTACATCTATAAAGCAAATTTTTGTTTGTAGAGATGTTTCCCTCTCCCATACCAAAAAAAAAAAAAAAAAAAAAAAAAGACTCGACAACTGTTGTCCATGGTGAAAACATCAATTTAAGACTTAAATCTGCACAACAATCTTATTAAACAACCCTTGTTAACTATACTATTCTTGGTCACCTTTCCATAACTTGAATCCCCCATCCATCCAAAAGAAAACCTCCCTTTCCTTTTTTCTTAGCCTAAGATGATATAGAAACCCAAGTCATAACCACCCCTTGAGTTACTCATCTGAGTACACCCATGTGTACGTGTCATGCACATGCTAATAAATTTCTGTTTGTTTTTTTTCTTGTTAATCAGCTTTTGGTCAGTCTCATTTTCAGGGGCCCATCTGGAGAACCAAAGATGAGTCGAAGTTTTCTTCCTCCCCTCTAATTATTATAATCCCCACCCTGGAACTGTGTCTTCTACCTAGTAGGTGCTCAGATTATTTGTTCAATGGATTAAGGCATCCTCTTCCACTAATGGACATATCACCTACGGACAATGCACTACACCATTAAAGCATAGTTTTAATTGGTATTTAGTAGGTGCAAAGGCTTTCACAAGCACATTTAATCATCAAAAAAATCTCTGACAGGTATTATTTACCTAATTAAAAAAAAAAGATACTGAGGTTCAAAATGAGTGAATAACTTCCTTGGTCCCTTTGTGCCTCACAGGTCTCCACTCATAAGCCCAATCTTCCTCTCACAACTGCTTTGCAGCTAGTAAGGGATCAATCTTAGACTAATATATAATTTGTTTCTTAACTTTCAACCATGAGGATGGCCTTTTGCTTTATATAGCTTTGCTGAAAGCAGAAGTTAGAATCTGAACCACCTACTGAATAATAGGAGGGGAAAAATTATTTTTCCTATTACTCTCCTAGATTCTCTCACTGGGGTCCTTTAATTGGACTGATGAAAAACAGATTAAGAAGAGAAAAACAAATACAAGTTTATTAACATGTACATCGCAAATGTAACACATGGGAGTACCCAGAAATGAGAAACTCAAAGGTTTGGTTAGAACTTATGTTTATATAGCATCTTAGCAAAGCAAGAATACATTTTCAGAGAAGTGACAAGACAAAGGAAAAGAAACCTGAGTCTTTAGGGGTGGCAAATTGTAGGAAGGCAAATACATGAGAAACTAATAATAGATAAGTGCTAGTTACTAAAGTTTGTTATATAGCTTCCTCTGGTGCCTTCCCCAGGCTGGTATCAGTCTAAAGTTGTCCATGGTGATTAACTTTTTTCCTTCCTGATAGAAGAGAGGAGGGACAGCTTTGTAAATTTATGTACTGCTGTTAGGCAAATTGTTGAGGGCAGAGAGCATTTCTTCTATCTACTTCATCTCCATTGCCTTCAGCTTGAGATTATCATTATACAAAGTGGCATATTTTAGGGTAACATCATCTATCACCCCAAGGGTAAATAAGAGATTGATTGCTTTTAAATAAAAGGATCAACTCTCAGAACAGAGAGGCTACGCGTTCCAGGAACAAATGTGGTCCCAGCCATGATGGGTCATATATGTCAAGCTTCTCTCTTCTCCTTCTATTGTGTAGTTACATCATCTGAAGCACAGGCCCAAAATGGTGCTCAGAGGCCATGTCTCATTGTTGAAATGACACAGGATCTGTCATTCATATCCACAACAATTTCAAAGAAAAACCTTGTTTCAGTTTGATCTGTGGTTTCAACACAAGGGAAAACTTCTACCCAGAAAGGTCTTGTATTAGTCATCTATTGCTACATAACAAATTACTCCAAAATTTAGCAGTTGAGAACAATCAACATTTATTGTGGATCGCGAATCCAGGAACAGTCTGAGTAGTTGTGGCTCAGGGTCTCTTAATGAAGTTGCAGTCATCTTAAGGCTGGAGAATTTAATTCTAAGCTCCCTTACATGGTTTTCGGCAAGACTCAGTTCCTCACTGACCACTGGCTAGAGACCTCAGTGCCTTGCTACATGGCTGATAGGGTTTGGATCTATGTCTCTACCCAGATCTCATGTTGAATTATAATCCCCAATGCTGGAGGTGGAGCCTGTAGGGACTTGATTGGATCATGGGGGCAGTTTCTCATGAGTGGTTTAGCACTATCCTCTTGGTACTGTCCTCGTGATAGTGAGTGAGTTATCCCAACACCTGGGGTTTAAAGGTGTGTGGTTCTTCCCTCTACTTTCTCTTGCTCCTGCTCTTGTTAACAGTGGAAGGTATCCAAGTTACCAGTGGCAAATCTGTACAGGTCTGCAGCAACCTCAATTCTTGCCTCCTTAGAAGAAAGAATTTGACTAAGAGGCATAAGGTAGAAAAAGAGACCAAGGCAAATTTCAGAGCAGGAGTGGAAGTTTACTTAAAAAGGAAGAGGAAAGAAAGGAAAGGAAAGTACGCTTGGAAGAGACCCAAGCAAGCAAATTGAAGAACAAGTGCAGTATTTAACCTTGACCCTAGGACTTTATGTGCTGACCCCTTTCCCATGATTGTTCCTTTGGTGTGGGCTGCCCGCGTGCTCAGTGCCCTCCTTACTCTTGGGAAGTGGGCATGCACAGTGTGTTTAGAAAGTTGTACACATGCCCATCTGAGGCTTTCTTCCCTTTTCCAGTGGTGTGCCTCAGAAGGTCATACTCTGCCATTTTGTCTCTTAATGCACATGCCTGGGAAGTTCCATTTTCCTGGCACCTGCATTCAATGAACCCTTTAGTGCAACAGGTGTGGACCATCAGAAAATGGCCTCTTCCTGGCACCAGCTGCCAATTTATCACTTTCAGAGAGGCAATGTGATAACTGCCAAACCATCAACTGATGTTCCCAGTGGGTGGGAGAAGAGCCCTCTCCTGACAGGCTCATGCTTATCTAACTACTTGTAACACGCTCGCTTTGTGATTTGCAAGCTCCCCCTTCACCTTCCACCATGATTTGAAGCTTCAAAAGACCTCCCCAGAAGCAGATGCCACTATGCTTCCTGTACAGCCTGCAGAACTATGAGCCAATTAAACCTCTTTTCTTTATCAATTACCCAGTCTCAGGTATTTCTTTATAGCAATGTGAGAATGGACTAATACAAATGGGCATCTCCGTACACTGACTGCTTGTCCCCACATGACCACCGGCTTAAGAGCAAGTGTTCCAAAAGACGTAGAGAAAAAGCCCAAGAAGAAAGCCATAGTCTTTTAAAACCTCATCTCTGAAGTGACGTACCAACACTTCTGCTGTATTCTATTTGTTATACTGAATAAGCGTTATACAGTTTTGGAGGGAACTATACAAGATTGTGAATACCAGTATGGACCCCAAATATCTGAGACAGATCTCAGTCAATTTAGGAAGTTTATTTTGCCAAAGTTAAGGACGTGCGCCTATGACACAGACTCAGAGGTCCTGATGACATGTACCCAAGGTAGTTGGGGAACAGCTTGGTTTTATACATTTTAGAGAAACATGAGACATTAATCAACATATATAAGATGTACATCGGTTCAGTCCTGAAAGGTTGGACGACTCAAAGCAGGGAGGGGGCTTCAAGATCATAGGTAGATAAAAGACAAATGGTTGCATTCTGTTGACTTTTTGATGAGCCTTTCCAAAGGAGGCAATCAGATATGCATTTACCTCAGTGAGCAGAGGAATGACTTTGACTTCTGTCTGTCCTTTGTCCACAAGGAAATCCCTTGTGAGGGAGGTATTTAGCTTTTTTTTTTTTTTTTTTTTTATCTTAGTAGCTATCTTTTTAGGAATAGAATGGGAGGCAGGTTTGCCCTAAGCAGTTCCCAGCTTGACTTTTCCCTTTGGCTGAGTGATTTTTGGGGTCCCAAGATTTATGTTCCTTTCATACCAGGATGTAGAGATCACTGGTAGCCATTCTGGAGGTGACCATCACAGGTTCCTTCTAATCTTGAGGAGGTGGTAAAACTGTTCCTCTGAATTCACATCATCAAGGTGGAAAGACATAGTAAAGTCAGCTATTGCAAAATCTCTGCCAGAATCTGGAATTGGCTGCTATTATTGGAAGCATGGTTAACATCTCTGTAAGCTGATAATGCACATGATACTCAAAATGCATGATGTTTAAGGGATTAGTTGTGGTATTACCTCTAAATATAAAATAGGAAACTACTTTATTAGCTTCCCTGATTACAAAGGCATGGTTACCTTGGTGGAGGACAGAAGGGGCATGTGAAAGGTAAAAGGCCCAGTTAGTATATATGTATGCATGTGTCCACATGCACACATACGTGTGAGTACTTCCATGGTAAACATTTGACAGATATCTCATGGGATATTTGGCTGAGAACTAACATTTGACACTAAGGTCTTCTCTCCCCCAAACCCACTGATATAAAACACAGCTGCTATGCTCTTTTATAGTTCTTGTATTAACATCCAGTTTAATGTAATGTAGCCTAAAATGTCCATGAGATACCAGATAACAATTTAGGCAGTTTAGACAGCTCCTATGCTGTCTAGTTCATGCTTTATTCTTTGCTTAAAATTCTGTCTCCACTCCCAAATCGAGGGTCCCTTTTCTCTCTGTTGAAATCTTATTCATATGCAACCTTCACTATGATTTTTCTAGTTTTCCTAAAATCAAAACTAATTACCACTGCTTTTCAGTACTTATTCACACATCTATTATATATATTGGACTCCAACAGATGGAGCATTCATTCAGGGAGAGGAGGCAGCACGTCTTGATTCTATAAATGACCCTGTGCATCCAGCAGACTCCTTGAACACAGCAAGTTCTCACACACACACAAAAAAAGCTGATCCTGAGAGCTTGTTCATTAACAAAGCTCCCTGCAGGGAAGAGAATACAAGGTGGTGAAAATACTCAAGATACGTGGTTGATTAGAATATATATCTTTTGGCCGGGCACGGTAGCTCACCCCTGTAATCCCAACACTTTGGGAGGCCGAGGCGGGTGGATTATGAGGTCAGGAGATTGAGACCATCCTGGCTAACACAGTGAAACCCCATCTCTACTGAAAATACAAAAAACTAGCCGGGCGCGGTGGCGGGCGCCTGTAGTCCCAGCTTACTCGGGAGGCTGAGGCAGGAGAGTGGCGTGAACCTGGGAGGCGGAGCTTGCATTGAGCAGAAATCGCGCCACTGCACTCCAGCCTGAGCGATAGGGCAAGACTCTGTCTCAAAAAAAAAAAAAAAAAAAAAAAAGAATATATATCTTTCACATATAATAACCAAATATTCAGTGACATCATAATACTCCTGTCAAGTGACACTATCCGTATTTGTTTCACATTTGTCAATATCAGAACATTATGTTCCAATAAAAAAAAACTATTAGATACAGTACTCATCACACCTAAAATAAAGAGGAAAACTCAAGATTTACATTAGGTGTTTAATATACCCAAGAACTGCCAACTCACTAAAAATCTTTTAAATTTTATAAGAATTAAAAACTAGTTGTCCTATAGCAAATAATAAAACAGAGTCATGTTCTGAATCTTTTGTCATAACAGGAGAATTATCTGGAACAAACAGATTCCAAATTCAATAAAAGTCCACAGATTTACTCCACACTTCTTAGGGGTAAACATACTATTTTTCTCTTCCATATAATTTCCCCTCTGTTAGGCTACCTATCAGCAGCAGAAATTCTGAACTTCTGTAAGTAGTAGAGCAACAACACAAGAAAAAAGGATTTTTAGTACTTGAGATAGCAAATCCTGGCAATGTTAACCTATCTGCATTATCTAGAGGATTGTTATTTACAGTTCCTTCTGTTTTGCAAAAGAAGAAGGAAAAATTAGCTGTTCCCCTCCCAGGACCTTGAAAGCAATGGACTTGTGTTTTCACAACAGTCAGGGACTTCACAGCAGTAAGAAGGACTCTCTTAAGTTGCCAGATGGCCCCCCAAGCAGACATAGGTTTCCAAATGTGTATACTATGGATTTAGTCTAAATCAGAAAAGTCCCAGCATGAGTTGGACTTTTCTGAAATAGAGCGTTTCTTTCTGCACTCTACAGAAAGGAATCAAAAAAGCTGAGAAACAAGACAGGGAACTAGGGACTACACTAATAAATTGGGTCTAAGATTGAGCCAGTGAATGCCAGGCACTGAACCATATGTTTAGCAAAGAAGATATAGGTGTTGCATCTATTTGAAGGAGAATACAACAGATGAGAATTGTAGAAATAAAACAAATTCTTTGGAAATTGTTCCCTAAAAAAAAGCATACAGGAGCTACAAATCAGCCTGGTGTAAGATGAACGAAACTAAAGTCCTAAGAGAAGACTGGATTCAAAACAGGAAATATCACTAAGGCATGACTTTAAAAACATTCTCTCCCATGTAATTCACAATCTCTTGAACATTGAAAAGAGCCAACTCTGAACTAGTGATAGCCTTTAGAGCAATTAAAATTCCTGGATAACTTAAATCCAGAAATTGTGAGCTGACGGCAATCAAAACCAACTACAAGAATACATTAAAAAATTAATTAGAGAATGTTGCTGAATTACATTATTGGGGCTCAGAAAATGATATTCCAAAAGCTCAGCCCTTTGGCATGCTAAATACTTTGAAGTAAAATAGGAAAACCTCAGAAATAAGCCTCATAACTGAGGTCTCCCTCTGTCTTCCTCTCACCTCCCTGTCTCTCCGATCCTTTCTTTTCCCAAGCACAGGAAGAAACTGTCCCTGGAACTTCCTTTTCTGATGAAGAAAACTTTTCCAAAAGAAATTCAATTGTCATAAGACCCCCTCTCTAGGACTCTAGGAATCTTATCAAATAACCAGGAAAGATTAACTACTGGAGAATAGAACAGACTAAAAATCATCGCCCTACCCAGACTGACTTTTCTTCTATTCTTCTGAGGGCAGCTCTGAAAGACTGCCTTGGAGACTTTATCTGCATAAGACAACCTTTCTGTTCCCAGTGAATTTCCATCCCTTGCCTTCTTGCTACCTCCCCCAGGGCTTGAGAACTTTCTGCGAGGCCACTGCTTTTTGGGTTCATCCATTTCCCCTAAAAATCATTTACTATCCCTCCAAAATTACCAACAGTGCCCCCCAACTTTTCTCTCCCTGTGAAGAAGATATTTAGGGCTCAACCATACGGCCCATCTTTGAGTTTTGTGTTTGCAGGACTCCCATTTCCATATGCACCTTAATATATTTGTATGCCTTTTTCTCCCATTAATCTGTCTACTGTCAGTCATTTCAACAAACCTTCAGTGGGTAGGGAGAAAGTTTTCTCTGAGCTTCTACAATATTATGTTAAAAATATTACAAGGATACAAGGAAGTAAGTTGAAATGAAAGGTTTTCAGTGTTATCTCTTCTAAATTAAACGTTCTACTCCTCTAACCTACCACCTTATAAGACATAATAAAGCTCCAAGAACTCAACACCTTGATTCAAATAATATGTAGAAAGTACCTAATGTTTTTATTGGAAGGTAAATATGACCATGTGAACACATTGAAAATTCTCAGTTACAAAACTTCAGCCTCCTTAATACTGACTTGTCCTTAACGTGCTCCTCTGGCCTATGACCCAGCCTCTCATTTCCTCATCTTTCATCCACCAATACTACTTTTCCCTCTACTTTCATCCCTATTTCATCTCTTTATCCTCAGGTCCATTCACCTTTTGCAGAATTCTCTACCATGTCCTCTTCCTTTGCCTTCCTGGATCAAATTCCAACACATCCTTTTATTTTTCTATAATACCATTTAACCAAAAATCACAGCCCTCAAGCAAATATCTTCTTGATAAGCTACTCCATCTTTCACAGCAAAGAGATATAGATTTAAAAAACTGTTCCATGCTATTTTCTTCCACCCTTGCTTGAAAAGTTTTTCTCTTTTGAAACATATCTTGTTTCATACCATCTTTCTCCCATCTGTATTGCTGTTGTTTCAGCACTTCCAGATCTTTGTCACTAAGTAGTTTATTGCCAAAATCACCTAAGAGGATTACCCAAATGGATGCTTAACAACTTAGTCTTATGGTCTCTTTAACCCTATAATTCCAACATCCCTCATAGTCATTTCATCTTGAACCCCATTCTTTTCAAGCCTTGACTCTCATCTCCACCTTCAGTATATAACCTAAAATTCTCCTTAAATTGGAAAAAAAGAATCAGGCCATTTTTTCCTTTCCCTCTCTCTCAAAAGATACAGCACTCCACAGCTTCCTTTCATAGGCTTTCCCATTTATATGTGTTCTTAATGTAATGTCTTAGATACCCTTGTCATAGATACCCTTGTTCTCACTTTCATTGATCCCTAAAATTTTTCTACCACCAATCTCATGTATATTTGAAACTTCTCTAAAAACATTCCCTGGGGTTTGCTAGCTCACTAAGTTTCTTATCTTTTTCTCTTTTCTTTCATTGTTAAATTCCTTAAGGAAGAGTCTCTTCTACTTTCTTAATGACTTTTTTTTTAACCTCATAATCTAAGTATTATTCTTACCCCCTTTCTAAATCTACTCACTCAATTTTCATAATTGTCTTCCTAGAGATGAGGTCAAGTGGTCCTTTCTGGCTCTTCCTTCTCCTTAAACTCTGCAGAATTTGATTAAGATGGCTATATTCTTCTTGAATCTTTCTCTGTGAAACTGTAAGTCTTCAATTACCTTCCTATTATAGTGACAATTTTTTATTCTCCTGTACTACTTTACTTTCCTTATTTGTATTGCCTTTATAAAGTTCTCATTCCCTCGGTATTCTAAACTTTCAAAAATTTTATACTACTTGCTCCTGAATCCTAAAATCAGAGTGAAAGATTACTATTAGATAATGTCTCCTAAATAGTCTTCCAGCAGCTAAAGTACAAAATAATTAGAACAGAACTCATGAAGGGAGTTTCTCTTTCTCTTCTTTCATGAAGGATTAGCTAATGTCAGACTAAATCTCCAAATGAGAACAAGTACAAAAGGTATTTCAATACAAAAACAATTGTTTGAAGGAATTCAAGAACCAGAAGTTGAAGGATCATTATGCCAGAGAGAAGGGAAATATATTGAGATGTAGCTGCCATCACACATCATCTTCCTTTGATGTTTTATGAAAACAAATGAAGCATGGTTGTCAGGATTCAAAAACAAAGCAACTGCTAAGAGGATTGTATTAGTCCATTTTTATGCAGCTGATAAAGACATACCCAAGACTGGGCAATTTACAAAATAATGAGGTTTAATGGTCTTACAGTTCCATGTGGCTGGGAAGGCCTCACAATCATGGCAGAAGGTGAACGCCATGTCTCACATGGTGACAGACAAGAGAAGAGAGCTTGTGCAGGAAAACTCCCCTTTTTAAAACCATCAGATCTCGTGAGACTTATACACTATCATGAGAACAACACAGCAAAGACCTGCCCCCATGATTCAACTACCTCCCACCAGGTCCCTCCCACAACACATGGGAATTCAAGATGAGATTTGGGTGGGGACATAGCCAAAACATATCATACTGCCCCTGCCCCCTCCCAAATCTCATGTCCTCACATTTCAAAACACAATCTTGCCTTCCCAACAGTCCCCCAAAGTCTTGACTCATTTTAGCATTAACTCAAAAGTCCACAGTCCAAAGTCTCATCCGAGACAAGGCAAGTCCCTTCTGCCTATGAGCCTGTAAAATCAAAAGCAAGTTAGTTACTTCCTAGATATAATGGGAGAACAGGTATTGAGTAAATACAGCCATTCCAAATGGGAGAAATTGGCCTAAACAAAGGGGCTACAGGCCCCATGCAAGTCCAAAATCCAGCAGGATAGTCAAATCTTAAAACTCCAAAATGATCTCCTTTTACTCCATGTCTCACAGCCAGGTCACGCTGATACAAGAGGTGAGTTCCCATGGCCTTGAGCAGCTCCACCCCTGTGGCTTTGCAGGGTGTAGTCCTCCTCCTGGCTGCTTTCATGGGCTGGCATTGAGTGTCCATGGCTTTTCCAGGTACAAGGTGCAAGCTGTTGGTGGATCTACCATTCTGGGGTCTGGAGGACGGTAGCCTTCTTCTTACAGATCCACTAGGCAATGCCCTAGTAGGGACTGTGTGGGGGCTCTGACCCCACATGTCCCTTCTGCACTGCCCTAGCAGAGGCTCTCCATGAGGGCCCTGCCCTTGCAGCAAACTTCTATCTGGGCATCCAGGCATTTCCATACATTCTCTGAAATGTAGGCAGAGGTTCCCAAATCTCAACTCTTGACTTCTGCATCCCTGCAGGCTCAATACCACACAGAAGCTGCCAAGGCTTGGGGCTTCCACCCTCTGAAGCAACAGCCTGAGCTGTACTTTGGCCCCTTTTAGTCATGGCTAGAGCAGCTGGGATGAAGGTACGAAGTCCCTAGACTGCACATAGCATGGGGACCCTGGGCCAGCCCACAAAACCATTTTTTCCTCCTAAATCTCTGGGCCAGTGATGGGAGTGGCTGCTGCAAAGATCTCTGACATGCCCTCGAGACATTTTTCCCATTGTCTTGGGTGATTTACATTCAGCTCCTCATTACTTATACAAATTTCTGCAGCCAGCTTGAATTTCTCCTCAGAAAATGGGATTTTTGTTTCTATCACATTGTCAGGCTGCAAATTTTCCAAACTTTTAGGTTCTGTTTCCTTTTTAAAACTAAATGCCTTAACAGCACCCAAGTCAGCTCCTGAATGCTTTGCTGCTTAGAAATTTCTTCCACCAGATACCCTAAATCATCTCTCTCAAGTTCAAAGTTCCACAAATCTCTAGGTCAAGGGCAAAATGCTGCCAGCCTCTTTGCTAAAACATTACAAGAGTTACCTTTGCTCCATTTCTCAATAAGTTCTTTATCTCCATCTGAGACCACCTCAGCATAGATTTCACTGTCCAAACCATTATCAGTATTTTGGTCAAAGCCATTCAACAAGTCTCTAGGAAGTTCCAAACTTTCCCACATTTTCCTGGCTTCTCCTGAGCCTTCCAAACTGTTCCAACCTCTGCCTGTTACTCAGTTCCAAAGTCACTTACACATTTTTGGGTATCTTTTCAGCAGCACCCCACTCTACTGGTACCAAGTTACTGTATTCATCTGTTTTCATGCTGCTAATAAAGACATACCTGAAACTGGGCAATTTACAAAAGAAAGAAGTTTAATGGACTTACAGTTCCACGTGGTTGGGAGGGCCTCACAATCATGGCAGAAGGTGAAAGGCACATCTCACATAGCGGCAGACAAGAGAAGAGAGTTTTTGCAGGGGAACTTCCCTTTTTAAAACCATCAAATCTCATGAGACTTATTTCCTATGTGCTATTCTCGAGAAAAGAACAAGAAAGACCTGCCCCCATGATTCAAGTGCCTCTACCAGGTCTCTCAGACAAATTCAAGATGAGATTTGGGTGGGGACACAGCCAAATCATATCAAGGATGAAATCCAGAAGTCAAGGCCACCGTAGAAAAATTGTTCTAGTAAATACACCAGATTTTAATGGTCCAGAATGACTATACCTTAATAATAACAGTAAAGTGGAAATAGAAGAGTTTCAACTAGAACAAGGCAATCTTCCTAGCTCCATCTTTTATCAGAAGAAAATTAATTTTTCTCTGGAGGGAAATAATATTATCCTGAGCCTCTACAAATTTTCATACACAATGCTCCATATTCAACCAAACATTAAAAGTCATGGCAGGAAACAGAACCAAATGACCAAAAAACAAGAAAAATAAAGACAATTAGAGCCAGAAATGACTCAGAAATTGAAGTTACAATACATGGACATTAAAACTTTATAAATACGATTAAGTCATTCAAGAAAATAGATGTAAAACAGAAATTTCTTCCCAGACAGCTGAAATTTATTTTAAAAGAATAAGATAAAAATTCCACAATGGAAAGTATAACACGAAATTTAAAGTTATCTAAATGTAATCAACAGCAAATTAGCACAACAGAAGAATGGAGTAGTAAACTGCAAGGTGGTTGGTGGACAATATGCACATTGAAATACAGAGAGAAAATGTTAAAAATGGGAAACACATATAAGAGATAGACAGAATGTGGGAAATGGCCTATCATATGTATAATTTGTGTTTCTAGATGACTGGAAAGAGAGAATGAGGTAGAAGTAATATTTGAAGAAATGCAAGTTAGTAAGTTTCTCAAACTTCATTAGTTTGGGTTCTATGAACCCAAACTGTAATTACAAAGAAAATCACACATAGGCATAAAATCATTAAAATGATGACAACAAAAGACAGAAAGAAAAAAATTTTAAGCATACAGAGAAAAAATTACATTTTCCTCCAAATGAACTGTCAGCAAGATTCTCAAGAGATACAATGGAACCCAGAAAATAGTAAAATGATATATTTGAAATTCTAATATAAAACTGCCAACTTTGAATTTTATACTCAGTGAAAATACCGTTTAAAAATAAAGAGAATATAAAGACATTTTCAGGAAAACAAAAAGAACTTGATTGAATTCTTTAAAGAAATAGTATGGGAAGAAAGAAGAAGAAAGAAGGAAAAGTTATCTGAGTTGTAATCACGTTAATGCAAGAAGGTATAAAGAGCCACCAGATAGGATAAATATGTGCATAAATTGTTCAAAACAATAGACTGTCTATGGGGTTTAAAATATATAGAGAATTAAAATGTATAACCACAATAGGCCAAAGGAAGAATGGGGATATATGGAATTTTAAAAATTGTAAGATTCTTGGATTGCTCAGAAAGTGGTGAAAGATCTAACTTAGGTTATACTTAGATAAGTCAATGATGAATTTGTAATCTCTAGGGTAAAAATTAAAAGAGTAATAAAATAATACAAAATTAATTGTTGAAATGAAATATTTAAAAATATTTGATTAAGTAAAAAAAAAGGTGGAAAGGTCAAGATCAAGGAATACAAAGGGGAAGAGGAAAAGTAGTAAATAATATGCTAAAATGTAAATATATCACTAGTTAAGTTAAACAAAATTAAACCAAATGCTCAAAGCAAAATACTAAGGTTGTCAAACTAAATTAAAAAGCACATACAAACAGAAAAAGTCTTTGCTGCTTATAAAAGACATGCCTAAAATACAAGTGGATCAAAAGTTTTAAAGAAAAAGGACAACAGAATTTATGCTTAAATATTACTAGAGATAAAGAGGAATAGGAACAGTGCAAATATGGAATGGTCAATTCAATAACATATAACAATACCAAATAGATATATATCTAATAAGATAGCCTCAAAATATTGAAACAAACACTGAGAGACCAACAAGAAACTATATACAATCCAAAAACAATAATTGGAGGTTTCAGCACAACTCTCTCAGTGGATGGAGCCACCAAATTCAAATAAGAAATGATACTGTAGTTTTGGCCAATACAACTTAAAAGCTTAACTTAATTGACATACATAGGTATAAGGTATCTACAAAAAAACAAACAAACAAACAAACAAAAAACAAAACCCACAGCTAACATCATACTTAATGGTGAAGGGATGGAAGCTTTCCTCTTAAGATAAAAAGCAAGACAAGAATGTCCCTTCTCACCATTTCTTTTTCTTTTTCTTTCTTTCTTTCTTTTTTTTTTTTCTGAGACAGGGTTATGCTCTTGTTGCCTAGGCTGGAGAGCAATGACACGATCTCGGCTCACCACAATCTCTCTGCCTCCCAGGTTCAAGCGATTCTCCTGCTTCAGCCTCCAGAGTAGCTGGGATTACAGGCATGCACCACTATGCCAGGCAAATTTTGTAATTTCAGTAGAGAAGGGGGTTTCTCCATGTTGGTCAGGCTGGTCTCGAACTCCTGACCTCAGGTGATCCACCCACTTCGGCTTCCCAAAGTGTTGGGATTACAGGCATGAGCCACCGCACCCGGCTCACCATTTCTATTCAAAATTGTATTGGACATTCTAGCCAGAACAATTATCCAAGAAAAATAAATAAAATATATCCAGATTGGAAAAGAAAGTTAACTATTTGTATTCACATATGACATGACTTTGTATGTAGAATACCTTAAGGAATCTACAAAAAAATTAGAGCCAGTAAATAAGTTCAGCTAGGTTGCAGGATACAATAGCCATATATAAAAATCAATTGTATTTATATATACCAGCAATGAACAATCAAAAAATGAAACAAAAAATTTCATTTAAATAGTATTAAAAAGAGCAAAATAATAATAAATTTAACAAAAGAAGTATGAGTCTTATACCCTGACAACTACAAAACATAATTGAAAGAAATTTAAAAGAGCTAAAAAGTGGAAAAACCCTATGTTCATGGATTAGAAGACTTAATATTACTTTTATTTTTTATATTGTCTCTGATTATAACGTTCTAAGAATAAAAATATTACAAAAAATACTAGTACATAATTGTTTAAAATAACAAAAACAATGAAATACTGTTATACATTTTAAGAATAAGTAAAATTTTATTAGAAATGCAGCTCTGAAAGATAAATTCTAGAAAAATTTTAAAAATTAAAAAAATTAAAAACGTAATATTGTTTAAATGACAATACTCCCAAAATTGATCTACTTATTTAATGCATTTCCTATCAAAATTCCAATGACCTTTTTTGCAGTAATTGATAAGCTGATCTTAGAATGCATATGGAAATGCAAGAGACCACAGATAACAAAAACAATCTTGAAAGGAGCAAAGTTGGAAGACAGATTTTAAAACTTACCTCAAAGCTACAGTGTAGAAAGAGAGACAGAGCAAGATGGCAAAATAGAAAGCTCCCCCAATCATCTCCCTGCCCCGCACCGCCAAGGACACCAAGTTAACAACTATCTACATAGAAAAAACACCTTCATAGGAACCAAAAATCAGGTGAGCACTTACAGTACCTGGTTTTAACTTCATATCGCTGAAAGAGGCACTGAAGAGATAGCAAAACCAATCCTGAATCCCCAATAACAGCCCTCGCTCATACCCAGCAGCGACTGTGTGCTGCAGACCTCATATCTCTGGGTGCTGGGGAGGGAGAGCACAGCAATTGTGAGGCATTGAATTTCGTGCTATCCTCTTAGAGCAGAAAGGAAAACCAGACCAAACTCGATTGACACAGAGGAAGCATTTAATCCAACTCTGGTCAGAGGGGAATCTTTTGCCACCGAGGGCCAAAGTGCTCTGAGTCAGTTGCGAGGCCCCTGTTCCAGGCCCTAGCTCTCAGAGGATATTTCTAGACACACCCTGAGCTAGAAGAGAACCCACTGCCTTGAAGGAATGGCCCAGTCCTGGCAATATTCATCACCTGCTAACTAAAGAGCCCTTGAGCCCTGAATAAAGAGTAGCAATAGCCAGGTACTACATCAAGGGCCTCCGTGAGCCTCTGAGAATTACTAGCTTCAGGTGAGACTCAGTACATTACCAGCTGTGGTGGCTACAGGGCAAAATTCCTTCTGTTTGAGAAAAGCAGAGGGAAAAGTAAAAGAACTTTGTCTTGCATCTTAGGTACCAACACTGCCACAGGGGAGTAGAACACCAAGCAGGCTCTTGGGGTTCCCGATTCTAGGGCTTGACCCTTGGATGGCATTTCTGGATCTGCCCTAGGCCAGAGGGGAACCCACTGCCCTGAACAGTGAGTCCCAGGCCAGGCAGCATTTACCACAAGCTGTAAAGGTTTTGGCTCACCTTCAAAACACTACTAATTTCTTTATGCCATCCGGGACATGGTTAGAGCACCTCATAAGAGCTCAATAAATATTGAGTTGAATATATCTCAGACAATAAGCCACAGGACCCTATTCCCTCCTCTTGGAAAAGAAAAATCCTTTATAGCATTTGTGGATCTGCAAAACTCCCTTGAGTTTAAAGGCTCAAGTTATATTTGACAGCTTTGGTAAGGCAGGTGATGGAGAATAAGCTTATGTTATCAGAGTGACGTATTTATCATATTTCACAGTATATGGATCAACTCAGAATCAGAGCCAGATGGCATGAAGTTTTCCATATGGATGAGGACAGGTATAAGAAACTAGCAAACGTACAAAGTTAAAAATGATCCAGGAGGGACTTAAGTGATATCTACAACATTAATTCTCAAATATGTGAATCCTGAAGAACTATAGCTCTAAAAAAATGAGGGAGCCATTTCCAGAGAATATTTACTAGAGGATACCTACAAAGTGAATACCAGACATAATAGATTTAACAAAGTTCTGACCCACTCACATAACTCAATGGCACAAAACAACAGTATTTAACTTGGAATAATGCTCAAGACACTTTTGATTTTGTTTAGCACAAATCATCTCATCTCTAAGGAGATAAGCACAGATGTCCAGCTTATTAGCATAATAGAAGAATTGTTCAAGATACATACAACATTCAAGATTCTTTTAATTCTGTTCAACCTAGCGTATTTCAAGTTGGAGTGGGATGAGAGGATTATTTGCTAGCATTACATTTTTATTTATTTATGTTTTACTTCTTAGAATAAAAATTTTCAAACCTACAAAAGAGTAAAAAGCATAATGCAATGAATATCTATATAGATTTCACCTAGATTCACCAATTATTAATATTTTACTACTTTCTGTCATTAACATTGAACTTTGTTACAAGGAGAAAACAACAACAAAAATAAAGGTGAATTATGTGGCTTTAAAAGCGAATTATGTGACAATGTCAATAACTCTGGACTATTCTAAAGACACATAATCATCAGTGATCCACGGAAGGAAAGGGCTTTGAGCTTACACATTTTTTAAAACATTCTGTAAACTATCAGTTTTTAAAAATACAACCTAGGACATGTGCTGATATCTTCCTCCAGCTCTGTATCGATTCATACACAACTCATGATGTAGCACAGTGGGAAACAGACAAAATGAACACAAAAAAACCCCCACATATACCACAATTATTTATTTATACTCCAGATTGTCCCACAAAGGATTTAAGGTTGTTTCAAAAAGACATGCTGTACAAAAGGATACAAATGAACACCTGAAGGGGTTGGTACAAAGGGAGAAAACCACAGGTAATATTAGGATCGCAGGGCATAGGGTCCTATATAGTTGCAACAATATAGTTGCTTGCTTTCTGGTGACTAAACAGAGCCCAGAAGATTCAAAAAGCCAGGTTTTTTCTAGGTGACTGGATTGTTTGGGATGTATTAATCCAAGAGCAGTTTCTTCTGTGAGTCCTGAAAGAGAGGATACTATGGGAAGCTCTAGAGGAAGTTTATGGTAAGATGGGACCATGAGTTTCATTTGGTTTCTTCCAACTTACTTAGGCTCAATGGCCTAGTGCCCAGGTTTCATTTAGTGAAATCAATTCCTTTACTGCATGGTTATTAGGCACTAAATAAAGCAATCCAAGTCTCTAACTCTGACAATCTTGCAGTCTGACTCTAAGGTAGCACTTAGAAAATCCAGAGCAGATACACAGACTAGGTTACATGAATGGATTGGGTTGGGGACAGAAGGTAGGGGAAGATGGAGAGTTCATGAATTAGGTGCAAAGATTTTTCTTGGCAACATTTATTTTATGTGAAATTAGGTTGAAACATTATTATTTTGTTGAAACATTCTAACTCTCCAAAGAGGAAGTATGCAAGAAATGCTACCTTACCCAGTCAGGCAACATGTAATTTCTACTCTCTTCATAACAAGTCAAGTAGAATACTTGATATGAATGTAGGAAAACATACCTTGCTATTACAATTATTGCATCTATATTTGTATACAATGGGTATAGCTAAAGTTTAAAATTTTCTAAAGGAAAATATGACAACCTTTATTATATGTTGTGACTTTCATTATTAAATGTGATGGGACAAAGAGATCTGGTTCACACGTTTCTTCACAATGGTTACAGAAAGCCAAAGAAACTTCTAACACACATTGGTTCTCTCCTTTCTGAAATACCCTGCATTCTGCGTATCTTTTTCATTAGAAGGTTTGGTCTAAAACTATAGACCTTTACTGAAAATTAGATTTACCACAATGCAAAAGCTTTATCTTTAAAGTACACTACAATATCAGTTACCATATACATTTACTCATTTAATGAATGTTTGTGGAATGCCTATTATGGGCCAGTAACTATTCTAGGCCCTGGGAGTCAGTGGTGAACAAAATAGTCAAGAATACCACCTTATACTCAGGTTAGGGAAGAGAAACTATAAGCAAATACACGTCTGGTGATAAATGCTATGAAGAAAAATAAAATGAACTAAAAGAGATGGATTGAGATGAGAAATGGGGTGCAGTTCTTTTATATAGCATGATTAAGGAAAGGCTTGTCTATAATACACATTTGAGCAGAGACATGAAGGAAGTGAGGGAGCAAGTCATATAGATATCTGGAAGAAAAGTGGATGCAACAGAAGGAACAGTAACTTGAAAGTTCCCTGTGGCAAGAGCAAGCTTGGTCTGTTCGAGGAATAGCAAGGAGGTAATTGTGCTCGTGCAGAGGGAGTAAAGGGTAGAATGGCATGAGCTGAGAGCTGGTGGTATGCGAGGACGTGGCCAGACTTTGATCTTACCCTAAGGGAAATAAGAAGCCTTTAGAGGGTTTGAACAAGGGAGTGGTATGATCTGACTTGTGTTTTAAGAGGTTCATTCTGGCTTCCGCAAATCTAATACTAGACCGCAGAGGGCAAAGATGGAAGCAGAAAAACCAGTTAGGAGGAACCTAAAACAATCTTCATAACCTAGTGGCTTGAACCAGGATAGTATTAAATAGTGGTGGAAACATTAAGAAGTGGTCAGACTCCGGAAACATTTCTAAGATAGACATATAGGATGTTAATTTTATGTAAGGTTTGAAAGATAGGAATCAAGCCAAGCTATTTGGCTTGAGCAACTGAAAGAATGGAGTTATCATTTAATTACTATGGGGGAAGACTACTGTAGCTGGAGAAGCAGATCGGGGGTTGGGGATGTAGATGGGGACATTTTAAGTTTGAGGTATATCAATTAGGGTTCCAAAAGGAAAGAGTCAAATTAGGTTAATTTGAGGAGAGGCATAATAATGGAACTATTTATAAATATACAAAGACAGGAAAAGCACAAGAGATAGTGCAATAGCACCAGGCTAAAATATGTTGAATGTTTTACAACCCTAGGCCTGACAGGATAAGGAAACAGACTGGGGCCATGCGGTACTGTGCAAAGGGCTGAGGAAGGGGCTGAAACCCTTCTGAGGAATGCAGACAGTACTCAGCAATGCTGCAGGGATGGAATCAGGAATAAATACTCCAACCTCATCTCCTCCTTCCTGTTTGTTATTCTATTGGTGTTCCCCATTGACTAAACCCAACAGGAAGTCAGAGGACAAATGAGCCCTCTAATGTAAGCCAGAGTTCAGCCTTCCATGGCACAGCGCAGAGTAAAGAGGGGTATAGAATATATTGGAAAGGGCAAATGAAAGACATTCAATACATCGAGGAGGAGATGTCGAGTTGGTTAATAGACATGTCTTTTCAGGAGAAAGATGCCACACTCAATTTAGGAAGATTTTGAAGCCCCGTGCTCTGGGACTGGTTGCATTGATAGGTAACTTTGAGTAGAAGGAGAATTCAGAAATAGTGTCCCCATCAAATACTATCATTGACTCCATAATTACTGATGTTTCTTGCGATATTAAGAAGTAAGTTATGGGATAATTGGCAGGTATGCTATATCTCAGTATCATGCCACTGGACTAAAACTGCTTGTGTTCTGTCCAGGAAGCTTCTAATGATACCACCCAAGAAAATATCTTATTTTGTAAGCCTTTGTGAAACTTCATTTTTTTTTTTTTTTTTTTAGTATGCTGACACATTTACAAAATTTCTTTGCCAACAACAAATACAAACGTTGATGCTCTGTGGGTAGGTGGAATTTATTCAATGCTTTTGCAACACTTCTGGTTATGTTTCTTGGATTTAAAGGAGCTCCATCCAAAACCCTGACTCATTGCTTTTTGTTTTTAAATAAACTGCATTTTTAGAACAGTTTTAGATTTTTAAAAAAACATAAAGATTGTATAGAGAGTTCTCATAAACCCTGCACATAATTTCTTCTATTATTAACATTTTCCATTACTATGGTACATTTGTCACAATTAATGAGTAAGTATTGATACATTATTATTAACTGAAGTCCTTTCTTGATTCAGGTTTCCTTAGTTATTACCTGTTTTTTTTTCTATTTTACTTTACCATTCGGGACACCACATTATATTTAATCATCATGTCTCCTTAGGCTTCTATTGGCTACTATGTTTTTTTCAGACTTTCTGTGTTTTCAATACTCTTCACAGTTTAGAGGAGAATTGGTCAAATATTTTGTAGAGTGTATCTTAACTGGGATTTGTCTGAGGTTTTTCATGATTAGACTGAGATTGTAAGATTTTGAGAAGAAGACCTCACACATAAAGTGTCAATCTCATCATGTCATACTAAGTGCATATAACATTATCGACATGACTTATCACTGTTGATAAGTGACCTGGATCACTTGGCTGAGGTATTGTTATATTTCTCCACTGTACATTTACTCTTTTATTTCCCCTTTTCCATACTGAAACTTTGGAAGGAAGTCAATCAATGTGCACAGTCCATGCTTAAGAAGTGGGAAATGAGGCCGGGCGCAGTGGCTCATGCCTGTAATCCCAACACTTTGGGAGGCCGAGGCGGGCGGATCACGAGGTCAGGAGATCGAGACCATCCTGGCCAACACGGTGAAACCCCGTGTCTACTAAAAATACAAAAAATTAGCCGGGTGTGGTGGCGGGCGCCTGTAGTCCCAGCCACTCAGGAGGCTGAGGTGGGAGAATGGCGTGAAACCGGAATGCGGAGCTTGCAGTGAGCGGAGATCTCGCCACCGCACTCCAGCCTGGGCGACCGAGTGAGACTCCATCTCAAAAAAAAAAAAAAAAAAAAGTGAGAAATTATGCTCCACCTCCTTGAGGGCAGAGTATCTACATAATTTATTTGGAATTCTTCTGCACAGATTTGTCTATTCTCCCACACTTATATATTTATTCAATGATTTGTTTATGACAGTATGGACTCACAGATACCGATCTTGTACTTTGGGTTATAATCCGATACTACTATATTTCATTGCTTGAATTGCTCCCATTGTGGCCATTGGGAGCTCTTTCGGTTGCCTCCTGTGCCCTATAACATACATTGTGGTTTGATTTTGTTGTTGTTGTTGCTTAGCACTTCCTTGATTTCTGGCACTACAGGATACTTCAGGCTCATCTTGTATATTTCCTGCCTCAGTCCTAGCATCTGGAATTTCCTCCAAGAAGCCCCGGGTCCTTTTATTGGACAATAGTATTAGAAAACAAGATCGAGGCACCAGGTGAGCTTGTTGCTACTGGGGTGTTGCTGCTCCTAGATCCTCTCAGCTGACAGGGAGGAGAGAGATGTGTGTATACTAACCCATGCATATACACATATCTATGAATATTTCTATGTGTAACCATATGTATCTATATAAACCTAAATATGAGTTCATACTGTTGCCTCTGACTCTAATCTATTACCACATGAATCACTCTAGCCTTCACCTGATGCTTATCTATAAACTGTCATTCCAGCAGTGATACCTGGCTCCCACCATCTCTCATTGATTTACTTAATGTTTAAATTCCAGTATACATATATAGCAGTACCAGAATTGTTAATTCACATTTACAATTTACCAACAAGAGTACAGGCTTATATACAGTTTTGTTTGCCTTTAGTTTTATAGACCGTTTATTTCCAAAGTTGCTTTGGTCAACACCCTATTCCCCCACTGACCTCATTGATGTCATTTTTTAATATTTGTAATACATTTTTTTTTTAAGGAAGAATGATTGTTTTATTCATCTGTACTTAAACCAGCCAAAGTAGTACTAATGTCATTATGATGCAGCAAGTACAAGATCTCTTTCTGCAAATATTAGCATAACCAACAGAACGGGGGCTATAGTAAAACAGAGCCAAAAAGGGTTGAGGAAATAAATGTAGTATGTTACAGCTTAACCCTTCACCTCAATAGAGTTTTTTTAAAAAATAAGTAAAGCCTCCCAATCCCAAAAAATAGGAATATACCTTCATCACACCAATTTGTACTTTTATTTCTTATTCTGGAAGTTAGATTCTAAACCTTAAAGATATCCAAACTAGTATTGTATATACTTATCTATAGCCAGAGACAGCTTCTACCATGTTGTCCTTGCCAGCCAAGATTATTAAAAGGTCTTTTCTCTAGGAAGATTCAATAGGAAAAAAGAAAGAAACCTCTCTGATTAGGCTCCAATCATACCCCACCCTCTATCAAATTGACTGGATAGGCATAATGGAAACCAGAACACGTGGTTTCCAAACAAGAAAAATCCTATAAGGGAGGGGAGGCAAGGAGAGGTAGGATTCAGCCAGTGCCCACACTGAAATTGAATAATATCAGTTTCACTCATCTTCAGGTATCTTCAGGTTGCATGTTCGTGGAATCGTTTAGGAATAAATCTATGGCTTGTGGAGTACTAAAATACCTAGTGGTCTGCTGTATTACATTATGGCTTTCCCCAGCAGTTTCCAAGGCAACCTCCAAGTCACTGGCAGGAGAATTTGGCTGGAACTGCATGCAGGACTGCAGAGATTCCTCTCCACAGTTAGAGAAGGGACTGTTCCAGGCCTGATTGTTCCAGGACTGGGTGCACCAGGAGTGGTTGCTCCAGGAATGGACATTCTGGGTCTGGTTGCTCCAGGCTGAATTGCTGCAGGTCTGGTTGCTCCACATTGAAAGGTTTCCAGTCGTGTTCACCAGGCATCCCTGGTGGTAGGAAGAGTAGAGGGTGGGGTAGGTAGGTACTGAGGCCTTCTGAGTCACACCACTGCTATTCTTTGGCCAGTTGTTTTTCTGTCGCCTCTTAGATTTCATTCTCTGGTTCTGGAACCAGGTCTTAACCTGTTTGTAGCTAAGGTTCAGGATGGCTGAAAGTTCTTGCATCTGCTGGAGGCTTAGGTATTTCTGTCTCTGGAATCTATCATTAAGTACATACAGCTGGGTGGAAGAGAACACAGTTCTGGTCTTCTGTTTCTTGACCGGAACCTTGTCTTCCTTTTTCGCAGTGCTCTTCTCTGCAGAAGTGGGTTGTTTGCCTTTGGGACTGGTAGAAGAATCAGGGCTGTCCTGAATAAGCAGATCCATGGAGGAAGGAAGAGGAGAGACAGTCTCTGCGTGAGGCATCTCAGCAGAAGACATTTGCAAGGATGGATAGTTTTCTTCAGGCCCACAAGTCACCGGTGTAAGTGAAGATTCTTTACAGTTGGATGCTTCAGAGCAAGGCAGGCTTTGGGGATAGGCTGGATCCATACTCATGTTATTATTGGGGAATAGAAGGGAAAAAATTAAGAGCTGGACTGTAAAACAAAAAGGCTAAGGCAGATTTAAGACTTTTTTTCTGGAAGATCTTAGAGAAATATGACCTCCAGAAGTGAAAGTATCAAGTAGTTGGGATGAAGTGAATTGCCCCCACAATAACCGGAGGCAACCAGCTCAGTCCAGCCTATATTTGTAATACATTTAGATGATTTTGTCACATTCCTCATTCCATCCCGGGATGCTCCCAATTCCTAAATGAGTGTTTAGTTTGTATACATTAAGTATCCAGTTAGTTTGTATACATTGTGTTTAGACATACTGCACAGTGCCATGTTATTACAATTACAATTTGTAGAGAATATTTTCACCATCCTAAAACACAAACACAAAAACCTTGTACATTGTCTTTTGAACCTTACATTCCTCGTCACAAACCCTGGATACCACTGATGTTTTTATTGTCACTATAGGCTTGTTCTTCCTAGGATGTCATATAATTAGAATACTACAGTAATTAGTCTTTTCATACTGGCTTGTTTCACCTAACAATATGTGTTTAAAATTCATCCATGTCTTGGCCGGGCGCGGTGGCTCAAGCCTGTAATCCCAGCACTTTGGGAGGCCGAGACGGGCGGATCACAAGGTCAGGAGATCGAGACCATCCTGGCTAACCCGGTGAAACCCCATCTCTACTAAAAAATACAAAAAACTAGCCGGGCGAGGTGGCGGGCGCCTGTAGTCCCAGCTACTCGGGAGGCTGAGGCAGGAGAATGGCGTGAACCCGGGAGGCGGAGCTTGCAGTGAGCTGAGATCCGGCCACTGCACTCCAGCCTGGGTGACAGAGCAAGACCCCGTCTCAAAAAATAAAAATAAAAATAAAAAAAATAAAATTCATCCATGTCTTTTTATGGCTTCATAGCTCATTTCTTTTTTAAAAACTTTGTTTTGTTTTGTTTTTTGAGATGGGGTCTCAATGTGTCACCCAGGCTGGAGTGCAGTGCCATGATCATAGCTCACTGCAGCTTCCAACTCCTGGCCTCAAGCGATTTTCTTGCCTTAGCCTCCCAAGTACCTTGGACTACAGCATGTACCACCATGCCCAGTTTCATTCCTTTCTATCCCTAAATAATATTCCATTGTATAGATGTCCCCCAGTTTGTCCATTCTCCTATTGAATAATTTCTTAGTTGCTTTGAGTTTTTGGTAATTATGAATAAAACTGACATAAATAATATTGTGCAAGTTTTTTGTTTTCGTTTTTGTTTTGTCACAGGGTGTAACTCTATTGCCTAGGTTGGAGTGCCATGGTGCAGTCACAGCTCACCACAGCCTCAACCTCCTGGGGTCAGGTGATACCCCTGCCTCAGCCTCTAAAATAGCTGAGACTACAGGCATGTGCCACCATGCCCAGCTAATTTTTTTGTATTTTTTGTAGAGATGGGATTTTGCCATGTTGCCCAGGATGGTCTCCCAGGTTCAAGCGATCTGCCTGCCTTGGCCTCCCAAAGCGCTGGGATTACAGACATAAGCAACCGCACCTGGCCCGTACAAGTTTTTGCATAGACATAGGTTTTCAAATTAATTGGGGGAAGTTTTAGGAGCATGATTGTTCCATTGTATGGTAAAATATGTTTAGCTTTGAAGGAAACTGCCAAACTATTCTCAAAGTGGCTGTACCATTTTGCATTCCTGCCAGCAATGAATGAGAGTTCCTGTGTTCCACATCCTTGTCAGAATTGGAATTGTCTGCTTTTTAGATTTTACCATTTTAATAGGTGTGTAGTGGTATCTCACTGTTGTTTTAATTTGTAATTTCCTGATGATAAATGTTGAACATCTTCTTGTATATTTATTTGCCATTTGCATGTCTTCTTTGATGAGATGTCTGTTCAGATCTATTTTTTTTTTAATTAGGTGGATGTTTTAGGTGTTATTTATAAATTTTGGGTACACGTCGTTTCTCAGATATTTTTTTGAACATATTTTCTCCCAGACCATGGCTTGCCTTTTCATTCTCTAACATAGTCTTTCACAGAGCAAAATTTTTTCATTTTAAGAAAATCCAATATCAATTTCTTTTTCTTTCATGGATCATGCTTTTGGTATTGTATCTAAAAACTCATCATCATCCTTAGGTCACTTACATTTCTTCCTATGTTTTCTTCTAGGAGTTTTATAGTTTTGCCACTTTCATTTAGGTCTATAATCCATATTGAGTTCATTTTTCTGAAAGGTGTAAGGTCTATGAGTAGGTTCTTCCCCCCACCGTGGGGACATCCAATTGTTCTGTCACCATTTATTTAAAACAATATTCTTTCTTCATTAAATTGCCTTTGCTTCTTTGTCAAAAATCAACTGACTATATTAATGTTGGTCTGTATATGAGCTATCTATTCTGTTCCATTGATTAGTGTGTCTATTCGTTCACTTACACTATGCTTTTTGATTATTGTAGCTTTATATTAAGTCTTGAAATCAGATAGCAAGAGCGTTGCAACTTGTTCTTTTCCTTCGTTGTCATGTTGGATATTCTAGATCTTTTGCTTTTTATATAAACTTTACAATCAGTTTATAGATATTTCGAAATAATTTGCTAGGACTTTTATTGATATTGCATTGCATCTGTGGATCAAGTTGGGAAGAATTTATATCTTAATAATATTGAGTTTTCTAATCAATAAAAATTAAAATCTTTCCATTTATTTAGATCTTTTCTTTTATCAGAGTTTTATAATTTTCCACATATAGATCCTGTATCTATTATGTTAAATTTATACCTATTTCAATTTTTGGTGCTATTTTGTTATTATTTTAATTTCAAATTCCAATTGTTCTTTGCTGATATATAGGAAAGCAATTGACTTTTGGATATTAAGCTTGTATTTCAGGACCATGCTAGACCCTCTTATTAATTGCAGAATGTTAATTCTTTGGAATAATCTGCACAAGCCAGTCATCTGTGAACAAGGACAGTTTTATTGCTTCCTTCTGAATCTATATACCTTTTTTCTTTTTCTTCCTTCCTTCCTTCCTTTCTTCCCTCTCCCCCTTCTCCTCTTTTTCTTATTCTCTCTTTCATTTTTGTCTTATCACACAAGTCAAGATTTCCAGTGTGATGTAAAATAGGAGTGGTGAAAGATCACATTCCCACTTTGTTCTGAATCTTGCATGAAAAATGTCCACCTTCTTATTATTACATTTGATGTTAGCTGTAGGTTTTTATAGGTATTCTTTTAACCAAGTTGAAAAAAATTGCCTCTATTCCTAGCTTGCTGAGTGATATTTGGATTTTGTAAAATAATTGATCTACATCAATTGATAGAATCATGTGAATTTTCTTCTTTAGCTCATTGATATGGTAAAATGCATTCATTTAATTTCAAATGTTGAGCAAGTCTTCCATATTTGAAGTAAATCCTACTTGGTCATGGTGTATAATTCTTTTTACATTTTTTGGTTTTATTTGCTAATATTTTACTGATAATGTTTAATCTATATTCATAAGAGACATTGCTCTTTAGTTTTTTTTTTTTCTCATATAATGTCCTAATGTCCTAATATCCCTTGGAATTAGGTTTTTTTATTAGGGTAATATTGGTTTCATAGAATGATTTTGGAAGTGTAAACTTTGTTTTTATTTTCTGGAGGACATTATGGAGAATTGGTATCATTTCTTCTTAAATGTTTAGAGGAATTTACCAGTGAAACTGTCTGGGCCTGGCTTTTTGTTTTAGGTGGAGATTATTCATTATTGATTCAATTTCTTCAGTAGGGCTATTCAAGTTATTTGTTTCTTCTTGTGTGAGCTTTAGTAGTTTTTGTCTAAGAACTGGTTCATTTCATGTGAATTATCAAGCTTGTGGGTGCAGAGTTGTTCACAGTATTCCTTTTATTTTCCTTTCAGTATCCACAGGCTCGGTAGTGATGACCTAAATGTATTACTGATATTGGTAATTACTGTTTTTTTATCTTTTATTATTGGTTAGCCTGTCTAGAGGTTTATAAATTCTATTGACTTTTCTAAGAAACATCTTTCAGGTTTGTTGATATTTTTCTATTGTTTTCTTGATTTTAGTTTCATTGGTTTCTGCTTTAATTTTTGTTATTTTTTTCTTCTGCAATATTGCTTGAGGCATACATTTCTCTTCTATCTCTAATTTTGTAGTGTGAAATGCTGTGTTGCTGAGTTTACAGCTTCTTTCTAATATACGCATTTAATGGTATATATGTCCCACTAAGCACTACCTTCACCACACTTCATATATTTTGATAAGTATCTTTAAGTTTTCATTTAATTAAAATATTTTTAATTTTTCATGAGACTTCTTTGATTTATGTGTTATTTAGAAGTGTGTGGTTTTATTTCCAAATATTTTGAGGTTACCAGTTATCCTATTATTGATTTTTAGTTTAATTCCATTGTGCTTGGAGATATACATTGTATTATACCATTTTAAGTTTGATAAAGCGTGTTATGTGGTCCAGAATATGCTTTATCTAGACAAGTAGTCCATGCAAGCTTGAGAATGAATGTTCACTTCAATCACTGCACTTGGATTAAATTTTCTATAAATTCCAAATCAATCAAATTGATTGATAGTGCTATTCAGCACTATCCTTATTGATCTATCCTTGCTGATTTTTTACTTTCTTAATGTATCAATTACTGAAATTGAAGTGTTGAAATTTCCAACTATAATACTGAACTTTTTCATTTTTCCTTTTAGTTCTATCAGTTTTTGCCTCACCTATTTTGGCACTTAGCTGTTAGGTGCATACACAATAAAGATTGTTATGTCTTCTTGGGAATTTGCCCGTTTATCATGAAATAATGCTTCTCTTTATCCATGATAATTTTCCTTGTTCTGAAACTGTTTTGCCTGAGATTAATATAGCTACTCCAGCTTTCATTGTATTAATGTTAATATAACATATTTTTCTTCATCCCTTTACTTGTAACCTGTTTTATTCATTATGTGATAGCAGATTTTTTGGAAACAATAAACAGTTGGGTCTTTTGTATCCCAACCTCTTTCTTTTAATTGATATATTTAGACTATTCATATTTTAAATGATTATTGATGTAGTTGGTGCAATGTGCTAAATATCTGTGTTCCTCCCAAATTTATATGTTGAAATCATAATCCACAATGTGATGGTATTGGGGGGGGGTGTTTGTGAGATGATAAGATCATGAGGGTGGAGCCATTATGAATGGAATTAGTGTCCTTATAAAAGGGATCCCAGACAGCTCTCTTACCCTCTTTCCACCATGTAGGGGTACAGGAAGACAACAATCTGCAACCCAGAAGAGGGCTCTTACCAGAACCCGACCATGCTAGCACCCTGATGTCAGACTTCCAGTCTCCCTGGAATAAGTATATGTACATATGTATCCCTTATAAGGGAACCTTGAGAAACAAATTTCTGTTGTTTTTAGGCCACCCAGTCTATGGTACTTTGCTATAGTAGTCTGAACTAAGACAGTGATATTGGCAGTAACTCTCTAGGTTCACTTGTCTCTCTGTGTGGCAGGTGGGCTTGCGGCCTTAATTCTCTGATTGGTTCAAGACGATTCATTAATTTTCCGTTTGCTCAGCTTTATTATTATTGTAAGGATGGGAGTAATGACTTAGAGAATCTTTATATGTTGGAGCTAAAACCAGAAATCTGGTTTATTGCTTTTTGTTCTGGCATTCCATCAAATAAAAACTTCACCACTAAGCCAGATGGAAAACTAGTCTCTGTCTGTGAAAGTCATTAACATCACACACACCAAAGCCTCTAAAGGCTCCATAAACCAAACATTTTAAGAAACCAGTGATACAGACTAAAGAATAAACCCATTCTTAAAAGTGTTATCTGCATATGATGAGCCAAATTGCTTTCTGCCTCAAGATCTTAAGTTTCAATCCTTGGACTGAACTGAAGTTCACAAAATGAACTCATCTAATGGCTTAAGGCTTGGATCTAGAATTTTCTATCAGTGGCCTTGTTCAAGTTTACTTAATCTCTCTATGCCTAAATTTCAAACCATAAAATGGGGAGACTAATAATTATTTTGTATAGTTTTATGGATATTAAATAACACATTTAACAGTGCAAAGTATTCAAGAATTTGTCTCCCACTCTTTAATTCTTAAGTTTTACAAAAATTAGTATAATAGATATGTAACTCCACATTTTATATAAATGTTCGGAAATAACAGGAATGGCCAGGTGCAGCAGCTCATGCCTGTAATCCCAGCACTTTGGGAGGCCAAGGCAGGAGGATCTCTTGAGCCCAGGAGTTCAAGACCAGCCTTTGCAGCGAAGTGGGACCCCAGTCTCTACAAAAAAATTAAAAAATTATCCGGGCTTGGTGGCACAAGCCTATAGTCCCAGCTACTCAGGAGGCTGAGGTGGGAGAATTGCTTAAGCCCAGGAGTTTGAGGCTGCAGTTGTTCATGCCACTGCATTCCAGCCTATGCAATAGAGTGAGACTTTGTATCAAACAAAGAAAAGAAAATAATAGGTATGTAGCCAATGAAGGCCAATAAAGCCCAAGATGCTTTACGAAATCTGGAATCCCTTATTAAAAAAAAAACCATAACCAAAAAAATAACAAAAAAAAAAAGGCTCTCCTGTAATGCAAGCCGTATCTGTTATGGACTCAATGTTTGTGCCCCTTCAAAATTCATATGTTAAAGCCCTAACCCCCAATGTCATGGTATTTAGAGGTGCGACCTTTGGGAGATAATCATGTTCAAATGAGGTTATGAGACTGAGGGCCCCATGATGGGATTAGTGCCCTTGTAAGAGCAGGAAAAGAGACCAGACCTCTTTCTGTCTCAGTAAGGGCACTGAGAAGATGGCTGTCTGCAATCCAGAAAGAGAGTACTTATCAGGGGACCAAATCAGCTGTCATTTTGATCATGTACTTCCGAGTCCCCAGAACTGTGAGAAATAAATTCTTGTTGTTTAAGCCACCCAGTTTGTGGTGTTTTGCTATGGCAGCTTTAGTTGACTAGGATAATCAAACCACTCCTTGTCTGAAAACCTTTTAGAGAGAGACAACCTGATGGAAAAATAGGCAAAACACTTGAACAGGAAGTTTGAAAAGAAAGGATATCCAAATGGCCAGTGTGTGAATATATGAATACAAGGGGACTTTTAGAAGTTTGTGAAAATGGAATTAAAAGACAAAAATAAAAATACATACACTTTATTTCTCAACATAACTTCCATCAAGTTCAAGACACTTTTGTAAATGATAATGCCAGTCCCTTATTCTATCCATAAAGAACTGAGGGTACTGGGAATTTAATCATGTCAATAGTCTTTTGTAGATTATTAACTGAAAAGTGGGTGCCCTTTAAAGATATTTTAAGATTAAATAACAAAAAGAAGTCAGAAGGAGCCCAGTCAGTATTGTAAGGTGAAAGTCTCACAAAATTGCCTTGTTTGATGAGAGGAATGAGCAGCATTGCCATGGTGCAAAAGGAGTCTCTGGTGAAGCTTTCCTGGGCATTTTTCTGCTACAGCTTTGGCCAGCTTTCTCAAAACATCCGCACAATAAGTAGATGTCATAATTCTTTGGCCCTCCAGAAAGTCAACAAGCATGATACTTTGAGCATCCCCCAAACTATTTTCATGACCTTTCCTTTTGACTGGTCTGCTTTTGCTTTAACAGGACCACTTCCACCTCTTAGTTGCCACTGCTTTGATTGTGCTTTGTCTTCAGGATCATACCGGTAAAGTCATGTTTCATTTCCTGTTACAATTGTTCAGAGAAGTGCTTCAGGATCTTGATCCCACTTATTTAAAATTTCCATTGAGGCTGGGTGTGGTGGCTCATGCCTGTAATTCCATCACTTTGGGAGGACAAGGTGGGAGGATTGCTTGAAGCCAGGAGTTAGGAACCAGCCTGGGGAAGCTCTACAAAAAAAAAAAAAAAAAAAAAAAAAATTAGTTGGGCACAACAGCATGTGCCTATAGTCCCAGCTACTCAGAAGGCTGAGGTGCAAGGATCACCCGAGCCCAGGAGGCTGAGGCTGCGGTAAGCTGTAATCTCACCACTGCACTCCAACCAGAGTGATAGAGTGAGACCCTGTCTCAAAAAAAAAAAAATTCCATTGAAATTCTGCTCTTATCTACAGCTAATACGGGCACAACAGTTTTGGCACCTGTCAAGTGGAAAATTTCCTCAACTTTAATTTCTTAGTCAGAATTGTGTAAGCTGGACCAGTGGAGATATCTATGGTATTGGCTTTCATTTGTGCTATTAATCCTCGGTCCCTCAATCCTCTTGAATTAGGGCACGAACGAGATAAATTTTTTACTAGCAAATTGATGTGGATGAGTTGCCACTGCAGACTTCAACTTCAACATCATCTCGTTCCTTATTAAAATGAGTTATCCATGGTAAACTGCTGATTTCTTTGCAGCATTGCCCCCATAAACATTTTGTAAAGCATCAATGATTTCATCACTCTTCCAATCAAACTTCATCATAAATTTGATGTTGGTTCTTCCTTCAGTTTTAGCAGAATTCATGTTGCTCTGATAGGGGCTTTTTTCAAATTAATGTCTTATCTTTCTTAGTGCCTCATACTAGATCCTGTTCAAACATGTTTTAACAAGTTAGTATGAGTTTATTTGGGTGCAAAAATCTTTTTACGTCCATGCATAGCTTTTTCATAATACACATTTTCCATGAACTTTTTGAAAACCATTCATACATGCTCAATGTCATTAGTCATCAAGCAAGTGCAAATTCAAACTTCCAATAGGTAATATCAAGAATTGGCAAGGATGTAGAGCAATTGAAACTCTCATATGCTGCCAGCAGGGGTATAATTTGTGAGAATTTCTTTAGAAAACTCTTTTGCAGTATTTATTAAAGTTTAACATATGCATGCTAATGACCCAGAAAGTCCACTGCTAGGCATAGAGCCAACAGGAATTTGTACATATGTTCACTAAAACATGTATAAGAATGTTTATAGCAGCACTATTCATTATAGCCCAAACCTGAAAACTACAGAATTCCCATCAATGGTAAAATGGATAAACAAATTCTATTAAATTTACACAATAAATATTATACAGCAACAGGAATGAATGAATTATACACAACTATATGCAACAATAAGGATGACTCTCATATCCATAATATTAAGTTAAATAAGTCACACAAAAGAATACAATATATTCATTGGTATAAATTTCAAAAGCAGGCAAAAAAAATAGGTGTTAGGAGTTAGGTTTGCAGTTACTATTGGGGAAATAAATTATTGAAAGGAAAGGACACAAGGTGTGGGGCTGCTTTGGAAATGCTGGTAATGCTCTAGTTCTTGGATCTGGATACTGGTTATATAAATGTTCTCATGTTGTCAAAATTCATTGATCTGTATACTTATAATCTGTGCCCTTTTCTCTACGTATGCTACACTTCAATAAAAACGTTCAAAAACTTTTAGTAAATTACTGGGTTCTCACAATACTGCCCACACATCTCAGCTTGGCATTTGGGGAATCTATGTCTGATCCCTGCCACATCTCCAGCACATCATCCTTCAAAACTCACCCCATATCAGTCATTTCTTGCTCCAACTGTATTTCACTTCTTGAATGTTCCAAATTTATAAATGCTGTTCCTTGCCTTTGACTTTTTTTTAAAAAAAGCAAACTAGGATTATATTGGGGCTGTTGGGGTGAAAATGGGGAGAGAGTAGAAATAAACCAGTCTTACAGAAAAACAACCATAACCCATCTTCAAGGTCCTAGCTCAAGTATCACCTAATCTTCAAAACCTTCCTTCCATCTTTACATGGAGATGAACCCATCTTTTCCGGGCCACCAGAATTTTGAGTATATCTCTACTGCAGCTCTTATATTGCTATATTTTAAACGCTTCCTTACCTGTATTTTTCCTTGTAACTATGAACTTAAGGTGACAATAATGCTTTATTCATTTCTGTATTTCATGTTTAGAGATTACCTGTTTCATGCTAAGCACAATGCTATATTTGATGAAAGAATAGATACTTAAATGTATGAATGAATTATCAAGTCATAGAATATTAGCTCTGAAAAGCATCTTGGCAATCCAATTCACTGATTTCACTGTGCCCAGAAAACATGGAATTGTTCATAGTCACATAGCTAGTTATTAGAAGATAGGACTAGAACCTAATCTATTCTCTGGTACTGTTTATTTCTGTAAATTTTTTAGAAGTTCATTTTAAAGTAATATTAGACTTACAAAGAAGTTGTAAAAATAGCCCAGAGAGCTCCCATACACCCTTCACTTAGCTCTCCCTAATGTTAACATCTTATATAACCATAGTACAATGATTAAAACTAGGAAATTAACAGTGACACTGAAAGACATCAGGCACATTCCTCAGCCCTGGGCTCAACACAAACAGGCCCAGTACAAACACATCCCACCATATATCTCTCAACTTCCTGAGCCCAGTACAAACACATCCCACCATATATCTCTCAACTTCCTGAGCCCAGTACAAACACCACCTGGAAAATCCCCGATAAGGACACAGCCGTTTGTAGTTTTACTGAAAGCGCAGGAACCAATAGAAAAACTAGTAAATGTATAACTTAAAATGTAAACCAATTGTAATGCTGTAACCAAAAGAATTCCCTTGTTCCTCTGTAACTTTACTATCCTATTTACCTCGGGCTATAAAAGGCAAGCACTCGCATTGTTCGGGGCCCTCTTGTATGCTGTGGAATGGAGGGACCAAGTTCGAACTTGCAGTAAAAGATCCTTGCCGCTTGGCTTTGACTCTGGACTCTGGTGGTCTTCTTTGGGGAACAAACGGTCTGGGCATAACAACACAACTCTATTAACCTATAGATTTTATTTGAATTTTACCAACTTTTCCACTAAAGTCCTTTTCCTGTTCCAGGATCCAATCCAGAATCCCATATTGGATTAAGCTTTCATGATTCTTTCATTTCCTCCAATCTGAGAGAGTTCCTGTCTTTCTTTGTCATTTATGACCTTGACACTTTTGAAGAATACTGGAAAGTAGAAAAGTCACTACTGAAGAGTACATTTTGTAGAATGTCCCTCAATATGAGTTTGTGTGATATTTTCTCAAGATTTTATTGAGGTTATGCATTTGGCAGTATGAATATCATAGAGTTGTTGTTCTCTATTTTGTGTATCTTATCAGGGCACACATGAGGTCAATATATCTTATAACTAGTGATGGTCACCTTGATCACTTGGTTGTGTGTCTGTAGCATTTTTCCTCTGTGAGGCTACTATTTTTCTCTTTGTAATTAATAAATACCTTAGAGGAGCTATTTCAAGACTGTGCATGCCGAAATGTGGTAGTTGTTGCCTCCAGAATCTAAAAGGGCTGATCTCCAATGTATTTCCCAGGGACTCTATATTAACATCTATAAGAGACAGCTCACAATCTATCTATCTATCTATATATATATAGATAGATAGATATAGCTAAGCAATAATCTCTTTGTCTGTTCCACTTATCTGGGAGCTCCTTTAGAGCAGGTTATGTCTTTCTCTCTCTATTGCTGTGGCTTAGCATGGTCCTTAGTTTATGGAAGCTACTTTCTAGCTGTATGACCATGTGCCTCACCAGCAACTACATTTGGGCATGCTGTTTAGCCCCATTTGCCAACATACCCACAAGGGTGCCAGTTTCAAGTGTGTTTTCTAGAGCAAGAAAGGGCTTTGCAGCATATGCAGGTTGATATATTAGCTTCACTGTTACTGGGGCCTTGTGAGCCAGCAAACTTAAGGGTATTTGAAAATTTCTATGGCAAATAAGGATTGTATATGGAATCACTAAAAGTCTCCCCTAGGATTACTGTGAGAGTTAAAGGAGTTAATGCATTTGAAGTGCTTAGGAAATGGACTGGCACAAAACACCAAATCAATACATATTAGCTTTTATTTAGCTTTTATTTATTATTATTGCTCTTTACAATCTTGTTGAATGAATGGATGAATCAATGAATAAGAGCAAGACAAAAACTAGAAAGCAAAGAAAAATGGCCTCATTCTTGGGTGACGTCTAGTAACTACACCGACTAAGTTTTATAGTGCTGCATGGACTTGAAAATATTGGTTCTCAATTATACAAATAATTCAGTTGTGTACCAGTGATTACTAACTAGCAACAATATATGATGCATTAGCAGTAATATACATTTATACATAGTGATGATTAGGTTACTATTGTTTTAAAATTTCAGGAAAAAACTATACTTAGTAATGCTTTCTCATTACTGAAGGGTTCTACTTACTCTGTAGAAAGAACTCTCTCTATCCCACTGTTCCAGAGAATTGCTAGACAGCAGACAACAGCAGAAGCTAATTAGAATGTCAAGACCAGGAAGACTTTTGGAGCAGTGGTCTCTAAAGTGGGATGCTTATACTCAAGGGTGATACAAGACAATACACTTGGAGGAGGGAAGTGTATTAGTCCATTCTCATGATGCTATGAAGAAATACTCAAGACTGGGTAATTTATAAAGGAAAGAAGCTTAATTGACTCACAGTTCCACAGGACTGGGGAGGCCTCAGGAAACTTACAATCAAGGCAGAAAGGGAAAAAACATGTCCTTCTTCACATGGTTGCAGGAAAGAGAAGGGCCGAGCAAATGGGGGACCCCTTATAAAACCATCAGATCTCATCAGAACTCACTCACTATCATGAGAACAGCATGAGAGTAATTGCCCCTACAATTCAATGACCTCCCACTGGGTCCCTCCCATGACCTGTAGGGATTATGGGAACTATAATTCATGATGAGAATTGGGTGGGGATGGAGCCAAACCATATCAGGAAGAAATATTAGAATTTCAAGTTATATTGATGTATGAATTAAAAAACAGAAAGCTCTACCATTATTTACTATAAGGCATCCTTATTTGATCCACAAATCTAGAGTCACGGGTCACTCACGGTTCAGTGCCTCTCTCATCAGATTGCATAATGTAGCATGTTACAATAGATTACTGTTTACATCTACACAGTTAAGAAAATTAATGGCTCATATAATCCGGTTTTAGCTGAACAAACCTTCATAAAGGGGTTAAGGGTCTAGAAATTATTTCTGCCAGATGGATGGATGGATGGATGGATAGACAGACAGATAGATTCAACAAGCATGATTTTAAGGTAACACTAATAATGTAAGCTCAAGCAAACAAAACTAAAAAGACAGGGCCAAAACTTCTACTCCTAGTACAAACTCTTCTCTGCACAGTAAATGAGATTTTGAAAAAACAATGAGAATTTACTCAGACCTGCCCAGAAACTAACAAACTTGTAAGATTAACAATGAGATTATTTGAAATACCAATTCACATATACAATTATTAACAATAAACATCTCCCAAGGTGTCTATTTTATTTTATAGCCCTTGTGAAGGATGATTTCAACCATGGCAATAACTAAAACCAAAGACATAATCGAACTAAACCTTGAGCTCAGTTCCGAATCACTGTATTATAATATTATCCTGAAATTTCAGAATTATTCAAATTTGTAATGAAATTCCTTAACTCTAGGAGTGTCTAGAGAGACTCATTATGCATAAATGCATTCAATTTAGCAAATTTAGAAACAGTTTAAATATTAAAAAATAGAGAAATGGACAGTAAATTATAGTATTACCATATAACAGAATATTAGGCAGATACTTAAAATCACAGTTCTTAATACCTATGTATCTATGTTGAAATACACTTACCACATTTGTAAATAAGCAAATTTAGCAGGATATAAATGTTAATATTATAGCTATAAAATTTCTTATAGACAAATAATATTAAAAACAAAAAAACAGTTTATTTGGAAATTAAAGGATTATGGATCATTTTCTTTATTATTATTGTCATTGTTATAGTTACACTGTGTATGGTTTAAGACAGAAAAGCAAGTAAAAATCATGAAATTAAACTGTATCATGAACCTAATCTGTCAGTTTTATAAAATGTGCTGCAGCTAAAAATAGAGTATATTCAACAGTCAGAGAGTTATACAAATGCATAGGTTTACCCTTCAGTTACTAATTCCCCAAGGGTAGCGTCTTCCTTACAAAGTATTTTTCACAGATCCTCTTTTTGTTTCCAAGTGGAAGTGAACCATTTCTTTTTTTTTTTCTTTTTTTTTTTTTATTATTATCATACTTTAAGTTGTAGGGTACATGTGCATAACGTGCAGGTTTGTTACATATGTATACTTGTGCCATGTTGGTGTGCTGCACCCATCAACTTGTCAGCACCCATCAACTCGTCATTTGCATCAGGTATAACTCCCAATGCAATCCCTCCCCACTCCCCCCTCCCCCCCTCCCCATGATAGGCCCCGGTGTGCCATTTCTTTCATTACTCTGAAATCCTTAATTTTCCCAAAAGGAAATTTCCTGGGGCTATTCTTTTTAAAATTTTTCTCCTTTCCTCCAGTTGTCCCTGTTCAGTCTCTCAGTCTCCTTTGCAGCCATTCTTCCTTTTTCTGTTCCATAAAATCACTGCTCCTTGGGGTTCTGTTCTTGACAGTCTTCTCTTTTCACTCTATACCCATCCTAGGCAAAACCATTAATTTCTGTGGATTCATTCACCATGTGGTTATATGCTAATGACTTTTAAATCTATTCCTCCAGACCTCTCTGTATATATTTCATCTGGTTGCCTTACAGGTTACTCCAGTGTAATAGGTCTAAAGCTGCATTCATTTCTCACTGTGCCTATCTCTTCCACCCTTCTCCCTCCATCCTCTGCATTGCTTATTTGTGTGAAAGGTGACATTACCCCTGCCCCCAGCCATCCCAGATTATCCCTTTTATTTAAGTTTCCAAATCTAATCAGTCACTAAGACCAGACAAATGTACTTCCATGATATATCCTGAATCTATCTTCCTGTCTATGTACTGCCCACCATTACCTATGTTACTATAGTAACATAAGTATGCATAACCTCTGTTATAGTAAACCATATCATAACTAGTGCCTCTACCTTCATACTTTTCCCACTCCAAACCAGTTTCCAAATTTTAGCCAGAGTAATCTTTGCAAATGCAAATCCTTACGTATCATACTCAACCACACAATGCTCAAATGACTCCCTACAACCTACAGAATAGAGTTTAAACAGCTCAGCCTAAGAAAAAGGTCAGCCCTACTTCAATTTTTAATCATCAGCCTCCTCTCATATCATCCCTTGTTGTACTGCAGGCCCCAGCCATTTTGAAATACGAGAAATCCCCATACATTTTCATGTGGCTGGGCAGCACAAGTCCTCTGCCCGGGTGCCCTTCCATACAGCCATTTACTTGGGAAATCCTTACCTACTACAGGGCCACCCTATCTCATCCTCAAAGCCATTCCTTATTTCTCAGTTTGGATTGCCTGCCTCTCCTCTGTGGTCCCACAGTATCTTACTTTTATCCTCGTGTTTATCACACCAAACACATTCATTTATTAATCTGGATTTTCCCCACTAGAAGGCAAGTACCTGGAGAGTAGGGAGTGTGTCATTTCTTGTTGCCAGTGCATCCCAGAACTTAGCTCAGAGACTTAGAGATAGACAAACAAGAGACTGGTGGTTATGGAAGTGGGGAGTCTCTCCTTTCCCTGAGGGCTTCTGAGAAACGAGTAACTTTTCTGCACTATGCACTTTTCCCTATGAAAGCAACAAGGAGGGCTAGCTACATGCAAATTTGAGAAGTAACTCTTCTGTCCCCACATATCTCCCCTCACACTTTCCTGTCCTAAGCACCCAGGTCTTGCACGTTCTCTGATTCCTCCAGCCCATGGTGATCTGCTCTAGGCTGGCTATCACATTAAAAAACATCTGGGAGCATCTATGATATACTGATATAATATTGATTTCCAGGAGAAGTTGTGTTTTGATTGGTAACAATGTTTGATTTAGAGCAATGAATCCTAAATCGTAGTAGTATTTCAAAATTTTTGACAATTATGTGTTGACAAGGGCATGGTTGAAAACACTGCTCTAAATTCTTATGACATTTTCTATCAAGAGGTTGAGTCCTTTCCCTTGAATCTGGGTGAACGTGTGAATGCTTACAGAGCGATGCAATGTTTCTTCTAAGCCTGAGTCATAAAAGATCATGCAACTTACAACAGGTTCTTCAAACACTCAGTCTCTAGACATCCCTCTTAGGATGTTTCCTCTTGGATCCAACTGTCATGGTGTAAGAAGCTCAAGCCACATGGAGAGGCCATGTGTAGTGTTCTAGTTGATAGCTTCAGATGAGCTAGGCTTTGAGTCATCCCAGCCCAGATGTGAGGTATGTGAGTGAAGAAGCATCCAAATTAATCCATCCCTAGCCATTCAGTTCACCCCTAGTCATTCAAATCTTTCCATTGGGGGCACTGTGTATGGTGTGGCACAGACAAACCATCCCTACTCTGTCCCATATGAGTCCCCGACCCCCAGACTCTGTAAGAATAACAAATTTTGTTGCTTAACATCACTTAGTTTGGGGTGGTTTGTCACACAGTAACAGTGGAGATGGGGAATTACAGGGCAGGAGGCAGGTCTCTATGCCTCTCATATCATACCACAGACATGAAATCTGACCCCATAGAATAGTGGATTTCTAAGATCCCACAGAGTACCAAGGGAAGAAATGCATTTCAAGAGCTATGGAGGTAAATTTTAGCTAACACTGAGAAATTGGCTCTCTAGCAAGCTAGGGGATGGGGGGGGGTGCAAAGGCTTATGTGTAGGTTTGAAGCTTTATGAAGCTGAGAAATCACATGTTTGTAGTTTGGCTCCTTCATCCACTTCCATACTCCAGTGAAGTGCCACACCAGAAGGAGTAGAATCTGGCATCCAGGGCACCTGCTACAAGGGCATGATGAAACAACCTGGAGGAATGAAGGAGTTAAATCCTGCTGACGCTCAGGGCAAATGTTAACCAGTGAGAGACAGAAGATTAAATCAGGCAAATATATTTCCTCTCCTTTTCTCCCTCTGATGCAATCTACCAAAACATGGTTTCTCCATACAGTTTGTGCAAAGATACCCCCTATATATCACTGGGTGGATGTGCTGGGCAGTCAGCTGTGTCTCTTCAAGGCTTGTGATGAAACAGTGGCCAGTGAAGTAATAACTCTCTTTGCTTGTTTCCTTGCCTTTCCTGTCTGTTGGACATTTCCCTCACTCTCACTGTCCTGAGAAAGCCTCTTCCAAATGAAGCAATAGCCCCTTAATCCTTGCTCAATGCTCTGTTTTCTAGGGAACCAGCTAATAAAAAATACTCTCTATATTACAGAATTGTTAAGAAGGTTAAATTAGATAACATGCCTAGTATAGGCCTGGAATGCAAGAGGCACTCAATAATATCTAGCTTAATATTTGTTTGACTGTCCTCCAGGCAGGAGGATAGGAGTTAGAATGAGAGAGTGAGAGCTTTGGAGTCCACATAAAATGCACAAGTAGTGATTCCAGCTTCTCTCTGCCCTGTCTGTTCTGAAACACCATGAGTTGTATCACTGCATGGCAAACTAAAGTCCAGGGCTTTAAACCCCTGTGAAAACAAGACTTCTCCATGTGGGGACCCTGTGACAGGACACACACAGTCATCTGCAGTATTAGAGGGTGGGGGGATTTTCTTTTTGAGCTGGAAAATTAGCTTCTTTATTGATTACCTTGTGCAGTTGGAGTAGAATACTTCTATATGTGGAAATGCTCCATGAATCCCTATATTGTATCTGTAAACCATACACAGTTTGTGGGATGCCACATGTGCATTTAGGAGAAATGATCCAAAGTTAGCATTTATGCTAGTTCAAGCACTAGGAAACCAAAGATCAATGTGCTTTTTAGAACAGAAGGTTTGACTACTCAGGGTATATGCTATCTGCATCTGTTTCTAATTGGCATGTGTGGTTCAGGTGCATGACAGTAGACAGCTGAGGAAAGAGCAGAGCAGTTCATCTCTCCCAGACACTATATAGATTTGCCTCCCATGGGGTGAATTTCTATCTTGTCTCAGGACTAGGGAGCACTCAGTGCAGAAATAGTAGGTGAAAGCAGCAAGTGAACAGGCTACTACATTATCTCTGTGCATTTGTGAAGCACTCATTGTAGAAAGATAAGTTGGGGCCACTTTTTATTAGTTTGTTCCCCCCAGCAATCTAGGTAGAAAGCAACTGTTAGAAAAAAAATCAAATAGTTTCCACTGTCGAGCCTGTTCAAAAGACAGAAAGGTTAGCTCCAGGTTTCTCAAAATGAAATCTATGGACCCCCTGTATTAGAATCCCTGGGGTGGCCCAGGTGATCTCTTTCAAACAAGCACCCTGCGTGATTCTGATGAGTACTAAATTTAAAAGTCTCTGATTTAATTGAACTAAATGATTATCCAGTCCAACTTTTTACATGCCGTTCTCAGGAGGAGAAAAAGCACTAAATGAGAAAGCTTCCTGATGGACAAAGCACTCTGTCTCCTCCTGGGGAGGTGAAATGTAACAGAGGTCCCCTGCTGTGACTCCCTCCAGAACAACTTGTAACTGTAACTGGCCTTTTCTTAAGTGCAGACAGGCTGGGCTCCAGAATGCAGGCATTTTAGTGCCTTACCAATGGGAAACTGAGTTGAAATATACTTAGTTTATCAAGAGAAGGCAATATTGATGTAGTTGTAATCTGACCAAGTTAATTGTTGATGCGCCTAGTATAGCAATGGTTTCCAGGCATACTCTACTGCCTACTGTACCAACTTACCATGGGTAATAAAATAAAGGAGTAGTAAAGGTACTAATAGTTCTATGTCATCTTGTTACATGTGTAGATTCATACAACACAATCAACAATGAAGATACAGAACTGCTCCATTACCATAAAGACTTTCCTTGTACCACGTTCACATCCAGCCTCCTTTCCTCCACTATCCCTAAACCCTGGTAACTATTAGTTCTCTATCTCTAAAAGTTTGCCATTTTTAGAATGTTATTTAAATGGAATCATACAGTATGTGATCTTTTGAGATAACTTTTTTTTTCACTCAGCATAATGCCCCTGGGAGCCATCTAAGTTATTGCATTATCAATATTTCATTTCTTCTTATTCCTGAGTACTATTCCATAGTATGATATAACATAGTATGTTCACCCATTTTTATTGTTTCCAGTTTTTGGCAATAACAAATAAAAGTACTATGAACATTCATGTACAGGTTTTTGTGTGGACATAAATTTTCACTTATCTGAAATAAATGTTTGTTGGCCACATGAATATCTTCTCTTTGAGAAGTGCCTGTACATGTCCTTTGCCCACTTTTTAATGGGGTCATTTGTTTTTTTCTTGTAATATCCAGAATCCACAAAGAACTTAAACAAAACTACAAGATGGATAGATTGTAAAAATTTTCTCCCACTCTCTAGGTTGCCTGTTCATTCTGATGATAGTTTATTTTGCTGTACAGAATCTCTTTAATTAGATCCCATTTGTCAATTTTTGCTTTTGTTGCATTTGCTTTTGGCGATTTCATCATGAAATCTTTGCCCGTGCCTGTGTCCTGAATGAAACTGCCTAGATTTTCTTCTAGGTTTTTATAGTTTTGGGTTTTACATTTAAGTCTTTAACCCATCTTGAGTTAATTTTTGTATAAGGTGTAAGGAAGGGGTCCAGTTTCAATTTTCTGCATATGGCTAGCCCACTCTCCCAGCACTATTTATTAAATAGGAAATCCTTTACCCTATTGCTTGTTTTTGTCAGGTTTGTTGAAGATCAGTTGGTTGTAGATGTGCAGTCTTATTTCTGAGTTTTCTATTCTGCTCCATTTGTCTATGTGACTGTTTTTCTAACAGTGCCATGCAGTTTTGGTTACTTAGCCTTGTGATATAGTTTAAAGTCAGATAGTGTGATGCCTCCAATGCTAACCAAAAAGAACAAAGCTGGAAGCATCACACTACCCAACTTCGAAAAGATTATCTTTCCTCCATTGAATTGCCTTTGTACCCTTGTCAAAAATCAGTTCGCCATACTTGTATAGAGCAGTTCTGGGCTCTCTATTCTGTTCCAATGATCTATGTATCTATTCCTCCACTGTACAACACTAATACCAATTGTTCTTTATATCTATCTCTACACCAATATGATACTAATATATAGCTACAGTGTTCACACATAAATACTCTAGTTATAAATCAGGCCTAAATGTTAGGTAGAGCACTTTCTCATAGTTTGTTCTTCAAAATGATGTTGGCTATACTTGAGCCTGTGCCTCTCCATATAAGTCTTGGAACAAGATTAAATATGTCTACAAAAACTTACTGGGCTTTTGATAGGAATTGCATTAAAACCTATAGGTCAACTTGGGGAAAATTACCATCTCTACCATGTGGAAGCTTCCAAACTATTAACATGTTATATTTTTCCATTTAAGCCATCTTTGATTTCTTTCATCAGCCTTTTGTAATTTTCAGTATATAGAAGATTGACATATTTTGTTAAGTTTATACCTGAGTATTTCACTTTGTTTAGATTGAATATAGATGGTATTGTGGTTATAATTTTGGTTTTCACATGCTCACTTTTAGATGTACAAATGTAATTTTTACATGTTGATCTTGTATCCTGAAAACTTTGTTAAATCTATTTTCTAGTTCTAGGAGTACTTTTGTAGATTTTTGGCATTTTCTATGTAAACAATCATGCAATCTGCAAATAGGGATAGTTTCATTTCCTCCTTTACAATCTGTATGCCTTTTATTTTATTGTCTCTCCTATTGCTCTGGCCAGAACTTCCAGTACTACACTGAATAACAGCAGTGTGACTGGACATCTTTGCCTTGTTTCTCATCTTAGAAGAAACAATTTAGTTTTTTATTCTTTTTCTTATTAGTTCACTTTTTAAGAAAAACTTTTTTTTTTTCTTCTGAGACGGAGTCTCACTCTGTTGCCCAGGCTGGAATGCAGTGGTGCGATCTCAGCTCACTGCAACCTCCACAACAAAGTTGAAAAGATAGTACAGAGAGGTACATCCTTCCTTCAGTTTTCTCCATTGGTGTTATCCTACTTAACTATAGTACAATATTAAAACTAGGAAATTGACATTGGTACAATGTGAGTATATAGCTCTATGCCATTTTGTCATATGTGTAGATTGATATAACCACTCCAATTAAGATATAGAAGTAATCCATTGCTACAATGATCTCCCTTTTTCTACTCATATATAATCACTCTTCCCCCTGCATTTCCTCCTCCCATCCTTAACCCCTGGAAACTTCTCCTCTTTTCTATATCTCTATAATTATGTTATTTCAAGAATGTTACATAAATGGTATCATATAATATATAGTGCTTTGAGATTTAGCCTTTTACTCTTAAGTGTCATTTTAGTGGTGCATTTTTTTTTTGGTAGATTTTATTTTCAAGCTCAGGAAGTTCCCCTCTATTCCTACTTTGTGAGAGTTCTTATCATGAGTGAGTGTTGGATTTTGTCAAATGCTTTATCTGCATCAATTAGTAGGATCATGTGATTTTTTTTTTAGCTTGTTAATATGGTGGATTACATTGATTTTCAAATACTGAGCCAGCCTTGCATTCCTGGAATGAGCCTTTCTTGGTTATGGTGTATAATTCTTTTTATATATTGCTGAAATCAATAGATTTGACTAGAGTAAAGCAGTTATTACCTAAAAGTTGTCTGTCTTGCCAGGCTTCTCTTTTCTGTTCATTTAGCTAGAGAGAAAAAAGGCTTTACTTAGGACTTTTTCTTTTCTATGCCAGTTGGTGTTTCTGGGTTGCTAGCTTCTCCAATACTCATTCTGGGGTCTACATGGGAAAAAAATAAAACCCAAGGAACTAATTGCCATGTTGTTCCTGAGACCCGAAAGTCTGTTTGGTCTTTGTCTTTCCATGTTTCAGAGTCTTCTTGTGTTTGTTTTATCCATGATGTCCAAGGTTTTTAGCTGTACTTAGCCATAGAAATAGGGAAAAGTACATCTATTCCATCTTCCTAGAAGGAGTATGTAATATATTACTTTTTAAAATATTTTACTTTAAAACAGTTTTAGACTTAGAAAAACGTGCAACAATAGTACAAATAGTTATCATATACCCACACATAGTTTCCCATCCTATTAAAATTTTATATCATGATGGTACATTTACCGCAATTAATTTACCAATATTGATATATTATTATTAACTAAAGTTGGCACATTATTCAGATTTCCTCAATTTTTGCCCAATGTCCTTTTTTTGTTCCAGGATCCTATTCAATACATCATATCACATCTAGTCAATATATTTCCTTAGACTCCTCTTACTGTGAAAGTTTCTCAGTCTTTGTTTTCAATGACCTTGACAGTTGTAGGGAGGGCCAGACAGATATTTTGTAGAATGTACCCCAAGGTATCTTAGTATTTTTCTGATTGTTTTATCATTATACTAGGATTGTAGGATTTTCAGAAGAATGCTGCAAAGATAAAGTGCCAATCTCATCATATCATATCAAGGGCACATGCTGTGAGGATGCTAATTTTAATCTCCTGGCTGAAGTAGTGTTTGTCATATTTCTCCACTGTAAAGTTACCCTGTTTTCCCCTCTCATTTGGTAGTCTTTGGAAAGAAGTCACTATGCACACCCCACACCTAAGAGTTGGGAGTTATATCTACATCCCTAAGGGCAGAGTATTTACATACAGAGTATCTTCTGTGTGAGAGATTTATTTATTCTTCCCCATTTGCTTGTTTATTTAATCATTTATATCATTATGGACCCTGGAATACTTGTTTTATACTTTGGTCTACAATTTAACAGTATTTTATTTCCTTTGTTGCTCAAATTGGTCCAGCTTTTGCCATTAAGAATTCTTTCAGTTGCTCCTGTATCACACTGATATACTCCCATCATTGTGTGTGAGTGTGTTTGTTAACACCTCCTTACTTTCTGTCACTATAAGATGCTCCAGCTCATCTTGTATATTTCCTGCCCCAGTCCTAGAAACAGCCATTTTTCCAAGGAATACTGCTTCTTTTGGTTGGAGGATGGTATTAGAAATCAAGATCTTTGTTCTAAGTGTGCTTGTTGATATTCGGGTGTTATTATTTCTAGATGCTCTTCCTGACAGAATAAGGAAATATATGTGTGTATTCCAACTCATATGTATACAGACACATAAAACAATGGAACATAATAGAGAGTCCAGAAATAAGCCCATACATATATGGTCAATTAATTTTCAACAAGGGTGCCAAGAGTACACAAAGTAGAAAGGACAATTTCTTCAACAAATAGTGTTGAAAAAACTGGATCTCCACATGAAGAATAATGAAATTGGATCTTTATCTTACACTATACACAAAATCAACTCAAAATGGACTAACTACTTAAACATAATACCTGAAACCACAAACTCCTAGAAGGAAACATAGGGGAAAAACTTCTTGACATTAGTCTTGACAATAGTTTTTTGAATATGATTCCAAAAGCACAAGCAACAAAAGCAAAAATAGACACATGGAATTACATCAAATTAAAAAACTTCAGCACAGCAGAGTAAACAATCAACAAAGTAAAGAGAAAATCTATAGATCGAGAGTATATATTTACAAACCATACATCTGGAAAGAGGTTAATATCCAAAATATATAAGAAACTCAAACAACTCAGTAGTAAGAAAACAAATAATCTGATTATGAAATGGGCAAAGAACTCTGTCTTAGTTCATTTTGTGCTGCTATAATAATACCACAGACTCTTTATAATGAACAGAACTTTACTAGGAAGTCCAAGATTGAGGCCAGCGTGTGGTGAGGGCCTTCTTGCTGTATCATCCCATGGTGGAAGAGCAGAGAGGGTCAGAGAGAGAGAGCAAGAGGGGGCCGAATTTATCCTTTTTAAGGAACCCACTCCTGCAATCCCTTCACTCTGCACTCCTGGCCTAATTACCTCTCATTAGGCTCCACTCCCAGCACTGTTACATTGGGGAGTAAGTTTTCAACACATGTTTTTTGGAGGACACATTCAAACCACAGCAGACCTAAACAGATATTTCACCAAAGAAGTCATACAAATGGCCAACGGGTATATGAAAAAATGCTCAACATCACTAATCATCAGGGAAATGCAAATCAAAACCATAATAAGATATCACTTCACACTTGTTAGGATGGCTATTAAAAAACAAAAGATAACAAATATTGGGAAAAATGTGGAGAAAAGGGAACCCTTATACACTGTTAGAGGGAATGTAATTTAGTACAAACATTATGGAAAACAGTATGGAGGGCCCTCAAAAAATTAAAAATAGACCTACCATACAATCCAGCAATCCTACTTCTAAATATATACTCAAAAGTATTGAAATCAGGATCTCATGGAGATATCTGCATGCCCATGTTCATTGCAGTATTATTCACAATAGCCGAGATATGTAAACAACCTAAATGCCCACCAAGAGACGAATTGATGAAGTAATTATTGTATATACATACAATGGAATATTATTCCACATTAAAAAAGAAGAGAATCCTGACATTTGTGACAACATGGACAGTCCTGGAGAACATTATGCTAAATGAAATAAGCCAGACACAGGAAGAAAAATACTGCATGATCTCACTTATATATGGACTCTTAAATAGTCAAACTCATAAAAGCAGAAAGTAGAATGGCAGTTGCCAGGCACTTAAGGAAGGAGGAAATGGGGAGGTGATGTTCAAAAGGTGTGAAGTTTCTGTTATGCAGAATGAGTAAGTTTGGAGATCTACACAGCATAGTGCCTATAGCTAACAATACTGTACCACATACTTAAAATTTGCTAAGAGGGTAGATCTTCGCAAAGTGTTCTTACCAAAAAAAGAAGAAGAAATATAATAATAAAGGAGTAAGGAAACTTTGGGAGGTGATGGACATGCTTGTGGCCTTGATGATGATGATAGTTTCACAGGTATATACTTATCCTCAAACTCATCGAGGTGTATACATTAAATATGTGCAGCATTTTATATGTCAATCATACCTCAATAAAGTGTTTTTTTAAGAAGAAAGAAAAGATAAACATCTTGAAAATCCTATACAAGCAAATTTCTTCAGTGCAAGCGCTTTAGTGAGTTCAGGAATTGCTCTAATGTCCACTATTAGAAACTAACTGGGGTAGTTGCAAAGGCAGGCAAAGAAACTGCAAAGACATTTCCCTTTATGTTCATAGAAAATTATGAAGGAAGCTCCATCTTGGATGAAATTTTTAATTTTGATGAAACAGTTCCCTAGGACACATCTTGAAGGGGTAAACATAAAGCTCTGTGTTTTAGAGTGCAAACGTTTGGCTAATTGTGATGCTGGAGTGTGAATATCTGTGCAGATTTCCCCACGCCAGTATTTTATTAGTCTCACATACGTGTTTGCTGGTGCTCTGATTAATACTTGACATAAGTCTTGAGTGATACTCCTCAAACCTATTTTTAAGGCACAGATATAAGTATGTAGTATAACAGAAGAAAAATCATGTATTACAGTGTAGTGTTTACTTCTCTGATACTAAATCACTAAATTGTGAGTATTTCCTTTCCAGGCATATATTTTACCTCATTCACATTTGTAACCTCAACCTATAGTACAGTGACTGCTCGATGGTTAAATATACATTATAATATAATTTAGCACATCCACCTGATTTCCTTTGGGTCTTACTGAGTTCTTAGCCCCTGGGCATGCCTTTTTCTTCTCCAACCACTCATCTTCACATCCTGGTGAAGTAAGGTGGCCTTCTGCCTTGACATCCTTGAGATCTACCCATCAGTAATTCAAAATCAAAAATTTCATGCACACCTGCCAATTAATAATTGATTTGGTTCAATATTTTCATGGCAGGCACTACTTCTGTATTCTGTTTGATGTCAGGTTCACTGATGGTTGTGAGAATGCCTAATTTGTGGAGTCTGCCCTCTTGAAATTGTTCTTATTCTGAGATGAAATTCCTTTCAGCCTGAACAACCAGCTGTAATAACTTACACTTGAAGAGCACTTACGTTTCCAGTGCATCCTCCCATATGTTATCTCTAAATGTTCCAAATGACACTGAGGATCAGACAGGGCAAATACCATCCCAGTCTTCAAAGAAGCTCCAGAAAAGTTAAATTTCTTAGGAAGCTTAGGTTCTATCCCCACATCTGCCCCTATTTCGAAATTTTGACTCCTCTAACTTTTAATACAGTGGCTGTATGGTGCACATAATGTAACTATGCCATGAATTGATCTCCTATTTAAAAAACCTCATTCACATATAGAAATAACAATTTTTATAAGCACAAGGTAAAACAAACTAATTTTTATGTAAAAGAAGAGTTTATTTAGAAGGTAGTTGATGATTTTTAGACATTCTCCATGAACCATCCTGATTTTAGAAATTGTTAAAGTGAGAGTCAAACTTTCTATAAAGCAAACACATGACTTATTGCTCAAAGCTTACTATCTGCTAGATATGGTATCAAACCCAGAGTTAGAAATCTGACTGACACATCCTTTGCAGCTCTGACTGAGAACTGAGGATAGGTGATTCAGGGCTTGTAACCTGAGCATTTCAACCCACCTCTGAAGTAGAATATAAAATGAAGCCTGGAGAAAGCTGGGCTATTCAGTCGCCTAGTAATTCATCTTTATATATTGAGAACAAAATAGCATGAGTCAGTTTAACTATATATATGGACTAACACAATGATGGGCAGAAGAGTGCAAACAGATTCTTGCTGAAGACAGAGGAAATTGTGAAAATATGAAAGTACCAACCATCAGGGATAGATAGATTGATGCTGAGGCCTGATCTTCATCAAACCAGATCTCCTTGGGTACGTGTTTTGATGGAACTTCCCAAGGAAGACCTTTCCTTTCAGTATAAAGAGCACCAACTACTAGATCCCTCTGACTGGGTCTCTCAGACACTGTTGATTATAAGATATATTATGCATTCGATAACATATCTGAGAAAATAGAAAACAATTCCTTAAAGGCACACATAGCTTTTAAAAGGCATAATGATGTACAGACTTTAAAGGTAAAAAAAAAAATGACCACTGATAATCGAAAAAAAAAAAAACTCAGTTGAATTTGTTGAACAAACGGTTGAATGAATATTGGCTTTGATGGATACAACTTCAAAGGGCTCTGATTCTCATCTCCTTTGTATCAGTTAAACACCAGGAAATGAATCTTTGAGCCACAGTTTCCTTCTAAAACCATGCATCTTTTGATGAAGATGTTCAGAGGAATATATGAAATTTCAGTCTTTGGGAAGCACAGATGTCAGGGAGCTTTGAGAGGCTCAGCAACAAGAACTCATGCTCAGTTCTTGCTCAGCATCAACTTCGTGACTCTGCTCTGGACACCTCCCATCCTTGTGTCACTGTTCTCAAGTTGCAGATCACAGGAAAGCCAAATTCATCCAGCTTGCCCATGAGTGTACCCCTAGGATGGGAGGAGTTGAGCCAGTAGAAACAAAAATCCCACCATCTCCATCTCCAATGGCAGGGGTTGGGAGAGAAATTTCCAAAGAAAAAGTAAAGCGATGCTGTACCAAAATGAAATGGAAATTCAGCCATAGGGAAAATTAGAAAAACTTGCCCCTTTGTATGAGTATAGTAGAAAAGGACACCTTTTCTCCATTCCAGAGGCAGAAAATTGAATTCCCACCTATCCCTCTTTAGGGGCCATTTTTGTGCAGTGGACAAACTGCACATATGTAGACAGTGGCCACAACGGGGAAGAGATGTCAGATGTTTGCTACTTATGGATGCCCAGTGAAGTAACTTTGATTAGGAAACCTAGTATTTCCCTACCATTTGACCCAGCAATCCCTTTACTGGGTGTATAACCAAAGGATTATAAATCATTCTACTATAAAGACACATGCACACGTATGTTTATTGCTGCACTATTCACAATAGCAAAGACTTGGAACCAACCCAAATGTCCATCAATGATAGACTGGATAAAGAAAATGTGGCACATATAAACCATGGAATACTATGCAGCCACAAAAAAGGATCAGTTCATGTCCTTTGCAGGGACATGGATGAAGCTGGAAACCATCATTCTCAGCAAACTAACACAGGAACAGAAAACCAAACACTGCATGTTCTCACTCATAAGTGGGAGTTGAACAATGAGAACACATGGACACAGGGAGGGGAACATCACACACCGGGCCTGTCGGTGGATGGGGGGCTAGGGGAGGGACAGCATTAGGAGAAATACCTAATGTAGGTGACGGGTTGATGAGTGCAGCAAACCACCATGGCATGTGTATACCTATGTAACAAAAACTGCATGTTCTACACATGTACCCCAGAACTTAAAGTATATTTTAAAAAAAACAAAAGAAAGAAACCTGGTATTTCCTTAAGTACCAATTGTCTCAAATATTGCATTGTTCATTCAGAGTCCCTCAATGCCCAATTCACTCTGGCCGTTCTTTTATGTATCTTGAATTGCATCAGATACATTTTCCCTTTCATCTTTGAAAACATCTGGGGATCCCAGTTACTATCCATTCATACTCCTGGACCATAATTCAGGTTAACTTCCTGTGATCCTGGAACCTTTTTAATCAATTTTTTTTTTCAGATTTCTTCCAGAGCCAGTGTCAGCAAAGTATATACTTACAGATGACAAACCAGGAGTTCCTGCCACAGTTTTGCCACTGTGCCTGCTCCTCAGTCACATCATTCCATGCAGTCATTTTAACCAGGGCATCACTGACCAAGGTTTGACAATTATGAGAGGAACAGAAGATCCTGTGAAGCCATTATTAGCTCTTGATTCAATGGCAACAGCCCTTTTTTCCATTTGAACTAATGCAGTTGTAAAACCTTGGGCAAGTAGTTCAATGAGCCTGGACCTCAGTTTCCCTCAACTATGCAATGCAAATAATAAATCCTACCTCTCAAAAGCAGATTGTGATAAATATTTACTGAGATTATGCATATGGGCCTGAGGGATCTCTAGTGAAACTCACTGGCTTCCCCTCAGTTTTTGCCTGTGTGCTGAGAAATTAGATTCTCTTTCTACAATCTCTTCTGTCTACACCATTTAGAATGTCTTTTCCTTTTACAGATTTGCTGGCATCTAATGTCACAATTCCACATACTCTCTTTAGAACATTAGAAGCTTTAATAGATTTTCAAAGAGGCTATAAGGAGCGAAGATTTCCTATAAGGTTCAGGCAGGCAAAAAAGATACCACTCAGCCGGTATGTATGTCTCCCCAATGCTGCTTTCTGTCACTGTCACATATTTGAGCAAAGTCAGGAATCTGACCTTCAAAGGATAGCCAGAGAAGAAAATAAGAGTTCTCTTGCCAGAGAGGAAATAAAACACCTGTATGTCCCAATCAGGCATTGCCAAGAGTTTTTTGGCATTTAGTTTTACAATGCCTGTGAAATTAATGGGTGCCCTTCAAAATAGTCTCTCTCTTTATCCCTTATGTAGCCATGCCCATGTCATTGTCCAGTTTCAGCAGGTTCTAGGTCATTTCTAATTACTAGCTAAGCAAGGAGGAGAAGCAGAAGTCAACCATTTGGTGGACCTTAGGTAATAGGGAAATTCTTGGTTTGGCTGCTGGCTGGTATTTTTCACTGGTGCCAGCAGGGAAAGGAACAGAGGAAGAAGATGTCATGGAATTGAGATGACATCCCTTCATTCACGAGAGAGAGGTTCTAGTGCAAAAATGATTTATTTTCCTATCTGCTCTGAGACACTACCTCCTATTTTTAGGGTCCTGAGTTTGAAGGTCATGTACCCTAGAAAGGGGCCTTTTTGATGTTGGAAAGGATATGTGTATTAGGCCATTTTTGCATTGCTATAAAGAAATACCTGAGGCTGTGTAATTTATAAAGAAAAGAGGTCTTGGAAGGTGTATGTGTCCAACAATTTATCCACTTCTTCTAGGTTTTGTTTGTGTGTATAGATGTTTTGTAATAGTCTTTGATGGTTGTTTGTATTTATCGGAGGTCAGTGACAACATCCCCTTTGTCAACACTGTGTTTATTTGGATCTTCTCTCTTTTCTTTATTATTAGTCTAGTTAGCGGTCTACTATTAATTTTTCTAAAAAGACCAATTCCTGGATTCATTGATCTTCTGAATTTTTTTGTGTGTCTCAATCTCCTTCAGTTCAGCTCTGATTTTGGTTATTTCTTGTCTTCTGCTAGATTTGGGGTTGGTTTGCTTGTGCTTCTCTAATACTTCTAGTTGTGATTTTAGGTTGTTAAACTGACATATTTCTAACTTTTTGATGTGGACATTTAGTGCTATAAATTTTCTACTTAACACTGCCTCAGCTGTGTCCCAGAGATTCTGGTATGTTGTATCTTTCTTCTCATTAGTTTCAAAGAACTTCTTGATTTTTGCCTTGCTTATTTATCCAAAAGTCATTCAGGAGTCAATTGCTCAATTTACATGTAATTGCATGGTTTTGAGTGATTTTCTTAGTATTGATTTCTATTTTAATAGCACTGTCATCCAGCAGTGTCATTGGTATGATTTCAGTTGTTTTGCATTTGCTGAGGATTGTTTTATGTCTGATTATGTGGTCGATTTTAGAGTATGAGCCATGTGGTGATGAGAAGAATGTACATTCTGTTGTTTTGGGGTGGAGAGTTCTATAGAAGTCTATCAGATCCATTTGGTCCCATTTTGAGTTCAGGTTCTGAATATCTTTGTTAATCTTCTGCCTCAATGATCTCTCTAATACTGTCAATGGGGTGTTGAAGTCTCCTACTATTATTGTGTGAATGACTAAGTCTCTTGGTAGGTCTCTAAGAACTGACTTTATGAATCTGAGTGCTCCTGTGTTGGGTGCATATATATTTAGGATAGTTAGGTCTTCTTGTTGAATTAAACCCTTACCCATTATATAATGCCCTTCTTTGTGTTTTTTGATCTTTGTTGGTTTAAAGTCTATTTTGTCTGAAATTAGGATTGCAACCCTGCTTTTTACTGATTTCCATTTGCTTAGGGGATTTTCATCCATCCCTTTATTTTGAGCCTGTAGATGTCATTGTGTGTGAGACGGGCCTCTTGAAGACAGCATACCATCAAGTTTCTTATCCAGCTTCTTACTCTGTGCCTTTTAAATTGGCCGTTTAGCTCATTTACATTCAAGGTTAGTATTGATATGTGTGGATTTGATTCTTTCATTATGTTGTTAGCTGGTTATTATACACATTTGTTTGTGTGATTGCTTTATTGTGTCACTGGTCTATGTACTTAAGTGTGTTTTGGTATTCGCTGGTAACATCCTTTCTTTCATTTTGACCTTGGAAAAATCTGATAATTATGTTTCTTGGGGATGATATTCTTATGTAGGATCATCTAGGAGCTCTCTGTATTATCTGAATTTGACTGTTGGCGTCTCTAGTGAGGATGAGGAAGTTTTCATGGATGATATTCTAATACATATTTTTCAAGTTGTTTGCTTTCTCCCTATCCATTTCAGAAATGCCAGTTATTTTGTTGATTTGGCCTCTTTATATAATCCCATATTTCTTGGATGATTTGTTTACTCCCTTTTATTCTTTTTTCTTTATTTTTGTCTTTCTTGTTTCAGAGAGTCAGTCTTCAAATTCCTAGATTCTTTCATTAGCATGGTCTGTTCTGCTGTTAATACTTGAGATTGCATTGTGAAATTCTTGTAGTATGTTTTTTGGCTCTATCAGATCAGTTAGGTTATTTTTTATACTGGTTATTTTTTCTGTCAGGTCTTGTATCATTTCATTGTGATTCTTAGTTTCCTTGGGTTGGATTTTACCATTCTTCTGAATCTCAATGGTCTTCATACCTATCTATATCCTGAATTCTATTTCTGTCATTTCAGCCAGCTCACCCTGGTTAAGAATCTTTATTGAAGAACTAGTGCAACTGTTCGGGGGACATAAGACACTCTTCCCATTGGAGTTGCTGGAGTTCTTGTATTGGTTCTTTCTCTTCTCTGGGTGTGGGTATTCCTTTAACTGCTGAGCTGCCTCTGATTAAAGTGGTCAGTCAGGGGCAGAGTGGGTGTGCTGAGGTCCCAGGTCAGGCAGCCCTGCCCAGTGAGGAGAAGTGAGGACTGGGATGTAAAAGTCTGGCCAATTTTCCATAAGGTTGCTGCAGTATGCTGGGGTTCCACTCCAGCACCTAGTTACTTTGGGTTTTCCAGCACCTGAAGGTATCAACAGTGAAGTCTGTGAAACAGCAAAGATGGCAGCCCACCCCTCTCTGGGAGCTCCATCCCAGGGAGGTATAGACTTGTTACCAGCCTGAACACACCAGCAGGAGATGGCTAGACATTTTGGCAGGGAGATCCTGCCCAGTGGGGAGAAATAGGATCAGGGACCCATGTAAAATAGCAATCTAGCTCCATTTTTGTAGAGTGGTCATGCTGTGTTGGGGGTCCACTCCAGCTCCCAGTCACTTCAGACTCTCCAAATTCCAAAGGTAACAACAACTAAGGCTATGAAACAGCAAAGATAGCAGCCCACCCCTTTCTCTGATAGCTCTGTCCTGGGGAGATTTGAAACAGCTGCCAGCCAGAAAACATCAGCAGGGGTTGTTATAGACCTCAGTCAGGAGATTCCACCCAGTAAAGAGAAATGGGATCCACATGAAAAGGCAGTCCGGGCCAGGCGCGGTGGCTCAAGCCTGTAATCCCAGCACTTTGGGAGGCCAAAATGGGCGGATCACCTGAGGTCGGGAGTTCAAGAACAGCCTGACCAACATGGAGAAACCCCATCTCTACCAAAAATACAAAATTAGCCAGGTGTGGTGGTACATGCCTGTAATCCTAGCTACTCAGGAGGCTGAGGCAGGACAATCGCTTGAACCTGGGAGGCGAAGGTTGCGATTAGCCAAGATCATGCCATTGCACTCCAGCCTGGGCTACAAGAGCGAAATTCTGTCTCAAAAAAAACAAAAAAAACAAAAAAAAAAAAAAAAGAAAGAAAGAAAAGAAAGGCAGTCTGGTTGCTTCTCCATAGAGCTACTGTGCTGTGCCAGGGTACTGCCCCAGTCCCTAGTCACTTCCTGACTCTGTGGAGCTCAAAGGCAACAATGGCTAAGGCTGTGAAACAACAAAAATGGTGGCCCATCCCTCGCCCTGGGAACTCTGTCCCAGGAAGGCTTAGAACCCTGCCAGCTGGAAAACACGAGCAAAGGTGGCTGGTGACTCCAGTTAGCAGGTCCCACCCAGTAAGGAAAGGTGCTCTTGTAAAAGAGTGGTCTGGTCGCTTTTTCATAGGGTGGCTGCACTGAAGGCAGCAATGGCCAAGGCTGTGAAACAGCAAAGATGGTGGACTGCCCCTTCCCCTGGGAGCTCTGTCTCAGGGAGGTGTAATGCTGCCACTGGTAGCTGGCTGGAGTTCCAAACCAGTCGGTCTTATCCTGCAAGGATAAGATCCTGTGGAAGCGGAGCATGCACACCATCGCTGCTCAGCCCCTGGATTCAGCCCCTTTCCTAGGGTTATGTATGGGAGTCTAACCTCCCACTTTGCCAAAGTTTTGCAGCCACTTCTGCCAGGAAGCCAGGGCATCTAAAGCTCCTGGGGCTCGATGTATGCCTGAGAAACTTCTCTACCAAGACTCCACATAGTTCTGCATGTCACATGGCACATCCTGGTGGAGTGGGTTCACAAACAGATCTCCTGACCTGAGAGTTACACAGATCCATGAAAGAAGCATGGGTACCCAAGGTCATTTACTCATTCACTACTTCCCTGGGTGAGGGAGGTTCCCCTGGCTCTGTGTCACTCCCAAATGGGTGGTTGTCCTGCCTTGCTTTTCTCTATTCACTGTGGGTTGAGTTGTTTTCTTGACAAATCCCAATGCTTGTACCTGGATGTTTCAGTTGAAGGTACTGAATTTACTCACCCCTTCTATTTCTCTCCATGAGAGTGGTACACACTAGCTGCTTCTAGTTGGTCATCTTGGCCAGTCTCTCCTGATGTTGGATTAATTATGTCACTTACTAGAGTCTGTTTCCTCATATGTAACTTGATAATGATTTCATGTTGCATATTCATCAAATGGCTTGTAATTAAAATAAAATGTAAAGGGCTTTCTAGGGTTGTACATATGTGAATGGAATCTATTCTATTGGAATAATATTAAGTTTAGTTTATTTATTAACTCATTTCACAAGTACTTAGGAGGCACTTGTTACCAATATAGAGGTAAGGAAACAAAAATGCAAAAAAGTCTGTCTCCTGCAATTGAGAAGTTTCCAGTCTAGCAAGAGATATTAATAGTTGCGTGAACAAACAAACAAACAAAAAATACAGTGCCGTGTGGGCCAAGAGGAGGGACCAAACAGCTGCAAAGAAATGTCTGGCCAGGTTTTTCAAAAGAGTTGATGTTTGAAATAGCCTTGAATTTTGTTACTACCTTGCAGAGAAAAAAAAAAAAAAGATAGAGAGAATTCAAAGTTGAAATGGCACAATATACAAAATTACTCTAGGATATTAACATGGAGTGACGAGGAAATGAAGAAAAGTGTAGGATATCTGTATAATTGGGAATGTGGGAACAAAATGGTAGATTAGATTGATGGTTATCCTAGGCTGGGTTCCCCATAAGCAAATCCTATGATATAGATTTATGCACAAGTAATTCATTAAGTAAGTGCTTCCAGGAGACACCATTAGGCAAAGGGAGAATCAGGGCAGAAAAAATAAAGAAGGCATGCAAATGTCTGATTTCAGGCAAAGTCCCACACAAGGTAGTTTCAGTCTTGTCCTCAGGAGAATTCTGAAACATGAGTAAGTCATTCCTTAGAACTGTATGACCTGAAGGTAAGTATCCAGGCTTTCATACTTCTGCACACAACATGAGTCCATTGCCTGAGGTTCACCCAGGGGAATTCAAGCTCCCAGCTACTTCTTCTTCTCTGCTGCTGCAAGACAAGCAGCTCTACTAGCCAGATAGTTCTCTGAAAGTAAAGGTGCAGGTTTTTGGAGGCAAAAACACACCAAAGCTGGAAGAGGAAGTGCCCAGAAATGGTAAAAGTATCCAAAGGGCTCTTTTGTCTACAAGCTGACACTGGCATTATATGCTGTAGCTGGGGTTGGTAAGATAGTCAAAGTTAGATTGTGGATAATCTTATAAGACAATAAACTTCAAAATTTTTTTCTTCACGTACCTGCTAAAATAATTTTTAAAAATAACATACACTTCCTTGGGCACTTATAAGTTAGCATCTATATTTTATTAAATTAAGATGACAACTAATACTAGGTCAGCGTTACTCTAATACTCAAGCCAAACAAAGACATTACAAGAAAGGAACATTATACATCAATATCTCTCTAAATGTAGATATAAAAATATTCATCAAAATATTAACAAATCAAATCCAGCAATATATAAAATGAATGATAATATGTTGGGACCAAGTAGGGTTTGTCCAACAAATGAAAAGCTGGTTCAACATTTGAAAATCAATCAAGGTAATTCACCATATTAACAGGCTAAATAAAAAATCCATTTATCAGTAGATGAAGAAAAAGCATTTTATAAAATACAACATCAATTCATAATAATACTCTCAACGAATTGGGAAAACAAGGGAACTCCCTCAATCTAATAAATGGTGTCTAGAGAAAAAAATTATACCTATAGCTCTTTTCATACTTTATAGTGAGACACAAAATGCAATTGCCTTAAAATGAGAAATGAGGCAAATATGTTGTCTTTCACTGCTCCTATTCAACAAAGTACTAGAAGGCCTAGCCAATGCAAAAATGCAGAAAAGGAAAATAAAAAGCAAGCAGATTGAAAAGGAAGAAATTAAACTATCTTTATTTAAAACAATATAATTGTCAATGTAAAACAAACCTAAAGACAAAATAAATCCTTCTATAACTAAGTAAATCTAGCATGATTGCAGGATACAGATTTCATGTACAATAGTCAATTGTATCTTTAAATAACAGAAAATAAAAAATTGGAATTATAATTAAAATACTGATATGGTTTGGCTGTGTCCCCACCCAAATCTCATCTTGAGTTTGTAGGTCCCATAATTCCCATGTGTTGTGGGAGGGAGGTGGTGGGAGATAACTGAATCATGGGGGCAGTTTCCCCCATATTGTTCTCATGGTAGTAAGCCTCACAAGTTCTGATGATTTTACAAGGGGTTTCCCCTTTTGCTTGGCTCTCATTCTCTCTTGTCTGATACCATGTATTAGTGTGTCAGGTTGCCTAGGCTATAGTCTTCTGTCATTCAATCAATCTAGTTGTTGCTGTGAAAGGACTTTGCAGATATAGTCTCTAATCAGTTCTTTTTAAGTAAAAGAGATTATCCTATGCAACCTGGGTGGGCCTGACTTAAAGTTGAAAGGCCTTAAAAGCTAGTCTGAGGAAAGAAAGAAAAAAAGAGAGAGAAAGATGAAAGAGGAGAGAGTAAGAGAGAGAAGAAGGAGGAGAAAGAGAGGAAGAAGAAATTCTACTCGTGGACAACAGCTTCAGCTTGTGCCTGTGGAGTTTCAACCTGTTGGTGATCTTCCCTTCCTTACTAAGGTCTACAGTTACTTATGCCAATTCCTTGTAATAAATCAATCTCTAGATAGATAGAGAGATAGTTATAATATGCAAATATTTTAGCAGCTGTTCATAATCTGCAAAAACTGCAAGCAACTAAATGTACCTCAGTGGGTAAATAGATAAACAAACCATGCCATATCCATACAGTGGAATACTATTCGATGATAAAATGGAATAAATTATTGATCCACACAACAACATGGATAAATCATAAATAAATTTTGCTAAGTGAAAGAAGCCAGAACCAACAGGTTACACATTGTATGATTACATGCATACGGCATTCTGGAAAAGGCAAAACTATGCAAATGAAAAACAGATCAGCTTCCCCAAGTTATCAGGGTTTATGAAAGGGGGAGTGGTTGATTACAAAGGAGATACACAGGATAATTTTTATTGTGATAGAACATTCTGTATGGTACTAGGATGGTAGATACATTACTAGGTGCATGTTTTAAAACCCTAAGAACTGTTCATCACAAATATTAAACATTGACATATGCAAATAAAAAAATCAACAAGAATTTCAAGGGATTTCTGATGGGATACAAACTGTGACAAATTAATGTAACCTTACAATAAATTTATTATATAACCTCAGTGAATGGTGTGGCTGGAAAAGGAGCTAACCTAAATAACTTTGGAAAATTGTGTTTTGACTGAAAAATGTAAGCTAAAAGACAAAACAAACTGTACATAAAATGTACTCTAATTGTCAAATTTGTTTCTCAAAGGGATATGGGTTAAGAAGTTTGAACACTTTAAGTACATACTATGATTGAACCTATAAGTATATAAATGATACATAATGGAGTCATGTTTCTCACTGTCAAAGAACGAAGTTACAAATAAAATAAGGGGGAAGACTAGAATGAACTCTGAATTAAAGTTAGAGACAGTAAGTATGAATTCATGTTTATCTTAATATACATACAGAGACAGAATAATTACAGATATGTATGTATACTCTGGTTAGTATGTGTGTGTGTGTGTGTGTGTGTGTGTGTCCTAGCTCTTTCTTCTGAGAGGGCCTAAAAGTAGTGGTACTTCCAGTAGCAAGAAAATACACATGGTGTTCAGATTTTAGTTTCTAAATACCATTCTTTAATAAGGGGAACTAGGGCTCCTTGAAGAAATGACTGATTCTAGAACTGGGGAAGGAAATATACAAAATGAGCCTGAAGCATTTTGTAGTGCCAGAAATTAAGGAAGTGCTCAAACAAAAGGATGGGAGTATGTGAAAGGAAAACAAGAAATAACTCCCAATGGCTAAAACTGGAAAAATTTGAGTAAGAAAATAAACTGAAAAAGAAAGATATATATGCTTGGATTATAACTCAAATATAAAATATACATTGTAGAAATAACTCCCAAATGAGAACAAGTACCCAGGTTACTTACTCAGAGCTTGCAAGGGAGTTAGCCATCATCACTTGTGTTTTGGCAGACTCAAAAACCAGTAAGAAGAGTGGGAGAACTTTGTGTTAGAAAAGAGAGAGAGCTTCAGATGTGCCCTAATTGGAAGCTGTTGACATGGGGAAGCAGGAAATGGGCTAAATGAAGCTGGGCATCCTATGTGATTCATTTGAGGAGCAGATTCAGGTTGATCCTAAGTTGGAAGCAGGCATAAAAATTAGGGAAGCTGTCAGTTATTAATCAAGTCCTGGCCGTTTGGAGCTGATTGTTAAAGGAGTTATTGTTTGGCTTCCTGGGTTATTAGCGATAGCAGCTTGCCTGTCTACAAGTCTGACTCATAGATAGCAGGTTGGCTTCATGGCTGGTTACTGTAGATAATGTGTTGGTTTCCTGGGCTGGTTGCTGCAAGTTAGTTATTTCTGTTGATGTTAAATTTTTAGTTTGAGAAATATGAAGGCAAAAAGAAATACTCTGTACTATCTTTGGGATGTTCTATAAATCTGAATGCATTTAAACGTAAAAAATTTATTTTAAAAAATAAGTATCTCCTCAGGCACTTTTAAGTTGATGTCTAAACTTTTTCATTGCAAGTTTAAATATTTGCAAAGAATATCATTTCCAGTATATTGTAAATATTGTTATTTTAAATTAAAACTGTCACATCACTCTTTTAAATATATTCAAAGGACTATAAATACAAATGCAATTTGAACCATGATCTTCAATTTAAAAAATACATGAAAAAGCTATTCTCCTGTCAGAAATATTAAATGATTCCTCTTTTCCTTGAACTTATATATCCAAATTACTTCCCCTCTATAATTTTATCCTATTGAAATACATTTTTGTGCTGTAAAATTCCATTGATTACCATAACATACCAGCCTGCAATAAGAATGCGTATATTAAATTGAAACTTTAATTTTTAAGATTACCTGTGGCCTTAAGGCTCAAGTGTTAATTATACTTCAATCTAAAAGAAATCTTATTCGCAGTACACATTTGATCAAAATAGAATATATTACAAAATTTGATAATTATCAAACCCAAAGAACAATTATTTATTGGAAATGTATATCTCCATAAGAAAGATAGAGGTTACTTTTGATTTAAGGAGAGTTTTGACACCAACATTTGTAATTGTCTCTGTGTTTGTTACCCAGGAGGTATTACTCAGGGCAAAACTCTATGACAGGATTTTTATTGAGTAAGAAATGTGCCTTTCTTTTGTAAATAAGATAAAGTGTTGGAACCGAACTGTCGATTCCTTCCTGGGCAGGGGTCGCCGCGAAGGATCACCGACACGAGATTCACAGCAGAGAGTTATTTATTACTAGCGCGCTAGGGTCCCAAGCTCTAAGTTGGCCCTGGGACCCTGACTGCTTGTTACAGGCTGTTTATATAGGCAAACACAAGTTCAAACACAGCTTAGGGCGCGAAATTCAAACAAAGCTTTAGGCGCGTGGTAATTGGGTCTGTCTATGGCCTGAGCAAGGTGTCTTGTTCTAATTGGTTAGAGCAGGACCTTATGAGGTTTTTTCCTGGAGTTGTTGATTCCGGGAACTTCGAGGCAGGGTGGGACCCCCGGAATTGGCAGGGTGGGACCCCATGAGGTTGTTTCCCGGAATTGGCAGGGTGGGACCCTATCAGGGTGGGACCCTATTGAGGCAGGGTGGGACCCTATCCAGAGCCACCTGGTGTTAATTTTTTTTAAGTTCTTTTTTTTATGAGGCCTAGTTTCTAAGTTTTATGCGGCCTAGTTTCAGATTGAATGGAAGATGCATGGAGTCTTCTTGTGCTTCTTTGGTGGGAAAACGAGGTGGTCGACAGATCATCAAGAGAAGCCAGGACAACATCTGTTGTTGTTGTTGTTAAGAAACAGGGTCTTACTCTGTTGCGTAGACTGGAGTGCAGTGGCACCAACACAGCTCACAGCAGCTTCGATCCCCTGTGCTCAAGTAATCTTCCTACCTGTTAAATCTAGTAAACCCTAAGTTTCTTTTCAAAGAATCAGTATGTCAGTATGTTCGGCTCTCTTATTCTTTGATTCTCCATTTTAAAGTTTAACTTCCTGGTTCTCTTCACTCCCTTGCTTCTAGTTTCAGTAAACAACTTTCCTACCAGTGCTAATCAATAGTTCACATCTGTTCCCTGGTCACCTCCTCCGTCCTGACTCATCCCAGTCACCTGCTTTGACCTGAGTCACTCCTGGTCACCTGCTCTGACCTAAGCCACCTTTAGTTACCTGTTCCTAACCATCCTTCCCACCAAACTACTCACCCCACCACTCTGGCTCATATCGCTGCTCTCTTTAAAATAGCCGATCGGAATTAGCTTAGACTGTGCAGGCCAACCCTAGCCAATAGGGGAACGACACAGCGGTAGGGGCTATCTGCATTAGGAATAAGAACTCCTTCCCCTCCCCTGTCCAGGTGTGCTCTTGCCATGGTTCCATCTGTGAAAAACACCCTTTCTGCGGAAATTAAAAATTGCCTTACTGAGAAAATTAAATTTATGTTCAAGTGCTATCTCTTTGCAGCACCAGGGAACAAGCATTTTGCATTTCTAACACACCTTAACCTCCTCAGAAGCTGGGACCACAGGTGCATACCACAAAGCCCAGATCATCACAAATCGTGTGTTTGTGTGTGTGTGTGTGTGTAGATGGGGTCTTGCTATGTTGCCTAGGCTGGTCTCAAACCCCTGGGCTCAAGTGATCCTCCCACTTCAGCCTCCCAAAGTGCTGGGGTTACAGGCATGAGCCACTGTGCCTGGCCAACATTTTCTAACAAAGGCATTTCTTCTAATTAGTCCTTTTTGCTGACACTCACAAGCTGATCAGTGTGTCTAATACCAAAAAGGCCTGCAAACCATATCACTGCTGACCATGCTGCTCTCAGTCTGAAAGTATGCTAGTTGGGTCCTCCAGGAGGGAGATGCTGAGACTAAATTGGAATACAATAGTGAAGCAGGATATTTCCCTGACCCCTTCACAGGCAGGAACTGGAGTACGTGAGTGCTGGCAGGGGCAAACTCCACTCACTTGACCCACTGTGCTCCACTCCTCATGGGAGGGGGTGCACAGGTAAGCAAGTACAGGAGCAGGGGTGAGTGCTTTTGGGTACCAGCAAGAGTCTCCTCACTGGGGACCCATCCTCTTCTGCCCAGAATTTCCCTGCCTCCTGTTGCTATCAATAGGTTTATTAGAGGAATAGCTCCCTGAAAGATAAAAGAGTAGAAAGTAGAATTTGGCAGGGAGCATCTCCAGTGGCAAGTCAGATCAGACAGTCATAGTCAACCCAAAGAGGATCTCCAGATCAAAAACTGTCCATTAGAGGAGCCTCACACTGGACAGAAATGGCCATGTCCTAGTAAGCCCAACCATGCTCAACCTTTGGCTAAGAGTTGCACAGAATGAATGCAAAGTCTACTCTGAGGTAGCTCTTGAAGGTGCTGCAGTTGAATGGCAAGTGCATTTTTGAAGGGAAATCTGAATGGCACAGCACCATGACTGCCAAAAAGAAACATTGCAGAGAAATCAAGAATTTTTCCTAAGAGGCAAACTGCTGTGAAGCATGGCTTCCCTTCTTTCTGAGTACTAAGTATAAGAATGAGCATGAGAGTGAAGGACGACATGCCATCCCAAAATATGCCAGATAAGTATATTGATTATTTTGAGTTGAAAACATTGGAGAAATTATAGTTTCAGAAAGGGCTAGTTGACCTGTCTCTTCCTGCATGTGGCAAGCCATACAGATTCCTCTGGGAGGGGTACCCTCACCATACTAGGGTGAGAAAACAGCCTTTATCACCAGACTGGAAATTGGGGGCAATTGAGATGAATAAATATATTCAACGAGGTATATTTTGTTATGCTTAATGAAGTAACCCTTGTTCCACTAGTTTCATAACCCCTATATATCTACCTCCTAGAGACTCCCTTAGAAAATATACTGCCCCAGCCAGATTTTCTTTATCCTGTCATTTCTTCTCAAATTTTTCATTCTTTGTCTAAAAAGTATAAAAGCATCTTGCTTTGACCACTTCTTTGGACTTCACTCTCTTGTGAAGATCCTCATATAGTGCAAAACTAACACAATTTGTATGCTTTTCTCTTCCTAATCTGCCTCGTGTCAGTTTGGTTTCTAGATCCAACCAGAAAGCCTGCATAAGAGCCTAAGAGGAGCTGGAGGTAATCTCTGACTCCCATACAGAAATCATTGCCCAATGTGGGGCAATTCTTCACTGGCTGGAACTTTGCTTACTCCAGAACCGCTGCAGCTGAGATCCTGTACCTCTGACAAAAGGCTGTCAAAGGTAAGATTTCTTACTGTCAGATTCCTGGATCGCTGTGGTGGTAGCTGGTCGAGGCAAGAATGGTAAGACTCTCTGCATCTTTTTCCCTCTCAAAACTGGGATTGACAGGATGAAACACTTGTGAACTAGTTCTTTGGGTATAAAGTGACTCTTGGTGTTTTTGTGAGTACTCTATATTTCTATTTGATCCTTTTGCTCTTAGAAATAGTCTTTATCTTATTTTCTCACTGTCTTGTTGTGTTGTTTGCCATAAGGAGAGGAACCATTGGCATAGGTAGAGAATACAGGCATAGGTCCTTATAATCCTGCTGTTCGAATCGGCCTTCACAGACCAGTGAGTTTACAGTTCTCATCAGGCCAGTGTCTATCTAAACAAACTGTGCTCTGGGTCCCTGAAGCAAACAACAACAAAAATGAATGAGGTTCCCCTCTTGTCTTGTTTTATGTCCTGAGGGCTTGGCTTTGCAAGGAAAGAGGACACCCTCTCTAATCACTGCCATCAGAGGGACACAAAGAATTGGGTTTGTGTTAGGCAGCCAGTCTGAAAAGACTGGGGATTTGAGACAAGTAAGGTATTAAGCAGCACTTTTTTTGTCCAAATGTACCAAGCTCTCAGCGAGTTTTATAAGAAGCCAACCCATGAAGTCTTTTGTTGCCTGGATCAATATCCCAGTATTGCCTGTCTGATGTCAGAGATTAGTGGGTTTATAAATAAAGGCAACTCATATTCCATGAGAGACCAGAGACATTGTCTGCACAAACACTCTCCTTAATTGCCTGTGGCAACAAAGGTCTTTGCTTTCTTTGTCTATTTCTGAGAGCAAATTTTTAGGTCATAGGGGCTGGATCTTCTGTGCCCACTCCAGAAATGCCCCTTGCATCTCTGTAAAGATTTATTCTAAGCCTGGAAACTTACCTTCTAGTCTCTCCATAAAAAGGCTTATTGGATTAAGTGAACGTTGGAATATATACACTAATGAAGATCCCAGTTGTCACTGACCAAAAGATAGATCCTTTGAAATAGAAAGACTACTATATTTGAAAAAATTTTGAGAGAGCTTTCATTCTAAAAAATCAGCCTTTATGGGAAGATCAGGTAGAATGAAGAACCCAGAAAATTATGGCTATCCTTAGAAATTTACTTAAGAAAATTAAACAACAAAAAGGAGACCTAGAACACAAACTGAAATTCACTTCCACTATAAATCCTCCTTTTCCACCCACTTACACCCTGCTTTATCCCCAGCTCCCTGTCCCTGACCCACCAGAGGATCTATTGGATCTCAGGGCCCCTGATTTGAAACCCCCTCCTCAACATCCAGCCCTATCTCTTCAGCTTCTCCCTCCTATTGTGGCTCCTCAACAAAATCCTTTGACTCCTTCAACCTCCCCAGAAAGCCACTCAGATATACAGCTGCCTTCTTTAACCGTCCTTTCCCTGGGTGATTTACAAAAAGTCCTCTTGATCTCAAAGCCCAAGGCATACAGGTCATTTGTGTAAAACTTAACAACCAAGAAGTAAAACTGGCACAGGTTCCAAGAACATGTGGCAAGGCTCACTTTTTTTCTGTGCCTTACCACCTTTCCTATTTCCCAGGGCTTTGTAATCAGACTCCATCAGCTCCAGACCTTCCTATGCAATGTTCTCTGTGAATGTATCTTAGACCCCCTACTCAAAGAATTTATGTTTCCTGGACAGCAACAGATCTTTTAAATAATAAAGCCATTTTGTCTCCACTTTCAGAAGATCCTACCAAGTTTAGAGAAAAATAGGAGAAATCAGTGGCCATCCATAATCCCATTCATAGAAACCTTGACTGGCTGATAAGAGGTGTACTTTCCTCTCATGATCATACTGCATACTCTCATGATCATACTACAGTTAATAACTGGCCAGACAGGCCCGACAGCCTTCTGGGAAAAACCCCCTCCACAGAGGGAACAGATGGCCGGAGCCCCTCCCTGGCCTTCCTGCAAATGAGGAGACAGCTCAGCTAGATGCTGATATTCAGGGCCTGAAAGGGACAATATTAGAGGCTTTCCCTCCTAAGATGAATTGGTCTAAAGTCAAATTGTATATCCAGATAGAGGGTGAGCACCCCAAGGCATTTGTCGAGAAATTTATGCAAGGTTTTCAAAGGCATATGGCTTCTTTCTTCTCTTTGGTTTCCAGCTGCATCCATGTCCCTACAAAGGACATGAACTCATCCTTTTTTATGGCTGCATAGTATTCCATGGTGTATATGTGCCACATTTTCTTAATCCAGTCTGTCAGTGATGGACATTTGGGTTGATTCCAAGTCTTTGCTATTGTGAATAGTGCTGCAATAAACATACATGTGCATGTGTCTTTATAGCAGCATGACTTATAATCCTTTGGGTATATACCCAGTAATGGGATGGCTGGGTCAAATGGTATTTCTAGTTCTAGATCCTTGAGGAATCACCACACTGTTTTCCACAATGGTTGAATTAGTTTACAATCCAACCAACAGTGTAAAAGTGCTCCTATTTTGCCACATCCTCTCCAGCACCTGTTGTTTCCTGACTTTTTAATGATTACCATTCTAAATGGTGTGAGATGGTATCTCATTGTGGTTTTGATTTGCACTTCCCTGATGGCAAGTGACGATGAGCATTTTTTCATGTGTCTGTTGGCTGTATGAATGTCTTCTTTTGAGAAGTGTCTGTTCATATTCTTTGCCCACTTTTTGATGGCGTTGTTTGTTTTTTTTCCTGTAAATTTGATTGAGTTCTTTATAGGTTCTGGATATTAGCCCTTTGTCTGATGAGTAGATTGCAAAAATGTTCTCCCATTCTGTAGGTTGCCTGTTCACTCTGATGGTAGTTTCTTTTGCTGTGCAACAGCTCTTTAGTTTAATTAGATCCCATTTGTCAATTTTGGCTTTTGTTGCCATTGCTTTTGGTGTTTTAGACATGAAGTCCTTGCCCATGCCTATGTCCTGAATGGTATTACCTAGGTTTTCTTCTAGGGTTTTTATGGTTTTAGGTCTAACATTTAAGTCTTAATCCATCTTGAATTAATTTTCATCTAAGGAGTAAGGAAAGGATCCAGTTTCAGCTTTCTACTTATGGCTAGCCAGTTTTCCCAGCACCATTTATTAAATAGGGAATCCTTTCCCCATTTCTTGTTTTTGTCAGGTTTGTCAAAGATCAGATGGCTGTAGATGTGTGGTATTATTTCTGAGGGCTCTGTTCTGTTCTATTGGTCTATATCTCTGTTTTAGTACCAGTACCATGCTGTTTTGGTTACTGTAGCCTTGTAGTATAGTTTAAAGTCAGGGAGCATGATGCTTCCAGCTTTGTTCTTTTTGCTTAAGATTGTCTTGGCAATGCGGGGTCTTTTTTGGTTCCATATGAACTTTAGAGTAGTTTTTTCCAATTCTGTGAAGAAAGTCATTGGTAGCTTAATGGGGATGGCACTGAATCTATAAATTACCTTGGGCAGTATGACCATTTTCACAATATTGATTCTTCCTATCCATGAGCATGGTATGTTCTTCCATTTGTTTGTGTCCTCTTTTATTTCACTGAGCAGTGGTCTGTAGTTCTCCTTGAAGAGGTCCTTTACATCCCTTGTAAGTTGGATTCCTAGGTATTTTATTCTCTTTGAAGCTATTGTGAATGGGAGTTCATTCATGATTTGGCTCTCTGTTTGTCTGTTACTGGTGTATAAGAATGCTTGTGATTTTTGCACATTAATTATGTATCCTGAGACTTTGCTGAAGTTTCTTATCAGCTTAAGGAGATTTTGGGCTGAGACAATGGGGTTTCCTAAATATACAATCATGTCATCTGCAAAGAGGGACAATTTGACTTCTTCTTTTCCTAACTGAATACCCTTGATTTCTTTCTCTTGCCTGATTGCTCTAGCCAGAACGTCCAACACTATGTTAAATAGGAGTGGTGAGAGAATGCATCCCTGCCTTGTGCCAGTTTTCAAAGGGAATGCTTCAGTTTTTGCCCATTCAGTATGATATTGGCTGTGGGTTTGTCATAAATAGCCCTTATTATTTTCAGATATGTTCCATCAATACCGAATTTATTGAGAGTTTTTATCATGAAGGGCTGTTGAATTTTGTCAAAGGTCTTTTCTGCATCTATTGAGATAATCATGTGGTTTTTGTCTTTGGTTCTGTTTATATGCTGGATTACGTTTATTGATTTGTGTATGTTGAACCAGCCTTGCATCCCAGGGATGAAGCCCACTTGATCATGGTGGATAAGCTTTTTGATGTGCTGCTGGATTCGGTTTGCCAGTATTTTATTGAGGATTTTTGCATCTATGTTCATCAGGAATATTGGTCTAAAATTCTCTTTTTTTGTTGTGTCTCTGCCAGGCTTTGGTATCAGGATGATGTTGGCCTCATAAAATGAGTTAGGGAGGATTCCCTCTTTTTCTATTGATTGGAATAATTTCTGAAGGAATGGTACCAACTCCTCCTTGTACCTCTGGTAGAATTCGGCTGTGAATCCGTCTGGTCCTGGACTTTTTTTGGTTGGTAGGCTATTAATTATTGCCTCAATTTCAGAGCCTGCTATTGGTCTATTCAGGGATTCAACTTCTTCCTGGTTTAGTCTTGGGAGAGTGTAAGTGTCCAGGAAATTATCCATTTCTTCTAGGTTTTCTAGTTTATTTGCGTAGAGGTGTTTATAGTATTCTCTGATGGTAGTTTGTATTTCTGTGGGGTTGGTGGTGATATCCCCTTTATCATTTTTTATCGTGTCTATTTGATTCTTCTCTCTTTTCTTCTTTATTAGTCTTGCTAGGGGTCTGTCAATTTTGTTGATCTTTTCAAAAAACCAACTCCGGGACTCATTGATTTTTTGGAGGGTTTTTTGTGTCTCTATCTCCTTCAGTTCTGCTCTGATCTTAGTTATTTCTTGCCTTCTGCTAGCTTTTGAATGTGTTTGCTCTTGCTTCTCTAGCTCTTTTAATTGTGATGTTAGGGTATCAATTTTAGATCTTTCTTGCTTTCTCTTGTGGGCATTTAGTGCTATAAATTTCCTGCTACACATTGCTTTAAATGTGTCCCAGAGATTCTGGTATGTTGTATCTTTGTTCTCATTGGTTTCAAAGAATATCTTTATTTCTGCCTTCATTCTGTTATGTATTCATTCAGGAGCAGGTTGTTCAGTTTCCATGTAGTTGAGCGGTTTTGATTGAGTTTCTTAGTCCTGAGTTCTAGTTTGATTGCATTGTGGTCTCAGAGACAGTTTGTTATAATTTCTGTTCTTGTACATTTGCTGAGGAGTGCTTTACTTCCAACTATATGGTCAATTTTGGAATAAGTGCGATGTGGTGTTGAGAAGAATGTATATTCTGTTGATTTGGGGTGAAGAGTTCTGTAGATGTCTATTAGGTCCACTTGGTGCAGAGTTGAGTTCAATTCCTGGATATCCTTGTTAACTTTCTATCTCATTGATCTGTCTAATGTTGACAGTGGGGTGTTAAAGTCTCCCATTATTATTGTATGGGAGTCTAAGTCTCTTTGTAAGTCTCTAAGGACTTGCTTTATGAATCTGGGTGCTCCTGTATTGGGTGCATATATATTTAGGATAGTTAGCTCTTCCTGTTGAATTGATCCCTTTACCATTATGTAATGGCCTTCTTTGTCTCTTTTGATCTTTGATGGTTTAAAGTCTGTTTTATCAGAGACTAGGATTGCAACCCCTGCTTTTTTTTTGTTTTCCATTTGCTTGGTAGATCTTCCTCCATCCCTTTATTTTGAGCCTATGTGTGTCTCTGCATGTGAGTTGGGTCTCCTGAATACAGCAGACTGATGGGTCTTGACTCTTTATTCAATTTGCCAGTCTGTGTCTTTTAGTTGGACCATTTAGTCCATTTACATTTAAGGTTAATATTGTTATGTGTGAACTTGATCCTGTCATTATGATATTAACTGGTTATTTTGCTCGTTAGTTGATGCAGTTTCTTCCTAGCATTGATGGACTTTACATTTTGACATGTTTTTGCAATGGCTGGTACCTGTTGTTCCTTTCCATGTTTAGTGCTTCCTTCAGGATCTCTTGTAGGGCAGGCCTGGTGGTGACAAAATCTCTAAGCATTTGCTTATCTGTAAAGGATTTTATTTCTCCTTCACTTATGAAACTTAGTTTGGCTGGATATGAAATTCTGGGTTTAAAATTCTTTTCTTTAAGAATGTTGAATATTACCCCCACTCTATTCTGGCTTGTAGAGTTTCTGCCAAGAGATCTGCTGTTAGTCTGATGGGCTTCCCTTTGTGTGTAACCCGACCTTTCTCTCTGACTGCCCTTAACATTTTTTCCTTCATTTCAACTTTGGTGAATCTGACAATTATGTGTCTTGGAGTTGCTCTTCTCGAAGAGTATCTTTGTGGAGTTCTCTGTATTTCCTGAATTTGAATATTGGCCTGCCTTACTAGGTTGGGGAAGTTCTCCTGGATGATATCCTGCAGAGTGTTTTCCAACTTGGTTCCATTTTCCCTGTCACTTTCAGGCACAGCAATCAGAGGTAGATTTGGTCTTTTCACATAATCCCATATTTCTTGGAGGCTTTGTTCATTTCTTTTTACTCTTTTTTCTCTACACTTTTCTTCTTGCTTCATTTCATTCATTTGATCTTCAATCGCTGATACTCTTTCTTCCAGTTGATCGAGTCGGTTACTGAAGCTTGTGCATTTGTCAGGTAGTTCTCATGTTATGGTTTTCATCTCTGTCAGTTCTTTTAAGGTCTTCTCTGCATTGATTATTCTAGTTATCTATTCATCCATTCTTTTTTCAAGGTTTTTAGTTTCTTTGTGCTGGTTACGTAGTTCCTCCTTTAGCTCCAAGAAGTTTGATCGACTGAAGCCTTCTTCTCTCAGCTCATCAAAGTCATTCTCCATCTAGCTTTGTTCCGTTGCTGGCGATGAGCTGTGTTCCTTTGGAGGGGGAGATGCGCTCTGATTTTTTGAATTTCCAGCTTTTCTGCACTGCTTTTTCCCCATCTTTGTGGTTTTATCTGCCTTTGGTCTTTGATGATGGTTACGTACTGATGGGGTTTTGGTGTGGATGTCCTTTCTGTTTGTTAGTTTTCCTTCTAACAGTCAGGACCCTCAGCCGTAGGTCTGTTGGAGTTTGCTTGAGGTCCACTCCAGACCCTGTTTGCCTGGGTATCAGCAGCAGAGGCTGCAGAAGATAGAATATTGCTGAGCAGCGAGTGTTGCTGTCTGATTCTTGCTCTGGAAGCTTCGTCTCGGGGTGTACCCCGCTGTGTGAGGTGTGAGGTGTGAGGTTTCAGTCTCACCTAGTGGGGGATGTCTCCCAGTTAGGCTACTTAGGGGTCAGGGACCCACTTGAGCAGGCAGTCTGTCCGTTCTCAGATCTCAACCTCCGTGCTGGGAGCTCCACTGCTCTCTTCAAAGCTGTCAGACAGGGGCATTTACCTCTGCCAAGGTCTCTGCTGCTTTTTGTTTAGCTATGTCCTGTCCCCAGAGGAGCCACCTGCAAATCTTTTAGGTAGAAATTTATTATGTAAGTTTAGCGCTATGATACAATATAATAAAAAAGCCATTTTTATTTCCCTACATTCAGAACAAACTTCAAGCTTCCTGCTCTCTCAGGGAAACTCTTCTTGATTTAAATTCCTCTGAAGAAGATGCAATCTTAAAAGATGCCCCAGCTAGTCCCTAGGCTTCACATGCAAATGAGTTTGGACTGCTACTGAGTACAGAACCTGTATGCATCGCAGAGAAAAGGAACAAACACTTCCCATGGGTAGCTCAGTGTCCCCTCTCATGAGATGCAGAGCAAGGAATCAAACGTATCATAGACTCCCTTTTGCAGTAAGATATGCTTATTTTTACCACTTCACCCTGTAACATCCCAATTTTACCAAAGAATGAAGGAAAATTCGATTCAGATGGAAATCAAATCTATCGATTTATGCAAGATATAAGAGCCTTAAGCACCTTTGTAATTCCCTACCACCTTGTAATCCCCAATTTGACTACTATCCCTACCTCAATTCCTGGTGATGCAGCCTGGTTTACAGTAGTTGACCTCGGCTCGGCTTTCTTTTCAATTCCATTGCACCCTGACTCACAGTTTCTCTTTGCATTTACAGTTAGAAGAAGACAATTAACATGGACTCTCATGCTTTAGGGATATTGTGAGTATCCTTCAATATTCTCTGCAATCCTTAAAACCACTTGGATTCCGTAGCCTCCACCCAATGCTCCACCCTTGTGCAATATATTAATGACCTTTTGCTTTGCAACCAAACTAAAGAAGATACCTTTATAGACTCTCTCAATGTACTAAAAGTACTCGCTGAAACATGCCATAAAGCCTCCAGGTCTAAACTTCAGTTTGTGCGAACAACAGTTACTTTCTTAGGACATGAAATAGCTGAGGGCACTCAGAAGTTCACCCCAAAATGCATTCTGTCAATTTTGTTCATCCCTTTCCCCAAGACAAAAAAGCAGCTGTGTAAATTTCTAGGGGCAGCTGGCTATTGTTAGCAATGGATTCCTAATTTTGAGGTTATTGCCAAACCACTATATGCCCTCTTTCCAGATACCACTCCAGAGGCCACTCTGTGGCCTTCAGAAAAATTAATTTCTTGAAATTAGCATTTTCCTACCCCCTGCTCTTGGCTTACCTAATTTTGATAAACCGTTTCACCTCTATTGTCATGAAAATAGTGGAGTTGCTGCCAGTATTCTAAGGCAACCCTTTGCCTCTCAGATACAACCTGTAGCATATTTCTCATGCCAATGGGATCCCATGGCAGCAGGCACGCCCCCATGCCTGCATGCAGTAGCAGCAGCTGCTGCCCTAATTACTAAAGTCAGCACCCAGACATTAGGCTCCCCCATCTACCTCAATGTTTCCCATGCTGTGTCCGCTCTCTTCCAAGTTCTTAAAATGCAGCACCTCTCCACACATGGACAGACCACCTAGGAGCAAGCCCTGTGAACCAATCCCTCCATCATCTTACACCTTTGTGACACTAAATCCTGCTACACTCCGACCCCTCCCTGATGATGAAGAGCCTCATTCCATTCCACCTGATGCCTAGCAGCTATAGAAATGGGTTCAAAGCCATGAGGGTATCGCTCAGACTCTCCTTTAGACAACCTAGCCTTGCTGCTATTTTGTAATGGTTCTTGCAAATTTAATTTTAAGGGAAACATAATAACTGGCTACGCCATAGTTTCCCCACATGAAACGCTTGAGGCATACTCTTTGCTGACTATAAAGTAAGCCCAGGCTGCTGAACTTATAGCTCTTATTAGAGCTTGCACATTGGCAAAAGGAAAAACTGCCACCATTTACACTGACTCCGATATGCTTTTGGAGTCTGCCATGCTGTTGGCACAATCTGGAAATCCTGTGGATTCTGAACCTCTGCTGGTACTCCTCTTGCTAATGGACATATAATTGCTGCCTTATCACAGACTGTTCACCTTCATACTAAAATTGCTATTGTTCATTGTCCAGCCCACACTAAGGAGACTGATACTATATCTCTAGGGAATGATAGGGCAGAAAAGGCTGCTAAGTACACAGCCAAAAACTGACCCCCTTTTCATTTTTCCACCCAATTTATGAATTTGCCTTTATCCCTGACTGATATTATTGATTTTCAGGTAAATCAATTTCAGGTAAATGCCCCAAAATATGAAAAAGATAAATGGATACAAAAGGGTGCCAAGCAATTATCAGATGGGTTGTGTATATATTGGGCCAAATGGACTTCCTGTGGTCCCTTTTCTTTTGACCTTTTGGCTTGTACTTATGTCTCATCAGATGGGACATATGCGCATATGGGGGATAGTTGAACTAAAGAATAATTGGCTTTGTCCTGGGATCTACAACATTTCTGTCCAAATTATTTCCCCATGCATTACTTGTAAATCTCACCAAATTTCTGGAAGAAACCAACACTCCTCAGGCAGTCCTCAAAGGCCCCCACTTTCTGTTGCAGCACTTCAGATACATTTCATAAATTTACCTCCAGCTTTTGGCTTTTCCCACTGTTTGGTTATTGTCTGCAGGTTTAGTGGATGAACTGAATGCTATCCAATTAAACATTCTGATGCCACAACAGTGGTAAAGAAATTGATAACTGAGATTATTCCTCACTTTGGCATCGCTTTACGGATTGAGTCAGACCAAGAAACTCATTTTACATCAGAGATAAACCACTTGCTTGCAAAAATCTCTGGGGTATTCATTAAAATTTCATGCCCCATACCATCCCCAATCCTCAGGGCAAATACAACATAAAAATCTAGACATTAAATGGACTTGAGGAAAAGTCTGTCAAGAAACTGGAATTAAATGGCCAGAAGCATTACCTCTGACTCCTATAAAAATTTGGAATACTCTGAAGAAGCGACATGGATTAACCTGTTTGAAACAGTGGTTGGTCTTTCTATGCCTGCTGACACCTGAATCTTCCATTCCTGAGTTAAATGGACATGTGGGGATTTAAGTAAACAATCTGAATGCTATGTCTAGCTATATATAGGCACTAACTAATCTACTTGGAGCATACCATCAACAGATAAAAAGGGCATGGCCTTTGCCAACTGACAAGCCTTGCTATCCTTTTTGATCAGGAAATCGTGTGTACATCAAGGTTATTAGAAGAAAGAAGATACTTTCACCTCACTGGGAAGGCCCATATGAAGTACTGCTGACTAACTACACTGCCATCAAAACCAAAGAAAAACCCTCTTAGGTCCATGCAAGTCATGCCAAGCTAGTGATTTATCTCTAATGCAAAGCTAGACCCTGATCAGCACTCCTAAGACATTTGGAAAATTACCTCTACAGTAAAGCTTAAAGTAAGAATCCCCAGGGCCAATTCATAAGGCCCAGAAGCAAATGGTATTTCTTTAAAGAAGACAGCTTTTCCTAAGACTATGGATCAACAAAATCTACTTCCCCACAGATAAAATTAAATACCTAGGAATTTACCAAAGAAGTGAAAGATCTCTATAATAAAACTATAAAACATTGATGAAAGAAATTGAAGAGGACATAATTTTTTTTTTAATTCCATGTTCATGGATTGGAAGATTTGATATTGTTAAAATATTCATACTACTCAAGGCAATCTACAGATTCAAGGCAATTCCTATCAAAATACCAATGACATTCTTTACAGAAATATAAAACAGAATCCTAAAATGTAGATGGAAGCATGAAAGATCCAGAATAGCCAAAGCTATCCTAAGCAAAAAGAACAAAGCTGGAGAAATCACGTTACCTGACTTCAAATTATACTACAGAGCAGTAATAACCAAAACAGCATTGTAGTGGCATAAACACAGACATACAGACCAATGAAACAAAATAGAGAACCCAGAAACAAATTCACACACCTACAATAACCTCATTTTCAACAAAGGTGCCAAGAATATACACTGGGGAAAAGATAGTCTCTTCAATAAATGGTGCTGAGAAAACTGGATATCCATATACAAAAGAATGAAACTAAAATACTATGTCTCAACATATACAAAAATCAAATCAAAATGGGTTAAAGAATTAAATCTAATACCTCAAACAATTAAACTACTACAAGAAAACCCTGGGGAAATTCTCCAGGACATTGATCTGGGCAAAGATTTATTAATACCCCACAAGTACAGGCAACCAAGCAAAAATGGACAAATGGGATCATATCAAGCTAAACCTTTCTGCACAACAAAGGATACAATCAACAAAGTGAGGAGACAACCCACAGAATGGAAGAAAATATTTGCAAACTACCTATCTGGCAAGGGAATAACAGTCAGAATATGTGGGGAGCTCACACAACTTAATAGGGAAAAAAAGAATAATCTGATTTTAAAATGGGCAAAAGATTTGACTAGACATTTCTGAAAAGAAGACATACTAATGGAAAACAGACAGATGAAAAGATGCTCAACATCATTGATTATCAGAGAAATACAAATCAAAACCTAAAACGAGCTATCATCTCACCCCAGTTAAAATGGCCTAAATCCAAAAGACAGGCAATAAAAAATACTGCTGAGGATGTGGAGAAAAGGGAACCCTTGTATACTGTTGGTGAGAAGGTATATCAGTACAACCACGCTGGAAAACAGTTTGTAGATTTCTCAAAAACCTAAAAATAGAGCTACTATTTGATCCAGCAATCTCACTGCTGAGTATATACCCAATAGAAAGGAAATCAATATATTGAAGAGATATCCACACTTCCACGTTTGCTGCAGCACAATAGCCAATATTTGGAAGCAACCTGAGTCCATCAACAGATGAGTGGATAAAGACAATGTGGTACATATATACAACGGAGTACTGTGCAGCCGTAAAAAAGAAGGAGACTCAGTCATTTGCAACAACATGGATGGAACTGGAGATCACTATGTTAAGTGAAATAAGCCAGGCACAGAAAAACGAACATCACATGTTCTCTCTTATTTGTGTGATCTAAAAACTACAACAATTGAACTCATGAAGATAGTAGAAGGATGGTTACCAGAGGCTGGGAAGGGTAGTGGGGATGATGGGGAGGTTGGGATGGTTAATGGGTACAAAAAAAAACAAAAAAAGAATGAATAAATAAGGCTTAGTATTTGATAGCCCAACAGGGTGACTATAGTCAATAATAATTTAATTGTACATTTAAAAATAACTAAAAGAGTATAATTGGGCCGGGCGCTGTGGCTCACACCTGTAATCTCAGCACACAGGGAGGCTGAAGTGGGTGGATCACCTGAGGTCAGGAGTTCAAGAACAGTCTGATCAACATAGTGAAATCCCATCTCTACTAAAAATACAAAATTAGCTGGGCATGGTGGTGCATGCCTGTAACCTCAACTACTTGAGAGGCTGAGGCAGGAGAATCGCTTGAACCTAGGAGGCGGAGGTTGCAGTGAGCCGAGATCACACCTTTGCACTCCAGCCTGGGTAACAAGAGCGAAACTCCATCTCAAAAAAAAAAAAAAAGAGTATAATTGGATTGTTTGTAACAGAAAGAATAAATGCTTGAGGGGATAGATACCCCATTTCCCGTGATGTGATTATTATGTATTGCATGCCTATATCAAAATATCTGATTACCCCATAAATATATATACCTAATATGTACCCACAATTTTTTTAAAAGCAAGTCTACTTCCACCTATTTTCTCTACCTTTCTGTTATTTTCCCACTACTCTTCTTTAGGTAAACAAAAAACAAAACAATACAAAAAGACTTCTTTTTTTCATTGAACAAATCTTTTCCCTGTCTGTTGATAGACTATAAAAAAGCTGACTGGAGACCGTCTGACTCTATTCTGTTCTCCCTCTGATCCTCTACTGTGCACCATTTTTCAAACTGTGTCTTGATCTTATTAACTCTTATTTTTTTCAACAAGTCAGGTACAGACCTGGTACCTCTTTGTACCAGTCTTCCAAATCCTGTCTATGATAACTAACCAATCTGATTGTTGGTTATGTCAACATATTTGAATGTCAACATTATTTGAAAGAACCTGAACATATTTTTGTTCCTGCCAATTCACGTCTGGTGGTTAAAGTCCAGAGAATAAATGTATGCCGAGAGAAAACAATCTCATGCTGTTTATCCTTTTGCCACCAACTCAGTTTTTAATGTTCAAAACTTCTAGTGACGTTTCAAACTGGGAAAATGAAGGAGTAAAGGAATGTAAAATGAAGGAATATCCCAAACTATGCAAGACTTCTATGTTGATTATTTTCAGTCGAAAATACTGGAGAAATTGTAGTTTCAGAAAGGGCTAGCTGACCTGTCTCTTCCTGCATACAACAAGCCATAAAGGTTCCTCTTGGAGGGGTACTGTCACTGCACCAGGGTGAGAAAATAGCCCTTATCACCAGAGACTGGGAACAGGGGGAAATGGACCTGAATAAATATACTTAATGAAGTAACGCTTATGTTCCACTAGTTTTATATCCCCCATATATATCACCTAGTGACTCCCCTAGAAAACATACTGCCCTCAGCCAGATTTGCTTTATCTAATCAATTCTTATCAAATGTATCATTTTTTGTCTAAAAAGTATAAAAGCATGTTGTGCTTTGACCACTTCTTTGGACTTCACTGGCTTCACTCTCTCATGAAGAGCTCCATGTACATGTACAACTAATAAAATTTGTATGCTTTCCTCTTGTTCATCAACCTGGCATCAGTTTGGTTTCTAGAGCTAGCAAAAGCCCATATAAAAACCTAAAGGGAGTTGGAGGTAATCTCTGACTCCCTTACAGGCAAAATGATCACCATGACTTTTTTAATCCTTTAGTTTGTGAAATATAACACGCATACAGAAACTTACACAAGAAAAAGACATACAACTGAAGAATTTGTCACAAAATGAACACTCATGTAACCACCATCCAAATAAAGAAACAGAACACTGCCAGTATCCCCCAAATCTTCCATGTCCTACCCATCCCAAATTCTACCCCTCCTTTTACCACAAAGGTAACCACTATTCTGATTTTATTATTATTATTCTCTAGATGGCATTTTGATTGTACAAGTAGGTTAAAGAAAGCTTCCGGCTGGGCACGGTGGTTCACATTTGTAATCCCAGCACTTTGGGAGGCCGAGGCGGGCAAATCACCTGAGGTCGGGAGTTTGAGACCAGCCTGACCAAGATGGAGAAACCCTGTCTCTACTAAAAATACAAAATTAGCTGGGCACGGTGGCGGGTGCCTGTAATCCCAGCTACTCAGGAGGCTGAGGCAGGAGAAGTGCTTGAATCTGGGAGACAGAGGTTGCGGTGAGCCGAGATCGCACCATTGCACTCCAGCCTGGGCAACAAGAGTGAAACTCCATCTCAAAAAAAAAAAAAAAAAAAAAAAAAAAAAGCTTCTGCCCAAACTCAAAAAAAGAAAGTTGATTTGGTGGTCATTAGTATTGTTAATTATTTCTTCTGATACAGGACTCCCTTGCAGTCTTAGGTCCTTCTAGTAGATCAGAAAAAAGCTGATAGGCAGAGTGAAGGTAAAGTAGTAGAGTCCTAATCTAGTCCATTTGAACTCGAAATGACTGCTGTAAACATAAGGTATGCAAACAGAGAATATTAAAGTAGATAGTTAACTATAATTTGATTCACCATTAGGTCTTCAGAAATACTTTTGGCAAGTGTTAACAAGGTGAACTTATTAACACAGACTATTGTCAAAGGCAGAGTTCCCTGAGAGATTCACGAGCTTCATTCTCCAAAGGGCCAGAGTTGTCCTTCCTTCTATTAAGACTATTCTAAAAGCAGCTGGTTCAGGCTCCAGGAACCAGGATTCATCTCCCATATGCTCTTTATTAGTTTTTTCTTTAAAAAGGTTTTAAAATAATATATTCTTGTAAAATTACAGTTAGAACTATATAGAAGTAAAAGGTAAAATTGCTCTCTTAGATTGGATTCCCCCAAAAGTAGACCCTGAGATTAGGATTTGGGGACAAGCAGTTTATATGGAAGGCCAAAGAGCACAGTGAGGGAGTAGGGAAATTACACAGGAGAGGGAGGGAAAGTCAGTAAATGATGTGCTGATGAGTAAATTCTCAGGACTCAGATGGGGCTCAATTCCCCTATGAACTTCTAGTAAATAGTACAAAACAGAGGTTGACAAACTACAGCCATGAGCCAAATCAGACCCACTGCTTATTTTTGTAAGTGATTATGGAATAGAACTATGCCCTGTTTTTGTTCACATGTTTTCTATGAGTTGACTAATTATGACACACAGTATTATCTCAAAGTTTACATTATTTACTCTCTGTCCCTACAGGAAAAGTTTGCCAGTCTGTGGTATAGAACATGTCTCAGAGTTGTCCCATCTGAGGGTGGGGAGCTGAAATATTTATCTACCATCATTCATACCTCATTGGCTGAGGGCTATTCTGAATGTGATAACTCCTCAGACCTTCTGGCTGACTCTGTAGGCAGACCAAGCACACTCCTGTATCCAGAGAAAGCCCTCTTGCAGAGAGATGCATGCGCTTGCAGTATGAAACTATAGGCATTTACAGGAAGAATGAATGCCAAGGAGGTATACTCAGGACAAAAATAGTATCTGCTACAATCCCTATCCCACGTATGCATCAATTCCAATCCCCATAGGTAACCACTTTAAGACGCAGTTTGATGTGTATCTTTCCAAATGTTTCTCTATGTATGCAGAATGTATTACACACATTTGAATGCACTGGTTTATTTGGCAGTTAATGCCAGGGCAGGTATGAAAAAACAGGGAGAGTGAAGGAAGGAAGGAGAAAAATCTAATAAAGGTTTTATGTTATTGTGTTGGTAACTGCAGTGGGCAAGTGGGGACCCTCTGGGTGCCTTAGAATTGTCCCTTGGTGCTGACTGAACCTGAGGATATTAATATCTCCCTGCTATGTGGCTTCCCTCCACAAGGACTGAATATGCCTCTACAACTTTGGAGAAAGCTCTGAAGCCAAACAACAACAAAAACAAAAAACTAACAGGCAATGTAGTAGGCATTGAGACAAGATGTTGAAAATACACACAGAAACTGTCCAACATAGCTGCACTTGAAATCAAGGAAACACCATGGGATTCTGGCTAGTGCAACCAAAAGTTTCTACTACAACCCTAAATTATGTTCACATGGTTAGTTGCTTATATGACCCAACAAATCTAACCAGATGAGAAAACAGTCAGCTGTGGGATCAGTGGGTTATAAGATACTCGGAAACAGCAACTCATCCATTCACCTGCCTTTGGATAGGCATACTCGTCAATTATCCTAGCCAACCATTGCAATAGACATAACATCACTACCTTTTGTGTTCAGTTATTTTTTAACCAGCAAGTTGTAGATACCGTCATGCATTCCTTACCTAGGAGTCAAAACCTTGTATACATTTGTGGTCCTAATGTAAAAGGAAGTGATTACTGTATTATTTATTCCTCTGCCTCATATATATATGATCACTTTTCCCAACTACAGATAAAATCAGTTGTATTTAATTTGGATGATTCTTGGTTCTCTGACAAATTTCAGGGGGATTCTTTTTTTTTTTTTTTGAGATGGAGTCTTGCTCTGTCACCCAGGCTGGAGTGCAGTGGCACGATCTTGGCTCACTACAACCTCCACCTCCTGGGTTCAAGTGAGTCTCCTGCCTCAGTATCCTGAGTAACTGGGATTACAGGCACCTACCGCCAGGCCCAGCTAATTTTTATATTTTCAGTTTCACCATGTTGGCCAGGCTGGTCTCCAACTCCTAACCTCAAGTGATCCACCTGCCTCAGCCTCCCAAAGTGCTGGGATTACAGGCGTGAGCCACCACACCCGACCTCAGGGGAATTTTGCACCCAGGCCTCATTGCCTTCTCTGGTTTTTGTTTGTTGGTTTTTGTTTTCTTTTGCTTTTTAGATAAGGTCTTCCTCTGTAGCCTAGGTTGGAGTGCAGTGGTGTAATCATGGCTCGCTGCAGATTCAACTTCCTGGACTCAAGTGATCCTCCTGTCTCAACCTTGAAGTAACTAGGACGGTGAATGTCACAATGCCCAGCTAATTTATTTTTTCTAGAGATGGGGTCTTGCTATTTTGCCCAGGCTAGTCTTGAACTCCTGGCCTCAAGCAATCCTCCCATTTTGGCCTCCCAAAGTGCTGGGGTTGTATGCGTGAACCAGCATACCCAGCTTCCTCTCTGGTCTTATACCTTTAGCGAGCATGCCACACTGTTTGCCTAATACTGTGACTTGGGCTTAGCAGACGTTCAACATCCATTGCTGAAACTAAGGATTAATTCCTTCATCAGTATTTTATTGTATCCAACTGTGACTCTACCAAATACATCACCCTGTGCATCACCCTGCTTATTCCAGGCAGCCAAGGGATGCCTTGGGTCAAAAATAAAATTCTTCCATGCAAAGTGGTTAGTGTTTCAGAGACAGCACTGCAAAGATGCTGAAAACTTAATTTACATCACTTGATTTGTGATGTGTGAAACTCAGAAGGCAGAACATGTTTATATTTATTTTACCCATCAATCTGTTAGCACAGATTAGAATGAGGGAAGTGTACAAAGGATGATGCAGTTGGGCTTCTGTCCATTTACATCTTGAACCTCACACAATGGTCCAAGACAGAAGCAAGAGAGCCAGGAACTCGATAGAGACTGGATCTAGGAGTGTCTTGAGTTAGCCCGAGTTCAGACAAAGGACCATTTAGACCAGCAGCATGGAGAGCTGATGATGGGGAATCGTGGCCCAGAGAAATAAGGGAGAACATCAGATTATCAGGCAGTTCCTCTTGTATGCTAAGAGGAGCCCATTCCTACTGTGGAAATCTGTGAGTACCAGCTGTTACTATAGCCCTTTGGAGATAAATGACTGTGTAGTTATTTTGTAGGGGGAATGATTATAGAAAGGTTGGTAAATGTCAAAGGAGTTTTTATAATTAGGCGAAGATTAAATACAAATTTTTCAATAAAAGATTAAACAGATAAAGACCTTGAAGGTGGAAGTGACTTTTTCATTAAAGAAATCATAGCATTGAACTCTCAAGCTGTGACAAAAATAAAAATGAAAATGGTACAATATAAAAATGACCAGGTGGGGAAAGTCATGACTGGGTTTCACTTCAGCTCCATGGGAGATTTGGAAATGTCTTGGGGTCCAACTGCCTTTAGCTCTATAGACTTGTAGAAGCAGACACGGTTTTGTTGTTTGTTTGCCAGACATAAGTTCTAGCGATGCACTTCCTGTCGTGGCAAATAAGAGAAGGAATTGTACTACTTTAGATCATCTCAATTGCATGCCAAATAAGAGAGCTACCTGTAGATGGATCACTAAGTTACAGGTGAATGTGGTGTTCAGTGAATTTTTTTAACAACAACAAAAAAGACACTTATGAATGGAATATTGTGTATTTATGGAAACACAGGGTTCTGAATTGTATAGTGTAGGCAGCCTTTGGGAATGAATTTTTATTCACCACCTCCCCTGTTGAAGCTTGGGGTTGCATCTAGCATAGAAAAGATTTAAACTACAATTAAGAGCTATTTGTAACATTCATTTGCACTGAATTCCTTGTGGCATTGGCGTGTCTTCTTTCTGATGCTATCAAAGTTGTCACAAGAACAACGAATCAGCAGCTTAGAGCATCCAATTCTCCTTTCACATACTCGCCCATCAGAGAAGAAACAAAACAATATAAAAACTTGAGACAAAAGAACTCAGTTTTGGGTATAGAGGCAAATTTTGACACCTCAGGAAGAATGAAGGTCTATGTACAAAAGAAGGGCCAGGGAGAAGGGAATGAGGATACTAGAAGAAAGAAATCAATACTCGGCAAATAAAAGTATTAAGAGATCATCATGTTACACCTAACTTCTTTACCACAAACCAAAAGAATATCTGCTACCTCTCAACCTGATAATTAAAAACAAGAAAATAAGTGAAGCACAACCACAGCAGAAACAAAGAAACAATTAAGAGGCAAATTGTCTTGTGGTCTCAATTAGTGGCAAGGTGACCTAAGAGAGGTTCAGAGCAGAAAAAATACATAATGACTCTTTTAAAAATAAGCCAAACATGTTATTTTAAATGAACCATTGGACATAAGAAAAAAATGGATAGCATAAGCAAAAATTGAATTGCATGGTGGAGTTTAAGAACAAATTACCATTTGTTTATATTTCAGTCCCTTTTACAGGAAGGTCAGAGAACTCCATACTGTATTAAAATGCAATTTTTATGCCTAGGAGTCTAATATTGCTGCTTATACAATAATCCTCTTTAAGTGGAAAAGACAGATCAGCCTAGCTATGGGTTTCAGCACAGTCAATGTCTGTCTCACAAAAATGTCCAGTCTTCCTGAAGATTTTTCAAGCATTCTGTGTTTTGCCTGTGAAAAAATACTGGTTATGGAAAATCTATTCCTTGGAGAAATGAGACTAACCAAAAGCTGTTTGCTTTGCTATCAATTCTGGGGATCATGTTATAGATTTACAGCTTTGCCTTTTTGGGGTATATGGAAGAGAGGGGAAAGAAAGAGAGGGGAGGTAAATGCTATTTTCTTCTCATTTAAGAATATAGTTAGTGGGTAGACTGACATTTTAACCATTGGTTTCAACTGGTTGCTTTTTTGGATTAAACAAGGGTCTTTAAATGCCACCTGAGTTTTAAATGGGAGAGGATGTGGGTTTTAGTTTATTTTCAACCGTGCTTATTTATTTCTAGACAATAGAAAAGTGAACCGTGGCTAGCTATAAAAATGTACAGAAAATCAAATCAACATAACACATTATCACAATGGAGAAAGGTATAGTATATGTCAGAGTAAGGAACTTATAACTGAAATAGTTTAAATTCAAGGACATGTGAAAGTCATGCAGGATTTTTCTCAGCCCCTTAGCCAGACTCACAGCAGGGGTGCCCCGCCTACTTGACTTGCAGCGTTCCCTCCCTTGCAGGAGGGAGCACGTAAACCAGAGAGTGAAGGATCCCGCCGGCCCTTCAGGGTGCCCACACGGAACAAGCTCCACGCACGGCCCACGGCCACAGACCAGGTGCAAGTAAGCGAGTGTGGGACCTGGCCAGCCACTCTGAGCGCGGACACAGGAGCAAACTCTGTGCAGGGCCCACGGCCAGACCAGGCATGTCACCCCAAGGAGAATGCAGCAGCGCCCAAGTGATGGTGCCTGTGACCCCAAAGACCCAGAGGGGGTGTTACAGTGCTGCTTTAAATCTGCTGTTCATGGATGGTGTTGTGTTAGCAGCTCAGTTGGCCCCTTGTCTTGTCGTGTGGGGCGGCTGCCCTCTACCGGCGAGGGCAAAGGGTCAGTGTGACAGTCTTTTCTGGGTACCTGCACTTGGTGTGTCCCCCAAGAAGAATGAAGTCACATGGACAGCTGAAGGATGGTAAAGGTGGGGAATTTCACTGAGCAATGAAAACAGCTCTCAGCAGAGAAGAGAGAAGGGCAGATCGTCTTCCACAAAGTCAGGTCATCTCCCCCTCTACCGACTGAGTCTGGGGTCTTCATAGGCACAGGATGGGAGTGTGTGCTGATTGGTTTGTGAGTACACAGAAAAGGTTAAAGTGAAAACACCCAATGGTAGGCACGACAGTGTAGAAAACCAATTCGAAAAGAGTAAGTATATGTAAAATAGGCAAAGTGTGGGGATGAATCAGAGGAAAACGCACCAAACAGGACAAGTTTTCAAGCTGATCAGGGGATTTAACTTGTAGCTTGGCTTGCAGGCTTTAAACTGTCTTTGGCTTGGAGGTGGGGTTTCACTGGGTATCTACCCCTATCTGCCTAGGCATTTGGCTGCCTCCTGTGACTATCAAAAGTGTCTATCAAAAATGACTCCATAGAAAACATAACTAGGCAAGGATTCGGAAAACTTGTTTTTGGGGAGTCTCTGCCTTTATGATTTTTCTATTTTCAAAAATTATTATATGTAATAAACTGTTTTAAAACTCAGTGAATTAAAACCACAATCATTTATTCTCACATATCTGTGGGTTGTTTGGGTGGTTCTGCTTCAATCAGTGGCTTCAGCCTGGCTTGATCCCTTTTTGCCAGGGCATAACTCTGATACTGTGGAGCCCAGGCTGAAGGGATAGCAGCTAGCCAGGACAATGACAGAGAAACCGGAAGATGAGCCCAATTGTAGAAGTACATTTCACATCTCTGCTTGTATAATGTCTACTATTATATCGTTAGCTAAAGCAAGGTACATGGTCAAGTTGAAACACAAGGGACATAAAGAATAACTTGTCCCACTTAAAGGCCAAAGCATGGACAAGCCCAAAGTCAATGTATCACGGAAATGTATTTTTCCTGTGGATGAGAAGAAGGGAGTAAATATTATTGAACAATAATATAATCTGCTAAAGTTCTAACTGGCTGCATGACTTTGGACATATTTAACCTTTCTTGGCTAAAATTTTTTCAATAGAAAAAGTGAAGATAGAGATACAACATGATATCATAAATAACACAAGCTCTAGAATTCTATAGACCTTGTTAAAATCTCAAGTTTGTCAAGGACTCGGCTATGGCTTTTGAGTAAATCACTAAATCTGGTTTTCAGAGTATTCCTGACCACTAGGGAAAATATTAGCATCTGTTGTAGGAAAAAAAAAAAAAAAAAATTCAAAACAAAATTCAGTGGCAATACAATAGAAGTGCTTTTTTTTTTTTTTTTTTTTTGAGGCGGAGTCTCGCTCTGTCGCCCAGGCTGGAGTGCAGTGGCCGGATCTCGGCTCACTGCAAGCTCCGCCTCCTGGGTTCACGCCATTCTCCTGCCTCAGCCTCCCGAGTAGCTGGGACTACAGGCGTCCGCCACCTTGCCTGGCTAGTTTTTTTTTTTTTTGTATTTTTTAGTAGAGACGGGGTGTCACCGTGTTAGCCAGGATGGTCTCGATCTCCTGACCTCGTGATCTGCCCGTCTCGGCCTCCCAAAGTGCTGGGATTACAGGCTTGAGCCACCGCGCCTGGCCAATAGAAGTGTTTTTTCTCATATTTGATATGATCTGATGCAGTTTGAACATTGATCCTAGGCAGCTTTCTCCTCTAAACGAGGGGTTAGCAAACTCACAGGCCAAACCTGGCCAGCCCCTGTTTTTTTATAAAGAACATTTTATTAGAACACAGCCACACCCATTCATGTATGTATTGTCTATGGCTACAATGGCAGAGGTGAGTTGTCACAATAGAGACAGCATGGCCAACAAACCAAAAATGTTTACTATCTGGCCCTTTATAGAAGAAGTGTGTTGACCCTTGTTCAAAGCAGTAAATCAGGAATCTAGACTCCTTTAATCATGATGCAGTCTTTCACCTTTAGCTACTCAGAGGAGAGAGAGAACACGAAGAAGACACACTACCTACTACACTGCCTTCACCGGAAAGTGAAACATACCACAGTTCATCAGATAGAATCAGTCACATGATCAAGAAGGTTGCGAAAGAGGCTGGGGAATTTGCAGGGTATTTTTAAACTTTCTGTTAAATGGAGGAGATAAAATGAAAATGCAAAATTTATTTTAAAAATATGACATTGATGATAGAAATATTCAGACCCTTAAACACTAAAATTGATAAAGGTGAATGCATAAAAGTAAATTAAATATTCAATTCAAAAAATAAGAAGCAATCCACAAAACAGAAATAAGAAAATACTAAATATAAAGGAAAATTTATGAGTTAGGAAAAACAGGAGAACTAATATATAAATAACAAGCTAGTTCCTTTAAGAAATGGAAAACTAAAATCTGAACTAGTGAAAGGAAAACAGGAGAAAGCACAAATGCAACAGAAAAACAAGGTAGATGCAACCACTGAAACAGAGGAATCATTTTTTGAATTATAAAAGTTAATTATACAATTGGGTCATTCTTGTCATACTCAACTAAATCAGAGTTGAGGGGCCAGGGGGAAAAAAGCATTCAAGGCATATTACATTGCTCCAAGAATGTAATTCTCTGCAAGCTTGGCTGCTGAAATGGCCTGCTGTAACCCAAAGACCAGTTTTACTGAAACCACCTGTAGTGACTCTTAAGACAAGTTTTACCTACCACCACTCACCAATCAGAGCTTGCCGGATGCCAAAAGCTTCTCAAATGCCAATGAGCTTTCTTTCAAAACAATATGTAACATTTCTTTTTCTAATAAAACTTCCAACCTTCTCTTTGTTCTTCGGACATACCAAAGATCAGTCTGTGTATATGCCCCAAACTGCAAGTCTTCCTTCCCAAATAAAATGTCTTAAATTTAGAGATTTATCTCTATATTTTATTTAACTTCAACAAAATCATAATGGATTGAGTTGCAAAACTCTATGAAAAGGAAATTTGTAAATTGAATTAGATAATTTTCTAGAAAATTTTCTATAAAAATATAATTTACCAAACTCACTCTAAGAGAGAGAAAAAGTTTAAATAAGTCAGCTTCCACAGAAGAAATACAGCAAGTTATTAAACGGTGACGTCCCAGTAAAGCAAAAGGTCCAGATATTTTCAATCGCGATTTCAACCAAACTTTCTAAGACCAGAAAATTCCAATGATTCTTAAAAGGTTTCAGAGAGTAGAAAAAGTTTTCAAGCACTTTTTGTTTAATCCATCAAATATTGATACCTAACCCTGATAATGATTTAAGAATAGCAAAATAACTGTATATCAGTCCAAGTTATGAATTTTGATAGAGAAATTCTAAATGAAATATAAGCAAATTGAATCTAATGACAACATATTTAAAAAATTGGATGCCATGACTAAATTGGTTTATTTCAGGAATAACAAAATAGGTATTCAGTATATCAATAAATCTAAGAATATTTATATGATCGTCTCAGAAGATACTAAAATTGTAGTTTAAAAGTTCAACACATATTCCTAAAAGCATTGAATTACATAGGCTTCACAGATGCTTCCTCAATGTAACACATCAGCTTCAAGACCAACATCTTCCTTAATGGGGAAACACTGGACCATTCCTGCTGAAATCAAAAATAAGGCCCACACTCTTCTTTACTATTCAGCATTGTATTGGAACTATTTCCCAGTGTGATAAGACACACAAAAAAAATGAGACACATAAAATGGAAAGGAAGAAATAAAGCAATCCCTATTTGAAGATGATATTATAGTATTGCTTTAAAACACCAAGAGAATTATTTTTAAAAGTCGAATGATAAAAATTCAGTTAGGTAGCAAAGATATGAAATAAACATAAAAAATTCAGACACACATATACATACACAAATAATAGAAGATATAATGAATGAGAAAGCTACATTAACAATAGCAGGCCAGGTGTAATGGCTCACATCTGTAATCTCAGCACTACGGCAGGCTGAGGTGGGAGGACTGTTTGAGCCCAGTAGTTTGAGACCAGACTGTCTAGGCAACAGAGCAAGAACCCATGCCTACAAAAAAAAATTTTTAATTTTTAATATTTTTAATGGCCGAGCATGGTGGTGCATGCCTGTGGTCCCAGCTACTCGTGATGCTGATGTAGGGGGATTTCTTGAGCCCAGGAGGCCAAGGTTGCCGTGGACCATGTTTATACCACTGCACTCCAGCCTGGGCAACAGAGCAAAACCACATATATATAGCAAAAAGAAAATAAAATGTCATGGAAAAACCTTAAGCAATTTACAAAATACTTGTAAAAGGCAGAAAAGTAAATTTGAACAAATGGAAAAGTATGTTATGTTCTTGCATAGAATGGTTTAACATTATACAAATGTCAAGTCTCACTCAAGTTAATATACATTAGTTTGAACCATATAAAATTACTAATAATTGACCATTTTTAATGTACCAAAAAAACTAACTCATGGTTCAATCTATACTTTTTCATAAAAAAGGAAAAGAAATAAGTATTCATTTATAATTTGTTAAAAAAAAACTAGAAAAATAAACCAGAGATTTTTAAAAAATGGCTGCTTATGGAGGTAGGGTAAAGGAGTATATATAAAAGGGCTGACGTGGATCTTCTCTGAATATAGTTTTTAAAATAAAGTTTTGACTTTTGAATCATGTAAATGTCTTACATACACAAAACAAATTTTCATCAAAAAAGAAAAAGTGAGCAAAACTTAAAAGTAAGCACAGATGGGAACAAATAAACCCAATTTATTAAAAATTTATACTAATCACACAAAGAAAAGAGCTATTTCAAGGGATTTTTTTTACATAGATGTCTGTATATCCTTAGATATTTACAAAGCATGTATAGACATATTTGTGTTTGTTAACATAAAAAGAACTGCAAAGAAATCTTAGTCATTAAAAATGGGAATATCGGTATTGTCCATTTGCTATTGTATGTATATTATAGACTACATAAGAAAGCAAAGAGTTATTTTTTTAAGGAGTAAAATTTCAAGTGTTTGAGAAAAGAAATATAAAATCAAAAAAATTTTTTTAACTCTGTGATATTAAATTTGAATTCAAAACATATTTTAAACAATTTAGTTCATATTTTTATACATGCTAGCTCTGTCCCTGAATTGTACTAGAAGAAATGGCATTCCTGGGTGGTATTAAAGATAGCTAACACTCAGATCTTGATGTGTAAGAACAATTTCCCACTAGAATAAACCTACATGGAGAAAATGGCTGAATTCACATCCAGGAAAAGGGAAAAATAAAAGGGGAGCCTGAAAGATTTTGTGGTAGCAAGCAAGCAAGGGCTCAAAGAATAATGGGGGCATGTCAAAATGATACGAGAGCCAGTGTGAAAGTGTTTGCACTGGCCAAACTGGGGAGAATCTGAGCATCAAAAAATTAGGAACTCTTGGGCCAGATGCGGTAGCTCATGCCTGTAATCCCAGCACTTTGGGAGGCCAAGGTGGGCGGATCACCTGAGGTCAGGAATTCAAGAGCAGCCTGACCAACATGGAGAAACACCATGTCTACTAAAGATACAAAATTAGCCAGGTGTGGTGATGCATGCCTGTAATTCCAGCTACTTGGGAGGCTGAGGCAGAAGAATCGCTTGAACCTGGGAGGCGGAGATTGTGGTGAGCCAAGATTGCGCCATTGCACTCCAGCCTGGGCAACAAGAGTGAAACTCCATCTCACAAAAAAAAAAAAAAAAAAAAAAAAATAGGAACTCTTCATTATAAAACACTTTAAAAATGTAAATACATGAACCCATAATGATGAAATAACTTATTTTTTTAACTGCTGTTTCTGCAGGACCTTAGTTCATTCCCAGCTAAAAAGGGAAACTCTTCTTTATAAATGATAGCCAACTAATAAAATGAGAGCATTAGAAAATTATCATTCTGTACCATCCAGTGAAATAATTTGATTCGGCAAATATCACAGGTCAATGAAAATCGCTGTAGTCAGGCATGTGGAAGACTGAGCATTTTAGAGCTACTTTTGGGGAGGACTCCAGGGTCTAAGGGCGTAAGATCATGGTTATGTGCCCTTAAAAGAATGGCTGGAAAGGATAGGAAGGTTGTCAGGGCTCCAGTCAAGGCGCTAGTATCCTAGCGACTTAATTCTGAGAAGGAAATAAAAGTAGTCAGGAATGGCATGGCAGGAGCTTAGGCCTACAGACTGGGTTAGTGGGGAAAGCTGCAGTTCAGTGAGCATGAGTCATGTCCAGCAACAACTCACTCAGGCATACCAGCTACCCCAAAGTGGAACAACTGTAGAGCCCACCACTTGTGAGTCTGGGGTTCATTCAGAATGATGGTGAGTCATGGTTCTCATCAGCAAGGTATTCTTGAAAAACTCTGGTCATGCTCTTCTTTATAGTTCTGAAATTCTCCAAACGCTCACCACACACTTGCTAATATTTTTTTCTTTCTTTGGGGAAGGAAAATGATGTAGCACCTTACTACTCGAAGTGTGGTCCATAGACCAAAAAACTTGTTTAAAAAAACTTCTTAAAAATACAAATCTGGAAGAGAGGACTTGAAATGTACCCAACACATAGAAATGATAAATACACAGGTGACAGATATACCCTAAAGACTCTGACTTGATCATTATACATTCTATACATGTAACGAAATTTCACGTGTACCCCATAAATATGTATATATATAATGCATCAAAAAATGAAAACAAATACAAATTGCAGCCTCCTCCCCATATTCTTACTGATTCTCACCTTCAGTTTAACAATATCTACAGGTGGCTCTTATGCACATAAAATGGCTTGAGAACCCCAGGTGGGGCAGGCACTTATGAAAAACTAAGCAGAGATTGGTGGTGTGGGCCCAGGTGGTGCCACTGCACTGTGGAGGATCGCTCGCAACACTTCTCAGAATCCTCCATCAAATGTGCACTCCACTCTCCTCTTCTTCTTTCCCCTAAATCCACATCACCAACTTGGGAACAGATGCTTCCTGCTTGTGAGAATGTGAGTTGAGCTTGGGGAGGGATGGAAGGAAGAAAATGTTCAAGAGAAGAGAAATTACCCTGATGACAGATAAGGAAAAAGACTGGCAGATATGGATGGAAAGGAACAAATAATTGATATGGCAGAGATAGAGGATGGATTTCATGTTTCTCCCCAACATCTTTGGTTGAAATTTTCATTTTAATGATGGCCTCTTATATACCAAAGTCCTAATCAAAATGATTAATTTTTTAATGAATAAAAAAAAAGAATTTACAGAAACTAAGGAAGTCAAGGAATAAAAAGACCAAGTCCTGGGTATATTGTTCATGTGGGTAATACATAGGCCTTAATTAAGTGACTTGAGTAGGTCTGAAGTTACTGGAACCCTTGTTTATAGTCCTGAACCAAGTCTCTAATACCTGAATTCCTAATGATGGATATGGGAACAAGCAGACATCTAGAAACCATGAGCAACAATCTAGAAAGTGTTATAAGGTTAGTAAGTATACATATTAGAAATGTACAAGGCCTGCCTATTGCAATGTATTTCCACATATCGAAAGAAGAACCTGTAATTTTCACCGTTGTGTTTCTCCTTCAGATGAAGATATTGTCTCTCACAGTTTTTCTACAAAGTAAATATATCTCACGTAAGAATCAAATTGTAGGATACCAACCTTTACAGGACATCAAGCCATGACAATTTCAGTAATTAACTAGTTGTCACCTAGTCTGGAGCAAAACTCTAGAAAATGAGGTAACTGGAAAACAATGAGGAGAAGGTAAGGAAGGCCAACTAGGAATGGCAGCTTAGCAAGGGAGCCCTGGTTTCTCCCTAATACAAAGTAGCAGAAAGCTCTGGGAAACAGCAAAGTGTAATTGGGAGTGCATGGCTCATGTGTAAAATGGAGAAAATATTTCTCTTGGGGTATGAAGTTTAAATGAAATAGTGCATGTCAGATATCTGGTGCTCATTAGGTGGTCCATATATATCAGCTTTCTTCCTCACCTGCTCTTTTTAAATAGAATATACATATATATATATACACACACACACATATACATATATATAAAAACACACATATACATACACATATATATTTGTATTTCTAGATGGTTTTACCCACAGAAATACACATGCAAATATTACTGTGAAAGGTATAGGCAAGAGAAATTGTATCTTTCCACCTTTTTATTTATTTTTTTTTTTTTTGAGACAGAGTCTCACTCTGTCGCCAGGCTGGAGTGTAGTGGTACAATCTCAGCTCACTGCAACCTCCGCCTCCTGGGTTCAAGCGATTCTTCTGCCTTAGCCTCCTGAGTAGGTGGGATTATAGGCGCGTACCACCACACCCGGTTAGTTATTTGTATTTTTTTTTTGTAGAGATGGGGTTTCACTGTGTTAGCCAAGATGGTCTCGATCTCCTAACCTCGTGATCCGCCTGCCTCGGCCTCCCAAAGTGCTGGGATTACAGGTGTGAGCCACCACGCCTGGCCATATCTTTCTACTTCTATGCACTTCTTCTTGAACCATTCATTTGACTGGGTATTTACAGTTAAATAAGTTAGTCTTTTGGCTTCCTTATGAAAGCTCTTCTGTCTTCAAATAAGATATTTTTCAACAGCATAGTGAATGAAAGAAGGCTTACACAAATGAGAAAATAGTGCAGGATTCCATTTATACAAACTTCTAAAGCAGGCTAAACTAATTTATAATGAAAAATATCAGGACAGAGGCTACTTTTGGAATAGGAGTGGAGGACGAGTAGAAAAGAGCACAAGAGAACTATCTGGATGATGGTAATGGGACAGTAATGTTCTATATCTTGATAGGGGTTGAGTTGCTGTATTCCCAGCACATATTTTGCAATGTACATTTCAGATTTGTTCATTTCATTGTACATAAATCAAAAGAAAAACTATAAACAACTATTGACCTGTAGTTAGTCATATAAATGCTGAAGTATTTAGGAGAAAATTGATTTGGTAACTTACTTTAAAGTGCATTCGAAAACAAAAAAAGATAGATTGATGAATGTAAAGTAAGTACAGATATGTGATAAAACAATTATAATAAAAACTCATAGATAAAATCTATGTGGTGGATATACAGGTATCTACTGGAAAATTCTTTCAATTTTTCTGTATACTAAAATATTTTCATAACAAAATATTAGAAAAAAATATTAATTCTGACACCCCAAATTTCAAGACTTAAGGAGATGTCATGGATATTACATTGGGCAGGTTATATAAACTCTCTGTGCCTCAAGTCTCCTCATCTGTGAAGTGGGGATAATGATAGTACCTACATCATAGGGCTGTTGTGAAGGTTAAATGAATCAAGTAGTGGGTCCAACATCACACAGCTAGTAAGTAACACAGCTGCGATTTGAACACAGCGATGTGGCTCAAGCAACCATCAGTGGTTCTGAACCACTATACTACGTTGCTACTCTGAAAAATGCAAGGAGAAATGACACAACTGAGAAGTAGTCGCTCCTTCAATCATAGCTCTGATGAACAGTCATTTCCAGATCTTTCCCCTTTGTGATAATCCAGATAGAGGAGCCTATGGATTTTTTTGTCTGTTGTTAAAAGTCCCATTATTGCAACTGTCCTCTGAGCACAGTGGGGATTTCGGTTAGTTAACTCTCTGTTAACAGAACATTTCAGTGGGAATAAAAAAGCTTTGTTAGTGACCATGATGTGATTTGTAGCAATGTTTAATCAAGGGTTAACAACAATTTTATTCAGTTACCACAGGAAAGATCTTGGGGCTGAGTCTCCTGAACTAAAAGGAACTAGTATCATTTAACTCTGATGTTTATGCCTGTTGATGAAAACTATCATCAAAATAACACAAGACAAGAAGGAGGAAAAAATCAATAAATAGAATATAAAGTGAAGACAGGCGTGAGACAACAACAGGAAGAATTGCAGTATGATATGGTAAGCAAACTCATAAGCTTTAAAATCGGGCAGACCAGAGTGACAGAGATGTGTGAACTTGTTCAGTACCTTCATCCCTCCGAGCTCCTATTTCCCCATATCTAAAGTGAAGATAATACCATCCACTTTATAGAGAATTTGCGAGTTCCAGGAGACAAGCTATGTAGTTTTTATACAGAGCCCTACAGATGGTAGCCACTCAATAAATGATAACTGGTATTCTTTAGAGTATGTCACATAATATCATATTTTTAAGGAACTAATAGATGTTGCGCTGTACTCACAGCAACAAGGTATAGAGGCTGCACATGAAGCCTTTATTTAGTGAAAAATAGACTTGCTAAAAGTAATATTTACAAATACCCATTATCTGTGCTAGCTGCTCCTTATTTATAGAGGAAGTGAACGGGGAAATAAAATCTCCACTTCAAGAGCTTCTAGTCAGCTAAGTAAGACAACACAATTCCAGACCTAGGAGAAAAATTACATTTGTGTGTAACCAAATACAAAGGAAAGCCTTTCAGAAATAGCTTGAGATCAAGGGTGAAAAAATGACATCAGCTTGAATTCTAAGCTTTACATTGTATACTTGTCCACTGCAGCTCTTGTGTCATTTCAGCTAATATTATGACTAGAAGTTAGAATAAGGTCTAGATTATGGTAAACTCTATGTAAGTGCTTTATATTTATTAACCTACTTAGTACTATAACAGCCATATGAGGGTGGTCATTTCGTTATGCCCATTTTACAGATGAAGATACTAAGGCAAGAGAGGTAAAGTAATTTGCCCAGGGTTACACAGTCAGTGAGAGATAAAGCTGGGATTCACCACAAGCAATTCACTCCAGAGTTCAGGTCTTAGCCTGATGCCATACCATGTCAGATGTTGAATCCACTTCCATCAGAAAGATAAAACCATCTGCATGCATATGTAAATGAAGATAAAGGTAAACTAAAGAAAGATGAAATGTTGAGGTTTTTTCTTCTTGTCAAATATAAAGTAATATAACTAACATGGAGACAATGCTGGTATGATAGTAGTTCAAAATTTAGTCCATATACACAGGAAGGGGAACATCACACACCGGGGCCTATTGTGGGGAGGCGGGAGGGAGGAGGGATAGCATTAGGAGATACACCTAATGTAAACGACGAGTTAATGGGTGCAGCACACCAACATGGCACATGTATACATATATAACAAACCTGTACATTGTGCACATGTACCCTAGAACTTAAAGTATAATTAAAAAAAAAAATTTAGTCCATATAATGTGAAGAGTGTTTTTCTGCTGTTGAGTTCACTCAGTTTCCACATGGCCAAAGATAACTCAAAGCATCTATGGCTATGCTATTCTGTACTGCTCCTCTGGCCTTGAATAGTAGCTCTTAGGCTCGTTAAGCCAGCTGCAAAGTGTAGCTAATCAATTATAGCAGCCAGAAATAGTATATATTCATGAGTACAGCAGTGGCCTTTAACCCACAGAGCAAGGCCATTGCAGAAGATAGAAAACCAAACCTTGCAGCTCAGCCTCAACTTTCACCCTGATTTCCCATCCTCCGCAGCCCCAGAGAAGTAATTTTCAGCTTAGTCGCTTGCTGATAGCCATCTGCGTCACAAAACCATTATCCACTCCGTGCCTTCCTACTTAACTCAATGTGTTCTGAGCCTGATAACCGAGACTACTGCAGAGGCACTCAGGACTGAACTTAATAGAGAGATTCAATTGCATTTCACCCCAGAGGGGGCTGCTTACAGGTCAGTGCTAAGATAATCAAGCAGCTTACGCCTCTGCCACCCCTGCTATTGCCGCAGGTTGTTTCATAACCTGAGAAAATTCAAACACATTTATTGACAAATAAAAGTGACAACTGAAATTCTAGGAAAACCACCTTCTTTTTATTTTTATTTTTTTTTATCAAGATTGGACACAGCAAGTAATATTTCCCCAGGAGCAGTTTTGTTTTTCCTTCCAATCCTTCCACCCAGATATTTTATGTTAAATCTCAGTTTTTGAGACTGAGGAACCATGTTAAGTCAACAACAGCTTTCCCAATTTGAGATAGCCATAGCTTGATCTGCAACAGAAAATACCAGTGTTAATAAGGCCTAATTAATTGCTTATGAGGAGAAATAAATGATTGGTTTAATTGATTGCTTAAGGGGAAAAAGATATGATACATGTTTTTATATATTTTTAAGGTCTTAAATTTATGTCTTGCTAAGCCAATAAATATTTTTATAGAACCATTATGTAAATAGTTTTGTTCCAGGTACTGTGATTTACACAGACTATATCTTTATCAAATATATACCAGATATATTATACACTAAGAATTCAAGTAAATAAGACACAATCCTGCCATCATGAGTTCTGACTGTCAGCTGCATGCTTCTCCACTGTCTGACCTAAAATCATAGATTATACACAAAAGGGCTACTGTTCCAGGGGGCAGATCCCTCAAATGGAAAGAGAAAAGTTGTCAATGTGATTTCCTTCTCTTTATCCTCCCTTGGTCCAATGGAAGGAGAAATAAAAGGATGAGATGTTTTTCATTTTACTAGAAGGCCTTAAACATCAAAAAAGAAGTTTAGATATAATCTAATCATTCAACATTTTTAAGAAAAGCAGTGGCTTCATTTCTTAGGGAAGTGTTTTAAACAAGATAATGTAGAAGACATGTAGAATTGGTATAAATAAATATTAGAAACAGGATGCTCAGTTTAAGAACTACTGTGGAACATAGGTAATTAGATGTAGTTGAGAAGAGACATCTGCTTCTGGCCAAGATGGAGTGATAGGAGTATATTGACCCTTCCGCCTGAAACAACTAAAATATCAGACAAAATACATGCTACGATGTTGTTCTGACATGGGTTATCAGCGAGCATAAGACAATGATTCCTATGAAAGGAGAAACAAATGAGATAAGTCCTATGATTGCCTCAGTTTACTGTCAAGACAGAGTTCTCAGGCCACATCACAGGCAGAGAAAACCCAGGAGGAGCCTAACAGTCTCCCTGAGTTAAAAAGATGGAATTCAGAGCCCAAGGATGGCTAAGTTTGCAGGAATAACAGAGAGGAGATAGATGCACAAAGACAGAGCTCCCAGAGATTTGCAGAAGATCTTCCTCAAATCTTCAGCTGAGTACTGATCAGCACAATAGTGTAGGAGAAAACCACCCGAGACTGAAGACAGAACCATCCCAAATCCCTAGAGAACATATAGGTATTTCCACTAACCAGAGTGAAAAATCCTTGTAATTCACAAGACAATGGATTCAATGAGTACTTGGAAGGGTATAGCCTCAGTAGTAGGGGTGAAAAAATTAGTTATAGACTAAAAGTTGATCTGGTTTCACCTAACAAAGTTTTAAAGTAAGGCTTGAAAGGATTAAACTGTTTTCAAGTAATCTAAGCACATTCGAGAACAAAGCTCAAAAATTTTATAGAAACAAAAAATAATTCAGCATAAAACAAAGTAAAATTCACAATGTCTGGCATCCAATCAAGAATTACAAGATGTGCAAAGGAGCAGGGAAATGAAACTGATAATGAGGAGAAAGTAAATCAATATAAAGAAACTAAAAACAACATAGGTATCAGAAGTAGTACACAAAGACACTAAAACAGATATTTTTATTATATTTGATGTGTTCAAGAAGGCAGAAAAAAATTGAGCATGTTAGAGACATGGAAGCTATACAAAACACTCAAATCAGCCGGGCACAGTAGCTCACCTCTGTAATCCCAGCAACTCTGGAAGCTGAGGCACGAAGATCACTTGAGCCCAGGGTTTCAAGACCAGCCTGGGCAATACAGCAAGACCCTTATCTCTACAAAAATTTTTAAAAGTTAAAGAAAATAAAAACTCAAATCAAACGTTTACAGATAAAACTACAGTGTCAAAGATTTCTTTAAAAATGCACTGGATAGGGTTACCAGCCAAGTAGACACTAGAGGAGAAAACCTCAAAACCCTAGGAATAGAACTTATCAAGAATAAAATATGCAGAGAAAAAATACTGAAAAATGAACAGAGTATTAGTAACCTCTAGGACAATCAAGTAGTCTAATATACATGCCACTGGAGGCCACAAAAGAATAGAAAAATACTTGAGGAAATAATGGTTAAAATTTTTCTAATTTGATGAAAACTACAAACTCACAAACCTAAAAAGCTGGATGTTTCCTAACCACCAGAAATATTTAAAAAAATCAAGATACATTATATTCAAATTATTAAACCAAGGCTAAAAAGAAAATCTGAAAACTAGCCAGAGGGGTCAAAAAGACATTATGTAGAGTAACAAAGTTAAACAGGTAGCAGATGTTTCATTAGAGATAATCCAAGCCAAAAGACAACAGAGGAACATATTTAAAGTACTGAAAGAAAAAAATACCTGTCACATGGAAGCCTATACCTAGTGAAAATACCTCTTGAAAGGATGATTTTCTCACACATGCAAAGGCTGAAGGAATTAATTATCAATAGTCCTGGACTACAAGAAAGACTTTCAAGCAGAAGAAAAGAAACAGGTTATATGAGGAATGAAAAGTACCAGAGATGGTAAATATAAAAGACTTCTTTGTTATTTTTGAAGCTATTAGAAGACAATTGACTATTGAAAGCAAATATAATAATGTATTACGGGCTTATAAATTATATATCAGTAAGACATATAAATCAATGACACAAAGGTTAGGGTAGAGAGATGAAAATATACTGTCATAAGATACTTATATGTGAAATAGTATCAAATTATTTGAAAGTAGACCTTAAGTTAAAGATTTATGTTATAAACCCTAAAGAAACCAAAATAAATTTATAGCAATAATCCAACAGAGGAAATAATAAGAAAAATATTTTTTAATCCCCTCAATCATAAAGGTTGCAGGGGGAAAGGAAAAATAAAACAAATAACAGATGGAAAAAATAAAAAAAAAAATAGGGCACAAGATTTAAATGTAACTACATAAATAATCATGTTACATGTATAATAGTCTAAACACTTCAATTAAAAGCCAAATTGGATTGTCAAGTTGGATTGAGAAGCAAGGAGCAACTACCTATATGATGCCTACAAGAAACTCATTTTAAATATAAAGACAAATAGGTTAAAGTAAAAGAATAGGGAAAGATAGACCATGCTAACACTGATCAAAAGAATGTTGCAGTGGTTATATTAATATTAGATTAAGTAGATTTGAAAGTAAAGATACTACCTAGGATAAAGAGGGACATTTCACAATGATAATGGTGTCAGTTTATCAAGAAGACATAACAGTTATAAACATTTATTTATCTAACAATAAAGCTTCAAAACACATGAAGCAAAATCTGATAGGACTGAAATGACAAATAGAAAATTCCACAGTGATAAGTGGGGCCTTTCAACACTCCTGTTTCCACAATTGATAGACTAGACCAAAAAAAGTCAGCAAGGACATAAAAAATGAATAACACAAACAATTTGATCTAATTCATATTTACCAAGATAGATCACATTTCCAATTATAAAATAAGTTTCAATAAGTTTTAAAAGACTCAAATTATATCAAGCAACTTATCTAACTGTAATGAAATTAAATTTAAAATCAATAAGAGAGATATCCAGAAAATCACTATATACTTGGAAATTAAATAACATGGATCCAAGAAGAAATAACAAAGAAAATTAGAAGGTGTTTTCAACTGAATGAAAAATAAAAACACCACATATCAAGATTGTGGGCTGCATTCAAATGTCTATATTAGGAAAGAAGAAATGTCTCAAATCAGTAGTGACTTTAACTTATACCTTAAGAAATGAGAAAATATAAATTAAACTTAAAAATAAGCAGAATAAAGTAAATAGACTAGAAATAAATAAAATATAAAATCAAAATAATAGAGAAAATTAGTGAAACCAAAGGCCTTTTGAGAGGATCAAAAACCAATGAAGGTGACACACCTCTAGCCAGACTAATCAGAAAAAAGAAATCCAAAAATACCAACATCAGGAAGAAAGAAGTTATATAACTACAGATTCTACAGATATTAGAAGGAAAATACAACTAACTAATGGAGGATTGAGGCAAGATGGCTGACTAGATGAAGCCAGGAGGAACTCCTGCCACTGAAGGAACAGGACACTGTGAAGAATAGCATACTCTGAGCATATCTTCAAAGGTAAGGCATTGAGAATGGATGGAGGGAGGACACAGATGCTGGGCTGAAGCGGAAGGAAGCTAGAACCCTGCATGAGGCTGTAGCACACAGGGACTCATTTCTGACCCCAAGTTACTCCTGGGGATGGGGTGAGTTGAGCTGGCAAGGAGCCACCCACTCTTGCCACAGACCTCTGGAAGCTGAGGCACAAAGATCACTTGAGCCCAGGGTTTCAAGACCTCTGGAATCCAGGCAGCAGGAGACTCCACAGTCCCCATGGACACTTGAGCAGACAGGAAGAGCTGCTTATAGAGGTGATAAGGGCAGGACTCCAGCCTGTGTGGAGCCCAGAGGGTTTGATACAGGAAAGTCTGCAGTAGAGCACAGCCACAGATGCCCATCCCCCAAGGCTCCCCATGCTCCTCTAAAAGGGGCACTGTTGGCCCTGAACAGAACAAAGGTGATCTTGCCCATAATGCAAGTCAGTCCAACCTGAGCATCCCACTGTCTGCTGGCCTATCCCAGGGGCCCAGCCTAGCCACATATGCTTGCAGTACAGCCTCAGATGTCTAACTGGGGTGCCTCCTGGGAATTTGCATCATAGCTCCTGCTTTGACAAACCATGCCTAACCATTGGAAAGCTCCAGCAGAGTGGCCCCCATTGATGCACACCAGCCCACTAGCACCCTTCCCTCACTGTAACCTCCCCTGTGCCACTTTGCCAACATGCAATTCACCACAGCCACCGTCTCCATTGCTTTGATGGTGCATGTGTCTGCAGGTGAACCTTTCCTCCTCTTCCCTGATGATATGCATGTGTGCACGCACTCCACCATGCCACTGTTGCCAGCATGAGTACGCCCCATCCCTGACTCAACTATGCCACCACTGCCAGAGCAAATGCACACACAGAGGCCAGTGGCCCCACCCTCCAATCTTGTGCTATCACTGCTGCTGGTGTGAATGCATGCACAGAGGCCAAAGGTCCCACACTGACACTGCTGCTAGCATGAGTGTGAGCATAAAGGGCTGCCAGCCTTGCACATACCAGTGTTTTGACCCTGTACTGACACCACTGCCAGTGCAAATGTGTGAATAGGCTCCAGTGGCCCTGCCCCTCAGCCAATGCTGGCACCGCCACTGCTGTGAACACCTGCACTGAGGCTGGTAGCCCCACAACGGCCAGTGCCTTGCCACAGCTGATAAGCATGTATGCTGCCATGCTGCCACAGCTGCTGCCATGCTGCCACAGCTGCAAACAAACATGAATCCCACTGCCACTGCCTGACAAAGTGATTTGGCTGGCACCACCCATCAGAGTTTTCTCAGTGGTCCGGGAACACCTCGGCCCCTCCAGGACAGCAGATTCGTAACTATGAGGGGTGAGAGAACAAAGCTGGGGAATTGAGACTAGCTCTCCCAAAGTTAGAGCACACAGCCCAGGGGTGTAAAAAAAAAAAAAAAAAAAAAAAAAATCTAAAAGACAGTAAGATCAAAGATTGAAGGAACATCAGCCCACACTGATGAGAAAACCTGAGCAAGAACTCTGGCAACTCAAAAAGTCAGAATGTCTTCTTACCTCCAAATGACCACACTACTTCCCCAACAATGGTTCTTAATCAGGTTGAAATGGCTGAAATGACAGAAAAAGAATTTGCAATATGGATAGAATTAAGATTATTGAGATTCAGGAGATAGCTGAAATCCAATCTGAGGATTCTAAGAAATATAATAAAATGATACAGGAGATGAAAGATGAAATGGCCACATTAAGAAAGAACCAAACTAATCTGATAGAGCTGAAAAACTCACTGCAGGAATTTCAGAATATAATCACAAGTATTAACAGTAGGATCAACTAAGCTGAGGAAAGAATCTCAGAAGTCAAAGACCAGTTCCCTGAAATAATTCAGTCAGATAAAAATAAAGAAAAAGCAAAAAAGGATGAACAAAACCTCCAAGAAATACCGGATTCTGTAAAAAGAGCACATCTATGATCTGTTGGTGTCCCTGAAGAGTGGGCAAGAAAGCAAGCAACTTGGAAAACATACTTTAGGATATCATCCATGAAGATTTCCCCAACCTTGCTAGAGAGGCCAACATTCAAATTCAGGAAATGCAAAGAACTCCTGAAAAACACTACATGAGAAGATCATCCCAAAGACACATAGTCATAGTAATCAGATTCTCCAAGGTTGTAATGGAAAAAAAAAAAAAAGCTAAAGCCAGCTAGGGAGAAGGGGCAGGTTGCCTACAAAGTAAATCCCATCAGGCAAAGAGTGGACCTTTCAGCAGAAAACCTACAAGCCAGAAGAGACTGGGGCCTATATTCAGCATTCTTAAAGAAAAGAATTTGCAACCCAGAATTTCATATCTAGCCAAACTAAGCTTCATAAGTGAAGAATAAATAAGATCCTTTTCAGATGAGCAAGTGCTAAGGGAAATCATTACCACCAGATTTTCCTTATAAGAGTTACTGAAGAGACTGTTAAATATTGGAAGAAAAGACTGTTACCAGCCACTACAAAAACACTCTCAAGTACATAGACCAGTGACACTATAAAGCAACCACACAAACAAATCTGTATAATAGCCAATTAACAGCACAGTGACAGGATCAAATCCACACACAGCAATACTAACTTTGAATGTACATGGGCTAAATGGTCCAACTGAAAGACACAGAGTGGCAAGTTGGATAAAAAAGTAAGACACAACTATATGCTGTCTTCAAGAGACCCATCTTACATGCAATGACACCCATAGGCTCAAAGTAAAGAGATGGAGAAAAATCTATCAGGCAAATGGAAAAGAGAAAAAAGCAGCAGTTGCTATTCTAATTTCAGACAAAACAGACTTTAAACAAAAAAAAAAATCAAAAAAGACAAAGAAAGGCATTACATAATGGTAAAAGGCTCAATTCAACAAGAAGACCTAACTATCCTAAATATATATGCACCCAACACAGGAGCACCCAGATTCATAAATCAAGTCTTTAGAGACCTAAGAAGAGACTTAGATAACCACACAAAATAGTGGGAGACTTCAACAGCCCACTGACAGTATTAGACAGATAATCGAGACAGAAAACTAACAAAGATATTAAGGACCTGAACTTGACACTTGAACAAATCAACCTAATAGACATCTACAGAACTCTCCACCCCCCCCAAAAAAAAACCAGAATATACATTCTTCTTATCTGCACATGACACACACTCTAAAACTGACCACAGAATAGAACATGAAATAATCCTTAGCAAATTCAAAAAAACTGAAAACATACCAACCATTCTCCTGAACCACAATACAATAAAAATAGAAATTAATACTAAGAAAATTCACTCAAAACCATACAATTACATGAAAATTAAACAACTTGATTCTGAATGACTTTTGGATAAACAATGAAATTAAGGCAAGAATCAAAAAATTCTTTGAAAATAAGAGCAAAAATATACCAGAATTTCTAGGACACAGTTAAAACAGTGTTAAGAGGGAACTTTACAGCACTAAAAGTCCACATCAAAAACTTAGAAATTTCTAGGACACAGTTAAAACAGTGTTAAGAGGGAACTTTACAGCACTAAAAGTCCACATCAAAAACTTAGAAATATCTCAAATTAACAACCCAACATTACAACTAGAAGAACTAGAAAAACAAGAGCAAACTAACCCCAAAGCTAGCAAAAGATAAGAAATAACCAACATCATAGCTGAACTGCAGAAAATTGAGATACAAAAAGCTATACAAAAGATCAATGAATCCAGGATTTGGTTCGTTGAAAGACTCAATAAGATAGATAGACAACTAGCTAGACTAGCTAGACTAATGAAAAAAAGAGAGAAGATCCAAATAAACACAATCAGAAATGACAAAACAGTTATCACTGATTCCCACAGAAATACAAAAGACTCTCAGATACTACTATGAACACCTCTATGGATACAAGTAGCAAAACCTAGAAGAAATGGATAAATTCCTGGAAACATATCACTTCTCAAAATTGAACCAAGAGGAGATTGAATGCCTGAAGAAACTAATAAGGAGTTCTGAAGTTGAATCAGTAACGAAAAGCCTACCAATCAGAAAAACCCCAGGACCAGACAGATTCACAGCTGAACTCTACCAGATGTATAAAGAAGAGCTGGTACCAAGCCTAATGAAACTATTCCAAAAAAGTGAGGAGATGGGACTCCTCACCAACTCATTCTATTAGGTCAGTATAATCTTGATCACAAAACCTGTTAGTGACACACACAAAAAAGAAAACTTCAGGCCAATATCCTTGATGAACATTGATGCAAAGATCCTCAACAAAATACTTGCAAACCAAATCCATTGGCACATAAAAAAGTGAATCCAATACAATCAAGTAGGCTTTATCCCTGGGGTGCAAAGTTGATTCAATAAATTGGTTGCAAATCAGTAACTGTGATTCATCACATAAACAGAACTGAAAACATAAACCATACAATCATCTCAATATATGCAGAAAAGGTTTTTGATAAAATTCAACATCCCTTCATGTTAAAAACCCTCAACAATCCAGGCGCTGTGGCTCATGCCTGCAATCCCAGCACTTTGGGAGGCTGAGGCAGATGGATCACCTGAGGTCAGGAGTTCTGGACCAGCCTGCCAACATGACAAAATCCCATCTCTACTAAAAATACAAAAATTAGCTGGGCATGGTGGCAGGAGCCTGTAACCCCAGTGACTTGGGAAGCTAAGGCAGGAGAATTGCTTGAACCTGGGAGGTGGAGGTTGCAGTGAGCTGAAATCATGCCATTGCACTCCAGCCTGGGCAAAAAGAGTGAAACTCCATCAAAAGAAAAGAAAAAAAAAAACCCTAAACAAACTAGGCATTGAATAAACATATCTCAAAATAATAAGAGCCATCTATGAAAAATCCACTGCCAACATCATACTGAATGGGCAAAAACTGGAAGCATTCCCCTTGAAAACTGGTACAAGTTAAGGATGCCCTATCTCATCACTCCTATTCAACATAGTATTGGAAGTCCTTGCCAGACTAATCAGGCAAGAGAAAGAAATAAAAGACATCTAAATAGAAAGAGAGGAAGTCAAACTATCTTTGTTTGCAGATGACATGATTCTATATCTAGAAAATCCTACCCAAAAGCTTCTTAAGCTGATAAACAACTTTGGTGCCAAGTCTCAGGATACAAAATCAATGTATGAAAATCACTAGCATTCCTATACACCAATAATAGTCAAGCTGATAGCCAAATTACGAATGTAATCCCATGCACAACTGCCACAAAAAGAACATACCTAGGAATACAGCTAACCAGGAAGGTGAAAGATCTCTACAATGAGAACTACAAAACACAGCTGAAAGAAATCGGAGATGACACAAATAAATGGACACACACGCCATGCTCCTGAATAGAATCAATATCATTTAAATGGCCATACTGCCCAAAGCAATTTATGAATTCAATACTATTTCTATCAAACTATCAATGACATTGTTTACAGAAGTAGAAAGAAAAACTATTTATAAATTCACATGTAACCGAAAAAGAGCCCAAATAGCCAAGGCAATCCTAAGCACAAAGAACAAAACTGGAGGCATCATGCTACCTGACTTCAAACTATACTACAAGGCTACACTAACCAAAACAACATGTTACTGGTACAAAAAACAGACACATAGACCAATGGAACAGAATAGAGAGCTCAGAAATAGAGCTGCACACCTATAACCATCTGATCTTCAACAAAGCGGACAAGGAAAGCAATAGAGAAAGGATTCCTTATTCAATAAATGGTGGTAGGATAACTGGCTAGCCATAGGCAGAGGATTGAAACTGGACCCCTTCCTTATACCATATACAAAAATTAAGATGGATTAAAGACTTAAATGTAAAACCCAAAACTATAAAAACTTAGAAGAAAACATAGGAAATATGATTCTGGACATAGGAATGAACAAAGATTTTATGACAAGGATGCCAAAAGCAATTACAACAAAAGTAAAAATTGACAAATGGGATCTAATTAAACTAAAGAGCTCCTGCACAGCAAAAGAAACTATCCAACAGAGTAAAGAGACAACTTATAGAATGGGAGAAAAATTTGCAAACTGTGCATCTGACAAAGGTCTAATATCCAGCATCTATAAGGCACTTAAACAAATTTACAAGAAAAAAACAACCCCATTAAAAAGTAGGCAAAGGACATGAACTCTTTTCAAAAGAAGACAGACATGTGGCTGAGAAGCATATGAACAAAAGTTCAATATCACTGATCATTAGAGAAATGCAAATCAAAACCACAATGAGATATCATCTCATGCCAGTTAGAATGGCTACTATTAAAAAGTCAAAAAATAACAGGTGTTGGCGAGGTTGCAGAGAAAAAGGAAAGCTTATACACTGTTGGTGGTAGTGTAAAGTAGTTCAACTATTGTGGAAAGCAATGTGGCAATTCCTCAAAGAACTAAAAACAGAAATGCTATTTTACCCAGCAATTCCATTACTGAGTATATACCCAAAGGAATATGTATCATTCTACCATAAAGACACATGCACATGTATGTTCATTGCAGCACTGTTCACAATAGCAAAGACATGGACTCAACCTAAATACCATCAATGGTAGACAGGATAAAGAAAACATGGTACATATATACCATGGAATATTATGCAGCCATAACAAGAATGAGATCAGGTCCTTTGTAGAAACGTGGTTGGAGCTGGAGGCCAATATCCTTAGCAAATTAACACAGAAACAGAAAACCAAACACCACATGTTCTCACTTACAAGTGGAAGCTAAATCATGGGAACACATGGACACATAGAGGGGAACAACAGACACCAGGGCCTACTTAAGGGTGAAGAGAGGGAGGAGGGTGAGGATTGAAAAACTACCTATCTGGGTGATGGAATAATCTGACACCAAACCGTCTGACACGCAATTTACTTGTATAACAAACCTGCCTGTGTACTCTTGAACATGAAATAACAGTTAAAATAAGTAAATAAAATAAAAATAAAAGGAAAATGCCTTAGTTATCTATTGCTGCATAGTAATTATCACAAAACATGGTAGCTTAAACCAGCAAACATTTATTATCTCACAGTTTCTGTGAGTCAGGAATTAAATTTCTTTAAAAATCTTCAATCTTTCACTAACTCTCTCCTCAGTGCTCTTCCATGTTGTGCCCACTGCTCAATTCCAAACCACTCCCACTTTTTTGCTTTTGGCTATTCCAGTACTCCATTCTCAGTACAAAAAAATTTGTGTTAGTTTTCCATTGATATGTAACAGATTGTCCCCAGTCTAAGTGCTTCAAGAAACAAACATATATTATCTTAAAATGTATGTGGCTCAGGAATTTCAGAGCATTTTATCTTGATGTTTCTGTCTCAAGGTCACTTGTGAGATTGTAGCCAATATGGTAGCCAGGACTAGAGTCATCTGGAGATGTGACTAGGGCCAGAAGACTCACTTCCAAGATGGCTAATTCACGTGACTGTTGGCAGGAAGCCGAAGTTCCTTGCTGCCTTTTGGCAGAAGGCCACCATTTCTTGCCATGAAGGTTTCTCCATGGGGTTATACTTGAGTGTCATTACACATGACAGCTGGCTTCCATTGAGTAGGCAATCCAAGACACAGATTAAGGAGGATGCCATCAATGTCTTTTATATCCTAATCTTGGACATCATACAATTTTAATTCTGCCATATTTTATTTGATAGAAGCCGGTCATTTAGCATGACTCAAACATGGAGGGGGTGGCGCAGAATTTATTTTCTGTGTCTTTAAGGGAGGAGTACCAAATTATTTGTGAATCTATTTTAAAACCACCACATTTAATAAGGGAATATTATGAACAACTTTATACCAATAAATTTGACAGCTTTTATGAAATGAACAAATAACTTGGAAGACAGAATTCTCAATGATCACTCAAAAAGTAAGAGATAACCAGAATACTCCTATATCTACTTAAAAATTTAACTTGTAATTTAAAAACTTTCCCACAAAATCAACACAAAACAAAAATTCTAGGCTCAGACAGCTGCTCTACTAATGATTTCTACCAAACATTTTTTTTTTTTTTTTGAGACAGGGTCTTGCTCTGTCACCCAGGCTGGAATGCAGTGGCATGATCATAGCTCCCTGCAGCCTTGAACTCCTGGGCTCAAGGATTCCTCCCACCTCAGAATCCTGAGTAGCTGGGGCTACAGGCATGCACCACTACATCCAGCTAATTTTAAAAATTATTTTTAGAGATGAGGTCTCCCTCTGTTTCCCAGGCTGGTCTCAAACTCCTGGGCTCTAGCGAACCTCCCACCTTGGCCTCCCAAAGTGATGGGATTATAGGTGTGAGCCACCATGTCCAGCCTTCAATCATTTAAAGGCTAAATAATACTAATTCAACAAAACTCCTACAGAAAATTAAAAGGAAAGGAATACTTTCAAAGTCTTTCAATTAGTTGAGAAATATTGTGATACCAAAACCAAAGACATTTTATAAAGATAATATTACAGAGCAATATCCCTCAGGAACACAGATATAAAACTTCTTTTGAGAAGTGTCTGTTCATATCCTTTGCCCACTTTTTGATGGGGCTGTTTGTTTTTTCCTTGTAAATTTGTTTGAGTTCTTTGTAGGTTCTGGATATTAGCCCTTTGTCAGATGAGTAGATTGCAAAAATTTTCTCCCATTCTGTAGGTTGCCTGTTCACTCCGATGGTAGTTTCTTTTGCTGTGCAGAAGCTCTTTAGTTTAATTAGATCCCATTTGTCAATTTTGGCTTTTGTTGCCATTGCTTTTGGTGTTTTAGACATGAAGTCCTTGCCCATGCCTATGTCCTGAATGGTATTGCCTAGGTTTTCTTCTAGGGTTTTTATGGTTTTAGGTCTAACATTTAAGCCTCTAATCCATCTTGAATTAATTTTTGTATAAGGTGTAAGGAAGGGATCCATTTTCAGCTTTCTACATATAGTTAGCCAGTTTTCCCAACACCATTTATTAAATAGGGAATCCTTTCCCCATTTCTTGTTTTTGTCAGGTTTGTCAAAGATCATATGGTTGTAGATGTGTGGTATTATTTCTGAGGGCTCTGTTCTGTTCCATTCTCAAAAGAAGACATTTATGCAGCCAACAGACACATGAAAAAATGCTCATCATCACTAGCCATCAGAGAAATGCAAATCAAAACCAAAATGAGATACCATCTCACACCAGTTAGAATGGCAACCATTAAAAAGTCAGGAAAAAAACAGGTGCTGGAGAGGATGTGGAGAAATAGAACACTTTTACACTGTTGGTGGGACTATAAACTAGTTCAACCATTGTGGAAGACAGTGTGGTGATTCCTCAAGGATCTAGAACTAGGAATACCATTTGACCCAGCCATCCCATTACTGGGTATATACCCAAAGGATTATACATCATGCTGCTATAAAGACACATGCACACGTATGTTTATTGCGGCACTATTCACAATAGCAAAGACTTGGAATCAATCCAAATGTCCACCAGTGACAGACTGGATTAAGAAAATGTGGCACATATACACCATGGAATACTATGCAGCCATAAAAAAGGATGAGTTCTTGTCCTTTGTAGGGACATGGATGCAGCTGGAAACCATCATTCTCAGCAAACTATCACAAGAACAGAAAACCAAACACCGCATGTTCTCACTTATAGGTGGGAATTGAACAATGAGAACATTTAGACACAGGAAGGGGAACATCACACACCGGGGCCTGTTGTGGGGTACAAGGAGGGGGGAGGGATAGCATTAGGAGATATGCCTAATGTAAATGATGAGTTAATGGGTGCAGCACACCAACATGGCACATGTATACATATGTAGCAAACCTGCACATTGTGCACATGTACCCTAGAACTTAAAGCATAATAAAAAATTAAAAATAAATAAATAAATAAAAAGAAAGAAAAAAAAGCCATAGATGCTAGAAGACATACAAAGCCAAAGAGGATAAATACAAAAAAAAAAAAAAAAACAAAACTTCTTACCATTTTACAAATTTAATTCAACAATATAAAAAAAGGATCAGATTAGAATTGTTCTCAGAGTAGATTGGTTTCATATTTTGGTTTAAGAGATTTAAAAAGAAAAAACAACATCAACAGATATAGAAAAACATTTGAAAAGTTTCAACATCTATTTCTGATTAAAACTCTCAGTAAACTAGGAATAAAAGGAAACTGTCTCATACTGATAAAGGACATCTTTAAAAAGTGTATAGTCACTACCATACTTGTGGTGAATAACTAAATTATTTTCTCCTAAGATTAAAAGAAAAAAGGCAAGAATATCCACTTTCCTCACTTCTATTCAACAGTACATTGTAGAGTCCAGCCAGTGAAATAAGAGTTTTAAAAAAGGAAATAAAAGGCACAAAAATTGAAAAATAATAATTAAAACTACCTTATCAGATGATATGATTATTTATGTATAAAATCCTACATTACCAAATAAAAGAATACTAGAACAAGTGAAATTAGCAAATTGGCAGGATACAAAGTTACACAAAGCTAAATTTATAAAACTTCTAGAAGAAAATATATGAGAAAATCTTTGTGAATTGAGTTACATAAAGATTTCTTAAGTGTAACAGCCAAGCACAATTTATAGAAGAAAAACTGAATAAACAGGGATTCACCAAAATTAAGAAATTTTCCTCAAAATACACCATTGAAAAAATGAAAAAGCAAGTCATGCACAAGGAGAAAACATTTGCCAATCACATATTTGATAAAAGACATGTGTCCAGAATATTTAAAGAACTCTTAAGTCACAATAATAAGTAAACAGGCCAATCAAAGAAGACATATGGATGGCAAATAAGCCCACAAAAACATGTTCAACATCATTAATCATTAGAGAAATTCAAATTAAAGCCCCAATGAGATTACACACCTGTTAGAATGGTTAAAATTAGAAATCCTGACAGTATCAAGAACTAGCAAGGACATGAAGCAAGTGAAACTCTCATATATTCTTAATGGAAATGTAGAATGGGACGTCCACTTTGAAAAATACTTTGGAAGTTTTTTTTTTTTGTTTTTTTTTTTTACTTTGGAAGTTTTTTAAAAAGTTCAACATATGCCCAAAGTCTAACCTAGCCACCCTACTCCTAGATATTTACATACGAGAAATGAAAAAAAGGAGCTCACAATGACTTGTATGTTTGTAGCAGCTTTATTTTTAATAGACAAAAATAAAACAACCCAAATTTTTCATCAATAGATGAATAGATTAATAAATTGTGTTATATCCATACCATGAAATACTGTCTAATAATACTAAGGAACCAACTACCGAAACACACAAAATGGTCACAATCTCAAAATCATTATGCTGAGTGAAAGCAGACAAATAAATAGTACATATTATATGATTCCATTTATTTACATATCTAGAAAATTTCATTAGGGTGGTGCAGAAGTAATCACGGTTTATGCCATTAAAAGTTTACTTCTGCACCAGCCTAATAACTAGTCTATAGTGACAGAAAGCACATTGGTAGTGGTCTAGAGACTAGAGGGTTGGAGAAGAGCAGGAATGAGGCATGAGTGAGGCATTACAAAGGGGCAAGAGAACACTTTTGGCAAGGATGGATATGTTCTTTATCTTGATTGTGGTGATGGTTTCATGGGTGTATACATATGTCAAAATGTATCAAATTCTACACTTAAAATATGTGCTATTTATCTGTTGTATGTCAATCATACCTTCAATAAACAATTTAAAAAATAACAAGATATGTTTAGTAAAATGCTGGTGGTGTCATCATAGATGCAGAATTTGGAAAAGGCCATCTTAGTGTTGCTGAGAACTATATTTGATGAACTCACCTGTAAGCCAAGCTGTAACAAGAAAATTTGAGGTGAATGAAGAAAGAAGGCATGCTAAGAGAGCCTTAGAATCAATATAGAATTATTAATATGTGGGCAGTGGTATCTCTTCAAATTAATGTGTTGAGGAGCCTACAGTTATGCCCTCACTACCCTCTGTCTACAATAGTGGTCAGTGCTGTCACTGTGGTTAGCACAGCCTTAGAATATGAGAGTCCTGGAGTAAGTGCCACAGCATTAAGAGTGGTATGAGCCCAGAATCTGATGAGGCAGGCAGCAGAAATTTCTATGATGGTGTGTTATTAGAGGAATCTTTGGCCATGAATTCAAACGGGAATGTCCTTTTTCTGAAACTATGCTTTCTGTTTTTTTCATAATACCATAAAGAATTCCTGCTCATTGTAAAACAAGCAAGGAAAGAACATATAACAAAAAGGGATGAACTTTTACACTCCTAACCCTTGTCCACAAAGGTAACTAATAGTTTTACTATGTATGCACATTTTGCCAACTGATATGGTTTGGCTGTGCTCCCACCCACATCTCATCTTGAATTGTAATAATTACCACATGTCAAGGGGGGGCCAGGTGGAGATAATTGAATCATGGGGGCAGTTTTCCCCATACTGTTTTTGTGGTAGTAATAAGTCTCACAAGATCGGATGGTTTTATAAATGGGAGTTCCCCTGCACAAAATCTCTTGCTTTGCCTGCCACCATGTAAGATGTGACTTTGCTCCTCCTTTCCCTTCCACGGTGATTGTGAGGCCTCTCCAGACATGTGGAACTGTGGTCAATTAAATCACTTTCCCTCATAAATTACCCAGTCTCGGATATGTCTCTATTAGCAGCATGAGAAAAGACTAATACACCAACTTTTATTTATTCATCATATATACACACTTATAAATTTCACTTGCTTTTTTGTGAATTGCTTCATTCATTAACCAACATATCAAGGACGGCATTTCTACCAACTCAATTAGACCTGTCTCATTCTTTGAACTAGATATATTAATTTTATATTATTTATGTACCATAACTTTTTACCCATTTCATTATTGACACAAATTTTGATTGTTTGAAATTTTTATGTTTACCAGCAGCTCTGTGAGTATATAATCCTGTTAAATAAATTCCTAAGTACTTTTGTAAATGCATGAAATTTTATTTTACTCCTGTTCCTAAAGTGCTTTTAGAGAAGTACTTATCACACTTTCTCCAACTTTATGAGTACCTATTTCTCCACAGCTGGATTGTATCCATCTTTTAACTTTTTCTAACATGAAATGTATATTAGCTTGCTAGGGTGACCATAACAAAGTATCACAAACTGAATGGATTAAGCAACGGAAATTTGCTGTCTCACAGTTCTAGAGGCTAGAAGTCTGAGATCAAGGTGTTGGCAGGATGGGTTTCTTCTGAGAACAGTGAGGGAGAATGTCCTCATGCCCCTCCCTACCTCCTGGTGGTTCCATGTTCCATGCCCTTCCCTACCTCCTGGTGGTTGTTAGCAATCTTTGGCATTCTTTGGCTTGTTTAAGTCTGCATTTATCTTTACATGGTGTTTCCTGTGTGTGTCTATCTCCAAATTTCCCCCTTTGTATAAAGGCATCAGTCACATTGGATTAGGGGCCCACCATAGTCCAGTATTACCTCATCTTAACTAGTTATATCTGCAATTACCCTAATTACAAATAAGGTTACATTCCAATGTACTGGGGGTTAGAACTTCAACATATGAATTTTGGGGAGGTATTAATACAGTACACATTAGTTATACAATAGGCATAAGATATTTTATTATTGTTAAGATACTGTATTAATCAGGGTTCTCCAGAGAAACAGAATTAAGAGGACATATATCCTCTCTCTATATAGAGAGATTATATATATATATATATATATATATATATATATATATATATATAGTGCTGGGATTATAGGCATGAGTCACCATGTCCAGCCTCCTTTGCCCATTTTTCTATCGAAGACTCATTTAAAAGCTCTGTGCTTGATTAATTAAAAGGCCATAAAACAATCAGTAAGCATATTGAGAACAAATACAAGCAACCATAATTCAAAACGATTTTTATTTTCAAGTATCACTTCCAGTGATTTTTCATTATGAAAACTCATTGTTGCATGATAGCAGCTGTAATATATATTACATGTAATATAAAATCTCTATATAGAGAGGATATATATCCTCTACACATGTCTATTTCAGAGAGATGACAGATGATAGATAGATAGATAGATAGATAGATAGATAGATAGATTCTGTTTCCATGGAGAAACAGAGAGAGAGAGAGGTGTTGGCAAGCTGGAGACCCCAGAGAGCCGATAGTGTATTTTCTTTCTTAGTCGAAAGGCCTGAGAACCAGGAGAGCTAATGGTATAAGTTCCTTTGTGAAAGGCAGCAGGCTTGTGACCTAGGAAGACCCAATTTTTCAGTTTAACTCCTAAAATAAGAAAAGGCCAGATATCACAGTTCAGGCAGTCAGGCAGGTGAAGTTCCTCTTACTTAGTCTTTTGTTCTATTCAGGTATTGACTGGATGAGGCACTCTCATATTACGGAGGGCCATCTCCTTTAATCAGTCTACTGATTCGATGCTAATCTCATCCAGAAATACCCTCATGGACACACCCAATTAATCTTTGGCCAAATGTCTGAGCTCTTCATAGCCCAGTGAAGTTGACACATAACATTAACCATCACAGTGTGCAGCTTAATACAAATATAATTGTGCAATTTTGATGTTTATTGATCATGTTTTTGCTTCTTTTGTGAATTTCTTATATCCTTAGCCTGTTTTTCTTTCTTTCTTTCTTTTTTTCTTTTTGAGATGGAGTCTCACTCTGTCATACCCAGGCTGGAGTACAGTGACGCGATCTCAGCTCACTGCAACCTCCACCTCCTGGGTTCAAGTGATTCTCCTGCCTCAGCTTCCTGAGTACCTGGAATTACAGGCACATGCCACACATCAGGCTAATTTTTGTATTTTTAGTAGAGATGCGGTTTCACCATATTGGCCAGGCTGGTCTCAAACTTCTGACCTGAGGTGATCCACCCACCTCAGCCTCCCAAAGTGCTGGGATTACAGGCACGAGTCACCGTGTCCAGCCTCCTTTGCCCATTTTTCTATTAGAGACTTATTTAAAAGCTCTGTGCTTGATTAATTAAAAGGCCATAAAACAATTAGTAAGCACATTGAGAACAAATACAAGCAACCATAATTCAAAACAATTTTTATTTTCAAATATCACCTTCCAGTGATTTTTCATTATGAAAGCTCATTGTTGCATGATAGCAGCTGTAATATATAATTTTGTATTATGGGTTTTTGATTTATTTTACATCAAATATTAAAGTACCATTTAAATTTGTATCCTAAAATAAAAGTGGGGAGAAGAAGGCCATTTGAAAAGAGGGCATTCGTTGAGATACAGTCCAAGGTGAAAAGAAAGCTCTTACAGTTTTACTGTATTTCTTTCCCCCTCTTTACTTCCTGGGTTACTGTTTTTGTCTCTCCTACTGCTTTGCTCTTCACTCCAGAAATGGTCCAGGGCAGTTCAAAATTAAATAACACAGCAAAGCCACCAGCCTTTCTCAGTAAGTGCTCACAGAGGACAGGAAACTTTCACACTGGAAAAATATAAGCAGGGCACTATGTTGGCCCCCTAGCAATGCTGACACCTTGTGTAAACTTTGACAAGGCAAATCTTACACACTGGAAATGAGTGCTACATACACTAATTTGAATGGAGTGGGAACCAGAGTATAAGGTTCTGGAAAACAGGTTTTCATTAAAAAACAAGTCACATCCAATCAGGTCCTGAAAGTCACATACATAAGCAAAGGACCTTTCAGAAATACTGAACCCAGCCTGTCTGAAAGACTGTCCTTCTCCAAGGGTTTCAGGTTACTTCCCTGTGCCCTAAGCTGTTATTTCTTGAAAGACACAGCTGCGGACCAGCTTGATGTAATTTTTCTTAGCAAGGCAACCTAGGGCATTGGGGAAAAAAGCTACAGTTAGAATTAGAGATCCAGAAAACTGAGGAAGGGGCGTGACTTTCTCAAGCTTATACCTATGATGAGAACTGCGATAAGAATTCTAGTCTTCTGTTTCCTCATATGTTCAAAGGAAATATTGGCTTTGATGCTTTGTTTAAATTTAAGGTAATCTCTAGTTCTATGATTCAAAATTCATTGTGTATTAGACTGAGTTTGAATTATGGCTTTGCCTCTTATTAAATGTGTAATTTTGGTAAAATATTTATCTGTGCTTTTTGCAAATAACTACCTCACTCACAAGTTGTAATGGATATAAAATGCTAAATTCAATGCCTAGCATATAACAATCAATTAATAGTAGCCAGTAACTGGCATTATTATCATCAAAATAATAACTGTATTTTCACAAATGTAGAGGAACCTTCGCTTTTCCATTTCATAGAATCATAAGAATGTTAACACTCAGATCTTAGAGAGAAGTAATCCAATTTGCTAGTCTTTCAGATGAGAAACCTGAAGCCTAGACCCGGTCAAATCGTCCAGCTAGTTAGTTGTGGAACCAGAATTGGAAGCCTGGCTTCCTGGCCCCGAGTTCTTACTACTCCACCCCTCTCCAGTTTCACTTCTGGTCTGTCTCATTCCCTGACAAACAGCTCCCAAAGACTGGCTGTTCCTAGTGCCCATGCCTCTGCTTCCCTTCAACTTTTCTAAAGGTTCCTCTGGGGAAAGAGGATAAAGCCTCTTTCAGTTTTACTCCTGATCCATGCTCATTCCTAGAAGGGTAAGGCTTGCCCATACCGACCTCAATTCTCTTACTTCTTTTGGCTATTCTGTCAGCCAGAGTAGCTCCCCTCCCCATTTCTCTCTCCTTCTCTCCATTACCTACACCGTATCATATCTCTCACAATAATCTGTGTGTCTGGTCGCAGGATTGCTCATCCCCATTTTGATCTAAAATGGCTTAAGTTATTTTCCCCAAGGCAATAGCCAATGTCCTGTGAAAGAAGAAAGAACAGTTCTCTCTCTCCTTGATTAACAGATCTACCATCCTCTCTATTAACAACGTCTAATCAGAGGGCTGCTTTGATGTCTTGCTTCTCCATTTGGTTGCTAAAATTGAATTCGTATAAATATAGATCCTCCCTGGTACAGTCTGGGTGAACAAAAGATAGAGAACAATTATTAAAGTTTGGAAGGGATCATAGGTTTTCATCTCCTTATGTCATAGATAGAGAAACTGATGCCCAGAGGGGTTCAATGACAGCTTCTTGGACCCAAGATTTATGTGGTGGAGTTTCCTGGATCAGACACTAGGAGAATTGATAAATAAGCTTTAGAAGTTTGATGCTTCAGAAACATCTGCAATTTTTTTTTTCTTTTCTGGATGTAAGTGAAGAAACAGGAGGCAATATGACAGGCTGGCAGTGACAACAGAAAGATATGGCAGCTCCCCTGGAAGAGATCAAAAGGAGGTTTTCTTTTGTTGTTGTTGTTGTGGGTTTGTTTTTTTTTGTTGTTGTTGTTGTTTTGTTTTTTTGCCCTACCTTCCTCTGATTTTTTGATGTACTGTGGGAAGGGAAAACAAGGGCAGCACATCCCAAAGAGGGAATGTCTGGATCACAGGTTTTGGAAGGAACTACAATCTGTATTTGCTGAACTTTCTGGGAAAGCTGGAACAGGTGTGCCAGAATAAGAAACAGCTTGCATAACCAAGTTCATCACCAGGCAACGTGAGCTTGCTTTATTCATGACCACCGAAGTTCATGTCAATAAGTAGAATGAGAATTGAAAGCACAGCCCATATCAGTGTCCAAAAAAAGTCTACACACAGACACACACACACACACACACACACACACACCCCTCAATGCCTTTTCCTGGTCCTTGCACTTGTCTATTTAACATTCTTAGGCCGGGCGCGGTGGCTCAAGCCTGTAATCCCAGCACTTTGGGAGGCCGAGATGGGCGGATCACAAGGTCAGGAGATCGAGACCATCCTGGCTAACATGGTGAAACCCCGTCTCTACTAAAAATACAAAAAACTAGCCGGGCGAGGTGGTGGGCGCCTGTAGTCCCAGCTACTCGGGAGGCTGAGGCAGGAGAATGGCGTAAACCCGGGAAGCGGAGCTTGCAGTGAGCTGAGATCCAGCCACTGCACTCCAGCCTGGGCGACAGAGCGAGACTCCGTCTCAAAAAAAAAAAAAAAAAAAAAAAAAAAAAAAACATTCTTAGAGGTACCAAGAACTTAGGGAGCAGTTCTGAGACATGGACCTCAGTGTCTCATATGACACATTCTTGAGGGAAGATACCAGACGAAGACAGTGCGTATTTCATTAAACTAGTCACAAGGGGAATTGTGAGAAGAAACACTCATAAATGTCCTAACCAAATATGAGACCATGAATGTGACAGGACTGAAGGCCAGTTTCAAGTACACAGCCCAAGGCACAAAATCCATTTCTTTTCCACTTTTGTACTTCATTTTTGGAACTTTGCTTTGCTGTATACTGTCTATGCAAAGGACAAAAGGTAAAAAGTCTACATTAAATATCTCTAAGTCGGGATTATAATAAAATAAGAAAGTAATTCAGGATCATAATAAAAGTATATATGTATAGGTAAAGAGCAGATTGAACAAACTTACATCAATAAATTTTTATTATTTTTATGTTTTTAAAGCCATAAAACCACAAAATGTAGGGAAACAGGAGAGGATGCAACACTAACAAAATTTTGGAAACTGGAAAGCTGATGGACAAGCAGGCATAAAAGATTTTAGGAGACATGAGAACACTGAATTTGGAGAGATCCACAAGGAAACAACACAATGTACTTCAACTTACACAACAAAACCTCCAATGACAGCATTTATGTATCTTTAGAAGTGGGGAAGAAAAGGGGAAAGGAAAGATCCAAAAGAAGGAAATTGAGTTCAAAATCTATTTAGGAAACAATTAGGTTGCTAGATCTACTCTTTTACCCTTTGAAATTTCTGCCACTCACCATAGAACATTATTGGAGATTTATTTTCTGGAAAGGTCAAAAGTAGGGTCTTTGTGCCTTGTGTTCACGATGGAAACAGATAATATGGACAGTGAGGTCTCCCCAGCTCTCTTTTCCATGTTGCTCTCAGAATTCCAGCCACCATGCCTTCATCCTTAAGGCAAGCCTTGAGGCTACAAGAAGAGCCTACTCTAAGGAATATGATCTCCCCCAAAGAGGAAAGCCTTAATCAAAGGTTCCCCAAAGAAACCGCCCAGTCAGATAACCCTATGGAAATATTCACAGTTGATCAATTCAACTCTAAAAGCTTCCAATCAGCTTTTTAGTGTCCCTCTTGTAAATGTAAACAGACAGCCAAGGATCATCAGGTGAGCAAAAAAAAGCAATTAGAGGAAACAGTCATTTTGTTTAACCTTTCCTCTTCCCAAATAACCTATCAGCACCTCTCAGAGCTGAGAAGATACTGCAACCATGAAAAAACAAGGACAAGAAAGAACAGAGATTTAAAAGAAGAATATTTAAAATAAAAACATAAATGCAGACATATAAATATATAACACTATATGATACACATAAATGCATACATTTAATTATCTCATATATACACAAGATTTCCTCTAATTCTGTTCTTGTAGTCCATGCCCAGGGGCTGTAATGTAACTAGGGTTCTTTAAGTACTTCATAAACTAAGATTGCTTACATAAAGTCCAAGATGCATCCTATGTACACTAAATTATAGTTCACTAAAACTGCTTTTTTATAGCAATACTATAATATACACCATTTATTGAATGGCTACTATGCACTAAGAATTAAGCTGGATACCTTTAACCCATTCTTTTATTTAATCCTCACAACCCTGCAAGGTAGTATTATCAGAGAAGTGAAATATCTAGCTGGCACTCAGCTGGTAAGTGGTATAGTTGTGGTATAAACCCAAATCTACCCAAGTCAAATCCCTTCAAGTGCAACATGGGTATTAAGATATCCATTCAATGGCTTGTTCCATTACCAGCAGATTTAGGATCTTTGCTTAGGCCCAGCCTGGCTGGTCTGTCCTTGTTATATTGTTTTGTTCACTCTTCCTCCATGATGGGTCATCCATGAAGAAAGCAGTTTTCTGGACACTAAATATCTTATCCTTGGTTAAGATAATGCTATCATTTGAACACATGCACACACACACAGTATTTATGTATATATAATTTTTGAATTTATCTTCCTCTGTTTATTTCTCTTCTCCCCCAGGGATTTTTCCCCCAACTGTGTCTAGGCACATAGGACTGACAAGCTCAGGCATGGATTTTAAATCCTGCTATTCAGAGACCGCAGTTGTCATCCTTTCTGCTGAGCTGGCCATTCTGGTTAGTAATTGTTTGGCTTTTTAAACTGCTGAGTCAGCCCCGGAGAGAACTGGCCCTCTGTCAGCCTACTAGCAGAAGCATAAAATTCAGGTTAGAACATCAGTTCTGCCACGTTTAAGGTTATTATAAATTGGGGGCTTATTTAAATGAAGCTTTCAGACTAGCATAGGCTTTTCTGTGACATGAGTCCTGTTTCCATGAGACACAGCAGAGAGATGATCACATTCTATTAACCCGCTGGCCTTCCCACCTCTTCATCACCTGTGGGGCCTCATAGGACCCTGCTTCGTGAAAGGGTGACAGTGTCTGACCCACAGCTTTAGAGGGCCTCAAAATAAATTTTCTAAGTACACAGAGATAATGAGGCTTTGATAATTGAATCACATTGACCCATCACCCAGGTATCTTCTGAGGACAGACAGTACTAGCCATAGTATCTGGGTACTTGCTGGCTTCTGTCACAGACGGTGGTTTGCTCCTCATTTTTCTTTTAGTTTTTTATTTTTTATTTTTCAGAGACAGGGTCTGTCTCTGTTGCCCAGGTCAGAGTGCAACGGTGCAATCATAGCTCACTGTAGCCTCAAACTCCTGGGCTCAAGTGATGCCCCTGGTCCCGGCCTCCCAAGTAGCTGGGACTACAAGCGTGTGCCAACAAGCTGGGCTAATTTTTTGTATTTCTTGTAGAGATGGGATTTCACCATGTTGGCCAGGCTAGTCTTGAACTCCTGGGATCAAGTGATCCACCTGCCTCGGTCTCCCAAAGTACTGAAATAACAAGCATGAGCCATTGCACCTGGCCTGCTCCTCATTCTGAGATTTACTTTGATTTTGGACTTCTCATATAACTCCTGGCTTCAGAATCTCTCTTGCATATTTCTTGGATTAAAGAAAGAGAGTGGTGTGGGGAATGTCTTATTTAACAAACACATTAAGAGTAATTTTAACCCATCTTGTTTTGCACTGAGATTTGGAGGATTTCTCAAATATTGGTCCATGGATCACTTACATCCGGATCACCTGGGAAGCATGGATCTCCATAAGCAGACTTTGAGGCAAAGGTTTTGATACACATCATTTATTTGGGAAGTGAACTCAGGAAGCAAGGGTAAAAAACTTAAGAAATAAAAGGGAAGCTGGACGAGACAACAAAAAATGCATTACCAAGTTGGCCACTGCTACTAGTAACTGGTGTTTGAATTTGAAGAAATTTCTAAAAATCCTAATGAAATAGATCTCAGACCTATTCACCTGGGGATGAGAGAGAGAAATCATCTATTTATTGCATCTCATCCCCCATCGGCCAAGGGCCGCCCAAGGAGTGTTAACTCCTCCATATTCTGAGTTACTCATGTGTCACAGCTGATTGGGAGGCAGCAGGATTCCATGCTATTGTGTGAGAGAAGCCTGGGGCAAAAAGCAAGAAACACAAGGTGCTGGCTGGGGGAAAAGTGCTATCCAGGTGCACCTGTGTGAAACAGCGCAATCTACTTTGAATTGTTAACAGGTGCTATCCAGGTGTAACAGTGCTAGCCAGTGCTATCCAGGTGCACCTGTGTGAAACAGACCACTCTACTTCGAACTGTTTCATATCAAGGCTACTGGAATCCAAGATTGGGCCAAAATTATAAACAGAAGCTTAAGGGGGTTTTGATACATCATGTAAAAATGCCAGTTTCTAGTAGTTATCCATCATTATGTGTTGAATTGTGTCTTTTCAAAATTCATACATTGAAGTCTTAGCCCCTAGTGCCTCAGAATGTGGTGCTATTTGAAAATAGGGTCATTACAGATGTAATTAGTTAAATAATTCTTAAATTACTTAAATTGGAGTAGGGTGGGCTTCTCATCCAATACGACTTGTGTCCTTATAAAAGAAAGAAATTTGGACACACATACGTACAGAGAGAATAGCATGTGAGGACAGAAGTTATGCTGCCACAAGCCCAGGAGCTACCACAAGTTAGGAAGGACGTCTGGAAAAGATCTTTTTCTATCCCTTTCAGAAGGAGGGTGACCCTGCCAACACCTTGATCTTAGGGTCCAGCCTCCAGAATCATGAGACAATACATTTCTGTTGTTTAAGCTGTCTAGTTTTGCGGCAATTTGTTACAGCAGCCCTAGAAAACAAATGCACCTGTGATCTATGGGATCACAGTCCCCAAGGGTATGATTTATGCTTCTGCACTTCCAAGAAGATTTTCAGGCAGTTCTACTTGCACTCCAACTTTTAGAAAGCTGGTCTAGAGTAAAATAAATAACATGGTACCTGCACCCCAGGGAGAGTGAATCCAAACAGGTGCGCTTTTGTCCCAACTGTTTCAAAATCCTAGACGATACGTTACATGCAGAACAACACCTTGGATATAGGGAATTCTCTTTCCGAACGTCAACTCGAGTCGCACAGTCTAGGCCATGGTTGTTCTTCAAAACCAGGGGCTAGAAAAATGGTGAAGGCATAAACTACGACTTCACTTCCATCACAAAACCTCTGCAGAAGACAGTGTAGATCAATTAACAGACACAATACCCCTGAACTTTTTCAACTCCTATTGAAACATGGATATGTACACACACCGAGAGAGAGAGAGAGTTATGTATTATTGTGAAATAAACAGGAACAAAATGAAAACCATGCTTGCAAAGGGCAGCACATTAACTTGTTATTTCGAAATGGAATAGAAGTGTTCAGTACGTGTCAATATTAAGGAAAATGCAGACAGAAGGAGATAGAGTCAAAAGCACTAAAAGGGGACCATTTAAACCATCAACAACTGCCTATTGTACCTTTGTAAAAGAGTAAAATCACTTGAGAGCAGGAACCAGCTCTATCCCCCACAACTCTTACCATGTGTAAGAGTTTGCTGAGTGTAGAAACGTTAAACAATCTCTGAGATAGTTTCTGCTCTTGGTGGACCCAGATTCTTGCTTCAGTCTAATGGGCCCTCTACTATGTTTCAACCACTCTGCAGACTGGTTAGTCTGTGCTCCCATTTCTTGGGCACTGTGTTTAGATCTGAGATCTGACTTGAAAGGATATCACTTTGAACTCTGGCTTTGGTTTCTTTTACCTGCTAGTGATTTCTCCCCACAGCCCATAGTTCATCATATGCCAGCCTACCCCAGCACCAACGCCAACTTCAGTAAATGAAATGTCCATCATTCCTTGGTAATTCCCCCTTTACCTCTGGAGTGCAAAAGTACTCAATACATATTCAAATAAATTTTCAAAAATGAACAAATGGGTGAGTGGATATGGCAATAGGAGAGCAACTGTCACGTGAACAACATTTTTGGAGTGGAGGCAATATAGGCTGGAAGAGGATGGCCACTGCTTCAAAGTTTTCAAAGCACTTTCATATACATGACCAGAAACAGAGTAGATACCAAAGCACATGCATACTGAAAATATAGGGAAGTAGACAATAAGAACCTCAAAATGAAGTCTGCCTAAATGAGAAAGGAACAGATTTGGAGAAATATGTGGAGAAGCAAAATCACTTTTTGGGGGGTTGGAAGGAGGTATGGAGAGAGAGATGGGGGACAGAAAGAAAGAAGAGAGGTGTGTAGTAGAGATCCCAGGGAGTAGTTGCTTAACAGATTTGCAACAATCAGGAGAATTTCTTACAAGCAATATTTTTTAAAATTCCTAACTTGAGTGACTTTCTCTTGCAACAAAATAACTCTTGACTGAGAGAAGTGGCCACCAATAGAATATTGCTTGCAGGAAGAGATTTTTGTTTATTTTACTTACACCAAATAGAGCTTAGTACAAAATAAGGGTTCAGTAAAGACATATATAAATGTACAAAGTTGGAAACATGACTTAAGCAAAAGAATTATTTTGTAATCTCCTTGCCCCAAAGCTAAAGGGGTTTCTAATTAACAGGGATATTGTAGCAGGATATCTTCCATTTGCCCCTCTAGACCTATACTCCATCTTTCTCCATCCTGCTTTCTGCCTTGAGAGCCTGGTCTATATAAGTTATATCAATGTCTTCTTTGTCCTTTAGTTTCCACTTAGATTTGGCTCATAAAGACCCTTAGCGGAAGATTAGGGCAAAAATAAAGTGAGATCAAAGTATTTATTTCCACATCTCCCTCCCTGACAGTTTGTCTTGAGCTGGGTGGGTTTCTCAACTGAAGGCAAACTTCCCTAGAAAACTCTTGCCTTCTGGGTCCCAGTTAGTGCTTTCTCATCTCCCTTCAGGCTGGGAACTGGTAACATCTTCATCGTTACCAGTACTAAGTTTTGTGGTTCCTGAAATATCATTTACGGTTCCTCTATGTCCTGCCCACATCTTTATAAATAGTGCCTTTATTAATCCCTCCTTGAAGTATCCTAATTCAAGAGCATCATCTGTTTCCTGTTGGGGCCCTGACTAATATAGGGAGAATTCAAATTAGCTCTTTTTACAAAATAAGCCCTCTAATGTGTATCTTGGCCTCTAAAAATTACAGCTCATTGAAAATGGATTATTTAAGATGATCTAAGTGATGAAAGAGGCAAATATTCATATAAGAAGGATTGCATTTTGTCTAAGAAATTGTTCTGCAGATGTATACAATGGCTACAGCAAAAACACATCAGTGACTACACACTTATAAACATGGGAAAGATATAAAAATAACCCAGCATGTTCTTTGAATGGAGCCATCTGCAACATTATTTTTATTCCTGTGTTTGGAATATATGGTGTTGGAGGTACAGAATGGGAGATCCTGGGAAATACTTCCCCGCTCCAGGCTTGGTTTTGTATATACTGAAAATAGTCTGGTTGTTTAATTACCTTATTTATATGCATTTTAATAAATAGAACCTTAATTTTAATACTCCAAGAAATTCTGATTCTTTGAAAGAATGTAAGAGAACATGGAAGTATGGAAGCTGTGGTATTTCCTACAAAATATATCAGAGGATCGGATGTACCCTCTGCATGTGGCTGAGGCTATTCTAAGTCATCCACAAGGCAAAGTTAGCTAGGGCTTAAACTTTAGCTAGACCCTGAGGCAAAGATGAAGTTTGTCTTGTTCATATCTTTATGGCAATGGGAAGTGCCACATAGAAGACATTCGACAAATATTTGTTGGAATAATTAGTGATTGCTCACTAAACTGTCACAGAGGATGTGGAAGAGGAAAAATCATTAAAAACATGGGGTTTCCTTTTCCTAGAGTTTTCTTTTGACCAGGATAGCTCTTTTACTAGGTGGGAAAAGGCTGCTGGAAGTTTAATTTTTCCAGTACAAAATCATAACGAAGAAACAGAAACCATGGCCTCTGCCTTCAAAGAGCTTATACAATTTTGTAGTTCTTTATCTTGGTTTTCTCCTTTCTCTTTTCTTTTATGGCCTCAAGATACTTCGCAGAACTATTTCAACATGCTAGGCAGATAGGATTTCCACGTCTTCTTATACCTCAAGCTACTCATTTCTCCAAAATGTGACCTAAAGTAGTGGTCAAATTTATCTAATAACTTCTTTCTTTCTATTTTTTGTTTCTTTAGTTTTTTGGCACCATTAAAAATGAGCCTGGGTGTGGCAGCTCATGCCTGTAATCCCAGTGCTTTGGGAGGCTGAGGCAGGAGGATAGCTTGGGCCCAGGAGCTCGAGGCTACAGTGAGCTATGATCATACAACTGCACTCCAGCCTGGATGACAGAGAGAGACCTTGTCTCTAAAAAAATTGAAAGAAATAAATGAGCACATCCAAAGTTAAAAGCAAAGAGGAGTCATGGGGAAATGTGCACATTCTCCCAGTGGGGAACAAAGCCTGGCACATTCACAACTGTGAGTGGGTACTAGAGGTGCTTCAGATCTGGCAATGGCCTTGGCAGCTTTCTCATCAAAAGTACATTTTAAAAGTAATTTCAAAAAGAAAACTTATTAAAAGCCTGAAGCAGGAACAGAATGCTAAGGATACTTGAAAGTTGGCTTCAGACTTGGTATTTAACCAAAATCAAATATTCCTCTTATATATCAACTTTTGAAAAGCTGAATGGCCAAACACCCACATCACCATCATTTCTAGCCTCCCTCAATAAGCTCCATAATATTAAAAGGCCATGTCATTTTTCCAGATTTATCATTAACACCTCAGTATTCATTTTCAAATATATGTAAAAATTCTATAACCTGAAATGACAATCCACTTATAAGATTTACATGTTGAAATTCTATCACTTAAGTCTAAATGTGTACTTATTATTGTAAGAGTAACCTGTAATATGATTATTATATATATTTTTTGAGACTGAGTCTTGCCCTGTCACCAGGCTGGAGTGCAGTGGCACGATCTCCATTCACCGCAACCTCTGCCTCCTGGGTTCAAGCAATTCTCCTGCCTCAGCCTCCCGAATAGCTGGGACCACAGGTGCACACCACCACATCCAGCTAATTTTTTGTATTTTAGTAGAGACGGGGTTTCACCATGTTGGTCAGGCCGGTCCCAATCTCCTGACCTTGCAATCCGCCCGTCTCAGCCTCCCAAAGTGCTGGGATTACACGCGTAAGCCATTGTACCCAGCCTGTAATATTATTTTTAAAAATATTTCATTACTGTATTTCAGCTAACATTGCAGCATCTAAAAACTGCTATCTCAAAAATAGTATGTTTTATCTAGTCATTATTTTTGCCCATTCATTGTTTTCTCATTAAAGTGATGGAATAATAGGAGGAACTATGGGTACCGTGGAAGGTAAAATGTAACTAGAGTGTTGTGAATCTTGGGGAAGAAAAGGTTCCATAGATAAGAGCTGAGGAAGTGCTGACCTTTGGTCTAAACCTACTTAGATCAAGATTTTCAACTTGAGGCAGACAAGGTTCAGAGAGCATGAAATGACAGTTCTGCAGTTATTCTATGATGGCCTAGGTTGGTCTCTACCTTTAGGAAGAGTATAATTTAGAATTTTAAAGTCCTTTTCCATACAGAATCAAGTATCAGTAAGTGTAGCATCCTTTCCTTAGATAGATTAGATGCCAGTAAGTTATGTGACATATTTATTGTCACAGAGCTACATCGAGTCTAAGTATACCACTCTTGAAGAAATAAGAGAGAATTAACTTAGAAGAAACTGATCTTTGATATGCAAATCTATTTAATTAAAAATATATTTGAGTTAAGTAACTATAGATGGAAGTATGTCCCACTGGCGCATTTAGGTCAGCGCACTGGACAGGCATGATTTTAATAAGTCATTAATTCTTCCCATTAACACTGTACAACCTTCTAGAATAATTAGAACCCCCTGCCCTTTGAAAATAAACCTTTGTCTTCCATTTAGCTTATAATTTACCATGATAGAGGCGATCATGGTATGATTTGTCTCTCTCTGCATTTAAGAGCACCCGTGTGATCAGAAGATTGTCTAAGTCTTCTGTGGCATGCAGATACAATCTGGGAGTAAAAATTAGTCCAGAATTTTTCTTCTTAAGACAAGATATCTACTACTTAATTTAAGGATATTACAAATAAAGGGAAAAAAGGTTCTTATAAATTTTTTTCATAGTCACTTATCTCTAGCATCAACAAGTAAAACCAGAATATTGGTCAGCACCTTCTTTTATACCTTTTCTCCAGAATGTGATTCAAGATGTCTGGTTTGTCTCATACACCACCACTACTAGCAAGGGTGCAGGTGGGGGAGGTATAAGAAGCATAGTTTCAGGCCGGGCACGGTGGCTCACACCTGTAATCCCAGCACTTTGGGAGGCCAAGGCAGGTGGATCATGAGGTCAGGAGTTCGAGACCAGCCTGGCCAACATGGTGAAACTCCGTCTCTAATAAAAATAGAAAAATTAGCCGGCATGGTGGCGTGTGCCTGTAATCCCAGCTATTCAGGAGGCTGAGGCAGGAGAATCGCTTGAACCAAGGAGGCAGAGGTTGCAGTGAGCCAAGACGTGCCACTGCACTCCAGCCTGGGTGACAGAGCAAGACTCTGTCTCGGGGAAAAAAAAAAAAAAAAGAAAAAAAAAAAGAAGCATGGTTTCTTAGTCTGGGTGCTCTAATAAGCAGAACCCAAGGTAAGGATTAGAGCACTGCCATTTTATTTGGTACAAGCTCATGACAGTGAGAGTGAGAAAGAAAAAGGGCAATGAGGCAAGCAAAAATAAGTGACATAATTTGTTACTGCATTGGCCACAGCTTTATGATAAGCCAAGAAACTCAAGCATTGGTAAGTTGGCATGTATGTCTCCTTGTACCAGGATTCCTCTGGAAGGTGCAAGAAGAAACCACATGTCACAGCAGTCCATGGAAGAGAGAAAGGAGAAGGAATTTATATGATCAGCTCCCTCATGCCTTCTGTTTTCCATTGGCCAAGGTTTACCTCACAGAGAGCTAACGCCCCTTTACTTCTAGATTGTGTCATCCAGCCCCTTGTCAGTCTTTCAGGAAGCCAGATGCCCCCAGAGTGTGGTATTTCATCTAAGTCTGAAAATGGAGCGGGTGTTGGCATGGATTAGCCCAGAGTATGGGTTATATGGGCCATCAAAGTCCCAGGATGCAACTTGACTCCAGCCAGCCTAGGGATCTCAGCAAAGATGGTAATGGTGGAGAAGCCTGGGCAGCAGATGGCACCTTCAGAGAGAAGTAGGCAAGAGAATCTGAGGAAGTGGATGAGATTCATGTCCAAAACAGGTATTTAACAGATACTTACAGTGTATCATGCTACCAAACCTCACCCCACCCAATTTTAGCATAGGCAGATAATTTACTGTACATTGCCAGTATCCCACATTCATTTGGGAACTGCTTTGCTGCCTCAGAGCTTTCTCGCAAGCTCAGAAAGCCTGATCAGCTCCACACAGGTGCAACCTGGAAATATGGGGGTGTGGATGCCTCCCAAGGGAAAACTTTAACCAATGAAGGACAAAAATAAACAGATAAATGTTCCAGTCCTGGTGAAACAATAATAAGGTCCCCAAGGAGACAGAGAGCTTCAGTTGCTCTTAGAAAAACCAGATCATTCATGTGCATTTCACTGGCTTTTTCCATTCCCTCTCTCTTCCTATTCCCTTCTTTGGGACTAAACTACCTGTTCTTACATTCTTGTCTCAGGCTCTGAGACAGGGTAATAAAGGGTTTTTAGAACAGAGTAAAGGGCTTTTGAAGCTCATTGCTAAGGATTATGATTTGTAGTCCCTGAGAGAGAGGAGTGGAAGCATGTACTTGCAGGTAAGTATGGGAACTGGAGGAGAAGTACATATGGTAAAGACTCGGCCCCATCTGAAACTGCACCCTAATGGGCAATCACAAGGGATTCTGTATAGCCTCGGGACTGTGCTATTCAGCCATGAGAGAAGTGATAAGGGTCTCTTTAGGTGATGGTCACCACAAGGGGGCCTCTCTGAGCCCAGGCAGTACTGAATGAATTACCAATCAGTGACAGAATAAAGGAATAATAGTATACCACCATGGACTGAGGACCTATTCTCTATAATGGTTCTCTAGCCCCACATAAAACGGGACCCTGTACGTTTTATGTACTGAGGTTTAGGGAGTTCTAGTAATGCATGAGATTAAATATCCTGCCAACTAAGAAGTGGGCAGGGTTATGAATATATGAAATTTAATTGGAAGAAATAAAAGAATGTGATATTTCCTATAACTAAGGGTTGCAGAGTAAACTCATCCTTGACACATATACATGCAGTAAAAGTCTGTGTTTGTCTGAAAGGAACAGCCAAGACCTGCAGGAGAAGCTGGTGTAAAGGGAATCTGGAAGCCACAAAGGTGTACCCTTGCCTGATGAGCCACTTTTCTCATTCTTCTCAAGTCTTAACTGACCTAGACATTATAGTGACTCAGGTTAGAGTTCAGTTATATAGTACATCTTACTTTTCCATTTCCACAGGTAGGCAAATATTTTTGCCCCTTATAGCAGACGCTGTTTGCAACCTGCCAATATCTCTGCCACTTTCATCATTCCTGTAGATGCTAATGTCTTTCTACTGAAAAGAGGCTTTCTCTGACTACAGGACAAGGTTTCACCTATGAGTGCAGAAATTTCCAAGGGGTCTGATGCCCTTGTGAGCAGCCTTCAGCCAGTGATGGATGGAAGCTGGTGGATAAATACCCAGCTTCCTCGCACCTCAGGTAAAACAACTCTGGCACATGCCCTGCACAGTTTCCCAGTGGTTCCCAGTGGGATCAGGTTCTGATTGCTTAGGGAAGTCAACTGCTCACCGCCACGCCCTGCATTAGTTTTCTTCCACTCCATCCTCTGCTTATTGGTGTTTCCTATGATCAGATCTCAAATAAACCATCCAAATCCTTGTCTCCAGGTTGGCTTTTGGGGTGCCACAATCTAAGACACTCCTCTCTTCCCTGAGTATCATCACCAGATCCAACTTAATTCAATGCAAACTGACACTCCTAACTTGGAACTGTAGTCTAGTACTGTGACTTCTGTGATCTCTTCCTGATTCTGTTCTGAGTGAATATATTTATGGATGAGCCACATTTTCTCTAACAGGGTTTGTGTTTCTATGTGTAGACTTTTCTTACCTATTGGTAGGTGCTTTGGGCTTATATACTCCACTATTAAGGCCTGCACAAAACAACTCCCAGTCTTTAGGATAGTGATTTTTCTCAAATTGTGCAACTCAGAGACCTTTCAGGGGCATAATATGGGGATGACAGGACTTTGAGGATTTGACTTTCTCTACTTCAACCAGAATGTCAGAACATCCCCCATATCCTCATTTCCATCCATTCCATATACTGAGGCAGAAATAAACATACACACACACATACACACACACACACACACACACACACACACACACATATATAGTGATGTGATAGGAACTCAAAGATATGTACAGGTAGAACATATCTATATTATGTGCCTCCTTGGTATGATGCACTAAGAAGGACATTGCATTACTTTGTTGGTGCTCCTGTTATGTTCATGAGAAAGCAAGCAGACAAACCCAAATTGAGGTAGATTCAGTGATGTGCTGGAGCTGGCTCATACATATCAGCTCGGGAGAGCCAACTGTGCACAATTGTTTCCAATGGCACAATGGCACTTTCAGCAACATCACATTGGGAGCTTGACATCAGCCATGATAGGAATATTTACACCAGAGAAATCAGCAAATGCTACACAGCAGGATTTTTTTTTTTTAAGACATCTGTTAAACATTTACCAGCACACTGCTGGACATTCTACAAAATAATTGGCCCATATTCTGAAAATGTCAGGGTAATGAAAGACAAAAAAGAGCTGAGAAAATGTTCCGTATTAAAGGAAACTGAAGAAGCTTGATGACTAAGTGCATGCATGGTCTTGGACTGGTTCGTTCCTGAACAGGAAAAAAATTGTTTTCAAAGATACTATCGAAGCAACTTGTAAAAATGGAATATGAACTGTAGATTAAGTAAAACAAATGCATATTTCCTAAGAACAAGGATATTTTCTTATATAATAATGGTGTAACTATAAAATTCAGGAAAGTTTAACATAATGCAATATTATTAATGCAGTAAAGCGACATGGTATATTCAGCATACTTTCAGCAGGTTCATGAAAAACTGGTTCATGACAAAACAATGTAGCAAGATGTGTGCAACTGATGCATTAGGGTACAGGTACCGGTACCCAGAGATCTTTGTATTCTTCTTGTAACTTCTCTGTAAACTTGTCATATATATATATATACACACACACATACACACACACACACACACACACACAACTTTTCATTTTGATATCATTTTAAACATATGGGGACCCACTAAATCTTGCCAACCCTCAAAGAAATACATAGTAAGACATTTTCACAGTTACATTTTACACCAAATACGTTCATTAAAATAATAGAATCATTTAAAAGAATAACACTAGCAAGTGAGGTGGAAATGTTTGGTGGATTATAAGTTGCCACATTTTGGAATCCAGCAATATCTCAAATGCTGTCTAAATATTCATACTCCTTTGACCAAGTAGTTTCTCTTCTCAAATTTGAGACTTATCTGTAGTATGAAAATTACAAACTAGCACAACTGTCCTATGGGAATACAATTGAGTAATTGCACAGAAGCCCATGAAAAACTATAATTAAGACTGTAACAACATGGAAAAATTATTTTCTGTGAAAAATCAAAACATAAAATATCTTTGCTACCATTATAATTATTTAAAATATGTATAGGAACGCATACTGGAAGGGAGCACGAAAATGAAAGCAACTGCTCTATCAGTATGGTGGAATTAAGGGAGAGATGTGTTCTACACAAAACATCTTTTAGCTAATGATGTAGAGTTAGTATTATAATCTTTAACTATAAAAAAATGAGTTCAGAGTGGGATCTGAACCCGCAACACTGACTTCATCACACAATTTTTCCATGGCCTGAAGCTGCATGAGAAAATAGGAAGGGCAGATTTTTGGGGACCATTGGGGGGCATTTCCTTTTTTTTTTAGCACCCTTTTTCCTAATGTCCCACATCTCAGGTGCAGGTCCAGAGCTCTCAAATAGCTAAGGAAAACATATGTCATATGTACTCATTTCCTACGAAACATGCAATGCCACGTTCCTACTCCTAACAGAATTTACATTTTCAAAATAATCAGAAAGTGTTTACAGAATATAGTCACACAAACCCAGCTTTGTGCTAGGTGCTATAAGCTTCAAAATGCAATTATATAGAAAATATCACACAATGAAGTAATATCTAACAGAAAGTTCAGAGATAATTGGGGGTACAGCAAGGAAAGATGATGGAGACAACTTTCCTAGGGAGCATGGCATGATGCCACAAGGGCAGCCAGCTTCATCTGCCAGTCCTGTTCTGAGGCAGTGTCTTGCAATTCTTCCTCCTCCATTCCTGTCAGCTCGAGCACTAGCAAATGCTATATCATTCGTCATTCTGAGTTTTTCTTTCCCCCAGTCATCTGTTAATACATTTCCCTCAACGTGTCATTGAAATCTGCCCCAACATTCCTGATAAATTTCTCATGTCCTTACTTCCTATCATCTATAACATTCTCTTTTCTGGGGATTCTCTTGACATTCAGCAACAAAGGCTCCAGTTAGTGTTTTCTCACTGTTGATCTTCTTACAAATACAGGGAAAAAATCAGCACTCCAACTAATTAGATCATCTCCATGCATTTTTAAGGAGGGATGTAAAATGGTGCAGCATGCCTTCAGAAATCTTGAAGGCATTCCTTTAGCTCTGTTTCTAAACTCCATTCCTCTCTCTCTCTCTCTCTCTCTCTCTCTCTGTCTCATTAGCTCTCATTTCTTCTCTTGCAAAGCTGAAGATCCAGGGTTGGGGAGAGAGGATGTGGGACAGACTTAATAAGTATAATTGCGAAGATGTTCATTGCAGCCATAAAGGAGCTGCTGCTTTGGAAATTTTTCTTCCAAAAATAATTTGAGAAACATAGAGAACACTTAATGCAATCATATAGCTTATAGTAAATTTGTTACATGTGATGTGTATGCACAAATATTGCTCTGTATATTCTCTGGTTATGAATAATATGAGCTTGCACAGCTGAGAAATATAGAGAACCAATCATTTGATGAGGAAATACTTCTTATGCCATGGAATTGACTAGTATGGAGTTCTAGTCAGGTTTCTTCTGGCCACCCCAGAATAACTGACCCTAGGATGGAGCATCACCTTGTCATCTGTGTCACCTCACTGTCCCTAACACCCTTTCTCCCTCCACTCCCCACTTGCAGTGGATCTTGTAATTTGTGCTCAATTTCTCCCTCTGCCTGATCGTGCCGCCCTCCCTTCTCTGCATAGAAGAAATACCCTGTATGCTAATTTGTTTTAGTCTGCATCCCAGGGAATTCAATCTACACCACTCTAGATATTTCAAGCAGAGGAATTCCAGAGAAATAAGCTATAGAAGTGTCGTATGACTGAGGAGTGAATAAGGGGAAGGTGGTATTACCCAGAGGTCAAGAAGAAGCCTCTACTGACCAGGTAGGTTCCAAGAGCTACGTTGATTTCATCTTGAGAAGAGATCTCATATGGAGCAGTTGCTGAAATGAGAGTCAGCACTCAATTAACTGTGTGATTATCCACAGCCATTCTCTAAGACTCAGACGCTTTCTGCAGAAGACAAATAGGCAGGTTAAGTGGTGATGTGATAGGATCCATCTTTCTCAATTTTTCATAGCGACACCACTTTTTGCGGTTACCTTAGGAAAGTAATACTGCTTATGATTTATTATCCTGGTAGGAAAGGGAAGTTCCAGGGGTTTTTATTGGCTACTCCTACTGTAATGTCCTTCAGTCTGAGCCTGGGAAAGAATGTGGGGATTCTGTCATATTCTGAGTATGTCTATCATAATTCCAAATCTGGGGAAATAATCATATTCTCAGCCTGAAATTCTATGAGTCAACTAGCCTCTAGCCGCCATTCTGTTTGGTGAGCCACAGCAGCCTCTGAGAACTCCAGGACTAGGATCAACTCTGAGCCACCATCTGGTGATCTTTGATGTAACTACTTCCCATTCTCCAGTCCGTGGTCCCTGATAAATGGCTCTAAATTGCCTGAGGAAAATTTGGAGACAAATTTACAATATATGCTTACGGCAATATCATAGGGATCCTTCTTCTAGAATATCATAGGGATCCTTCTTCTAGAGGACCCAATATCCCCTTATTCAAGATGCTCTGATTCTGTGTCCTGGCTCAGGTCTCTGAACAGAGTGAGAGACCGTGATTTTCACTGTAATAATTCAAGTCAGGTCTCTCTCCACTAGACCTAGATTTTTCCTCCTAGTTATCTAGATCCCATAAAACTTCAGTAGGTGTGTGGATACTTTGGTACCTTTCACAAACTCAACCCTTCTTCTAAGACTGGAGCATTAATTACCACAACTGATGAGGGTGTTGGCAGCAACATCTCAGTCAAGTCCTTCTTTGGAGCTTGCCTGGGCCTAAAGACAGAACTTTCTTGCCCAAGATTATGCCCCTTGCTGGGGGCAGCCTATATCAAATGGCAGGTCAGTACAGAGGCATAAAAGTCAGGCACCTTTGCTCCAAATCAGAACACTCTGCAGATCCATCTCAGCTTTTTTTGCCTAATGCTGCTTCCTTCACTTTCCCATGGATTGGGAAAGAGCATTTCCCAAGAAAATTTCATAACGCAAATTTTGTATCAGAGTTTTGTCCTGAGGAAGGTGAACCGTGACAATAGGCTGATAACTTATTTCAGTCTTAGGGACACTGAGATCAATAAACCATCCCCAAAGATCCCTACAGGACAAAACTGATTCCACTCTGGCTCTGGCCATTTTGGTAATTGCACCCCGTATTAGTCTGTTCTCACACTATAAAGAAATACCTGAGACTGGGAAATTTTTTTTTTTTTTTTTTTTTTTTTTTTTTTTGAGACGGAGTCTCGCTCTGTCGCCCAGGCTGGAGTGCAGTGGCCGGATCTCAGCTCACTGCAAGCTCCGCCTCCTGGGTTTACACCATTCTCCTGCCTCAGCCTCCCGAGTAGCTGGGACTACAGGCGCCCGCCACCTCGCCCGGCTAGTTTTTTGTATTTTTTAGTAGAGACGGGGTTTCACCGGGTTAGCCAGGATGGTCTCGATCTCCTGACCTCGTGATCCGCCCATCTCGGCTTCCCAAAGTGCTGGGATTATAGGCTTGAGCCACCGCGCCCGGCCGAGACTGGGTAATTTATAAAGAAAAGAGGTTTAATTGGCTCACAGTTCTGCAGAATGTACAGGAAGCATGGCTGTGGAGGCCTCAGGAAACTTACAATCATTGTGGAAGACGAAGGGGAAGCAGGCAATGTCTTACACGGCCAGAGCAAGAGGAAGAGAGCAAAGGGGGAAGTGCTATACACTTTTAAGCAATCAGATCTTGTGGGAAATCACTCACTATCATGAGAACAGCAAGGGAGAAATCTGCCCCGCTGATCCAATCACCTCCCACCAGGCCTCACCTCAAACATTAGGAATTACAATTTGAAATGAGATTTGGGTGGGGACACAAATGCAAAGCATATCATACCCACCTTTTCTCTAGTGGTTAAGTGCTTTCCCTTGGCCTCTATGATTCTGGGATCCCACCATTCCTAATTAAATGAGGAAGCTCAGTTCAATGGCAGCATGTCCCACCATGATTGCTAACCTGAAGAAAAAAGCTATGAAAGAGCTTCTGAAGCTCCCCCACCCATGGATTTCTCAGTGCCTCAAGAAGGGAGTATGTCATCTACATCTTGCCAGAGGAAATAGTGAGAGAGGTAGGTGGTGTGGGGCACACATAATAAACTCACTCCAACATTCTTATCTCTTGTTGGAACTCAGAAAACCATACCTTCAAAGATTCATGCTTTGATATGCTGAGAAATCTTAGAAGCTGCCTCAGAATCAAGATCCCTCTAGCCTTATCTTTTTCTACCTGCTCAAAGTAGAGGGAGAGACTTTCTCTGGAATCTCCCTGATCTGACCAGGAAAGTTTTTTTTCAAAACAAACAGTTGCCTTCCTCCCTTCCTTGAAATCTCATTATCCATCTCAGAAAAGAAGACAGGAATGCCACCACATCTGGACAGACATTTTCCACAAAATAATGCCTGCCTCTCAGACTCAAATTCCAAAGAGAATCATTTATAAGTTAACTTTTGTCCATTATTCTCCCTAATAATAAGTTACTACTCCTCAAAAGAGTTGTCTACAAGCCCTATCTCCCCCTTCCCCTATGAAAAAGGTATACGAATTTCTGTACCCCACTGGGTTATTGGGTAATCATTCTCCTGGGATTCCCTCATGTTAGACATATTAAAATAAAGTCTTGCATGCCTTTTCTTCTATTTAATTTGCCTTTTGTCAGTTGATTTTCAGTGAACCTTCACAAGGCCAAGGAAAAGTTTTTTCCTTGCCCCTTACACTCTCTAAGCTTGTGGATTCCTTCAGGCAACTTTTGGATACTTCTGGCTACTTCTGGCATCTTAACTTACTTAATTCAGGCATCTTTCTGAATACGAATGTTCTTCCTGATAAACCCATCATAAATTGAAAACTATCATAAGCGAAAAGTGCATTTTCGACTGACGATATTTCAACTTACAATGGGTTTATCCGGACATAACCTTAAGGGAAGTTGAAGAGCGTACTGAATGAGAATAGATTTCACACAATCCAGAAGTCAAAAAAAATCAAGTTAAACCATCGTAAGTCAGGGACTGTCTGTACAGTCCACTCTTGAGTTCAGATTTTAGTCAACCACTCCCAGCTGTTTCAGGTAATATATGCAATCCAGTTTCTCTAAATTGTCCAAATTGTTAAGTTTCTGGATGAAGCAGAATTCATTAATAACAGTTATACTTGGCCAATGATATATTTCATATCCCTTGGTCTAGAACCTTCAGAATTCATTCTCATACATATTTCTCATATTGTTGCTGATACAATTTAGCTAAAACCTTGTCATTTTGCCAATGTTTAAGTGCTCTCCTTTTCACTCAGTCTTAGCACTTGGCCCTCACTGGGCGTGCTGTGACTGGACTCCAGTTACGGGTCAGGAAGCATTGGAAGATAGTGAGGGTGTTTTGATGAGACTTGGCATTTCCCTGCAGGCTAACTCCCTCAAATGAAGATAATACAGGGTTTTCAAGCAAGAGAACAGCCATATCTCTTCTGAGAGATATTTCCCAGTGTTTCTCCCTGAGTCCTTATTCTCAATCTGGTGATTCTCACTCTGAATGCCAAGTGTGGATCTCACTTCTCTCCTCACTGCCCAGTGCATCCTCACATTTACATACAGAGCACACGTTGGCTTTTCATTATTTCATGGGATTTCTCCTTTAGTTTGTCATTAGGTAACATCCTTTTTATTCCTCCATTTTTATCTAGAGTTATTCAAATTGAAAATACACTAAAGATGGCCCTGGATTCTATAGAGGTTGGGCTCCCCCAGCTATAATGCAGCTAAAGTTGAGTTACCAGAGCACAGGGACAGATGCCAGGTCACCTACATTGACCCTGAGCTGCTTTATTCATCCACGTAAAGAGGGTTTAATTGTGGGCATCCACACCTCATTTTTGCAAGCCCTTTTATCTGTACTATCTGTAAAAAAAAAAAAAAAGAAAAAAGAAGAAGTCAAGTTATCTCTTCTAGGTCTTACATTGAGGTGTAAGTAGATTCAATACATTAAAAGTGAATAAAAATATTAAATCTTTTGTAAATGGTAATAAAGTTCCAAATCCAAGCCTCAAATTCTAGAGTGACTTGCCTGAGGTCACACGTTTAGAAGAGCTGGGTTCTACCCCCAGATTTGCCTTCATCTAACTTTCATTTTAGTCCCCTAAATAGAAAAAGAAAGAGGTACATCATGCTTACATTCAAAATGAGATTGGCAGAAAAATTCCAAAACATAGTAATAATAATCACATTAGAAATCCCCATTTAGTTTCTGTTTAAAAATGAGATCAGTGTTTAGGAGGCAGTATGAAGTAGGTAGTTACTGATCATTGCTTATTCTCTCAGGGGAATTTAAAATCAAATGATAAGAGTTCTGTATCCCAAGACCTGGTCATTTAATCAGGCAGACTGTGGCTCATCAGAATGTAAATTTCAAGACTTTGGCACCTGAATATATGCACATACAAGGCATCATGCTTTACAAGTTAAGCATTTATCTGTGATAAGATGTTGTTCTGCCATGAATGCCATTCCTTTTTCTAATTAATCAAGTTTATTAGATTCCACTTTTTCAAGTGGAATCAGATTCATTAAATTCCATTTTTTTCACAAGGAAAAAATCCCCTAGCCCAGTGCAAAACAAAATTATGTAAAAGCAGACAGTTCTTTCCTCCCCCAATTCATTTGCAATTCTAATGTTCACTTGTATATATTTTGGGCACTGATGTATGATGAAGCTGTTTATTTTCTGGAGTCAAATATGGCATGATTTTTTTCTCTCTTCTTCATTCCCTCAGAGTCCCTTAAAATCAACCAGTTTAGTTTACCGTCATCTTAACTTTCACATTTTCTTTGCAGTGAGTGCAGGTTCTTTTCAAAATTAAAACTTACTGTAACAACAAGGCACTTCCCACTGTTTTTTCTCACTTTAATAGTGTTAAGATATTAATGAGTACAATGAATACATAATTATATTGCTGAGCTCTCATTTATATAAAGTGTAACAAAAAGGATCAAGTAAAGTTAGTTGGTCATGGAAAATTCTACCAACTCCTAATTTAAATAAATAAGATCTATTCATGTAGGGCTGGTTATTATGAGTGGTATGTTGTTTAAAGACTGCTCTCCTAGAAAATTTACACTCAAAGATGCTAAAAGTGTTAGATTCTCAAAACCATTGAGGAAATATATACATTACTCCATTCTCATTGAGGCCTCAGAGCTCCCTAATTATATAGCAAACACTGTGGCCTTGTATTAAAGGCATTTTGCTAAGAGTTATTTCAAAGCAGTGGAGCTAATGCTATTTTGTCTAAAGAAAGAGTGTCATGAAATGATTCCCTGCCATTTCTTTACGTAATTAGTGAATAGGTCCACAGGCTCCCTAGGCCCAAACTTAGTAGAAAAACAACCTGGGCTGTGCCTTCCTGTCTTATAGTAAGGAAAAGAAAAACAAAAAAGCAAAAAAAAAAAAGGCAGAGTACAGGGCCAGGAACTGTTCCCCACTCTTGCCTTGAATCTCTACAGAGGCCGGGCGCGGTGGCTCACGCCTGTAATCCCAGCACTTTGGGAGGCCGAGGGGGGCGGATCACAAGGTCAGGAGATCGAGACCACGGTGAAACCCCGTCTCTACTAAAAATACAAAAAATTAGCCGGGCGCGGTGGCGGGCGCCTGTAGTCCCAGCTACTCAGGAGGCTGAGGCAGGAGAATGGCGTAAACCCAGGAGGCGGAGCTTGCAGTGAGCCGAGATCGCGCCACTGCACTCCAGCCTGGGCGACAGAGCGAGACTCCGTCTCAAAAAAAAAAAAAAAAACCAAAACGAATCTCTACAGAGTAAGTCAGACCCATGCACAGAGTGGGCCTTTCATGAGAGAACTAAATAATATACTTAGTATTTTTAAAAGGTTACAGTAAATTTGTATTATGTTTATAGATGTAAGAATTGAATAACACTGTTCACCTAGACAAGTAAATGAATAGAAATAGTTTCATTATAGCAAAGTTACTCCATTCCAAGTCATACGGCAAAAATCAAATAGTAGTTATTTAATCAGAAAGCATCTTTTTTTTAAGAGACACAGTATCCCTATGTCACCTGGGCTGGAGTGCAGTGGTAGGATCATAGGGCACTGGAGCCCCAAACTCCTGGGCTCAAGTAATCCTCCCACCTCAGCCTCCTTGAGTAGCTGAGACTATGGGTACTCGCCACCACACCCAGCTCCAGAAAGCATCTTTAATGATGTATCTGCTAATAACCTTATTAGGTCCTCTTTCAAATTACTTGAAAACAAATAATTGAAAAGTATATGATTTGCAAAAGGATTTACCTAGTCAAATCAATCATCCACTTTCTCATTTTTTTCGGTGGGAAGTATACTTTAAAAGACTACTTAAATGTAAAACATGGCAATTCATTATCCCTGTTACTCTTCCACTTAGAGGCACCTTTTGTAATATTGTATACACAGAAAGGGCTGGGAAAATTGAAACACTGTTATGGCTTTATACAGCACTTTTATCTTAGCATGTAAATAAATGTTGTTTTCACCAAATCCTTGGAGCTTAAAACAGACACTGAGATGTAGATGAATGAAATTTTTCATTCTCTATCTAATTACTGAGAACGTTGAAAATGCAGAAAAATGAGCTTTGTAAAAGATTGATGTTTCTCATAATACTTTAACTTTTCTTTAATATTCATATTATGAAGCCTTGTTATTGTCACCTGGATGAAATAAGGCATGGCATTGTCATTTTTCCAACACTCTCTTTCCTTTTCTTTCAGACTCTTTCTCAGGAATAATGTGTGCATTCTTAAAAGCCCTTGCCTCTCCCATCCCCTGAACACTGTCAAAAGAAATTTATCATCACCTCTGCTTCTCCAGTCTAAATATGTAACTAAATTCAGACTACTCCAACACGAGCTAAAGTACCCCATGTTCACTCCAATTTCTTAATTTATCCTTAAGAGAATGTGCATACCAGAGCAAAACATGAAACCTAATAGCAGGCTTATGATACCTTGGTTAAAAGAAGCTGTGTCTAATTGTCTAATGTCTAATTGCCTATATGTTGGTTTGCAGGGTGTTTTTACATCCCAGGGCAATCAATGCACCTTAGTAAAATCTGGGATGGGTGAAAGGCAAGCCTGTGTTTTGTAAGTGGGAAAAAGACAATTATGAAAGGAGAAGTAGAAAGGAGAATCTTCATGACACATGATGGCATGTATGTTCTCATTTTTAGCAAATAGTACATATGGGAATTTAGAGTCTAGAAACTGATTCTCACAAAATTTCCATGTCCATGTACTTGTTATAGACTGAACTGTGTTCCCCCCCACCCTGCCAAATTCATATGTTGAAGCCATAACCCCCAATGTAACCATATCTGGAGATAGGGCCTTTAGGGAAGTAATTAAGGTTAAGCAAGGTCATAAAGGTGGGGCCCTAATCCAACATGACTGGTGTCCTTATAAGAAAAGGAAAAGACACCAAGAGTGTGCATGCAGAGAAAAGGCCAAGCGAAAACACGGTGAGAAGGTGGCCATCTGCAAGCCAGAAAGAGAGGCCTCAAGAATGTCAACTTAAAAATCACAAAGTCGGCCAGGCAAGGTGGCTCACACCTGCAATCCCCAGCACTTTGGGAGGCCAAGGTGGGTGGATCACCTGAGGTCAGGAGTTCGAGACCAGCCTGACCAACATGGTGAAACCCCATCTCTACTAAAAATACAAAATTAGAGGGGCGTGGTGGCACATGCCTGCAATCCCAGCAACTTGGGAAGCTGAAACAGGGGAATCGCTTGAACCTGGGAGGCAGAAGTTGCAATGAGTCGAGATCACACCATTGCACTCCAGCCTGGGCAACAAGAGTGAAACTCCATCTCAAATAATAATAATAATAATAATTTTATATATATATATATATATATATATATATCACGAACTCTATAAATTTGGAAAGAAGAGTTTTATTTCATAAAAAGGGTTACAGTCTGCAAGCTGGGAAATGGAGCCTTTAGCTAGGACCAAAAGCAGGCACTTTAAGGGAGGAAGGGTGAGACAGGAATTTATGCTGAACAGGTTAGCCAAGTATACATATCTAGACAATATGAATATGTATAGCTACAAATATTCATGAAGGGGGAACTCATACATGCATAGTAGGCAAATATATATGTTACATGCATCCCATGTTCACTTTGGGATGGAGACTTAACATTTAAATGTATTACAATTTGGCCCTATATGTCAAAAGGTGAAACAAAGAACACAGAGGTGTCTTGTGTACAACCTTTAAAAGCCAGCTAAAACCAGTCCATGGAAAGAACATAAGGAAGAAACACAAGGTATAACTGGTCGTTTGCTGTGTCAAAACCACAAAAAGGGAAGGGAATCTGGTTGCAGCATCAGGCGATTGGATGAAGTCAATCATGGAACAAATCTTCCGTTTTTTGTTTTTTTCAGGGTTGGTTTCTGTTTAACTCAGGAAATAATCTGGGAAAGGTTAGTGAGGAAGGGGTTGTACTGAGGCGTGACCAACCTCTGTCTTGTCATGGCCAGGGAACTTAGTTTTCAGTTTTACTGGGATTCCCCTTGGCCAAGAGGGGTCCATTCAGTCTGCTGGGGGACTTAGGATTCTATTTTAATTTCACACCAAAATTCAATTATGCTGGCATCTTGATCTTGGACTTCCAGCCTTCAAAACTGTGAGAAAAAAATGTCTCTTGTTTAAACCACCCAGCTTGTGGTATGCTGTTAGGGTAATGCAAGCTGACTAAAACAAATCCCTTGGGATATCTTATACATCTTTAGGGGTCACACAGCCTAGTTTGACAGGCTAACCCTAGTTTCCAGTTGCTGATGCACTATCCCTGTCACATAGTATAACTGTTGAACTCTGTCGACTGCTCCCTCAACTAGCTAAAGCACAGACTTCAGTCATGCCTTGTCCAGGGGGATCACAGGGTTATAGTTCTTCAGGTTATACTTGCTAGGTCACCCTAACACACAATTCTGATGCCTTACATCACACTCCTTGGCCCGCCTCTGAATTCACCCACATCTACCATGGACAGTTACACTCAAGCTCAGAAGTCCCATCTTCGGCTTTCCACAGTCATCTTTCCACTTTCTGCCTGGGGGACTTTTCTGATGCCTTGAATCCTTTTCTGATGCCTTGAGAACCTTATTCACAGGGACAACAATATCCCAGCCAAGAAATAGAGAGAAGTTAACAGCACCCAGAGTCTATCCTTCAACCAATAGGAGACTGCAAGCAGGAGATAAATGTTCCAACCTCCCAGCCCTCAGACGACGTGGGGTTGGGGGAGCTCGGGTTTCTGTATGCTTTCCAGAACGTACTGGAAGAATAATGGTCCCATTTCCCACAGAGGCAATCTCCATAATGCATCCTTAGGTCTTGGTCCTGTCCCCAGAAACAGACCCTGAAATGTGGATTTTTGTGTGAGCAATTTATTAAGGATGTGTTCCCAGGAGAGCGCAGTAAGGGTGTAGGGGAAACAGAGCAGGGCTAGGGAAGAAATAAGCAAAGAGAGATTTCAGGTGAATCCCAGTCTTGGGAAATTATGCAATGTAAATTACACCATAGAATGTGTCCCACCTGGAGGCAAGGGAGCTGTGCTTTCATACTTTTGTACTAGCCATTGGCTATGGGCCACTCTGGAGCATGGGGATCCAAGGGACTATAAACTCCCAGGCACTCCTGATTCTCACTGGCTCCAGATGAGGCAATTCTAATAGTTCAAGAATGCTTCTATAATGAAGGCTGCATGTTTAATCCATGAAGAGCAAAACCCACAGAAGCCGGGAAATTGGACAGTCAGTATAGGGGAAATACACAATAGTAGTGACATCATTCACTACATCTTTAATCAGTTTATTCTCCTTCCCTGTCTCACTTTCCCCATAACGTCACACTTGCTTCCTGAGATCCCTTCCCCCCAATAACCCTCTGCACCAAAAGCCTTGTCTTAGGTTCTGCTTTCTAGGGAACACAAATTAATTAGCTTTGAGAACAGCGGGTGTCTGCCTCCTTGGAGCTGGAACTTCTCACATGACTTTGAGCTCAGCATGTAGGGGGTAATGAGAGACGTGCACTTTGTCAGAAGACAAAAGGTTGTGTGGGACTTTTCTCAGAATAATGAGCACCAACCCAAATGTATATACCTATGCAGAGCAGCTTGCAGGCTCTTTCCGAAACTAAGACGACTTGCTGTCTACACCCAGGCATGCTCAGAGCAGCAGCTTCTCTGTTTAAAGTTGATTTTATTTATTGAATACCATCTTACCATTTACCTCATTACATACAGAGTAAAAAACTGCTTTGTATAATTAGCATTACGTGAGTGCTATTTTCACTGGCAGGAATCTCCCTAGTAGGAGGGAATTCAAAGTTTCACAATCAAGCTTGTTATAATTTGCTGTATTTATTTTTGGTAATTCTATATTGGTGCCATGTGCTATAGCAATAGAAGCAGAAAACTGTGTCTTATAAAACTGACTGATCTTCCTGGATGCACTCCTGGAGGCACAGTTAGACCACTCCAGTTTTCCCCACCCTGGTCCTACCTTTCTTGTCCTACCTTCAAAATCTAGGCACTGAGTTGAGATTACTATCACTCCTTCTTAAAAACATCTCTTTGAGAGACAACTGACAGCCCAGAAGAAAATATTTGCAAAACATAACTGATAAGGTACTTGCACCTAGAATATAAAGAACTCTAAAATTCAGCAGCAAGACAAACCACCAAATGTTTAAAAACTGGACAGACTTGAATAGGCATTTCACCAAAGAAGAGAGGCAGATGGCATGTAAGCATGGAAAAAGACATTTAACATCATTCAGCAATAGGGAAATGCAAATGAAAACCACAAGGAGATACACACACTCTAGAATGGCTAAAAGAATTTTTAAAAATAATAATAGCTGACAATACCAACTGCTGATGAGTTTGTGGAGTAACTGGAACTCCCTTATGTTGCTCATGGGAATGCAAAATCATATAGTCACTTTGCAAGAACAGTCTGGCAGTTTTTCCTCCCCTTTCTGAGGGCAGCTCATTTCCAATGATTGGTTAATACAGGAGTATAAAGACCCAGTCCCCTTGCCCCAACTTGGGACACCTCTAAAGGTCCATCCCAGCTCCAGAGCTCCTCCATGGGATTGGCTGAGTCATTTCCTGAGACTGGGCATTGCAGCCCAACTTCTCCCTCTGCCTACTCCTGATTCCTCCCTTTCCTTCATAGATTTTGACACCAAAAGGTATTCTCTCAGAAACCTTCTGCAGACTATTCTTCATCTTCAAATCTGCTTCCCAGAAAACCCAACCTGTGATACCCCTCCTGCCTAGTTTACTCCTTGAAACTCCTGGTATTTTCATTCAGCATTATGTGAGACAATCTCCTACGTGAAAGAGCCAAGAAGAAACTAAGTCTCTTGCTTTATAATAAGATCTAAGTCTCTGGAGAGCTAACGAATGTTATTTCAGGAAGTAAAGACAGGGTGCTGTCCAAAGGAATTCTGAGTCAGCCTCTGGTCTGCCAAGGCTCTCAGGAATAATTACAATTTAACTCTACTACAAATGTATAGTCCATGACCAGCCTCTTCTCCTAACCTCCTGGATTGCTCTTTGTAACCAGATGGATTCACTGAGAAGCAAACTTTGAAATGGATTTTGTGTGCAGGAAGTTTACTAGGGTGTGCTCTTAGGATCAACATCTGCGGGGAAAGTGAGGGAATCTGGATTGGGCAGAAGGAGAAGTTGGGTTGTGATGCAGCCACCAACAAAGGCATGGTAGGCAGAATGATGGCCACTTCCCTCCCAACCCAGCTCCACAAAGATGTTCACATCCTAATCCCTGGAATTTGTGAATATATTACCTTAGATGGCAAAAAGGAACTTTGCAGATGTGATTAAGTTAAGGATCTTGACATGGGAGATTATTCTATATTAGCCAAATGGGCCCAATATAATCACAAGGGTCCTTATAAGGAAGAGGAGGAGGCAGGATGGTCAAAGTCAGAGAGAGAAGATATAAAAATGGAAGCAGAGGTTTGAGAGAAGATAAGATGCCTGATATGCTGTTAGTTTTCAAGATAGAAGAGTTTACAAGCCAAGGACTACAGATGACCCCTAGAAGCTAGAAAGGGAAAGGGAATGGATTCTCCCCAAGAGCCTTCAGAAGGAAGGAGCCCTGCTGACACTTTGATTTTAGTCCAGTGAGATCCATTGTAGACTTCTGATCTCCAAAAACCATAAGATTACAAATTATTGTTATTTGAAGCCACAAATGTATGGTAATTTATTACATCCAACAAAAGAAAATGTATACAAAAGACCTCAGCCAATTCCAGCAGGAAGTTCTGAAGTTGAGATGGTCTTTCAGAGTTTCCCCAAGCTGGATTGATGGGCTGGGCATTTATACCCCCCAAATAAACTACTTACTGGAAACGAACTGGTCCTCAGAAATGGTTGTGACCTTGCGCAAGGCAGTGTTTTTTGGTTTTGTTTTGTTTTGTTTTGTTTTTCAGCCAAAGTCAATTCCCAGAGAGGACTTATAGCACTCCCAGGGACTGAGGCAAACTAGTGCCTAAGCCCTGGAAAGATGAGGAGATTTATCTGACTGGCATAACATGACAACCACTGTGCTCTGAAAATCTATGCGTTTTCCCCATCCTCACCTCCAGTCCTTGCAGTACTGATACGTAGAAAAAAAAAATTCAGTTAGTTGTACTCTTACCAAGAAAATTAAACTCTTTTATCCTATGCTCACTTTAACATTCTTGAGCTTACCTGCTTTATTCGGAGAGAGGAGGGTTACATTTGTGTTCTCTATGCCTCAATTCCCTTGGGTTTCTAAAGTTAAGAAAAAGCTTCAGAGTGCAGATTTTCCCAGAAACTGTTCAAGAGCAAAATCAATATAATTATTCTGAAACATGCTAAAAGTGAAACAGAAATACTGTTTGAGTACTGTAGAAGAGAAATTAGAAATTCATTTTAAGAAACACATTTCTAAAGATTAAGTCTTTGAGGAACTTGCCAAATGATGCAATTCTAATTTCACACATGCTATCGGTGTTATTTGTTGAAATATCATGAGAAACTGTTAAATGAATGTTTAAAGCGGGTAATAAGTGAATTTATTTTTAGTACAACAGGAGTCACATTTTTGGCCATTTTGCATTTTATAGCTACAATCTGGCATCGCGTATTGCTTGATTATTAGAATATGAAAATACAACTATTCCTTTGTATGTGCTATTTTCTAAAGTAAATATTCAAATTCTGTATAGAGTGTGAAATATTTCCATGTGTTCAGACACTCATTACACCTTGTTTGAACTAATTCCATAGTCTGCCCACTTGTCCTGATCTCAGCCACTACTCCAACCCATTCTGCGTACTGGAGTCAGATTAATCTTTCTGAACAATAGCTTTAATTATGCCATGCTTTTATTCAAAACCTTTCAGTATCTCCCCAATGACAAGCTAGTTGCAAAGTCTTCTCCCTAGCACTGAAAGCCCTCAATATAATGTCCCTAAAATACCTTCCTAGTCTTTTTCCATTAACCTCCACCTCCACCACCACTACTCTACCTACCCCATGGCAGATCCAGCCAAATTGTAATGCTTCCCGGTCTTGAGAACTCTTTACTGGCCTGTTTTTGATACTGTTCTTCCTTCAACCTGGAACACACTCCTCATTTTTGGTAGTTTGAGTCATATCCATCCAGAAAGGTAAATGTTATAAACCACCACAGAAAGTCTTCTCCCATTCAACTAACTAGATGTGATCTCTCCCACTTCTGATTCTCCATAAGATTCATGTCCTACTTAGGGATTGTTTTGATTGCAAGTAATAGAAACCCACTCAAATGGTTTAAATAAAAGGGGGAATTTATCTGAAATATGAAAGGGGTATCATAATACTCAAAGTCCCAAACAGCAGCCACAGTCCATGAGGTTAAAGAGAAAAACTCACTCAGAAGCACAAACCCAATTGCTATGAAAAAGATGAAATCAGTTATTAGACATTGAAAACATGATTTATGACAACAAAAATAAATGAATTGAATAGCAGAATGAACATAGTTGAAGAAATTAGTGAATTGTTCTGCTTGATTTTCCAGTTCACTAATTAATTCAGCAAAAAGATGTGGGGGGAGCAAAGATGAAAAGCAGATTAAAGGAGGAGGTTAAAAAATAATGTAATTTTCGATGTTGATAGAAAATTTTCAGTTTAAAACAAAAAATGCTTCACTTTAATAGCATGCACCAGCATGAATATAAGATGTATAGCTTCTGGAACACAAGAGGAAGTCTGGGGCAAAGTGGAGAATGCAGAAACCTTGTTCAATCACTTCCTTTCAGTTTTGCCAAAATAGTAGGTAGCAAGGGGTCTTATTTTTGTTTTCATTTGCATTTTCTGCATTACTAGTGAAGTTACTTATCTTCTCATACATTTATTGGGTATTGATATTTCTTCTGTCAATTGCCTGTACGTACAATTTGTCCATGTCTAATGGGTTGTCTTTCTTATTAATTTATGGTTCTCTTTATATATTAAGAATATCAAAACTTTGTCTGATTGACTGGGAGGAAACAGAGTATATGTTTCTTTTTTTTTGTATTGTGTTTTCAAAATGCAGTCTCACTCGTCAGCCAGGCTGGAGTGCAGTGGCGAGATCTCAACTCACTGCAACCTCCGCCTCCCAGATTCAAGCAATTCTCCTGCCCCAGCCTCTTGAGTAGCTGGGACTACAGGCATACGCCACCATGCCCAGCTGATTTTTGTATTTTTAATAGAGATGGGGTTTCACCATGTTGACCAGGCTGGTCTTGAACTCCTGACCTCAACTGATCCACCTGCCTTGGCCCCCCGAAGTGCTGGGATTACAGGCATGAGCCATCACACCCAGCCCAAAGTATATGTTTCTTGGCTTTAAAGTTTATTTTATTATTTGCTATAACACATGTTTAATTATTTAGAGAAATAGGCTAGAGGAAAATATAAATGAAGGCCAATAGTATTAGGATCAGATTGTCTATTTTTCTTCCTCTATGATTTCTTACCTTAAAGAAAAAATAAAAAGGAAATACTGACGGATCTGACTACAAACTAAACTTAAAAATTCTACATGGCAAGCGATGAAGTTCACATTATAATTGTAATATGATGCTTCCTATATGCCAGGCACTATACTAAGGGCTTTATACAGATTAACTCGTTCAATTTGTATAACTACTTTATCAGATGGATATTATGATCATTTTGATATTATGATCATTCCTTCATTTGACAAATGAGGAAACTGAGGCACAGAGAGGCTAAGTACTTTCCCAAAGCCACTGATAGGTAAACAGCAAAGGGAGGATTTGAACTCAGACAGTCTTCTGCTTCCTGGACCCACGCTGTAAAGCACTGTGCTATAATTCTGCCTTTCAGACAGCCAAACTCTATAGAAAAATATCTTTCCAGAGCTCAAAGAAGTTGGATATGGACATATTTTTCACAGACAGCTGGGTGCTGATCCTGCTTTCTTTCCTACAGTGATGTCTTAGAGGTGCTGAACTTGGTTCAAGAACCAGGAGAAACTGATGTTTGTGAAAATTGCCCTAAACTGAACTACACAGATTCTTGGTGTATGTTCTTCCAGAACAGTTATATAAGCCACAGTATAAATGATTTGTAGCATGGCAACAAATAAGCTGTTTTGTCAATTTTGTACCCTATCAGGGCACCTCAGCTGCCTCTGACAGTGTTTGTGCAAGTCCAAAACAAGATAATGCTGCTTCTGTCCCTTCTCTGTGTAGTACCTCAATTCCACCAAGCTCTGAAGCCTCAATAAATACATTGGGCATTATAAAAGGAGTGTGTGTGTGCATGTGTGCTTTTGTGTGTGTGTGTGTGTGTGTGTGTGTGTGTGTGTGTGTTGGGGGAGTATGTAAATGTGACAGACCAAAAAAGGTGATAAAATAAATAAGTAAAAAGCATGTTTAACATATCCTATTCCCACAGTCAGAACAACCCCAAATACCCTGGTCTATGTGAAAAACAAACAAACAAACAAGTCCTGTTGTGAATCATGAACCTGCATTTAATGGGATAAATAATAAACATAATATCCTGTGCCAGCCAGGGTCCCAGCAGGAAACAGATGGTACACTCAAATTAGGATAATTTAAAGAGGAATTGTTATAGGTAATATCCCCCAGGAAGCAGACGACTCTGAGATAGAGATTAGCAAACAGAAAGTTTAGTGTGCAATGCTGTAAGGATCAAAACTTAGGAAAGAAAAGGAAGCTGACTTGGGCAGAAGGAGAAGTTGGGTTGGTAATGTCATCTCAGCCAAGGTCTTGGTGGACTCTAACAGGAGCTGTGAAGCTGGAGCAGTCCTTCAGAGTTGTCCCAAGTTGGGCTGAGGAGGCTGGGCCTTTATGCCTCCTGCATTGACCAGTCACTAGATATTGGCTGCCCATGGGACAGGGGATTACTTGGGCATCATATCAACTCCCTCAGCAGAGGGCAATTCCCAGAGAGGACAGGACTGACACCTGTGGGCAGCTGGTGGAATAAATCCTCCCACCCTGAAGGGGAATCCTGACAACTTAGTATAGCATCCACTACAGGATTTATAAAATGAACTACTTCCCAAAGTAAATGCAGAGTGTATGAAAAAGTCACGTGAAAATTTATCAGATAATTTTATTCAAAGAGATATGACGTGCTGTGTCTTTCAATTGATAGACTGAATAGAAATAGAAAAATGGCCATATCATATATAAAATAGAACTCTAACCCACAACCTAGAGTAACAGGCCCAGGAAACCAATCAATTATCTATAGTAACCAGCCCAGGAAGCCAGCCTGCTATCTATAAGTCAGACTTGTAGAAAGTCAGACTGCTATCTCTAATAACAGCCCAGGAAACTAAATAGAAATCTGTGTACAATCAGCCCAAAGTAGACAGAACTTGATTAATAACTGATAGATTCCCTAATATTTGTCCCCTTTTCCAACTTAGGACCAGAGAAAAATACGTAACCCTAACCAATCACATAAGATGCCACGCTTCTAGTTAGCCCCTCACAACTTCCCCATGTCAATAGCCTCTAATCAGGGCATACATGAGACCTACCCTTTTGTCCAACATAAAGCTTTCCCACTCCTCTGCCCACCTTGGAGTCTATCCCAAAACCCAAGTGATGGTGGCTGACTCTCTTGCTATAGCAAGCTCTGAATAAATAGCTTTTGTTTGTTTTCATTGGAGTGGTCTTCATTTACTTCCACAAAGCCTCCACTGAGAAGATTATCTCGGGACAAATTGTAAGAGGACAATTTGCCTAGCCCTGAGGCATTTGGATGTAAACTTGTTTCTGGAAGTCAACTGAGAATTTTCTTGTTGTATAGAATAAGCATTCAGAATCATGAATATACCTCCTTGCTTTTAAGACACATCTAGGTGGACAGCAGGTCCAGGAGCAAGATCTAGTCTGAGGCTGGGTACACCAAAAATATATAAGAAAGATCCTCCAATATACAGGAGTGGAAAAGAAACTTCAATTTTAACAGACCAGTTGCCAAGTTACACTCTTAGTTATTCCAAATATTTCACATGAGAATATGCCCTGAGGTAAGGTACTTTGTGAATGTTCCTGATGTGATATGCATAGGCAGCTTTGAGAGAAATGAGCTTGGGGTGGGGTGGGGGGGTAGTTACTTTATTAAGTACAAAAGAAACACTCTCTATGTTCTCTTCCCACCCTGAATCACTGTGTCCATGGAAACTGGGTAGCTTTTGCTTGAATAAAGGACTCTTGTTAAGATCTCCTTTTTGTTCCAGCACATCCCTGCTTAAGAACTTAACTTTCAGACCACACACAACAGCTTATTAACCCAAATAAATGATTCATGCTGGACATTTTCAGAATTAAATGCTGGCCATTTTCAACAGCCCGGTGTGAATGGTCAGATGAAGAAGAATGGAAAAATTATGCCATCAAATAATTTAGTAGATAGTTAACTATACCACCTCAAGCTGGCCTTGGATGAAACTAACTCATTAACCCTCTTTAATACATCAGCAGGCCTTAGTTTACCCTATTAGCTAATTTAGAGCTGAGCCCCTAGAGAAGAGACTCCAGATTGATTCAGTTTAAATGAGAGGAGTCTCTGAGAGGCTTGGGGTTACCATGGAAATACTAATAAGTAGCACACAAAGCACCTGTTGGAGGAATGCGTGGATAATTTTTTTTTTTTTTTTTTTGAAATGGAGTCTCATTCTGTCGCCCAGACCGGAGTGCAGTGGCATGATCTCAGCTCACTGCAAGCTCCGCCTCCTGGGTTCATGCCATTCTCCTGCCTCAGCCTCCTGAGCAGGTGGGACTACAGGTGCCCACCACCACACCCAGCTTATTTTTTATATTTTTAGTAGAGACAGGGTTTCACCATGTTAGCCAGGATGGTCTTGATCTCCTGACCTCGTGATCTGCCTGCCTCGTCCTCCCAAAGTGCTGGTATTACAGGCGTGAGCCACCACACCCACCCACCTGACCAGTGAGAAAAGGAATTCTTTATCCTCCCCACTTCTGCCTAAAAGCAGGGAGTAAATTTCCCTTTGTGAAGGTGTCCCCACTCCCCTCTCCAGTACTGGGAAGAGGAGAATGACTCTTAATCATCACAGACACTGGAGATGGCCCTGATTTGAGTCTGCATAACAAAGCTTAATAAGTAACCCTATCTTCTTTAATTTTTTCCCATATATTTACTTTCCCACTATTTCCTGCCCCTAAAAATCCAAACCACTTTTGCTTTGTCTAGTCACTTCTCCATAATTTATTGCCCTTTGTTATAATGGTACATAAGGTCTCAAGTCTAACCACTTCTTTGGATTTTTACTTTTTTTTATAAAGTTCCTGCATGCATGCATAGTAAACATTTTCTTCTGTTAATCTTTCTTTTGTCAATTTAATTTGCAGGCCCAGCTCTTGAACCTAAAAGGGCAAAGTTTTTCCCTCCCTTACAACATTTGCCACACTTTATAGATGGGAAATTGAGTTGGAGAAATTGAGGCTAAAACAGCAAGTAGCTAGTGCCAGAATTTGGGACCTGTCAGTCTGATTCCAGTCCCTATGCTCTTTCTTAACTACTCCACTACAACTTCAGTTTAGAGAAACAGAATTTTTCCATAAAGCCCAGTTGCACACAGGGGCTACATTGTATTCAAAATACATGCTGAGTCTTTAAATACTAGAATCAGGCTCAGTGAAGCAAGAAACACTGCAAGGAGCATGCGACAGAAGCCTAGAATCTGCTATCCCCTCAGGAAGTCTCAATCTGGGGCACATACCTCTTGAGTGAAGGATGGGCAAAATCTCTTGAAGTGTTTAAATCCTTTCTTGTTATGTATGATCACAATAAGGAAATTATCAAAATGTGATCTCATTAATCACACAGTTTATTGCCATAAAAAGAGAATTTTTTTTCCTTAGGTTCACAATGTTTAAAAAGAGGGGGAATAATGTAAACAAATCTTACAGGGAACACATTCAATAGATTAGAGACATTAAGCACATAGTGAATGAGATCCAAAATTATTAAAGTCTAGTTGTTCAATCAGGATGGAAGCAGGCCTCTGTGGGAAGTAACATCAAATGAAGGTTTGAGTTATACCTTTTGGTTACAAGCAGTTTTTTGGGAACGATGGCATTCAACATAACAGAGATCCATGAGGACATGTAAGGCCCCTCAGTGCTAGAGGACAGTACCAGTATTGGTGGGCAAGGCTTCAAAGCTCAAAGATGAACACAGCAAACATCAGGTATCAGAGAAGTGGCTGACAGAGTGCAGCTCGGTCATAGCAAACGCTCTCTGTCTCTCATATGAGGTCTGATAAGACATCACATGCTCGAGGGGAAGAAGGAGTACATTCCAAGTTCTTGCACAGCAAAACATGTTACTCAAATAGCAAACTATGTAAGTATTTGGAATCATTTCCAAGATACATAACATTCCTCCATCTCTCTTTGCTACACACATACAGGAAATTTTACATACATTAAATGTGCACATGAGGCCAGGCCATCATCCGTAAAACAAGGCAAGGTGTGTGGATTTTCAAAGTACTATAGATAGTACTTTGATAGATAAAATAGATAAAAAGGATCTAAGGCCTGTAAACTGGTCAACTTCCTTGCCGTGTGTTGCTTCTAGTCGGCCTGTGGTTGTGCAGCAGCATGATTTCTGCTGGTTAATAGAAGACAGGTCTGAAGCCTCATGCAATTGAAGAAGTGTTGGCCGGTGCTTCTAACAAGCTCTGCAGGAGAAAGTGCAGCTAGGAAGATAAGGAGAAAATGGAAAACCTCAGGGAGGGTTCCTCCCAGCAAGGCTGCTGCAGGAAGGCAAGGCACTGAGCATTTCTGACAGCTCTCTTGTTTTCTGCTACCCTATTGCATTGATAAAATATCACCAAAGGGCTTCTGAGCCTTGGACCTGGTGGAAGTACTTGGTTGAGCTGTTACTGATAATATACACATATTCATACAGCTCCCAGAGGCTCAGGATTTGTTTGTCAAGAAAGCTACAGTCAACACTTTCATCATATCAGGAAGACATTCTAGGTTGTGAGCATGAGGCTAATGTCTGCACCCCTCACTTGGATGGAGCCACTTGGTCTCACACCGTGAGATGTGAGTTGTAAACAGAAATGGCAGATGCTGTACATCCCACCTCATTACCTAATGCCTTCAAATGAAAAGCTAAAAACATGCTGCTACCTTAAGCATCTTGTACTTGTTCCACATTAATGGAAACTCTATGTTCTAGCTACAAGTATTAGATTTCAGGTTGTTGGTTAATGACAATTCACTAATTTAAAACAAACAATTGGAACATTCATTTGATGGGTGGTTACTAGATGGGGAGCCTGAACTCTCTCAGGTTTCATTGAGCTTGGTTTCAGGTGACTCTGCAATGACAGACTTTGGATACATGCATTGACTTCATGGGAAGAAAGAAAGATTTTTATAATATTCACACGTTCCAGGAATAATAACGAGGGAGGACAAGAGAGAGAAACAAAGAGAAGGGAAGAGGGGAGGGAAAAATCACTGAAGGTGAGAGGAAGAGAAAAAGAGAACAGAGAGGTATAGAAGAAGGGAAAAATAAAGTGACGAGGGAGGGGGAACACACAGGGGAAAGGTAGAAGGGAAGAAAGAAGAAAAAAGAAAAGAAAGAAATATGTTCTAACATATGCCATATGGGTTGGAATATTATGGGAAGAAAAACAATAACAGAAAGGTTTTGTGTTGTTGTTTCTTAATGCAAAGAGGATTTTGATTGCTATTACCACAGCTGGCTGTACTCCACGGTGACTGAGTTTTGTTTTTTGTTGTTATTTTTTGTTTTGTTTTGTTTTGTTTTGGAAAAGACCTAGACCTAATAGAATAACTTAAGCAACCTAGGGAAATAAAAGACACAAAGGAAAAAGGAGGTTGGTGAAGAGAGGATGATGAGGCTTCAAATGTATTATTATTGCTATCATACAAGGGAATCCCAGGTAGAAAAAGTTTCAGAGTGGTGCTGACCTGATTTTAGTGACATTTCTAATCCTGCCTAGAAGTATTCAGTAATTGACAGCAGGTGGATTTTATTTAAAAGGGAGAAGAGAGAAAGGAAAAACATCAGTCATCAAACGCTGTTTACCATTTTGGCTCCCACTTTGCATTGAACCGAAGTTTGAAAACAATGGCTAGAATAAGCAGAAACAAAAATGAGAAGGTTCCAAGGATTTCTTTTTGGCAGTGCTGCAATGCGGATCTGACAGAGCCATTGGGCCCAGGAGCAGTCAGTAAGCACTGCAGAAAAAGTACACTCACAACTCTGCAGTTAGTTGCCCTTTAGAGGGTTTTACCAGGTGGCACTCCTTTCAGTATTTTTCTGTGTAAAATGGTATAACATTTGGTCTATTTTTGCTAAAAATAATATTTTGGCAGGGACTCAGAAAAGTAAGGTCGATAAATAAAGTTTAGAGGCTTGGTACCGTAACTACCTTATGAGTTCTTCCTGCCCACTGCACAGACAAAACCAATTCACTGAGACCATGCCATTGCAATAAAGAAAGAGTTTAACAAACACAAAGCCAGCCACATCATGTGGGGGATGGAGTTATTACTCAAATCAATCTCCCTGAAAATTCAGAGGCTAGGGATTTTCAAGGATAGTTTGGCGAGCAAGGGAAGGGGTGTGTGGAAAGTAGTCCTTCTTTTTTTAGGGAGCACATGGGGGCAGGTCTGGGTGGAACCATCATTGTCAGAAATGCAAAATCCTGAAAAGACATCTCAAAAGGCCAATCTCAGGTTCTACAATAGTGATGTTATCCACAGGAGTAATTGGGAACATTGCGTATCTTGTGGAGTATCTCTGGAATAAGGGCTGGTAATTACTTATGTCTACACCTTAGCAGAAGCTAGGCTCCTCTCATCCTCCTAACCTGGTGGCCTTTCATTAGTTTTATGAGGGAGGTTTAGTTTTGGGAAAGGGCTATTATCATTTATACTATAAATTAAATGTCTCCCAAATTTAGCTTGGCCCAGGCCCGGGAAGGATTAAGGGCAGTTTAGAGGTTAAAGGCAAGATGGGGGTTGGTTAGATCAGATCTCTTTCACTGTCATAATTTTCTCATAGTTATAGTTTTTGCAAAGGCAGCTTCAATACTGAAATCATAGTTTGAAGACCAGCAGCAGGAGAAGCATCTGGGAGCTGGTTAGAAATGCAGAATGTGGGTCCTACTCCAGGCAGACTGAATCAGAGTCGGCATATTAATAAAATCCCAGGGGATTAATATGCAGATGAAATTTGAGCAGCCCTGGTTAAGAGAAAAATGGTAGGCTAACATCTCAAGTATCTATTTACTGAAAGCCTTTTGTTCTGTCTGAGATCCTTAGTGCTTAACTGAGTATGCCCTTGTAAATGACATGTACAGCCTCCATCCCCTACCCCATCTCACGGCCAAGGCAGATGTTCCTAACTGATTAATCAATACTGGACACCAGGAGCACTGTCCTGACTTGTGAAGCTGAAAAGTGATTGGGTGGAAAATCTGGCTTAGCTTTTTTGTGTATGTGTGTCTTTATCAGAAGTTCTCAAGCTTTAGCATGCATCAGAATCATCTGGAGAACTTGCTAAAACACAGAGTGCTGAACCCCAGAGGCAGAGTTTCTGAAGCAGTAGGTCTGGGGTGAAGCCTGAGAATTTGGATTTCTAACTCATTCTAAATGCTGATGGTCCAGGGACTGTACTTTGAGAACCGCCAGACACTATCCTTTCCCTACCCCTCTCCCTCATATAAAGGCATTGTCATCTATCCTTGCCCTTGTTCTCTGCAAAGTGAGGGACAGTAGCTTGAGGTGGTAACAAATATTGGCTGCTTAACCTGTTATACTCAAGAGAAGAGAAATTTTATGACTATCTTAAAACGAACTCCTAAGAGTATTGTCTTAAATTATCTGCAGATGGTATTTTAAAAGTAAGAGTCGGTCAGGAGTGGTGGCTCACGCCTGTAATCCCAGCACTTTGGGAGGCCGAGGTGGGTGGATCACGAGGTCAGGAGTTCGAGATCAGCCTGGTCAACATGGTGAAACCCTGTCTCTGCTAAAAATTCAAAAAGTTAGCCAGGTGTGGTGGCGGGTGCCTGTAATCCCAGCTATTCGGGAGGCTGAGGCTGGAGAATCACTTGATCCCAGGAAGCGGAGGTTACAGTGAGCCAAGATCGTACCACTGCACTCCAGCTTGGGAGACAACAGTGAAAACTCTGTCTAAAAAAAAAGTAAGAGTCATGTGTTAGAGATGGAGAGGAGGTGTTTGGGAGCAGTCAGTACCATGCTGTGTCCTCTAGGTACCATCACCTAGACACTTGCCTCCATAGGCCCTATCAACAGGACCAGGGGTCAGTTTCTGTAAATGTTTCCAACAACGCATGAGTTATTCTGCCAGGGAAACCCCCTTCTTTATCATAAAATATAAGGGGAAAAAACCCTATCCAAAAAAGGAGGAACGGCTGCCTTGCAACATTTTTGGGAAACAAGTAAGTTCTTTGTCTTATTGTAAAATGTGAAGCCTTCTTTATTTCAGAGACTAAAATGAGTACTAGAGACAGAAAGTCAAATAAGATATGGTTCCCAGGTTCAACCATGCAATTACACTATAGTTTGGATAATACAGTACAGGTATGAACCAGGTCCCACAGAAAGAGAAGAAGGGAGGCTGATTTAGTCCAAAGGTTACAAGGGCTTCCTGGAGTAGAGGATGGTCAAGGAAATGAAAATATGTTACACCAAAATATACTTCTTTGACGTATTTTGACATGGACATTCAGACAATCAGAAAACAGAAGTATCCCTGCAAAGCTGTCTTTTGTGAAGGAGATTTGCATCAGGAGAGAAAATCTGCATTGGTGCAGCTAGGCCACCTTGTCCAGATCTAGGAAAATTTAACTGATAATCTGACACCTTTAAAAGTCTGAAAAACAAACAAATAAAAAAAAAAAAACATTTACCATCTGTTGTCTCTGAGGGCTGCTGCTACCTGTGAAGTTTCAACTACATAACAAGATCCCCTTTGCTAGCCAGGCCTCCTGTTCTGCCCACTCCCATAATCTGTCTTGTCACCATAACCTGTTTTGCCAGGATCCAAGCCCCCATTCTTTCTATAACCTTAAGATGGTATGAAAGCATCAACCAGTTTACCTTTGAGTTTTTATATAATGTGTGACCCCCATGCACATGTAATACATGTGTGTATTTTTTCTTGTTAATCTATTATCAGTTTCTTTCACAGACTCAAATGATCAAACCTTCAGAAAAACATTTAAACTGTCCTACAATGGCTAATCTGATTATGAAATAATGATTAGGAGTTACCTTTAGCAAGGGAATAACATGATAGTTGTACTTACTAGAATGATTACACTGGCAGCTTTGTGAAGAAAGGATTGAGTCAAGACTTGGGATAGGGATTGGTTAGAAGATGGTCATGTTAGCAGCAGAGAATCTGTATGGGTCTGCAGCAACCTCAATTCTCGCCTCCTCACAAGAAAGAATTCAACCAAGTGGCATGAGGCAGAGTGAGAGGCCGAGGAAAGTTGTAGAGCAGAGTGAAAGTTTGTTTAAAAGTTTGGCGCGGTGGCTCAAGCCTGTAATCCCAGCACTTTGGGAGGCCGAGACGGGCGGATCACGAGGTCAGGAGATCGAGACCATCCTGGCTAACCCGGTGAAACCCCGTCTCTACAAAAAATACAAAAAAAACTAGCCGGGCGAGGTGGCGGGCACCTGTAGTCCCAGCTACTTGGGAGGCTGAGGCAGGAGAATGGCGTAAACCCGGGAGGCGGAGCTTGCAGTGAGCTGAGATCCAGCCACTGCACTCCAGCCCGGGCGACAGAGCAAGACTTCGTCTCAAAAAAAAAAAAAAAAAAAAAGTTTTAGAGCAGGAACAAGAAGAAGTACACTTGGAAGAGGGTCAAACAAACGATCTGAGAAATTCAAGTGCCCATTTGACATTTAACTTGGGGTTTTAAATGTTGGCAGGCTTCCAGGGGGTTGCATCCCTTCTCCCCCAATTCTTCCTTTGGGATGGGCTGTCTTCCTGCACAGTGGCTTGCCAGCACTCAGGAGGGGCTGCATGTGTTTACTGAAATTGTGCACATACTCACTTGAGGCATTTTTTCCCTTAGCAGTTGAGTGTTCCTAGGGGAAGATGATATGTCAGTTCAACTCCGCCATTTTGCCTCTTAGCGCACATGCTTGAGCCCACTTGCCCAACTCCCGAGATCTTATTGGGAAGCTGCTAATCACCAGCTTCAGGTGTTCCTATCCATTGGGAGACTGCCTTTCCCTGGTGCCGGTTGCGACCAAGCATTATTTTAGAGAGAGTTTAACTGCCTGACCATCACCTGATGGTTGCTTGACATTCCTGGTGCGGGGTGGTGGTGGGGGTGTTCCCCTGCCCTGTTCATGTCTGACTAACTACCTACTGTAGCAGTCACAGTAGTATATGGAGACCTAAACTAGAGAATGGCAGTAGAGTAGGGGAGAGATAGACAGTCAGAAAATATCCGAGATACAGGATTATCTAGTCTTCATAATTCTAGCTGTGGTTACTCTTATGCAGAGTCATGCTTCTTGAGGACGATACCCAGAAATGTGGTCACAGCTCATTTAGCCCTGTCTTCTGGAGAGGACTTCATCTTATTTTAACCCTCTACTACCACCATGTAGGGGCCAAGGGAAAACTTCTCCTTTGCCCTTCGAAGTTGCATTAAAAATTAACTGACAAAAGGCAGATTAATAAGAGAAATGGCATACAAATTTATTAACATGTACAGGAGAATACCAGAGTGATTACTCCAACTCCCCAATGGGGTTCAGAAGCTTATGTGCCATCTTGAGGTTACAAAAAGAATATGGGCTTTAATCCTGGTGAAACAGTTTAGGGTGGCAAGATAGATTATAGGAGAGGGAGAAGAAGCGGTCTGGTTAGCAAAGGTGGTCCTGTTATGTAGATGAAACCTCCAAGGTAGCAGCCCTAAGTGAGAATATGGATTGTAAATGTTTCTTTCAGACCTTTAAGGGTGTCAAATTCTCGATTAATCTTTCCTAGATACAGACAAGGGAAGGCCCTCAGAGAAAACCTGGAAGTATCAATGCAGATTTTCTCTACAGAAACAAATATCCTCCACAAAAGACAGCTTTGCAGGGTTACCTCTGTTTGCAGACCCTCTAAACAGCCATCTCAAAATATGTCAAAGTAGTATATTTTGCAGTAAAATATTTTCATTTCCTTCAACCATCATACTCTTTTCCTTCTATTTTACTAGATTCCTCTAGAACTGACTATAGTGCCACTTCAATATTCTTGTTTTCAGACATCCCCATTAAACAGGACTCCTTATTAGACCATGTTATTTTTATGAAATGCCCCAAGTGTCTGCCCTGGCTCTGCTTCCCTCCCCCAGGTACCAAACTCTGCTAGCAGACCCACTACAGATTTGACTGGTACCTGGTCTCACAGGGAGCCATCTTTAAATACCAATTCTCCTAGCCAAGAGCTGCTTGTATTTATGTACACGTATCTTTGCTGACTTGTGTGTTGCTAACATCTGCCTTCTAGTTACCCTGACAGTCTACTTATGCTGCTATATCGATAAAGTCATGATTTTCTTTCTAAATCAAGACTTTTGGCTGGCAGGTAAACTCACAGCCCAATCGGTCTCAGCAACTTCCACCCCCAGCAGTTATTTGCCATCAGGGTATTTGATCTAGACCAAGGAGTGTCTCAGTCTCCACTATTTGGTCATTATAGCAGATGCCTCTGGTACCCTAGCATTATCCCCTATGTTCACCTCTGATTTCAGCCAAAGATAGGATAAGTAGTTCTGTGCAGAGGCCCACTTTTGCCTTTATCCCACCTCAAGCCACACCTCTTTTTGCTTTTTGCCCTAGGGCCTTATCCATTATACAAGGGAACTTCAAAAACTTCATGGAAAAATGGAATTAAAAGATAAAAATTAAAAATATAAACTTTTTCACATAAGCTCTGTCAAGTCCAAGACACTTTTGTAAGTGATAATAACAGCCATTTAGTTCATCCCTAGGGAACTGAGGATCCTGGGAATTTAACCATGTCAATGCAGTCATTGCACAGTATTAACTGAAGAAAAATGGGTATCCTTTAAAGATTTTTTTTTTTTGAGACAAAGTCTTGCTCTATTGCCCAGGCTGGAGTGCAGTGGCACAATCTTGGCTCACTGCAACCTCCGCCTCCTAGGCTCAAGCGATCCTCCCACCTCACCCTCTTGAGTAGTTGGGCCTACAGACACATGCCACCACACTTGGCTAATTTTTGTATTTTTTGTAGAGACAGGGTTTCATCATGTTGTCCAGGCTGGTCTTGAACTCCTGGGCTCAAGAGATCCACCCATCTTGGCCTCCCGGAGTGCTGGGATTATAGGCATGAGCCACTGCACTAGGCAAAAGATGTTTTAAGATTAGGAAACAAAAAGAAGTCAGAAGGGGCCAAACCAGGACTGTAAGGTAGATGCCTAATAATTTCCCATTGAAACTCTTGCAAAATTGCACTTGTTTTGATGCGAGGAATGAACAGGAGCATTGTCATGGTAGAGAAAAACTCTCTGTCGAAGTTTTCCTGGATATTTTTCTGCTAAAGCTTTGGTTAGCTTTTTCAAAACACCCTCATAATAAGCAGATGCTATTGTTGTCTGGCCCCCCAGAATATCAACAAGCAAAATTCCTTGAGCATTCAAAAGCACTGTTGTCATGACCTTTGCTCTTGACTAGTTTGCTTTTGCTTTGACTGGACCACTTCCACTTCTTGGTAGTCATTCCTTTGACTGTTTTTTGTCCTCAGGATTATAGTGATAAAGCCATGTTTCATCTCCTGTTACAATTCTTCAAAGAAATATTTCAGGATCTTGATCCCACTTACTTAAAATTTCCATTGGAAGCTCTGCTCTTGTCTGCATTTGATCTAGGCACAATCGTTTTGGTACCCATCGAGTGAAAAGTTTGCTCAACCTTAATTTTCCAGTCACAATAGTGTAAGCTGAACCAGTTGAAATGTCTACAGTGTTGGTTATTGTTTCTCCTGTTAATCATCAGTCTTCTTCAATTAGAGCACAAACAGGATGGATTTTTTTCCTGGCAAATTGATGAGGATGGTCTGCCACCATGGGCGTCATCTTCAACACCATCCTGTCTGTTCTTAAAATGAGTTAACCATTTCTAAACTGCTGATTTCTTTGGACATCATCCTTGTAAACTTTTCATAAGGCACCAATGATTTCACCATTCGTCTACCCAAGCTTTACCATGAATTTGATGTTTATTCTTGCTTCAATTTTAGCATAATTCATGTTGCTCCAATAGGGGCTCTTTTCAAACTGGTATCTTATCCTTCCTAGTATCTCAAACTAGATCATGTCAAAAGTTAGTACTAGCTTATTGTACTAATAATACGTGTATTTTGTATTGTTCAATACATGTATTATATATTTTGAAATTCATCCATAATTTTTTCATAATACAAATTGTCTCATGAACTTTTTGGAGCTTTCTCATATTAGTAGTTGGCCTGTACATAAGCACACCCCAAAAGTGTGGGAAAGTAGTGTCTGCAGGGGTGATTTTCAAACAATAAGGGGGTAGGGAGTGATACATAAATAGATGAAAGCTGTGACCAACCATGAGATTCTTTATACTTCTTCAGAAGCCCTGGTGGAATCAAGACCCTGTTTCATCATAGCAATTACCTCAATTAAGTGCCCATATGTTAGGTTTTACACTCTCCCTGCCTCATTTCCCCATCTCTTCACTCTTGCTTCATGAAATCATCTCCCAAATAAACCATCTACATTCAAATCCTTGTCTCAGTTTGGGTTCCCTGCAAGGCAGAGTCAAAGATAGTCATATAGCATGTTTTACTCTGTCTCCTATATTACTCATTTCCAGAAAATGCCAAACAATATACAACATTTAAGAGGAAGAAAGGAGGGGTATAGAGATCTACAAGGTAGAGGGAATAAACATAGTATTAAAGTAGAAGAAAAGTGGTGATATTAGGGACAACAAGGAATTATATATGCAAACAAAAAATCTGAGACCAAGGTTGCCAACATTCTTTCAATTAAAGGACCAATCCTTGGGCAGACCACATATACAACTCAGAGCTCTTAGTCAAAGGAATATAGAGGTTGGCATGCCACCAAGCTGCTCAGCATCATAGTTGTTAGCTTAAAATGTGATGGTGCCTCCAGGGTAGTGCAATATAGAGACTCTGATGTGAAGAAGTAATTTGTTTGAGATCCATTTGTTTAGTGGTAAAAAATAACCTTTTGGTTGGGACAGGGGGTAAAGAGGAATCAGGGAGAGAACGTATATGTGTTTGGGAAGGGATAAAGTAAATTTTAAGAAGAAGTTGAGGCCGGGTATGGTAGCTCATGCCTGTAATCCCAGCACTTTGGAGGCGGAAGGATCACTGAGGTCATGAGTTCGAGACTAGCCTGGCTAACATGGTGAAACCTCATCTCTACTAAAAATACAAAAATTAGCCAGGTATGATGGTATGTGCCTGTAATCCCACCTACTCAGAAGCTGCTCAGGAAGCTGAGGCAGGAGAATCACTTGAACCCGGGAGGCGGAAGTTGCAGTAAGCCAAGATCACACCACTGCACACCAGCCTGGGAGACAAGAGTGAAACTCCATCTCAAAAAAAAAAGGAGGAGGAGGAGGAGGAGGGGGAGGGGAGGGGAAGGGGGAGGGGGAGGGGAGGGGAAGGGGGAGGGGGAGGGGAGGGGAAGGGGGAGGGGGAGGGGAGGGGAGGGGGGAGGGGGAGGGGAGGGGGGGGAGGGGAGGGGGAGGGGGAGGGGAGGGGGAGGGGGAGGGGAATGGGGAGGGGGAGGGGAGGGGAATGGGGAGGGGGAGGGGAGGGGAGGGGAAGGGGGAGGGGGAGGGGGAGGGGAAGGGGGAGGGGGAGGGGGAGGGGGAGGGGGAGGGGAGGGGAAGGGGGAGGGGGAGGGGGAGGGGAAGGGGGAGGGGGAGGGGGAGGGGGAGGGGAGGGGGAGGGGGAGGGGGAGGGGGAGGGGGAGGGGGAGGGGGAGGGGAGGGGGAGGGGGAGGGGAGGGGAGGGGGAGGGGGAGGGGGAGGGGGGAAGAAGAAGAAGAAGAAGGAGGAGGAGGCAGATGCACTCATCCTTTATGCCAGAAAATATAAGAACCCAGGTTGGTAACAGGTGAAACACAGGATATATAGACCCACCATTAGCAGATGCCATTGGTGCCCAGCCTATATCTTCCCATATTCACTGTGGTGGTTTTCAAGTAAGTCCACATATTCTTTGACATACCTCCTTTCAAAAGGTGATGATAAAGTTCCCCTTGAGTGTGTGCATTGGAATTAGTGATTTCCTTCTAACCAAAATAGGATATGGCAGGACTAGATAATGATGTGTGACTGACAATACTAGGTTATAAAAGGCATTGTCGTTTTTTCCTTGTGCTTTCTCTTGTATTGCTCACTCTGAAGAAATCAGTTGCTATATCTTGAGAATACTCAAGTAGCCCTAATGAGGTGAATGCATGGTAAGAACATGGGGCCTCTTGCTAACAGCCAGCAAAGAACTGAGCCCTTCTGCCAACAGCCATGCATCTTGGAAGTGGATCCTCCAGCCCCCGTCAAGCCTTCAGATGACTGCAGCCTGGCTGACATCTTGAATGTAACTTTATGGGAAACCTCAATCCAGAACCACCCAGTTAAGCTGATTTTCTGATTCACAGAAACAATGGCTTAGAAACATTTATTATCCCACAAAATGTGGAAGTAATCTATTATGCAACAATAGACAATTATTCACTATTCTAGTACCTGCCAATCCAACTGAAGGTACTTGTAACTGTGCCTGAGAGGTTTCTCTGGCTGCTGCTACCCTCTCATTCATCAAGTTGGGGCAGGCTGGAAGTATCAGAGAGTCAATATCCTCAGAAGTAGCTTTCAGTCAATCACTCAGAGAGTTTGGTGGACAAACATTTTCACCTTCCTGCCTCTGAATGTAGAAAACTATCTTCCAGAGTCCTCCAACAGAAGTGAGGTACAGGTGCTCGCAGGTAAGTTACCTGCTCTCATTTCATGTTCATCTTACCTCTCCAGTCCCTTACCTAAGACTACTGATATATTCTCCCAAACAAAGTACTGCTACTCAAATCCTTGCCTCAGGGTCGGCTTTTGGGGTAACCTCACCTAAGATATCACTGGATAATTAAGTCCCAGCCTTTCTATTAAAATGAAATAAAATTATGGGAGAAAAAATATACAGTAAGAAATTAAGAAGAAATTTTTTCTTAATAAGACAAGATGGCTGGGCATGGTGGCTCACACCTATAGTCCGAGCACTTTGGGAGGCTGAAGTGGGTGGATCGCTTAAGGTCAGGAGTTTGCGATCAGCCTGGCCAACATGGTGAAATTCTGTCTCTATTAAAAATACAAAAATTAGCCAGGCGTGGTGGCACATGTCTGTAGTCCCAGCTACTTGGGAGGCTGAGGCACCAGGAGGCAGAGGTTGAAGTGAGCCAAGATCGTGCCACTACACTCCAGCCTGGGTGACAGAGCGAGACTATGTCTCAAAAAAAAAAAAAAAAAGACAAGACTATTCTTGATCACATAATATCTTCTAGTGCAAATATGCCCCCTCACCACCATAAACTCTACAGCTCACTGCTAAAGATTAAGATGGAAAAAGAAAAAGAGGGCTGATGACACAGTATAGCAGAGATCTCTAGTTTGGGGTGATGATCTTGAAGAAAGTGGCTCTGGGTAAACCATTCTTTTGATAAACTTCTCCACCCTCCTCCATTCTATCTAGTTTGTGTGAGGATTGCCCATAACAAGATTTTCTGAATTGGAATTAAGGAAATATATTTCACTGGCAGCTCCAGGATTCACATATATGAATATGAATATGGTAACTTTCCCAGCTTCACCAATAGAGAAATATGGGCCTTGATTTTTGCCTTGAGGAGAAAGATAGCCTGAGAGCACAAAGCTGAAACAAAGAGAGAAGCAGAGAAGGAAGGAGAAGAGTAAGGGTCAGCTGGCATTTCAACTCCTGGTTCCTGAAGCCAGTAATATATCTGGCTCTCTTACAGGTAGTTTACATAAGCCAATAAATCCCTCTTTTGCTTCATCTTATTTTGGGTTGCAAATGAAAGAAACCCAAGATGTGAATACTAATTAATACATCTTACTTTAATAATCCCCAAATAATCAGACATTCCTCTTCTTGAACCTCCAGCTCCCAAACTGGTCTTAATCAGGCTAATTGAGCTTAATTTAGAGGTCAACTTTCACCTAAAAAGAAGATGCACTAAAAACTTACGGCAGATGCTTTGTGCGGAGAATTTTTAAAACCTGTCATTTAACCCTCACAATTATCTTTCAATGATATTCCTATATCATATATCAGGAAATCAAGGCTCAGAGAAGTCAGGAAAGATTTGCCAGAGGTCATCTAACTGGTAGCGATAGAACTACAGATGGTCACAAAACACTAGGCTGGAAAAAAGAAAGGCCCAGGCCTTCAGCTTCTCCCTGGTGTCATTTATCTCAAACCCTGACCCTTAAGACTGCAAGATCGTATTTAACACCTGTTGTTATTTATTTTGTGTGTGTGTGTGGTTTATGTATTCCACAAGGGTAACCCTAAAATGAATCCAGTTTGCACTCACAAGAAGACATGACGTGTAGCAGCCAGGGAGGTGTACCACTCATATCCCCCTCCAAGAAAGTACTTGTCATTCAGCTGTAAAAAAAAATGCAGTTAGTTGACAGTTTCCTGCTTTTGAGCCAAGGCTATGCTTCCTGGGAAGCCCCAGCTGATGACTGAGCTCAGCAGGGCTCCTAGAGCCCTGCCATTTCCTGTGCACCATGGGACTTCTCTAATGAACTGTCTTTGCTCTGGGGCTCCCCACTGGGTTGGCCAAAACTTTGTCATGTTTGCATGGCAGTCTGAAGCTCTTTTGCCCAGTCCTGTTTTTTTCCCTCTTCCTTCAGGAGTCAGATCAGTATCATAGTCTGGCAGCTGTGCCTGCCCAATCCTGCCTCTTCTCAGTTTTCCACACTGAGAAGAGTGGAAAGCATTTACCCCTCAATAGACTGCTTGCATTTTTTATTCCATCTCAGGTTCTGGCACACTAAACAGTGAGTGAACGAGCAAGAGAAGCAGAATTCAAGGGAAAATAGTTCTTTTGCAAGACATATTTTCCTATAGATAAGGCAGCTGTGGTAGACCTTTGTATTCTAGCTCAGTAAAGCAGATTGTGCTGAATATGCCAAATGGCTTCTCTTAGCTGGAGGGAGTGCCTCCCTGAGACCTGTCAGGCAATAGTATTTATGTGACCATTTCTATCTTAGTGACCCAGTCCTTCTTTATGTGGATGATTGCTTTGCAGCCCTGCCATAGGTATTTACCATCAGGGCTATTACAGCCTACTGAGTCATCCAGGAGAGAAATTCAAGTTGATAATTAACATCCTGAGGAAGGTAATTGTGAAACACTTAAGCATGGGGCTATAACTTCTGGCTCAGTGTCAGTAAGGACAACCTGTAGGGCATATCATACTTAATGAGTCAGTAGCTACCTAAGATGATTATAAAAACCCAAAGCATATTATTTTTATTGCTGTGTGCAGGAGCTGCAGATTATGTCCTTTTGACCTATTTTGTGCTTTCATTCCCAGCTAAATAATAACCATCTGAGAGTGAAGGAGATGAATGATTCTTCTCATTATTAGGAAATGCTATATATCTGCAGTATGTTTTTCTAAATAGAAAACTTGTAGGGTAGGAGCTTTTCTTCTTTCCCTCATGAGTTAATGTTCTGCTTTAATTATGAAAGTGATTCTCCTTCTTACTTTAGAGTTAGTGGAAAGTAGTAGACAAATGCACATCACAGTCCATAGACAGAGCATGCATTGATAACAAAAGGGTCAGAGGTTGGGTTTGACCTTGGAAAGAAAAGCTCGAGCAGCACCCTTCAAACAAAAGGAGCAACACATTCACGGGCAAGGCAACTATTCAAAAAAAGTTTTAGAGTCTCCCTCAACTGCTCTGTTAGTTTCAGTCGCTGGTGGTCTAAATGTAACCGTCCATTACTCCCAGAAGGATGTTATTTCATCTCTACTCATTTCTGATAGTTTCTTCTCCTTCTTGTCTATGCTGCAGTATACATGCTCTATTTACCATGTACACAAAGTGGATGACTTTTACCATAGTATAATGGTATCAGTTCAGGTCCTCTGGTAAGCAGACATCAAGGACAAGTTAGCAGTATAAGACATGTATTGGGGAGTAATGCCTGTGAAAAACGACTGGGGAGAAAGCAGGAGTAGACATAGAAAGTCATAGAAAGATCATGATGCCAATCAGACTTGTGATTGACTGTGGCTTTTGTTGCAGAAAAAAAAAAAAATCAGACTCGTGAAAGGAAAGAAGAAGGAAGACAGAATCTGGCAGGCAGAACCTCAGAATGCAATGCAAATGTGGTCAACGCAATGGACAGCACAGAAACAAAGGGTGTCCAATAGCAGAGTCCCACACTGGGCAGAAAGGCTAGGCCCTGGGATATCCTTGCTATGCTCAGTCTCAGTCATTGTGTGGGGGGCTGCCTGAGAAAAACATGGCCTTCGCTTAAACACTGCAGTGGATCCCAAGGGTGAAGCAGCTGGAGGCTGTCAGCTAGCTGTCCTACTTGCCTTGCAGCTGATCAGCAAGTTCTTTATTGAAAGGAAATCCAAGCAGCACGCCTCCACAGCCACTAAGATAATCTAGTCTCTTGGGACTGTGATACAAAAAGCAAAGGCTTATTTCTTGGTTATGCTACACGTTATTTGTGGGTTGACTGTGGTTCTATTCTATTTTGTCCCAAGGTCAGGACCCAAGCTAAGAGAGGAGCCATCATTTAGAGCATTGCCAGTAGCTGTGGTAGAGGGAGAGCTCCACTAGTTTTCACACTAACAAGAGCTCACAATTCATTGGCCAAACTAGGTCATATGATTCCCACCCAACTACAGAGGAGAAGAAAGTTCAATCCTACCACAGGCTTGGAAAGCAGAGAGCCTAAAACAAGCAACACCAACAATTACAACAGTGAACAAATTGGTTAACTCTCAAAGCCTCCTTTATATTCTATAAGTAACAATTTGTGGGGTACTCAATAAGCCCAAAAGTTTGTATTAGTTTTTTCCCTGATAACTTATAAGTCATCATTTCTCTAAGAACCCTTTCTGTTTACAGCAGTAGAGACATTAAATCTCCCTGTTTCGTAAGGAATAAATCTAATGCTCCCTTTTGGTTGTCTGGAAGCAAGGCAAATAGAAATTCACCATTTTGGGAGGAAGCATTGGAGCTCCAGCTCTTTCAACAACTGGGCAAAATCACCCACCATCCCCACCTCTGCCCATTTCTACAAACTGTAAAACTCTCTAAGCTTTCTGAGAAGGTGGGGAGAAACTTTTCCAGGAAACTACTATGAGAGAAGATGAGGCCACAAACTATTTCTTGAGAGTCAAAGTTATTAAAACCAATTTTGGTGTTTGGAAGTGCTTCTGTCTAAGGCCTAATGTTAGAAAAGAAAGCCATAGGTTGATGAAGAAATTTTTCTGAAAATAGAAACAGACTGGATTAGGATGTTGGCTTCTGCACCAGTATTTACATTGCCAAAAGAGAAAACAGTCCTGGGTTTACGAAAAGACCAACTGAAGATTCTACACAAAATCTTCTCCTGGTCATGGGATTTAACCCCAGAGAAGTACCTGTGAGTGGAGATACTAACAAAGCCTTGTAAGTGAAGAACTGTAACTTGGAGACCAAGGCAAATGTGAGATAATCTGGAATTATGGGTAAAAGGAGATTCTAGCACCATATCAAAGAGGGCACCTCAGCCATCACAGGTCACTTAATAGAAACAGAATTGAATTGCATGGTAAAGGAAATCAAAATATTTTACCCCAAAATATATTTCTTTGATAAATTTTGAAATCGCTGTCACAGAGCCAGAAGATTGAGATGGAAGAAATTTGCATCTGTAGAGAATCTCCACTAAAGCAGCCAGGACTTCCCTTTCTAGGTTTTTCCTGGATCTAGAAGAAGTCTACTAAAAGTCTGACAACTTTAAAAGTCTGAAAAGAAACACTTATCATTTATTCCCTCTGAGGGCTATTACCTATGAGCCTTCATCTGTGTAACAAGACTACTGTTGCTAGCCAAACCTCTTCCTTTCTCACTCCCATAACTTGTCTTGCCACGAAAACCTGATTTACCAACATACCTGTTTTGGGCCATGCTCTGAGCCTGCATTCTTTCTATTGCCTCGAGATAATAGATAAACTTCTGTACTCTGTTGGGGGGTTGGTTCTTCATTCTGAGGCTCCCACGTATACATGTTAAATAAATTTATATGCCTTTTCTCCTATTAATCAATCTGCCTCATGTCCATGATTTTTCAGTGAGGGCCTTGGCCCCCACAATGGCAAGACAAGTAGAACCCTTTGCAGTTCCAAGCAATTTATTTGCTTTTCTCCTCCTCGGGGTGCAGCAAGGTAGACCCTTAGGATTGTAGGATTGGCTAAACCACTATTCTTGTGCTTGTTACAAAGAAGAAAACCTAGAGAGAGAGGGGCTAAACTCTCTGCTAATATGAATCTAAGAAGACAAGAGGGCTGGGTGGAACGGCTCATGCCTGTAATCCTAGCACTTAGGGAGGCCAAGGCAGGTGGATTGTTTGAGCCCAGGAGTTCGAGATCAGTCTGGGCAACATGGCGAAATCCTGTCTCTTCAGAAAATATTAAACACCAAAAATTATCTGGGTGTGGTGGTGTGTGCCTATACTCATAGCTGTTCAGAAGGCTGAGGTGGGAGGATCACCTGAGCCTGGGAGATCAGGGCTGCAGTGAGCCGTGATTGTGACACTGCACTGCAGCTTGAGACTGAAACCTTGTCAAAAAAAAAAAGGAGGAGGAGGAGGAAGAGGACGACGACGACAATTGTAGCTTGGGGCACTGTACTTGAGGGGCATTATTTTTTTCCCTGAATCTAATGTGATCAAAAAATGTTGATTTGTAAAGCTATGTTTTGAACACCCCAACAAGAACTCCTAAGGGAAAATTACTCTAATTTGTTTTTGTATGATCTGTCTTGATTCCTGGGGATTTCATCTGAATATGGACTTGTACAAATCACAATCATCAGTAATATTTCTCTGAATATTTTTCCCATGCCTGCTAAAGTAAGATCTTTGGGTTGGGGTGGAGGGAGAGGAAAGGACAGAGGCACTATTTCTAGGAGTCTCCAAGGGACACCTTGCCTGAGCCCACAGGAATATATATTTTTTTGCCACTCCATGGCATTAGCCATTTCTTTCTTCTGCTATGTTTCCCTGTAGCTGAGATGTCAGGCCACCCATGCCCTCAGGAGGCAATGTCCTTCAGTTTATAACAACTCTGTCATCATAGATGAGAGCCTTGGCACTGCCATGGGTGAGATAACATAACAGGGAACTCACTGGGTTATTTAGAGCCTTTGTTCTACCATATCTGGGCTATGTTTTCCTCAGAAGCAGAGACTATTCCTCTTTCCTCATCTTGGCATTTTAAATGTTACTCCAAAATAAAGCTGCACTGTTTTAGATCCTGAGTAAAAGCATTTAAATGAAGCTATTCTGCCAGTTTTTTTCCTGTAGTTTTCTCACCCCAGGACTTCAGCATCAGTCAGTGGGAATTAGATTGGAGAATTGGCTGAGCAGTAGGACACGTTAATACTCAAAATCATCCCAACCCCGATCAACATGGGCATTGTTATTAGGAAGGACAGTTGAGACAATCCAGTTTGTTTGGAGGAGTTATTTCCCAAGAGACTTCTTGGTCTTTCATTGAAGGGGAAACCTTGTGACCCCTAGCTCCACCGAGCAGAGGCAAGAAGCTCACAGACACACTCTTGCTACCCATGCAGAGATCATATTGCCCCATGTTTAGTGAAACACAGTGACTGGACAACGGGGGTGAAAAGTGAGGAGTGAGTGCTCCGACGCTTGAAGGCAGGGGTCAGGTGTCTCTACTTCTCTCTAGTATTTAGACCACACCCTCTTATATCTGTTACCTGCCTGGTGCTAATCTGTTGTGAGCACAAAAGGTAAGAGGCAGAGAGACAGGGCAATGTCTTCTTTCCAAGTGAAGGTATACTGTGAGCATAGGTACTAACGGGAAGGTGGCAAATATGCTGGAAAATACCCTGACACATACAGCATTAGCACACAGGTATTTTTTGTTGGGTGCTGTAAAATTCAGAGAAAGTTTGCCAAGAGGCAGAGTGAAAAAAAAATTGGGTTATTATTTTAGAAACTGATTTTGAAAGAAGGAAGATTTAAAAAAAAAAAATGCTTCTTACTAGAAGATACAGCTGACCTCAGAAATAAGCAGATGCGCCTCCAGCACCAGGAGACAGTTTTAGAAAGGATTCCCCCTTGTTAGCTCAAGTTTATTCTTATCCCTAAGCACAAACTGCCTAGGGGATTTGGATGCAGGCTGATTGCAGAATTCCATATGTTGAAAGCCAGAGTAGCATAATAGCAGGGAACACAGACTTTGAAAGCAACCTGCCTGTGTTGAAAGACCTTGGATGTGACATTTAACTAGCTGTGTGCTAGTGAGCAACTGAACCTCTCTGTCTCAGCTATCCCTTTTTGATAGATGAGGTAAGGATGCCTGCCTTACATAACTACTGTAAGAATAACATGGCTATATGTGAAAAATACTTAGCACAGTTCTCTGCACGTAATCATTCAAAAGATGTTCCCTTTAACATTTTGTTACCATCTAATGGTAAGATTGACACAGGAGAAATCAGAAATCTAATATGTATGCAGATATTTAGACTCAGGGCTCAATTTGCTTCAAAATTTTGTTCTAAAGAATATAATTTACTTAAGCATATTTGAATTTTTACAAGTTATTTGCATAAATGTGCAGAAATCCAATTGTATTACCAAACATGATTAAGACCCACCATCTTGAATCATGGAAAACACATTTCCAGCAAAGCTGGGCTCTGAGATTATGGTACAGTGCTGACATCTGCTGGCAACAAGCCCTGAAACACGAAATTGAAGTTCTCTCACTAAAAGGGAAAATAGGTAAACACCCATAATAAACCTTCATCGGGCGGATATGTTTTAGAACTCCTTCAAACTCTAAAATATAAATCAGTCTTAGAATTTTTAGAGATAAGAAATTCCAAATGACTAATAAACACACTAAAGATGCTTATCTCCCCTAAAAACCAAAGAAATGAAAACTGAAGCAATTAGATACCATTATACCATTTTTATCCAACAGACTGAGAAATAGTAAAAAGACTGATAATACCAATGGGAGATGAGTATGGAAAAATTGGGACTCTCAAACACTGCTGCCCAGATTTGAAGTGCTATTTTGCTGTACCAATAGACATTTAGCAGAATCTAGTAAAAGTGATGATGTGCATGGCCTGTAGCTCAGCAATTCTAATTCAGGGTATGTATTCCAGACCCCAGGAAAAACCTGTGCTCAAGGAAATGTGGTGATGGTTACAAGGATACAAATAATACGTGGCAGCATTATTTGTAATAGGAAAAAAAAAAAAAACCTGGAAATATCCTAAATGTTCAGCAATAGGATGATGGCTAATTTGTCATATGCACGTACTCAAAAGTATAAAACAGTAAAACTAAATGAACTAGAACCACAAACATCAACATAGATAAATCCTGAAAACAACAGTGAGAGATGGAAACTTCAGAATGTCACATACAGTATGCTATTTATTGAATACAAAAACACAAGAGGATACTATATATTGTTTTGAAAAACTAAACATATAATATAAAAATATAAAATGGGAAGAAACCCATCAACTTCAGGGTAGTGATTACCTTTAGGGAGGGAGGAGAGAGAATAGGATTGGGAAGGGGAATAAAGGGAGTTTAACTATAACTGCAATTTCAGTTATAAAAATTTCCTAATCTAACATTTGTATGCTATTTATTTTTTGCTATTTATTGTATCCTTCAATATTTTCTGCACATTTATATACATACAATGGAATATTACTCAGCTATGAAAAGGAATGAAATTCTGATACATGCTACAACATGGATGATCTTGAGGACATTAAGTGAAATAAGCCAGTCATAAAAGGACACATATTGTATAATCCCACTTCTATATAGTACCTAGAATAGGCAAATTCATAAAGACAGAAAGGAGAATAGAGGTTACCAGAGCTGGGGGTAGGAAGAATGAGGAGTTATTGTTTAATGGGTAGAGATTTTCTGTTTAGGATGATAAGGAAGTTCTAGAGATGGGTGGTGCCAATGGTTGCACAACAATGTGAATGTACTTAATGCTACTGAATTACACACTTAAAAATAGTTACAATGGTTTTATGTTTTATATATATATAAAAAAACATTTTTTTTGGTTTTATATAACATTTTTTATAACATATAACATATGTTACATTTTATATAACTTTTTTTTGGTATTTTTTTGGTATATATATTTTTTGGTATATATTTTTGGTATTTTTTTGGTATATATATATATTTTGGTATATATATATTTTTGGTATTTTTTTGGTATATATATAACATATTTTTTTGGTTTATAATGGTTTTATGTTATATATATGTATAAAACATAACTTTTTTTATGTGTGTGCCTATATATATATATAGACACACACACAAAAAATTAAAAACCTATAAGTCAGTTCCTGCCCTTTGGGCAACCACTCCAAGCATGGCAGAGAAGTATGATATATCCATATCTGTGCTGGCAGTTGTACAGAAGTTGGTGGAGAGGCAAAGAGGTGGCGGTTGCTGGCATTTCTTTTTTTTTTTTTTTTTTTTTTTTTTTTTTTTTTTTTTTTAGAGCTGTAGTAAGAGGATGAAACCAAAGTTTAGGGTTTGGCATCTAAAGACTAGAAACTTTGTATTTTATTGCTTCTTGAAATACTAGCTTTTCCTGCCCTCTAGCCAACAGGAGACCAGGGCCAGCTGGGCCTTCTTGTTTTTGAGCAAGGTCTACTTCTTTCACTTCCCCTGGGCCTACCTCCCCAGGGGAGGTGTGACTTGATTCAATTTCCTGAGAATCTGGGTTGTAGTGAAAGGATGCCAGAAGGTGGCAGCAAAAGACCACCTAGTGGAAAAGACCTTATGCTTTCTTCTCTCCACTCTCCTGGGCATCTGGCAGAAGTTGGCTTTGATTGCCAGGATCCCCACCTCAATTCAAGATGAAGCCTAGTGTAGTAGCACCATGCCTGGGGCCAAGAGAGACACACCAAGCACAAGGTAATCAAGAGGCAGTAATTCAAGAGAGGGTGCTTCCAAAGGCAGGGGAAGGATAGGAAAAGATATAGGTGAACCTGGCCAGTTAAACTCAATGGAACTTCCTATATTTGAGGCTCTGTGGATCCAAAGCTGGATAAAGCAATCTCTTTCCTTGAGACATAGTCTAGTAAGAGAGAAAAACTATATGCACTTACTTGAGGAAAAACAAAAGACCAAGGCCCAAGGTTTTTGGAATGAGCCCATGTTGGGTATTTTCTTTTCCCCTCCAGATCTACTTTTTCTACCCTTTTCCTTACCTCTCCCTGTCCAGAGATGCTGATCTGTATAGATTGGAAGCCAGAAGATAAAGGCACCTGTGAAAATGTTGGCAAGATCACAAGGAAATTGGTACATATGCTCAGGCTTTTACTCCCAGGACTCCCTCTTCTGATGTTGCCTTGGCCTGGCCCTGTTGCGGAAGATCTGTTCCTCTCCATGGGCCTGCTCTACAGGATTCTCTCTCATTCTAGTTTCCAGCAACCATTCCTTCCCCTTATCTCTTCTAGCCTAGTAGTAGTAGTAGCCGCTTCTAGTCTTGGGTTCCTGCACTCTCTTGTAGTCCTCTTCACCCCACCTATGCTTTAATTAAACCCTTTGTAAATAAACCCTCCTTAAATGATCCTACTTTGTGTATGCCATCTGTTTCCTGTTGGGATCCTGCCTGATACAACACCTGGCTAAATTATATTCATCCTCTATAACTAAGCTCATATAAAGACAAGGAATAGCAAGGAGTGGTTTACATGAAGGCTGTGGCATGTTTTCATAGAGGACTATGAGTAATTTAGTACCACCAGGAAAAAAGTTATAAGACTAGACATGGCAGTTCAGTTGAAGGTGACAAGGAGTTAATATGAGACACGAGGTTCTCTTGATCTGGCACCTTAGCATCTTAAACTTACATCTGAGGGATAAAAGCAGTTCTTAAAGGACGCTGATTAGTTAAGTGGTTTAGAATCTTGAATATAACTTCTACCCAACATAGAGATTTAAGACAGTGGTTAAGGCATAAAGTTAGCAACATGGAAACCAGTTAGGAAAAATTTACCACAACTTAAAGAGATGGCAATTTGAACCAGATTTTTTTTTTTTTTAAGTTTTAAGCTCAGGGGTACATGTGCACAATATGCAGGTTTGTTACATAGGTAAATATGTGTCATGGGGTTTGTTGTACACATTATTTCATCAGCCAGGTATTAAGCCTGGTATCCATTAGTTATTTTTCCTGACACTCTTCTTCCTCCCACCTTGCATCCTCCAACAGGCCCCAGTGTGTATAGTTCCCCTCTATGTGTCCACATTGAACCAGATTCATGGTACTTGGGATGCATATGATAAATCTTCAGAAGGTAAAACATCAATAGACGTGGATATTGAAATATTAGGGATGTCAAGGAATAAAATAAAACCACCAGAGGTTTAAAAATTACAAAATTGAGTGCTATGGTTTGAATGTTTCCTCTAAAACTCATGTTGAAATTTAACTGTCATTGCAACAGTATTAAAATATAGGACCTTTAAGAGGTAAGACCTTTGGCCGGGCACGGTGGCTCACGCCTGTCATCCCAGCACTTTGGGAGGCTGAGGCGGGCGGATCACCTGAGGTCGGGAGTTCGAGACCACCCTGACCAACATGGAGAAACTCCGTCTCTACTAAAAAAATACAAAATTAGCTGGGCATGGTGGCATGTGCCTGTAATCCCAGCTACTCAGGAGGCTGAGGCAGGAGAATCCCTTGAACCTGGGAGGCAGAGGTTGCTGTGAGCCAAGATTGCACCATTGCACTCCAGTCTAGGCAACAAGAGTGAAGTGAAACTCCATAAAAAAAAAAAAAAAAAAAAAAACAGAGGTAAGACCTTTAAGAGGGGATTAGTTGATGAGGACTTCTTCCTCATTAATTGATTAATGCCATTATAACAGGAGTGGACTAGGTAGCCCAAGGGTTTGGCCCTCTTTTTCTCACTGTATCTTGTGCACTCTCACCTTCTCTCACCATGTGATGCCTTCCACCATGGGATGATGCAACAAGAAGGATTTTGCTATAGGCGGACCCTGAATCTTGGACTTCCCAGCCTCCAGAACCATGAGCCAAATTTATTTTGTTTATAAATTGTCCAGTCTCAGGTATTCTGTTCTAGTAACACAAAATGGACTAAGACATTTAGTCGATTAACTTCCTACGCAAAGGAAAGCATGCCTTTGAAGAAATGCACTGATTTCTTCACTGAGAGAAAAAAAATAGTTTTTAAATACTAGAAAGCAGGTTTCATAATGGTTATACTAATTGAGGATTAAAAACTAGCACTCTGGATAACACAGAATGAATCCATAGATCTGACAAGGTTGGTTTACTCAATTCCTATTATTCATTGGCAAGGAAACCATCATCAGTTAGGTCCAGTCAGTGTTTGGCTTACCAGGGGCACTCAAACAGTGTGGTTTTAGTTTTTTGAAAAGAAAAATACTTCAGCTGGTTATAGACAGTTGTAATGACACACAACATTTAGTTTTGGTATTTCCTAGGCAAGTGCTGCTGTACTTAAAACATCTTCCTTTGGTAATGAGGGCACTGGGGAGGAGGACATGGGGAAGGGAAGGTGATGAAAGCATTGAAGATCCTCATGCCTTCCATGATGAGTCGAATAAGAATACCATTGACTGTGGTCCTGAATACCACCCCCCCACCCCCCAAAAAAAAGGTTACGGGTAGGCAGGTGATGATAAAGCAAATCAGACATCTTGGCCATAGTGAATTTGAAATACCAGTCAGATAGACAAGTCTGCAATACAGAAGCTCTAAAGAAGGGCTTGAGGTACAGCTCTGGCAGCCAGCATTGCTCCAGAAGAGCATGAAGAAAGGCAGTGGGCAAGGAAAGACTGTGATGGTTAATTTCACATGTCAACTTGGCTGGGCAAACAATGCCCAGATATTCAGTCAGACATTATTCTGGATGTTTCTTTGAAGGTGTTTTTGGATGAGATTAACATTTAAATTGGTAGACTTTCCCTCCCTAATGTGAGTGTGCCTCATCCAATCAGCTGAAGGCCTGAATTGAAGAAAAGACCGACTCCCCCCATGCAAAGAGGATCTGGCCAGCCGATGGTCTTCTGACTTGAATTGCAACATCAGCTCTTCCCTGGGTTTCCAGTCTGAAGGAATTCAGACCTGAACTGTAGATTTTGGGCTTGCCAGCCTCCATAATCACATGAGTCTATTCCTTAAGTGGCTCTATATATACACACATCCTACTGGTTCTGTTTCTCTGAAGAACACTGACTAACACAGACATCTATCCCTCAGCCTTTTACTACTTACATTAAAGTATGAAAATAACTATTTTCAGGTAGAATGAAAACATCTTTCCTTTCCTGACAGGAATAGAGATCCTTCACAGCAGGACACAGATATTGGTCAAGCTTATACCACCCACCCCTAACCCTGGCCCTCATCCAGCATATGGGGAACGAGTTTTCTGTTGCTTATAGTTTAACTCTAGTGATACTGACACTAGATAATGACTCTGGTGATAGGACTATTAAGGCTCCTCCTGACTGACCATCGGACTTCTTCTAAGGGAAAAAAAAGAGACACTATCTCTAAAGGGATTGATGAAAGAAAATAGGGCCAGCTTCTTCATATCTTGTCCCTGAAAAGGTAAAGCATAGTTCTGGGTGCTGTCCTCTTGAGGAGAAGTTTTAGCATCTCCAGACTCACTCCGTTTCATAAGGCTGAAAAGAAACCCTGAGTGGGTGCCTGCTTGAGAACCACTGACCTAGGATACTTCTTCCCAAACTCTAACATGCATATGAATCACTTGGGGACCCTGTTACAAAGCAGATTCTGATTCAGTAAGTCCTGAGTAGGGTCTGAGCATCTACATTTCTAGGAACCTCCAGAGTTATGCCTATCCTGTCAGTTCATGGTCCCCAGTTTAGTAGCAAAGTTCTAAAGAGCAGGAGGTTACAAATGTGTAATTGACTTCTTTACAAAAATCAGGGTAACTTTTTGAAGAATTAGGCAACAAGCTTCACGTGGCCCAATGGAAGGCTCTGAGTAATAATTATTCTCTTGATAGTTGTCTTCTGTGCACACATTTATTTTGGGGGACCTTGCAGGTAAGAGTCATTTGTTAAGGACTAGTCTCTTGTCCATCAGGAGGGAGAAGGGGAGATAAGGTATGTCAGCAATTCCTCGTGTGTCTTGTCTTCGTAAAGTTTTTTTTTTTTTTTTTTTTTTTTTTTTTTTTGTTGAGACCGAGTCTTGCTCTGTTGCCCAGGCTGGAGTGCAGTGGCGCGATCTCGGCTCACTGCAACCTTTGCCTCCCAGGTTCAAGCAATTCTCCTGCCTCAGCCTCCCGAGTAGCTGGAATTACAGGCACCCACCACCACGCCTGGCTAACTTTTGTATTTTTAGTAGAGACGGAGTTTCACCATGTTGGCCAGGCTGGTCTCAAACACCTGACCTCATGATCCGCCCGCCTCAGCCTCCCAAAGTGCTGGGATCACAAGCGTGAGCCGCCGCGCCCAGCCCTGAAGTAATTTTTACAGGTTTAAAACTACGTACACAGAGGCTTGGCTATTATGTGCTTGGCCTCACCCTCTTTGACCAGCACTAGATATTGCTCTCAATCAGGGTCTCTGCAAGTTAAACAAACTGATTGTGAAAAATTACAGTTAGCAAGTACCATTTATGGTGAATTCCCCTCCTCCTGGCTCAACATCTAAATGTAAACATACCTCTATTATTTTCCATCAGTACTGTCACTGACAGGAATAGAACCCCACAACCATTATCCAATTACATTTCTTTTTCTTGCTAATGAGTTTGCACTAGCAGCAACGGTCTACCCAGGATCCAACTTATATCCCTGGTTCCATTAATACCAGATTCAACTTCCATTATGTGTGAAGTCACCTTTCCAAGCTACAGGCTTGCTTACTGCTTGTGGGATGTTGGGAACTTAGGAGACTGGATGTTTTGAACCCACCTCCAGTGAAATGTTCTATTGGGATGGATATGATTTGGCGCACTGTGGAACGTGCTCCAGGAGAGGGATCCACTCACCTGAAACTCCACATTTTTATGAAGAAGTGGAGAGGAGAGAGGGAATACCCAACCAGTCTTGTAAATATCAATTAAAAGTTCTTGAGCTCACAGAGTCAGAAAAACATATTTCTGATAGGAGGAACATGCCATTCTCAAACATCAGGCAGGCAGGGAAGTTTGCACACCCATGCCAGAACCAGGCAGGGAAACAGCATTTCCTAAGCTACCTATGGTAGTAGGGAGGGGAGCTACTTACAGTGGGTGAGTGGGTGAGTGGGTGAGTGAGTGGGTGGGTGGGTGGGTGAGTGGGTGGATGGGTGGGTGGGTGTGCAAAGGGAGCTATCTATAGGGGTGGGGCAACCTGGGCTGTCGCCTCTAAAAATTATTTTAAGAGGTCCACAGTGTAGACACAAGCTCTGTGGGATGGTATAATTAATCCATAAGTAATTAAAGAACATGAGCCTAAGGTAGGTAGCTTCTTAAACCAAAACACAGTGGGGCAGGGTGGAAACCAAATGAAAAAAGAATTGAAAGAAAATAAGACTAAGAAAAACCAACACCAGGCCCGGCACAGTGGCTCACGCCGGTAATCCCAGCACTTTGGGAGGCCGAGGCGGGCGGATCACAAGGTCAGGAAATCGAGACCATCCAGGCTAACACAGTGAAACCCTGTCTCTACTAAAAATAGAAAAAATTAGCCGGGCGTGGTAGCGGGCGCCTGTAGTCCCAGCTACTGGGGAGGCTGAAGCAGGAGAATGGCGTGAACACGGGAGGCGGAGCTTGCAGCGAGCCGACATAGCGCCACTGTACTCCAGCCTGGGCCACAGAGCGAAACTCCGTCTCAAAAAAAAAAAAAGAAAGAAAAGAAAAGATAAGAAAAAAGAAAAGAAAAGAAAAACCAACACCTGTCATGTCTTGACTTTAGGAATCAGACATAAGCGAGTGGAGAATCTTAGTTCTGTCCATTCGAAACCAATTCAGCAGTCAATTAAAGCTTTAGAGATAGCACAGACACATCTAGAAAGAGTCAGAATCTAACAGAACATGAACCAACTCAAGAAAACCCAGAAACTATTAGAGTCCAGGTTGATACCATAAGAAAAGAAACAAGGTGGCTCTAAACTGGAGAGAATGCTGTACCCAGCGCTGCCCCAACTTGGGAGAAGGTTGACCAACTGATCTTATTTTAAAACATAGGAGTAAATATTTGATAGACTTGGAAAACACACAGAAAGTAAGCACTAGAGGTAAGGTAAAATTATCCCAAATCCCTCAACGCAAAGAGAATTTGTGTTAGATTCCTTCTGCTCTTTTGCTTAGGCACATTATTGTCTCTTTTTAAAGATTGGGATTATGATATATAACTGTATCATGCAGTACTATTTGAATTCTAAAACTTTTGTGAAGTATCAAATAATTAAAATTGAACATAGACTGCAAGACTTATACTGAAAATAAACAGGTTTTTCTTCCATGCTCCACCTTAACATTTCATAAGTTTACTTATTATAGAGGATATTAGCACTCTTATACAATGCCAGTTTCTCTCTCTTTTAATATTATATAAGTTTCTGGTTAAACCAGTATTTAATATTTACCTTTATGATTACTATGAGTCACTGCTAAGCCAAGTGGTACATATGATTATGAGTCCTTGTTGATATTCTTCTACCTCATTCCTGGAATTTGCCTGGCTTTTCTTCTTTTTTATCATCAGTTATATATTTATATAGGTTCAAAGGAAATAATTTGGAAATTCAACATGTCTTACAAGACTTACAATTTAGTTATCAGTCATTAGTGGAGAAAAACCTTTTTGAACTAAAAAACACTACTATTATATTGCTTCAGTTTTGTGTATTGAAACAGATGCCTATACGTTCTCAATTCTTTCCAGAATTGCCAAGTCCCCAAAAATATTATTTGATGATGTATTATACACACTTCACAGCCCCATTTCTCTTATACTACATGTCCAGAAGTAGACATGTTTTCAGGAGATATTGATGATGTGCCCTTTGTCAATGGGACAGAGGAAGAGAAGGAAGTAAGGAAAGGCGGGTCTTTTTCTTGCTTGGCATTCATTTTCAAAATTTCTTCTTTCTGAGAGATTTCTTTTCCAACGAGACTTACATACATGTTCTGAGCAATAGTCCTAAGTCCCCAAGTGGAGATGTCTGCTCATTACTGAGTATTGGGTCAATGGCACCTCCTTGAGTATACCAGTATTTTCTGGATTTTCCTTAACAGCTTCAGAATCCAAGTTACAAAACACTAAGAAAATCTGAAGCCTTTTTGTGCATTTTTGTGCATCCGCCTCAAATGAATCTTCAATTTTTGAATTACACTAGTGATTGCCTGATTCACTTTTTGCTTTACGTCCAGCATAATCATTTTTAATTTGTAACCTTTTTTCCAAACTCTTCATCTCTGCGACTTGCAAATGTCTAGACATTCCCTTTTATCCCATACTGTGACATCAATACTGTTCCCTTTTTCCCCTTTCACTTTCTTTCAAGATTGGCTGGAGTTGCATGGTTTTCTCTTCCTTCTTCCCTTCATTTTGCAGTCTTCCAATCTGATCTTAAAGCAGAAGCTGCATAATTTCCTATGGACCAAGACAATCTTTTCATGTACACTAAAAGGACAGTAAACCTCGGGATATTTTGCATGTTTGGATATGTATCTGTCATATTTGAGTACTAAAGCCATGGTCACATGTATTGCAAGGAAGTAGAATACCCTTTTTTTCCTATTTTCTACTGAAGATATTAAAGTCATTGCAATCTATGTCTTGTTTTCCACAAAAAAAAATATGAGTTTTTAATATCGTCGTACTGAGGACAGCATCTTGAAATATTCTTTTTCTCAGCAGAAGTATTACAAGGCTCTGGATGAAAATTGGGAATCCGGGAAGGCCATGAAACAAGGAGGGCATTAGGTGCAGAAGGGGTGGTGCCCAGGGGAAAGGCTGGGAATCAAGAAGGTGCTACACCTCTGAGAAAAGTAGTAGAGATGGTAAGGATAGAAGCTGTTGCAGCATTGCTCAGAGCATCCAGTTGTCACGCAGGGGGACAGTGCTGTCCAGAGGCCCCAGCATGGGTGTCAACTGTGGGGTTGGGTGCAGAAACCATTTCATAGAAGGGATGAAAAACTAGCTGCCTCAGCTATAGGACTTGCCAGCATGGGAAACTCACCGACAAATGCCTTTTTTGTCTTATTTTTCATTACCTCACTTTCCTTCTATTATTAATTCTTTAGGTTCTATAATAGAACTCTAAAACTCTTAAGAATGCTACTTTCTACATAATCAAAATCTAATATTTTATCATAGGGGAAAAAATCCATGACTGGGCAATTATTTTGATTTTTTAAATTTTGATTTATTTGATATGACCCCAGAAGTCCAGGCAACAAAAGCAAAAATAGACAAATGAGACTGTATCAAATTTTAAAAGCCTCTGCAGAGCAAAGGAAACTGAGTGAAGAGATAATCTATGAAATGGGAGAAAATATTTGCAAACCACACCTCTTATAAGGAGTTAATATCCATAATATATAAAGAAATAGATTCAATACCAATAAAATAAATAACCCAATTTAAAAATAGGTAAAGGACTTGGATAGACATTTCTCCAAAGAAGATATTCTAAGGGACAACAGGTATACAAAAAAGTGTTCAACCCCACTAGGAAAATGCCAATTACCAATACTTAGGAAAATGCAAATTAAAACCCTAATGAGCTATCATCTCATACCCCTTAGGATGGTTATTGCCAAAAAGACAAAAGAGCAAGTGTTAGTGAGGATGTGGAGAAAAGGGAACCCTTGTACACTAAGAATGTAAGTTAGTACATCCATTATGAAAAATAGTATAGGGTTTTCTCTAAAAAAAAAACTAAGACTAGAATTACTATATCATCCAAAAATCCCACTTCTGAGTCCATATCCAAAAACTGAAGTCACTATGTTGAAGAGATACCTTCACTCCCATGTTCAATGCAGCATTATTCACAATAGCCAAGATATGGAATCAACCTAAGTGTCTATCAACAGATGAATGGATTTTTAAAATGTGGTACATATACACAATGGAATACTATTTGGCCCTTACAAGGAAGGTAATTCTGTCATTTATAACAACATGGATGAATCTGGAGAACGTTATGCTGACTGAAACAAGCCAGGCACAGAAAGAAAAATACTAGGCCGGGCGCGGTGGCTCAAGCCTGTAATCCCAGCACTTTGGGAGGCCGAGACGGGTGGATCACGAGGTCAGGAGATCGAGACCATCCTGGCGAACACCGTGAAACCCCGTCTCTACTAAAAAAATACAAAAAACTAGCCGGGCGAGGTGGCGGGCGCCTGTAGTCCCAGCTACTCGGGAGGCTGAGGCAGGAGAATGGCGTAAACCTGGGAGGCGGAGCTTGCAGTGAGCTGAGATCCGGCCACTGCACTCCAGCCCGGGCTACAGAGGGAGACTCTGTCTCAAAAAAAAAAAAAAAAAGAAAAATACTACATGATCTCAATTCCACGTGTAGCCTAAGGAAGTTGAACTCCTAGAAGTATAGAGTACAATGGTGGTTACCAGAGGCTGGGAGAAGTGAAAGAGAGATGGGAAGATGTTGGTTAAAGGGTACAAAAATTCCAGTTAGGCAAGAAGAATCAGGTTGAGATCTATTATGTAAAAGTGATAGATGTGAGGTGATGGACATGTTAGCTTGATTTAAGTGTATCAAAGTGATATCTATACTTCCATGTCTACTGTAGCACTATTCACAATACCCAAGGTATGTAATCAATGAAATATTCATCAACAGATGAATGGATAAAGAATGTGGTATATATACACAATGGAATATTATTCAGTCATAAAAGAGAATGAACTGGATGGAACTGGAGTGCATTATGTTAAGTGAAATAAACCAGACACTGAAAGACAAATACTGCATGTTCTCATATTTTGAAGCTAAAATAGGACATCTCATGGAGGTAGAAAGTAGAATGGTGATTACCAGAAGCTGGGAAGGGAAGAAGGATGGTAGAGGATGAAGAGAAATTGGTTAAAGGGTATAAAAATACAGTTAGATAGAAGGTATAAGATCTAGTATTTGATGATACAGTAGGAAAACTATAGTTAATGATAATGTACTGTATATTACAAAATAGCTAGAAAAGAAGAATTATAATGGTCCCAACACAAAGAAAAGATAAATATTTGAGGTGATGGATATCCCAATTATGCTGATGGATCATTATACATTGCGGACAGGTATCAAAATATCACATGTACCCCCCAAAATATATGCCAATTAAAAATGATGGTTTTTTTTTTTTTTTTTTGAGACGGAGTCTCGCTCTGTCGCCCAGGCTGGAGTGCAGTGGCCGGATCTCAGCTCACTGCAAGCTCCGCCTCCCGGGTTCACGCCATTCTCCGGCCTCAGCCTCCCGAGTAGCTGGGACTACAGGCGCCCGCCACCTCGCCCGGCTAGTTTTTTGTATTTCTTAATAGAGACGGGGTTTCACCGTGTTAGCCAGGATGGTTTCGATCTCCTGACCTCGTGATCCGCACGTCTCGGCCTCCCAAAGTGCTGGGATTACAGGCTTGAGCCACCGCGCCCGGCCTAAAATGATGTTTAATTGTAATTTATGCATATCTTGTTAAGATTTTAAAGACCAAAAACACCCTTCAGTGTTAAACTCAAGAGACTTTTCATTATTTTAATGCAATTCAATTGTATTAAAAGGAAAGCCATTAAGTATCCACTATGTGTAAAGAATTATGCTCCCAGTGCAAGAGATACAGAGATGAATAAGGCATAGTCCTGGCCTGAGAAGGGTCTTTCATGTTACTCTCAACAAGCAAATGAGTAACCTATCAAACGAAAGATCTATAATAATCATAATGTTGTATTCCAGCAAATGATTACCAAAAATATTTTTCATGATTTATGGTGAAAAAGCTATGTTTTTTAAAAAGCTGGCAGAAAATACTTAACGATTTAGAAGTATGCTGCAGGAAGTACACCTTCAACTTATTACAGATCTCCACAGAGTAACAGAGGTTCTGGGGGGAAAGAAAGGCATAACCTTCCAACAATCAATAAATTTCAGAGTTAAAGTTATCATTTTTAGAAAGCAATGCATGGCCTAATGCAGTTTACTTTACATCCAAAAATTAGCTTGACTTAATCATTGTATCATGTATACATATATCAAAACATCATGCTGTGCCCTGTAAACATACACAATTATCAATTAAATAAAAGTTTTAAAAAATGATTGCAAAAAATCTAGTGTTTTGTTTTCTTGGAGCCACCTCTCCTGCAGCCCTCAGTTTTTCTTTCGCAGCTCACTGGATGTTGATCTGATAAGGTAATGCAAGCTTGTTAGAGTCCCACCAACTGTCATATCAATAGGTTTTCTCTAGGAATTTTGCTTTTGGAGATGTTGAGCAAGTCCTATCTCCAGTGCGGGATGGAAAGGAAGAGAAAAAAGCCCAATGGCCAGCATCATTAGGGTGAGCTTGAGAAAGGATTGTGAGTGTCCCCATTCGATTAGGAGTATCTTCATTTCATCATTCCCCTCAATGTGGCAGGTGAGGGATCAACTCCTATTGTGTTTAATGCCCTGAAATTTAGAGCTTCTGTGGTACCATGTTTCCTCAAAACAAGCCTCCAGATTCCAGTGCCATTCTGGGATAAGTGCTCTCCAGGATTCATAGGAGAGGGAAAGGGGGCTGGGAGATTAATGAGTTCATTATACAGACTTTTTAAACAACTCCTTTATTTTGGCCACTACTGAAACTAGGCCGCATAAAACTTAGAAACTAGGCCTCATAAAAAAAGAACTTAAAAAAATTAACACCAGGTGGCTCTGGATAGGGTCCCACCCTGCCTCGATAGGGTCCCACCCTGATAGGGTCCCACCCTGCCAATTCCGGGAAACAACCTCATGGGGTCCCACCCTGCCAATTCCGGGGGTCCCACCCTGCCTCGAAGTTCCCGGAATCAACAACTCCAGGAAAAAAACCTCATAAGGTCCTGCTCTAACCAATTAGAACAAGACACCTTGCTCAGGCCATAGACAGACCCAATTACCACGCGCCTAAAGCTTTGTTTGAATTTCGCGCCCTAAGCTGTGTTTGAACTTGTGTTTGCCTATATAAACAGCCTGTAACAAGCAGTTGGGGTCCCAGGGCCAACTTAGAGCTTGGGACCCTAGCGCGCTAGTAATAAATAACTCTCTGCTGTGAATCTCGTGTCGGTGATCCTTCGCGGTGACCCCTGCCCAGGAGGGAATCGACAGTTCGGTTCCAACATTTGGTGCATTGGCCAGGAAGTGGGGTCGTCTGAGGACCCCCGACCCATCCAGCGGAGACCCATCTGGCCCGGGCCACGGACTGCTGACTGAACGGACCCACCAGGTACTTTCGTTTTGTTCTGTCTGTCTTGCCGGCTAACTCTGAACTCTGGGAAGTACTCCTTCAGAATTAAGTGGGGAAGGGGGACAGACGTGTCCGGCACCTTCCCACTTACGCCCCGGGGGACGCCCTGGCGGTAGTCTGGGAGAAGGCTGACGACTCAGTCAGCCTCCTTAAATCTGTAGGCAGGTCGCTCCTGCCGTCTGAGTATTTTATGATCTTGTGGCGCCACTCTCTGGCCGCGCGGCTTCTCCTTACTTGTCTGGTCTTTGTTTTTGTTACTTTCGTTTTGTCCTTGTTATACGTGGACGAAATAAGACAGACGCTGACGACTCCTTTGTCTCTGACCCTGACTCACTTCCCTGACGTTCGGGCTCGAGCCCACAACCTCTCCATAGAAGTCCGTAAGGGACAATGGCGAAAATTCTGCTCGTCCGAGTGGCCTACCCTCCATGTTGGGTGGCCCCGGGACGGAACATTTGACCTCCCAATTATCTTACAGGTTAAAGCAACAGTGATGGATCCTGGGCCACATGGACACCCAGACCAGGTGGCCTACAAAATTACTTGGGAGGATCTGGTCCGAAACCCTCCCTCTTGGGTGAAACCCTTCCTCCATTCCCCTTCCCCACCCCAGTCTACCCTTCTTGCGTTAGAAGCCCCCCCAAAAAAAAATCGGAAACCGGACCCGCATAAGCCAGTCCTCCCAGATGAATCCCAGAGGGATCTCCTCCTTCTGGACCCCCTGCCTCCTCCACCTCAAAACCCTCTTCTGAGACCTCCACCTTACGCTTCACCCTTCCCCTCTGTCTTGTCCCCAGCTCTTTCCTCTACCGCCTCGGCCCCTACCCTTTCTCCAACTTCTCCCTCGGCCCCTCCCTCCACCCCGTCTCCTTCTCCAGCCCCGCCCAACCTCACCCCTCGGATGCCGCCACCGACACCTCCTCGTCTCCGCTTGCAGCGGACTGAGGGCCCAGATGGCCCTTCCACTTGGCAATCCTCCCTTTTTCCCCTCCGTACTGTCAATCGCACGGTCCAGTACTGGCCCTTCTCTGCCTCTGACCTCTACAACTAGAAAACCCATAACCCTTCCTTTTCCCAAGACCCCCAGGCCCTAACCTCGTTAATAAAATCCATTCTCCTCACTCACCAGCCCACTTGGGATGATTGCCAGCAACTCTTGCAGGTCCTCCTAACCACTGAAGAAAGGCAGCAAGTCCTCCTGGAGGCCCGGAAAAATGTGCCAGGACCAGGAGGCCTCCCAACCCAACTTCCCAATAAAATAGACGAGGGATTTCCCCTCACCCGCCCAGACTGGGACTATGAAACGGCACCAGGTAAGGAGAGTCTCCGAATCTATCGCCAGGCTCTGTTGGCGGGTCTCAAAGGGGCAGGAAAGCGCCCCACAAATTTGGCCAAGGTAAGGACCATAACTCAGGAAAGGGATGAAAGCCCGGCAGCCTTCATGGAAAGGCTTCTGGAAGGGTTCCAAATATATACCCCATTAGACCCAGAGGCCCTAGAACATAAGGCTGCCGTAGCTATGGCATTCATAGACCAAGCTGCATTAAATATCAAAGGAAAACTCCAAAGACTAGATGGAATCCAAACCTATGGATTACAGGAATTGGTTAAGGAGGCAAAAAAAAGCGTAAAATAAGAGAGAAACCCCTGAGGAAAGGGAAGCCAGGTTAGCGAAGGAACAGATAGAGCGAGAGGATCGTAAGAACCGAGTGAAGGATAAGCATTTAACAAAAATCCTGGCGGCAGTTGTGAGAGAAAAAGGACCAGGGAGAGAGGGAGAGAAGTGGAGGCGGCCGGCTGGCCCCCGTGTCTTTGCATCATGGCAGCCACCGCTATGCTGGTCAAGGACTCTGCTAAGTTAACCCTTGGGCAGCCACTAACTGTTATTACCCCACATGCTCTAGAGGCCATAGTGCAGCAGCCCCCGGACCGGTGGATAACCAACGCACGCCTAACCCACTACCAGGCCCTCCTACTGGACACGGACCGCGTCCAGTTTGGCCCTCCGGTCACCCTAAACCCTGCTACGCTGCTGCTGGTACCAGAAGACCAACCAAGCCCACACGATTGTCGGCAAGTACTGGCTGAGACCCATGGAACACGGGAAGACCTTAAAGACCAAGAACTCCCAGACGCGGATCACACCTGGTACACAGATGGCAGCAGTTACCTTGACTCAGGTACCCGGAGGGCGGGAGCGGCGGTAGTAGATGGCCACAACACCATTTAAGCACAATCACTACCTCCTGGCACGTCTGCACAGAAGGCTGAGTTAATAGCACTAACCAAGGCCCTAGAGCTGTCCAAGGGAAAGAAAGCTAACATTTATACTGATAGCCGGTATGCCTTTGCAACGGCTCATACTCATGGAAGTATCTATGAAAGAAGAGGTCTCCTAACCTCAGAAGGAAAGGAAATCAAGAACAAAGTTGAAATAATTGCCTTATTAAAAGCCCTTTTTCTTCCTCAAGAAGTGGCTGTAATTCACTGCCCCGGGCATCAAAAAGGACAAGATCCAGTCGCAGTAAGAAACAGACAGGCCGACCAAGTGGCCAGGCAAGCCGCCATGGTGGAAGTACTAACCCTAGCCACAGAACCTGACGAAACCAGCCACATAACTATTAAACATACTTAAACCCCGGGAGACCAGGAAGAAGCAAAAGCCATAGGGGCTATAGAGAACAAAGACACTAAAAACTGAGAAAAAGGAGGAAAAATAGTCCTTCCCCAAAAGGAGGCCCTGGCAATGATCCAGCAGATGCATGCCTGGACACACTTGAGTAGTCGAAAAGCTAAAATTACTGATTGAAAAAACTGACTTTCTAATCCCAAAGGCAAGTACCCTCGTAGAACAAGTGACATCTGCCTGTAAGGTCTGTCAGCAGGTAAACGCTGGGGCTACCCGAGTGCCAGAAAGGAAACGAACTCGTGGTAATCGCCCAGGAGTCTATTGGGAAATAGACTTCACTGAAGTAAAACCTCACTATGCTGGATATAAGTACTTACTAGTGTTTATAGATATCTTTTCAGATGGGTAGAAGCCTACCCCACCCGGCAAGAAACGGCACACATAGTAGCCAAGAAAATTCTGGAAGAAATCTTTCCTAGATTCAGACTTCCCAACGTAATTAGGTCAGATAACGGGCCGGCCTCCGTTTCTCAGGTAAGTCAGGGGCTCGCCAGGATATTGGGGATTAATTGGAAATTACATTGTGCCTATAGACCCCAGAGCTCAGGACAGGTAGAAAAAATAAATAGAACAATAAAAGAGACCCTTACTAAATTGACCTTAGAGACTGGTTTAAAAGATTGGAGACGCCTCCTATCCTTAGCTCTGTTAAGGGCCCGAAATACGCCTAACCGTTTTAGGCTCACTCCATATGAAATCCTCTACAGAGGACCTCCCCCTTTGTCAACCTTGCTTAACTCCTTCTCCCCCTCCGATCCTAAAACTGACCTACAGGCTCGGCTAAAAGGATTCCAAGCAGTACAGGCCCAAATCTGGGCCCCCTTGGCAGAACTGTACCAACCAGGACATCCACAGACCAGTCACCCCTTCCAGGTGGGAGACTCTGTCTACGTTAGACGGCACCGCACTCAAGGACTAGAGCCTCGGTGGAAAGGACCCTACATTGTTCTCCTGACCACGCCCACAGCCATAAAGGTTGACGGAATCTCCACTTGGATCCACGCATCCCATGCCAAGGCTGCTCCAGAGACGTCCGGACCAACACCACTTGAGACATGGAAACTCCGACGCTCCGCAGACCCGCTCAAGATAAGACTCTCTCGTATCTAACTCCTTGCTTATTGTTTGCCCTTCTTCCCTGCGCCATCTCTAGTGTAGTTTTTGACGCTAACCCCCACCGGCCATTTAGCCTGACCTGACAGATAATTAATTTTAATAATCAAGAGGTCTTAAATAAGACCTCCGAGAATACTCCTATAAAGACTTGGTTTCCAGACCTCTATTTCAACCTAAAAAAAAAAAAATAGCAGGAAAGATAAAAAACACAGGCCCCCGGTTTACTGGTCCCACAGGAGTCCTATTAAGGACTCCTCAGGATGGACAAGAATGGAAAGGACAGGCTAGAAAGGTGTCCATCAGCCGGAACAGGTTTTATGCCTGTCCCGGATTCAGGACAGGACAAATAAGAAAAACTTGTGAAAATCTGACTCACTTGTATTGCAAAAGCTGGTCCTGTGTGACTACTAATAATAGAAAGTAAAAATAGGCCACAAAACCTTGGTATATAACCATGTCCTTTGTCCAGCCCTGTACCACAACCCGATATTCGGAAAATTGCAACCTGGTTCGCATCAAGTTTGAAGATGCGGCAAAATCTGATAACAGATAGATAACAACAAGGTTAATATAGGGTCTCTATTTATACCAGCACAACCCACCTAAAATTCCCCTCCAAATCAGACTATTAGTCAATCCAGACACTGCCCCTGTTGCAGTAAGGCCAAACCAGGTTTTATTAGAAGCTAGGAAGCCCCCGGTTTCCATATCGGAGAAGCCCCAACTAAAAGCTCCTCAAAGCACCTCCCCGCCCTTAATCTCCCTCACCCTCGCCGACATGTTAGGAATTAAGGTAGCGGCTAGAGTTGAGACCGGGACAGCAGCCCTAGTGCATGGTAACCATCATCTGCAACAACTTAGAGTAGCCATAGATGAAGACCTTAGAGCCATAGAACAATCTATCACAAAACTTAAAGAGTCCTTGACTTCTCTGTCTGCAGTTATATTACAAAACCGATAAGGACTAGAAATTGTCTTTCTGAAAGAGGGCAGGCTCTGTGCAGCCCTGAAAGAGCAATGTTGTTTTTATGCAGATCATTCAAGAATAGTTAAAGATTCTATGGCAAAACTAAGAAAAAGATTAGACAAGAGAAAAAAAGAGAGAAAATCTCAACAAAGTTAGTTTAAAAATTGGTACAACCAATCCCCTTGGCTTAACACCCTAATCTCCACCATCTTAGGACCCCTCATCCTGCTCACGCTCATCCTGACTTTCGGGCCATGCATACTCAACCGCTTACTCACCCTTATTAAAAATAGATTAAACATAGTACATGCTATGGTTCTGACCCTACAATACCAGACCCTCACGACTGAAGAAGAGGCTCAAGATTGAGCCTCTGACACAAAAAGAGGAGGGAATGAAACTAGGCCGCATAAAACTTAGAAACTAGGCCTCATAAAAAAAGAACTTAAAAAAATTAACACCAGGTGGCTCTGGATAGGGTCCCACCCTGCCTCGATAGGGTCCCACCCTGATAGGGTCCCACCCTGCCAATTCCGGGAAACAACCTCATGGGGTCCCACCCTGCCAATTCCGGGGGTCCCACCCTGCCTCGAAGTTCCCGGAATCAACAACTCCAGGAAAAAAACCTCATAAGGTCCTGCTCTAACCAATTAGAACAAGACACCTTGCTCAGGCCATAGACAGACCCAATTACCACGCGCCTAAAGCTTTGTTTGAATTTCGCGCCCTAAGCTGTGTTTGAACTTGTGTTTGCCTATATAAACAGCCTGTAACAAGCAGTCGGGGTCCCAGGGCCAACTTAGAGCTTGGGACCCTAGCGCGCTAGTAATAAATAACTCTCTGCTGTGAATCTCGTGTCGGTGATCCTTCGGGGCGACCCCTGCCCAGGAGGGAATCGACAGTTCGGTTCCAACACTACCTCATCTTCTGAGGTACAGTGTCTTGTCTGAAGCATTTTCTTGTCAGCAGACCAAATCAGAATACTTTTCATGGCATCCCTTCTGCCAACACCTGCTATTAGAAAGGAGACAGAAGAGCTGGTAACATTTCCCTCCTAGCTTTCAAAGATGTGTTGATATTTTTCCACTGTCGTCTCCTCTCCCATCTTCTGCCTGTTTCTTTACAGAACCAAATTAAAATGAGAAGCAGGAATTCCTTAAAAGTATTAACCCCCAAAGACAAACAGTTCCAATCCAATATGTTTAAGCATAAATCTACCCTTTTCCTTGGGTTCTGTGAGCTTTAACCTAGCAAAATTGTTTTAACTTAAATTTGTATTTTGGAATACAAACAGCTTGACGTTTTACTTCTCAAATCAGTATATTTACTGTTCCTCCCTCTTCCCCTCCCTTTTTTCCAACAACCTGATTGTTATTGATTACCTTGTCCTTCTTAGCTTTAATGGTATAAAATTAAATATAAATGCTATCATAGCAAACAATGTCACCCCTCAGCTATACAAGATGAGAAAATCAGCATATGTATAAACTCTGATAATATAGAAATGACCATTACTTCCCAGCATCCTTCTCCTTTTCATTCTAGGTTTACTGGTTACAAAATAGAATGTGAATGTCCAAATTTATTTGAAACAATCCTTCAAGCACATTTGATTTCGTAAGTTCTTTTACCATAGTTTTTTCAGTAATATTATCTGATTGAATTTAATGTTTAATCATTTCTAAGGAAAGGGCTCATTCCCTGAGATCTAGAATGCTCATTAAAATATATTTGTAGGTGCCGGGCGCGGTGGCTCACGCCTGTAATCCCAGCACTTTGGGAGGCCGAGGCGGGCGGATCACAAGGTCAGGAGATGGAGACCACGGTGAAACCCCGTCTCTACTAAAAATACAAAAAAAATTAGCCGGGCGCGGTTGTGGGCGCCTGTAGTCCCAGCTACTCGGGAGGCTGAGGCAGGAGAATGGCGTGAACCCGGGAGGCGGAGCTTGCAGTGAGCCGAGATCGCGCCACTGCACTCCAGCCTGGGCGATAGAGCGAGACTCCGTCTCAAAAAAAAAAAAAAAAAAAAAAAATATTTGTAGGTATTTCTTTTGTTCATATAAGGGCAAGCAAAGAACTCAAGAAAATAAAGCATCACCCAAGAATTTCATATGCAGCAACTACTCTTCAAGAAGTAGTGAATACTAAAGAATGAAGGCAATCTTTTTTTTTTTTTTTTCCTGTTTTTGAGACAGAGTCTCGCCTTGTCGCCCAGGCTGGAGTGCAGTGGCCTGATCTCGGCTCACTGCAAGCTCCGCATCCCAGGTTCACGCCATTCTCCTGTCTCAGCCTCCCAAGTAGCTGGGACTACAGGCGCCGCCACCACGCCCGGCTAATTTTTTGCATTTTTTTTTTTTTTTTTTAGTAGAGACGGGGTTTCACAGTGTTAGCCAGGATGGTTTTGATCTCCTGACCTCGTGATCCACCCGCCTCGGCCTCCCAAAGTGCTGGGATTACAGGCGTGAGCCACCGCGCCCAGCCGAAGGCAATCTTTTTATCCAGAAAGTTTTAAAACTAGAAGACCATACCATGACCTAGGGAGAGACAATTTCAATAAGATTATTACATTTTGATGATGAACATCCTATATCCAAAACCAAAATGAATCTTTGGGCAGTCAGGCAAAAGACTGTCATTCACAAGAGAAAGAGAAAAAATTTGAAGCTATAGATTAATGCTTAATTTGAAACCATTAAAAGTATGGAATGGTGGCCCAGAAGTAAAGGGATAAAAAGAATTTAAAAGGATGAGTGAGAAAAGAAATAGGGGAGCTCCAAAATATGCACAATTTCATTTCTTTCTTATTTTTCTTTCCTATTCCTTGCTGTAATTTCAGCAATGCCTACCTTCTTCTACATTTCCTCTTAATTTGTGTTTTTTCCTTCTATTTAAAGTGTGAGCTGGTAGAGCTCAGAAAATATCGGCCAGGCATGGTGGCTTATGCTTGTAATCCCAGCACTTTGGGAGGCTGAGGCAGGTGGATCACCTGAGGTCAGGAGTTTGAGACCAGCTAGTGCAACACAGTGAAACCCTGTCTCTACCAAAAATATAAAAAATTAGCCAGGTGTGGTGGCGCGTGCCTATAATCCCAGCTACTCGGGAGGCTGAGGCAGGAGAATTGCTTGAACCCAGGAGGCAGAGGTTGCAGTGAGCTGAGATCATGCCACTGCACTCCAGCCTGGACGAGAGAGTGAGACTCTGTCTCAAAAAAATCAGAAAAGAAAATATGGGTTTTCCTGGGTCAGTATATTTTCCGTGAGCTCTTATACATCTACTTTTGCTATTGTTTTAGAGAGACAATTGCTTTAAATTTTCTTTTTTAGGATAAAATATTTTAGTTTTTATTTTCTCCATGACAATATTTTTCTTGTATTAGTCTGCCACAAGGTATTTTCATACCACAAGGTATGAAAATCCTGTTTTTTTTTTTTTCCATCTCTAAACAGGTCATGTGCTATTTCCTTTTTTTTTTTTTTTTTTTTTTTTTTGAGAGGAAGTTTCACTCTGTCACCCAGACTGGAGTGCAGTGGCGTGATCTCAGCTCACTGCAACCTCTGCCTCCCAGGTTCAAGCAATTCTCCTGCCTCAGCCTCCCGAGTAGCTGGGATTACAGGCACATGCCACCATGACCAGCTAATTTTTATGTTTTTAGTAGAGATGGGGTTTCGCTATGTTGGCCAGGCTGGTCTTGAACTCCTGACCTCAAGTGATCTGCCCACCTCAGCCTCCCAAAGTGCTGGGATTATAGGTGTCAGCCACCATGGCTGGCCGCTGTTTCCTTTTTAATTACTCATCTTTAGTTCAGAAAAGCTTTTTCTGCCAGTCAAAGTCATTTGCAGATTTATGGTGGATGGATTAGGCCCCATTCTAAACAAGGAAAATTTTATCCAATGGATATAGACTTAGCATAAGGAACACCTCTATGACTACCTCTTCTCCCAACAGCCACATGGACAAAATGTGGCTTGTCTGTGTGCATTTCTGTTCAGCTTCACCAGCTTTTCCCTCTAAGAACCAGGAAACCTTTGGCAGCCAGGCTGTCTGTGTTTCCCATTTCTACTACTGCAATCAAGGAATTTATGTATGGGGTGTGTTTATCACCTTAGAGAAATGAGTTTTGTCAGCCCTTACTGAAATCTACAGCCACGCAAATTCTCTTTCCATTTCCTCCCATATGTATTCCAGTTTGATGATCACTTTGAGCACGCATTCCACTTATTTTGTGGTTTGGGTTTTTAGTGAAAGCAGAAGTCCACTAAGATGGAAAACTCATCTTTTTCTGCCTCCTGGGTATGTCTGGATGATTTCCAAGAGGACAGGGAAATTCTAACTTTACACCTACATCTTTGTTGGAACCGAACTGTCGATTCCCTCCTGGGCAGGGGTCGCCGCGAAGGATCACCGACACGAGATTCACAGCAGAGAGTTATTTATTACTAGCGCGCTAGGGTCCCAAGCTCTAAGTTGGCCCTGGGACCCCGAGTGCTTGTTACAGGTTGTTTATATAGGCAAACACAAGTTCAAACACAGCTTAAGGCGCGAAATTCAAACAAAGCTTTAGGCGCGTGGTAATTGGGTCTAGCTATGGCCTGAGCAAGGTGTCTTGCTCTAATTGGTTAGAGCAGGACCTTATGAGGTTTTTTTCTTGGAGTTGCTGATTCCGGGAACTTCGAGGCAGGGTGGGACCCCCGGAATTGGCAGGGTGGGACCCCATGAGGTTGTTTCCCGGAATCGGCAGGGTGGGACCCTATCAGGGTGGGACCCTATCGAGGCAGGGTGGTACCCTATCTAGAGCCACCTGGTGTTAATTTTTTCTATATGAGGCCTAGTTTCTAAATTTTATGAGGCCTAGTTTCATTCCCTCCTCTTTTTGTGTCAGAGGCTCAATCTTGAGCCTCTTCTTCAGTCCTGAGGGTCTGGTATTGTTGGGTCAGAACCATAGCATGTACTATGTTCAATCTATTTTTAATAAGGGTGAGTAAGCGGTTGAGTATGCATGGCCCGAAAGTCAGGATGAGCGTGAGCAGGATGAGGGGTCCTAAGATGGTGGAGATTAGGGTGCTAAGCCAAGGGGATTGGTTGTACCAATTTTCAAACCAATTTTGCTGAGATTCTCTCTCTTTTTTTCTCTTGTCTAATCTTTCTCTCAGTTTTGCCATAGAATCTTTAACTACTCCTGAATGATCTGCATAAAAACAACATTGCTCTTTCAGGGCTGCACAGAGCCCGCCCTCTTTCAGAAAGACAATTTCTAGTCCTCGTCGGTTTTGTAATACAACTTCAGACAGAGAAGTCAAGGACTCTTCAAGTTTTGTGATGGATTGTTCTATGGCTCTAAGGTCTTCATCTATGGCTACTCTAAGTTGTTGCAGATGATGGTTACCATGCACTAGGGCTGCTGTCCCGGTCCCAACTCCAGCCGCTACCCCAATTCCTAACATTACGGCGAGGGTGAGGGAGATAGGTTCTCTCTTTGGTCTAGTATGAGTTTTTTGCTCATACCGGAGATCAAAGGAGTCTCCAGAGTGATAGTATACTCGGGGAACAACTTGTACCAACACGCAATAGTGGGTGCCACTGCTAAAAACGGCTGTGGATATACAGGGGGTGAGCCCAGTGTTGCAAGCCCACCAGTCCGTCTCGGAGGGGACCAAATAGTGATTGGAGCTGGGTACTGTCAAGGTTACATTACAAAGATGCTGATGACTAGGGGGCACCTGGCCTATGCAGGTTCCTGACCCAGAAACTTCAGCCAGGGTTAGTTTTCTTTGTTGTTCCCATGCGCATCCAGTAGGATTGGCGGAGTTAGTGAAATTATTAGTGGAGGCAATGCCTTCATAGTAAGGGGGGCCTGTTGCCAGACATAGCCAGCAAGAGGATGTAAATTCTGGCTTTGTCTGGTTTAAAGCGAAGTAGGAGCCCTTTATGAGATTTAGGAGCCTGTCACCTATTCCCAGGTCAAGGGGCCCGCGGGTGACGTTTTGGGCTGAAGGGGTGTATTTAGAGGAGGTGGAGATTAGAGGCGGGGAAGTGCTTTTAGGAGCTCTTGGTTGGGGCTCTCTTGGTGCAGGAACCAGGGGCTTCCTTGTTTCTGATAAAACTTGGTTTGGTCCTACTGCGACAGGGGCTGTGATAGGGTTGACTATTAATTTGATTTGGATAGGGATTCCATACAGTGGCTTTTGGTATAAATATAGGCCCCATATTAACCCGGATATCCAACGGTTATCAGATTTTGCTGCATCTTCAAACTTGATGCGGACCAGATTGCAAGTTTTTGAATATCGGGTTCTGGTGCAGCGCTGGACAAAGGACATGGTTATGTACCAGGGTTTCGTGGCCCATTTCCATTCCCCATCATTAGTAGTTATACAGGACCAACTAGCGCAAAACAGGGCATCTATTTCTCCACAAGTTTTTTTCATTTCTCCTGTCCTGAATCCGGGACAGGCATAGAACCCGTTCCGGCTTACGGACACCCTTCTAGCCTGTTTTCTCCATTCTCCCCCTTCCATGTCATCTATTTTTGCTATTTTGTCTAGGTTGAAATAGAGGTCAGGGAACCAAGTCCCCATAGGAGCAATTTTTGAGGTTTTATCTAAGACCTCATGAGTACTAAAATCAATCACCTGCCAGGTCAGGTTATATGGCCGGTGGGGGTTATTACTGCCAGCGACGCAGGGAAGGAGGGCTAGTAACAAGCAAGGGGCTAGATACGAGAGAGTCTTATCTTGAGCGGGTCCTCGGAGCGTCGGAGTCTCCATGTCTCAGGTGGTGTTGGTCCGGGCGTCCCTGGAGCAGCCTTGGCGTGGGATGCGTGGATCCAAGTGGAGATTCCGTCAACCTTTATGGCTGTGGGTGTGGTCAGGAGAACAATGTAGGGTCCTTTCCACCGAGGCTCTAGTCCTTGAGTGCGATGCCGTCTAACGTAGACAGAGTCTCCCACCTGGAAGGGGTGACTGGTCTGTGGATGTCCTGGTTGGTACAGTTCTGCCAAGGGGGCCCAGATTTGGGCCTGTACTGCTTGGAGTCCTTTTAGCCGGGCCTGTAGGTCAGTCTTAGGATCGGAGGGGGAGAAGGAATTAAGCAAGGTTGACAAAGGGGGAGGTCCTCCGTAGAGGATTTCATATGGAGTGAGCCCAAAACGGTTAGGTGTATTCCGGGCCCTTAACAGAGCTAAGGATAGGAGGCGTCTCCAATCTTTTAAACCAGTCTCTAAGGTCAATTTAGTAAGGGTCTCTTTTATTGTTCTATTCATTCTTTCTACCTGTCCTGAGCTCTGGGGTCTATAGGCACAATGTAATTTCCAATTAATCCCCAATATCCTGGCGAGCCCCTGACTTACCTGAGAAACGAAGGCCGGCCCGTTATCTGACCCAATTACCTTGGGAAGTCCGAATCTAGGAAAGATTTCTTCCAAAATTTTCTTGGCTACTATGTGTGCCGTTTCTTGCCAGGTGGGGTAGGCTTCTACCCATCCTGAAAAGGTATCTACAAACACCAGTAAGTACTTATATCCAGCATAGTGAGGTTTTACTTCAGTGAAGTCTATTTCCCAATAGACTCCTGGGCGGTTACCACGAGTTCGTTTCCCTTCTGGCACTCGGGTAGCCCCAGCGTTTACCTGCTGACAGACCTTACAGGCAGATGTCACTTGTTCTACGAGGGTACTTGCCTTTGGGATTAGAAAGTCAGTTTTTTCAATCAGTAATTTTAGCTTTCGATTACTCAAGTGTGTCCAGGCATGCATCTGCTGGATCATTGCCAGGGCCTCCTTTTGGGGAAGGACTATTTTCCCTCCTTTTTCCCAGTTTTTAGTGTCTTTGTTTTCTATAGCCCCTATGGCCTTTGCTTCTTCCTGGTCTTCTGGGGTATAAGTATGTTCAATAGTTATGTGGCTGGTTTCGTCAGGTTCTGTGGCTAGGGTCAGTACTTCCACCATGGCGGCTTGCCTGGCTACTTGGTCAGCCTGTCTGTTTCCTACTGCGACTGGATCCTGTCCTTTCTGATGCCTGGGGCAGTGAATTATAGCCACTTCTTGAGGAAGAAAAAGGGCTTTCAATAAGGCAATTATTTCAGCTTTGTTCTTGATTTCCTTTCTTTCTGAGGTTAGGAGACCTCTTCTTTCATAGATACTTCCATGAGTATGAGCCGTTGCAAAGGCATACCGGCTATCAGTATAAATGTTAGCTTTTTTCCCCTTCGACAGCTCTAGGGCCTTGGTTAGTGCTATTAACTCAGCCTTCTGTGCAGACGTGCCAGGAGGTAGTGATTGTGCCCAAATGGTGTTGTGGCCATCTACTACCGCCGCTCCCGCCCTCCGGGTACCTGAGTCAAGGTAACTGCTGCCATCTGTGTACCAGGTGTGATCCGCGTCTGGGAGTTCTTGGTCTTTAAGGTCTTCCCGTGTTCCATGGGTCTCAGCCAGTACTTGCCGACAATCGTGTGGGCTTGGTTGGTCTTCTGGTACCGGCAGCAGCGTAGCAGGGTTTAGGGTGACCGGAGGGCCAAACTGGACGCGGTCCGTGTCCAGTAGGAGGGCCTGGTAGTGGGTTAGGCGTGCGTTGGTTATCCACCGGTCCGGGGGCTGCCGCACTATGGCCTCTAGAGCATGTGGGGTAATAATAGTCAGTCGCTGCCAAAGGGTTAACTTAGCAGAGTCCTTGACCAGCATAGCGGTGGCTGCCATGATACGGAGACACGGGGGCCAGCCGGCCGCCACAGGGTCTAGCTTCTTAGACAGGTATGCTACCGGTCTTTTCCAAGGCCCTAATTTTTGGGTCAAGACCCCTTTGGCAATTCCTTGCCTTTCGTCCAGCAAGAGGGTAAAGGGCTTTGAGGTGTCCGGTAACCCAAGAGCCGGGGCAGACAAGAGTGCTTGTTTTAGTGCCTCAAAAGCCAATTGATGCTCTGTCCGCCAGGTGAAAGGGGTGCTCTCCTTGGTGAGTGCATAAAGGGGGGCGGCCAGTTCAGCAAAACCGGGTATCCACAAGCGACAGAACCCAGCAGTTCCCAAGAATTCACGTACCTCCCTGGGATTTCGTGGTGGTGGAAGGCGAGCCACTGTCTCTATGCGCCCAGGGGTGAGCCACCTTTTCCCTTCACTCAGGATATACCCCAGATATGTTACCTTGGTCTGACAGAGCTGTGCCTTCTTGGCGGATGCCCGGTATCCTTTTTCACCCAGTGCCTGGAGTAGATGCCTGGTACCTTGTATACAGATTTCCTTTGTAGGAGCAGCCAAGAGGAGGTCATCCACATACTGGAGTAGAGTCACTTCTGGATTTTGGGTCCGGAAGTCGGTCAGGTCTCGATGAAGAGCCTCATCGAAGAGAGTGGGAGAGTTCTTGAATCCTTGGGGAAGCCGGGTCCAGGTCAATTGGCCCGAAATTCCTTTCTCAGGATCCTTCCACTCAAAGGCAAAGAGTTCTTGGCTTTGGGGGGGCCAGAGGTAAACAGAAGAAAGCATCTTTTAAATCAAATACTGTATACCAGTCATAGCCTGGTTTTAAGGTGCTGAGTAAGTTGTAAGGATTGGGGACCGTGGGATGGATGTCCATGGTTCTTTTGTTGATTTCTCTCAAGTCTTGGACAGGCCTGTAATCCTGAGTACCAGGCTTTTTTACTGGCAGAAGAGGAGTGTTCCAGGGCGAGCGACAAGGTCGCAACACTCCGAGTTCTAGAAATTTGTTAATGTGCTGCCGAATTCCTATATGAGCCTCTCGGCTCATGGGATATTGCTTGATAGACATGGGCACCGCCGTGGGCTTTAGATCAATTATGATTGGGGCTTGATACTTAGCTAGCCCGAGTTCTCCCGTTTCCGCCCAAGCTTGGGGAAAATCTTGCAACCAAATATCAGGGAGGCTAGTGATAACCGGAGCGTCGAAAAGCCGATGCTCATCTTGCAGAGACACAGTTAAGATTTGGATAGGCTGACCGTCCCGATTTAATACCTGGGCCCCTGTCTCGGAGAAATGGATTTGGGCTCCGAGCTTGGTCAGAAGATCTCGCCCTAGGAGGGGGTAGGGGCATTCAGGTACCACCAAGAAGGAATGTGTCACCATTCCTTGTCCAAGGTTAACTGTCCAGTGGTTAGTCCACTTGTGCAATTTTCCCCCTGTTGCCCCCTGGACCCAGGATGTGCGGGAAGACAGGGGCCCGTCTGCCTTTGTCAAAACTGAATGTTGGGCGCCTGTGTCCACCAAGAAGGTGGTGGGTTGCCCCCCTACAGAGAGAGTTAGCCGGGGCTCGGGGGGGGCTCCAGAGCCTTGACACCCCTATTCGCTATCTTCACCTAGGGTGATGACAGCGGCAGGTTTCTTTTGGTCTTTAGGACGCTTGGGGCAATCTTTAATCCAATGTCCCCGTTCTTTGCAGTAGGCACACTGGTCTTTTTCCACTTTTGGCCGCCTCCGCTTCTCTCCCTCTCTCCCTGGTCCTTTCTCTCTCACAACTGCTGCCAGGATTTTTGTTAAATGCTTATCCCTCACTCGGTCCCTACGATCTTCTCGCTCCATCTGTTCCTTCGCTAACCTGGCTTCTCTTTCCTCAGGGGTTTCTCTCTTATTATACACTTTTTCTGCCTCCCTAACCAATTCCTGTAATCCATAGGTTTGGATTCCATCTAGCCTTTGGAGTTTTCCTTTTATATCTAATGCAGCTTGGTCTATGAATGCCATAGCTACGGTAGCCTTATGTTCTAGGGCCTCTGGATCGAATGGGGTATACATTCGGAATCCTTCCAGAAGCCTTTCCATGAAGGCTGCCGGGCTTTCATCCCTTTCCTGAGTTATGGTCCTTACCTTGGCCAAATTTGTGGGGCGCTTTCCTGCCCCTTTGAGACCCGCCAACAGAGCCTGGCGATAGATTCGGAGACTCTCCCTACCTGGTGCCGTTTCATAGTCCCAGTCTGGGCGGGTGAGGGGAAATCCCTCGTCTATTTCATTGGGAAGTTGGGTTGGGAGGCCTCCTGGTCCTGGCACATTTTTCCGGGCCTCCAGGAGGACTCGCTGCCTTTCTTCAGTGGTTAGGAGGACCTGCAAAAGTTGCTGGCAATCATCCCAAGTGGGCTGGTGAGTGAGGAGAATGGATTCTATTAACGAGGTTAGGGCCTGGGGGTCTTGGGAAAAGGAAGGGTTATGGGTTTTCCAGTTGTAGAGGTCAGAGGCAGAGAAGGGCCAGTACTGGACCGTGCGATTGACAGTACGGAGGGGAAAAAGGGAGGATTGCCAAGTAGAAGGGCCCTCTGGGTCCTCAGTCCGCTGCAAGCGGAGACGAGGAGGTGTCGGCGGCGGCGTCCGAGGGGTGAGCTTGGGCGGGGCTGGAGAAGGAGACGGGGTGGAGGAAGGGGCCGAGGGAGAAGTTGGAGAAAGGGTAGGGGCCGAGGCGGTAGAGGAAAGAGCTGGGGACAAGACAGGGGGCAAGGGTGAAGCATAAGGTGGAGGTCCCAGAAGGGGGTTCTGAGGTGGAGGAGGCAGGGGATCAAGAAGGAGGAGATCCCTCTGGGGTTCATCTGGGAGGACTGGCTTAGGCGGGTCCGGATTCCGATTCTTTGGGGCTTCTAAGGCAAGGAGGGTAGATTGGGATGGGGAAGGGGGATGGAGGAAGGGTTTCACCCAAGAGGGAGGATTTCAGACCAGATCCTCCCAAATAATTATGTAGGCCACCTGGTCCGGGTGTCCGAGTGGCCCAGGATCCATCACTTTTGCTTTAACCTGCAAGATAATTGAGAGGTTAAATGTTCCGTCCCGGGGCCATTCCCCATGGAGGGTTGGCCATTCGGACGAGCAGAATGTTTTCCATCGTCCCTTACGGACTTCTACAGAGAGGTGGTGGGCTCGAGCCCGGACGTCAGGGAAGTGAGTCAGGGTTAGAGACAAAGGAGTCGTCAACGTCTGTCCCATTTCGTCCACGTATAACAAGGACAAAACAAGAGAAACAAAAACAAAGACCAGACAAGTAAGGAGAAGCCGCACGGCCAGAGAGTGGCACCACAAGATCACAAAATATTCAGACGGCAGGGGCGGCCTGCCTACAGATTTGAAGAGGCTGACTGAGTCGTCAGCTTTCTCCCAGACTACCGCCAGGGCATCCCCCAGGGCGCAAGTGGGAAGGTGCGGGACACGTCTGTCCCCCTTCCCCACTTAATTCAGAAGGAGTACTCCCCAGAGTTCAGAGTTAGCTGGCAAGACAGACAGAACAAAACGAAAGTACCTGGTGGGTCCGTTCAGTCAGCAGTCCGTGGCCCGGGCCAGATAGGTCTCCGCCGGATGGGTCGGGGGTCCTCGGACGACCCCACTTCCCGGCCAACGCACCAAATGTTGGAACCGAACTGTCGATTCCCTCCTGGGCAGGGGTCGCCGCGAAGGATCACCGACACGAGATTCACAGCAGAGAGTTATTTATTACTAGCGCGCTAGGGTCCCAAGCTCTAAGTTGGCCCTGGGACCCCGAGTGCTTGTTACAGGTTGTTTATATAGGCAAACACAAGTTCAAACACAGCTTAAGGCGCGAAATTCAAACAAAGCTTTAGGCGCGTGGTAATTGGGTCTAGCTATGGCCTGAGCAAGGTGTCTTGCTCTAATTGGTTAGAGCAGGACCTTATGAGGTTTTTTTCTTGGAGTTGCTGATTCCGGGAACTTCGAGGCAGGGTGGGACCCCCGGAATTGGCAGGGTGGGACCCCATGAGGTTGTTTCCCGGAATCGGCAGGGTGGGACCCTATCAGGGTGGGACCCTATCGAGGCAGGGTGGTACCCTATCTAGAGCCACCTGGTGTTAATTTTTTCTATATGAGGCCTAGTTTCTAAATTTTATGAGGCCTAGTTTCATCTTCAGGCCAAAATATCTCCAGAACAGGAATTCTTGATGATCTTTTGGGAAGCTGAAATAATACAGGGTTCACAGGTCTCTTCCTCTTATAGATCCTCACATTTTACCCAGCTTCTACAGCAAAGCAAGTACCAGAGAAAACAAATGTCTATATAATCCAGCCAAGCTTTTGAATTACGAATTTTTATTTGGTTTATGTATGTATGGTTTTTTTTTTTTTTGAGACGGAGTCTTGCTCTGTCTCCCAGGCTGAAGTGCAGTGGCCAGATCTCGGCTCACTGCAAGCTCCGCCTCCCGGGTTCACGCCATTCTCCTGCCTCAGCCTCCCGAGTAGCTGGGACTACAGGCGCCCACCACCTTGCCCGGCTAGTTTTTCGTATTTTTAGTAGAGACGGGGTTTCACCATGTTAGCCAGGATGGTCTCGATCTCCTGACCTCGTGATCCGCCTGTCTCGGCCTCCCAAAGTGCTGGGATTACAGGCTTGAGCCACCGCGCCCGGCCATGTATGTATTTTTTAGATACCTTGAGGAAGCAAGTAGTTCAGGCAGGGGTCACTTTGGAGCAGGGAACCCATATATACTTCTCTCCACTTAGCACATTTAACTGCCATCAAAATTCTGTATGTCTTTACAACTCTGAATCATATAACATCTGATGGAATTGTGTTCTCACGAAATTTTTCCTATCCAAAGAAGGGCCAGGAAGGAAAAAGATTACTGTACTCCTGATTGCCAGGTCTTCAGCATTCAGTGGTATTACAGGATGTTGCGGGAACTGTACCCTATTATAATGGGGGCTGTTGGGAGCAAGCCCCCCAAAATCCAGCTGTAAACTGGCCCCAAAAACTGGCCATAAACAAAATCTCTGCAGCACTGTAACATGTTCATAATGGCCCTAACGCCCACGCTGGAAGGTTGTGGGTTTACGGGAATGAGGGCAAGGAACAACGGCCCGCCCGCCCAGGGCGGAAAACCGCTTAAAGGCATTCTTAAGCCACAAACAAAAGCCTGAGCGATCTATGTCTTTAAAGGCGTGTTCCTGTAGCAGTTAACTAGCCCAACCTATTCATTTAATGTGGCCCATCCCTTCGTTTCCCATAAGGGATACTTTTAGTTAATATCTATAGAAACCGTGCTAATGACTGGTTTGCTGTTAATAAATACGTGGGTAAATCTCTGTTTGGGGCTCTCAGCTCTGAAGGCTGTGAGACCCCTGATTTCTCACTTCACACATCTATATTTCTGTGTGTGTCTTTAATTCCTCTAGCGCCGCTGGGTTAGGGTCTCCCCAACTGAGCTGGTCTCAGCAGGGGGCAATTGGCCCCTAAAGGGATATCATGCTGGGGATGCCTAAGGATCTGGGTTCATCAGGGTTTCTGGTTTCCAAACATAATTCAATCACTATTTGAACCTCTACACGTCACACTATATTTGGAGAAGAGGAAAGTACCTTGTCTATTTAAGCTGAACAGGCCTGATAAGAGGTCACTTCCAACACAGAATGTTGCTGAAGAAGAGTCTTTAAGAGTAGGGAGGACATGGGTGGGAAAGAAAAAAATGAAAGATGATATCCTAAAGTTAATTTATCTTCTTTCTGGGAAACTCAGGCTAATAGAGACCCATTAAAAACAAACAAAAAACTTAAAGGCAAAGGCTTATGTGCCACTAATGTTTAAGGAAAGTATCATCCCACAGAAAGAAAGGTGAGGAGGGAAAGCTGAGGAAGGTATATTACTAAATTTGAGCAACTGGTTCTATGAGATTGCCCTATTTGGTATCAAGAGCAACTGTCTTCCCAGAGGCTGTATAAAGAGCTACTTCTCAGAGCAGTGTGCTTGTGGAAGAAAGAGGAAGAATTTGTCTACCAGCTGCTTTTCATTGTTTAAAATTTCAGCCCATACCAAATCATCTCTCCTGTGCTATTGTGATCCTCCTAGGCCTCAGCATCAAGCATGCCCCAGGAGCGAGAGATAGGCACTCTGTGGCTTAGGTATAGAGCTGCTATCAGGTTGCACCTGCATGAAGTTGGAATCTTTGTAGATTTCATGACTGGCCATTTGCTCCAGCAACATCTGCTGCTGCAAAGGGAACATAATGATAAAAGGATCAGTCCATCCAGAAGCCATAACAATTTTAAATTGTATGTATCAAACAGAGCCTAAAAATACATAAAGCAATAACTGATAGAGATGAAGTGAAAAGCAGACAAATTCCCAACTATAGCTAGGGACTATAACACTCCCCTCTCAGTGACTGATAAAACTACTAGACAGAAATTGGCAAAGATATAGAAGAGGCGAGCAACTCAACCAATAGGATCTAACTGACATATATAAAACACACCACTGCACCACTCACCAGTAGAATATTTTTCCTGCAAATGCTCAAGGGGCATTCACCAAGATAGACCATATGTTTGGCCATAAAACAAATTTAAAAGAATGAAAGTCATACAGAGTGTTGCTCTCCAACCACAGTGGAATGAAACTTAAAGAAAACATGGATGTCTCTAAATATGCAGAAAATAAACATACTCCTAAATAAACCATGGATAAAATATGAAGTTAAGGCAAATAAAAATACACTACACAGAAGTTAATGAAAATGAAAATGCAATATATTAAATTGTAGGTGATGCAGCTCAAGCAATGCTAAGAGAGAGATTTATAGCACTATAGGTTTATATTAGACATGAGAAAAGGTCTTAAAACTATCTAACTTGTTACCTCAAGAAACTGGAAAAAGATAAACCCAAAGCAAGCAGAAGGAATAAAATATCAGCAGAAATCAATGAAATTAAAAACTAGAAAACAATAGAGAAAAAAATAAGTGCAACAAAAATCTGGCTCTTTGAAAAAAGTCAATAGAATTGATAAACTTCTAACAAGACTGATAAATAGAGAAAAGCCACCATCACCAATATAAGGAATAAAATAGGAGACATCAATATTAATCTTGCAGCCATCAAAAAGATGACAAGCAAATACTCCAAATAACTTTTTGTTCATGAATTTGTCAACTTAGAAGAAACAGATCAATTTCTCAAAAGCTACTAAAACTCCATCAAGATAAAATAGATAATATGAGTAGCCATGTGACGAAGAAATCAAATCTATAATTTAAAAGCTTATAAAGAAGAAATCTCCAGGACCAAATGATTTGCTGGAGAATTCAACCAAAAATTTAAAGAATTAACACCAGTATTTCACAATCTCCTCCATTTTATGAGGCCAGTTATTACCTGATACCAAAGCAGAAGAATGCGTATTCTGCATTTATGGTCATTATGCTTCCCATATTAAGTGAAACTGTTAGTTTCCTAAGGCTGCTGGAAAAAAAAAAAAAAAAGGCACCACAAACTGGGTGGCTTTCAACAGAAATTTATTCTCTCACAGCTCTAGAGGCTAGAAGTCTGAAATAAAGATGTCAGCAGGATCATGCTCTCTCTGAAGGTTCTAGGGGAGAATCTGTTCCATGTGTTTTGCGTCTTCTGATGTTAGCAGCAATCCTTGCTGATACTTGGTTTGTAGACCCATCGTTCTATTCTCTCTGTTATCACTTGGCATTCTCCTTTGTGTGTGCATTTTCCTTCTCTCATAAGAACAGTCATTGGATTAGGACTCACCCTAATCCAGTGAGGTCTCATTTTAACTTGATTACATTTTCAAAGACCCTATTTCCAAATATATTCAATTCATGGGTGCCAGAAGTTAGGATTTCAACATACTTTTCTGGGGGACATAATTCAACCCACAGCACCACCTGAATATGCAGAACAGCATTTGAAGAAAAGCTTTGTTTAATTTGATTTCATTAATTAAAAAAAGAAGAGGCACCGATTGTTGATGCCAAATTTAAAGATTTACTTTTAACAGAAATCACATCTATGTAACCATCACAAACAATCAACATACTCCAAAATGCAATCACAAATGCAATCCTGTTATCAGAAGCAATGTTACTGCAAGCAAAGGAAATGTGAACAGTTGTCCATTTCAGTTGCTTTAGCTATGGTTTCAATGATTGTTTACAACCATCTAGTCGCAGTGCCTGAATGTCATCAAAACAAGAGACTGTTCATGAATTCCTTTCATTCTGAGGTGGCTGAACTGCAGGCATTTACTATCTCACTCTCTCCTTCACAGACTCACACTTTCTCATCTTCACTCACCAAGCAGCAAGTGTATCTATCAGTCAAACAGGAAAACAGAAGCCACTTCAAGGATTTGCAACAGGTGAAATTTAACACAATAAATTGTTCACAAATAATAGAGTAAATAAGAAGCAAACATAGGGATGAGGCAACGTAGAAATGAGGAAAAACAGGAACTGACTACAATTCTTAACCTAGAAGGTCAAAGGAAAGAAGCAACTCTCAGAGCCCAGGGGGAGTTGAAAGAGGCTGGAAACATAGCAGAAATTGGGTTTCAGGAAGGAATGGAACCACTGCCAAAGCTGTACCTAAGGCTAAGAGGGCGATGGAGAGAGATCCTGACTTCTCCCCACCCTCCAATCTGATCTCTGATCCTTGTCTCCTATTGGTCAAATCCAGCCAGAAATCACCTTTGTAGAGGCCAAGGGAATATAGCTTTATGAGGAAGGGCAGAGCAAGAAAAGGGCAAAAAGTCTGTCAGGAAATAATGCCTGGGTCCTGCACATCTTACTCCTCTCACCAAACTTTACTCAGGCAACTCTTCTACCAGTGACACTTTTTGTATTGCCTTTTTATTGGCATGTGTGATGTCTAATATTCTACTGCTTATGTGTTTGCTGCTATGTAGAAGATAGCTCATATTTGTTGAACCCTGAAAACAAACATACCCAGCCAATGAATTCATTGTTAAGTAACTAGGAATCAGTTGAATGTGCTATTATACAAAAACCTCTTGTGAATTGCTATAGGTGTTTAGATGTTTGTTTTTGTTGTTTTTTAGTAGAATTTAGAGGAAAGGATTAGGATTTGGAAATGGAATGGGAACACATTTTTCTTATTTAAAGTAATAGCTCCTGCGCTTCCAAAATTCTCTGCCACCAAGTTTTGGGAAACGAATTAAGAGTCAGAAAACAAGAGATGCATGGACTTGCCTAAATCTGCTAACAAGTTTTTCAAATCAGGTCTGTAGAGCCCTCTTTCTAACTCTTGATTTATATTCTTCCAAGATTTTAGAGATACCTATAGCCTAGACATGTTCTACTTGAATGTATGCTAAGCCTTGCTTCTTTTTTTTTTTTTTTTTTTTTTTTTTTTTTTTTTTTTTGAGAGATAGAGCCTCACTCTGTCGCCCAGGTGGGAGTGCAGTGGCACAATCTCAGCTCACTGCAGCCTCTGCCTCCCAGATTCAAGCGATTCTCCTGCCTCACTTTCCTGAATAGCTAAGACTACAGGCATGTGCCATCACGCCCAGCTAAGTTTTGTATTTTTAGTAGAAGTGGGGGTTTCACCACGTTGCCCAGGCTGGTCTCGAACTCCTGAACTCAAGTGATCTGCCTGCCTCGGCCTCCCAAAATGCTGGGATTACAGGCATGAGCCACAATGCCCAGTGAAACCTTGCTTTTGATCACTATTTATAAAGCATTATTTTTTTATCAGATTCATTTAAAACATCAGTAGGCAAATTAGGTTACCCAGCCTATTATGAGTTTGATCATCACTACCTTGAGACCTAGATCTATTTGAAATTTTTTTTAAAAGGTTACAGTGTTTTCTGCTGTGAACTCCTGGCCTCAAGCAATTCTCCTGCCTTAGCTTTCCTAGTAGCTAGAACTACAGGCATGTGCCACCACGCCTCGCTCTTGTTACTGAATTCTTACATTCACATAAAACTTCACTTAAAGATGGAAGAGTGCTAAAAATAGCAATAATTTTTATTTTCTTTAAATCAGTTATACAAATTAAGAGAAAAATAACTAGTGTTTGGGTAGGATATTTATTCTATGAATAATGTCCTTTATCATGTTAAATGTATAAAAACAAACTTTATGGAAAGAACAGTGATATAAAATTTTATTTATGGTACAAAGCCAATAGAGTCATCATTCTTCATGAAAATGGTGAGCCTGATACTAGGACGCCAGGAATATTCCAGACATGGCATTCCAATCACAGCCTTGCCTCAGTATTCTATGATTTCACAAAAGTGAGACAAAGGGCCAGTGTCAGTAGTCTCCGCTCTGCCAACACAACTGATAATATCAAAGAGAATAAACGTAACAGCAAGAAGGGTTTGGCCTCCAGTTATGTCAAAGGAGTTACAAAAACACACATGGAAAGCCCTGGTTCAAAGCATAGTATCAAACACCTGAAAGCAACATGTGGCAACTTGCAAGGTAGCTGCTGGTTCACAAATTGGACACCAATACAGCAGTGGGAGAGGAGGGAGGAGTACTCAGTGGAGAGACTCTTCCAAACAAAGGCTAATGGCATCTTCTAGGGATCATTTGGTTGGCTAGTCCTAGGTGGGCTCAGGTGCTCTATTTAACAATCATAGCACAATTACACAGCTATTTTCAAACACTGTGACTACAGTACCACCAATATGACACCTTTCAAGCCTCACACTTGAATTTCTCCAGCTGGGTTAAAAGCCATATCCCACACTAAGAGGATGTGACATAGTCTTGGCCACAGACTGGGTTCTAGAGGGTGAGTATCTGGAAAATGTGGTCAAACTAACTGCCACAGAACATACGTTAAGAAGTTGAGTAGGAATATACTAGAGGCCAAAAAATGTCAAAGCTAGGCTTTCTGCTAATATGTAGTTCTTCATTCCATAGACCCCGAGTCATTTTCATGTGCTAGGGAGAAAGATGACTAACATAGTTATCTGCCTCTTATTACATCTAGTAACAGACTCTATTATATTGAATTTTAATGTTGGAATATGAAGTATTTACCAAGACCTGTGGCAATACAAAACAACTGTGTGACGGTACTGCATGAAGTAGAGAGTATTCTGGCACTTGAGGTCTATGCATTCTCTAAATATGACCAAATTGCTTGATACGCTGCCAGATATTATCTAGCACACCCTTAGGTGTTAAAATGTCTCACTGGGCTATTCATGCTCAGTAATATGAGCATGAACATGAGCAAGGACATGACAGCTCAGGCTGTCATAGGATCCAGAATTTACATCAAAAAAGCTAGACATTTAGAACAGTACATTTCCATATGATATCTTGGGATGTGAGGCAGGTTTTCCCAAGGCCCTGTGGAGCTCTGAAGCACAAAACTACTTGCAGGGAACAGAAGAAAGCCTCTTGGTGAGGACGAAATACTGCCTAATAGATTGAGCAAGCCCAAGACAAGTGAACATAGGATGGCTCCTGAGAACTGAGGTACCTCAGCTTACAACACTCCGAACTTTGGGATCCTGTTCCTTCTCAGGTGATAGAAGATTGGCCCATGCTATCAAATCCCAAGTATTCCTTCAGAGTAAGAAGCAACTAACAAAATGTACTTGAGGTTAACAGCGGATAGTCAGCTTAGGTGATTAATTTCCTTAGATCAAGACATCTCAATATTCCAATATAAAAATAAAAAACAAAATACCAATGCCAATTTCCTGGTTTTGACATTGTACCAGAGTTATGTCAATGTGACTCTTAGGAGAAATGGATGAAAAGTACATGGGACACTCTGTTCTATTTTTGCAACTTCCCAGGAGTCTATGATTACTTAAAAAGAAATTGTTTTTTGAAGTCAAGTAATAGAGTCAGAGATCTTGCCCAAAGTCACAGATCTTTTAAAAACTTATAATTAGATCCTAGGATAGAATAACTTGTTTGATTAACTAGCCTTACAAAACATGCTACCACAGCAGAGATCACCTTGGCCCATGAGCTACAGGCCAAAATAAGCAATCTATTACATTACAGGTTCTTAAGTTTGGGGTCTGTAATATTCATGGGGTTTTTTAGCTTGATGTAGAAAGCATTTGTCTTTATTTTCAGTAACCTCCAACTTAAATTTAATACTTCCTTTAGCTAATACATTCAAACCACAGCACCATTAGCAGAACCTGTGAATTTGTCACAATAGAAATCAGCTATTTTCATTTCACATTACCTTGTTGCAGATTTCAAATTATAACTTGTGCTAATCATTATTTCAAAACTATGGTAGTAAATAGACTAGCCACCAGATCTTATATGACTGCTCTTTTTGTGTCCACAGATAGTAAAACACAGTTGCTCAACTATGGGTCAGTAAGATATTCAGCTACTAAAAAACAAAGTAGAAAGTTATTTCATGGGTAATCAAGGCAGTCACGTTGCTTTCCAGTACTCCCTATCCACATGTTTTTGTTTTTGTTTTTTTTGAGATGGAGTCTTATTCTGTCACCCAGGCTGGAGTGCAGTGGCACCATCTCAGCTCACTGCAACCTCCGTCTCCCAGGTTCAAGTGATTCTCCTGCCTCAGCTTCCCGAGTAACTGGGATTACATGTGCACACCACCATGCGTAGCTAATTTTTGTATTTTTAGCAGAGACGGGGTTTCACCATGTTGGCCAGGCTGGTCTCCAACTCCTGACCTCAGGTGATCCGCCCGCCTCAGCCTCCCAAAGTGCTGGGATTATAGGCATGAGCCACTGCGCCCAGCCTACAATTTTTTTTTTTAAATTCACTAAAGGTGGCAAGTCATTCTTGTTAAGTTGTTGCAAACTAGCACTCAAATGAGAGTTCTTAACTCTCCATAAGGCAGCATGACTTTTGTAACAGAGAGTACATAGACTACAAGGGTGGACCAGGCAAGTTCAAACACATCTAACAGCTGCAGTAACTTCAAATAATGTTTTAACAGTTATTACTAACAGATTAAACAATGATGTAGGTAGGTCACGCACAGGGTAAACATGAATAACAAGTGATTTTTTTCTTCTTATACTCTTTTTGCACACTGTTAGGAAATAAAGATATATACAAGGCACACACAAGGTATTTTATGAGGGGCATTTATGTATTACTCTGTGAAAACACCCCACATTTACAATACAACTTTTGAAGGAAAACCAGTCACACTTGTAAACCATTTTCCTAGGAAGGCACAGAAAGCTACATCACTTCAATGCTGGGGGGGTGCCTTACCAGGATGAAGCTGCAAGTCAAAATTTTTTTCAGAAAGTCCTTTTTCCTTAAAGGCAAAATTAAATCATGGATTCATAATCTTTTTGTAAATATAAAACTCTATCAAAGATCTTGGCCTAGCCAAAGATGACTTATAGATTTTTTAAAAAATAATGGCTCTGAGATACAATTCACATATGAAAAGAATAACCCATTTATGCTGTACAATCCAGTGGTTTCTTAGTATATTCACGAGGTTGGGCAACCATCATCCCTATCTGATTTCCAAGCATTCCATCACCCCCAAAAGAATGCCCATTCCCATCAGTAGTCATTCCTTTCTCCCAGCCCCTGGAAACCAGTAATCTATTTTATTTCTATAGATTTATTCTAAACATTTCATATAAATGGAATAATCCAACACGTGGCCTTTTGTGCTTCCTTCACTTAGCATGATGTTTTCAAGGTTCATCCCTTTTATCACCAAGTAATGTTCCATTGTATAGATATGTCAGATTTTGTTTACCCATTCATTTGGACATTTAGATTGTTTCAACCTGTTTTAGCTATTAGGAATAATGCTGCTATGAACATTTATTTACAGAGTATTGTTAGACACATTTTAAATTCTCTTGTATATATCTAATAATAGAGTTGCTGGGTCACGTGATAATTCTATATTTAATATTTTAAGGAACTACCTAACTGCTCTTCATAGCAGTGGTGCCATTTTACATTCTTAGCAGCAACGTATGAAGGTTTAATCATTCGCAACCTTGCTAACACTTGTTATTGTTTGTATTTTAGCCATCCAGGTGGGTGTGAAATGGTATCTCATGGTGATTTTTATTTACATTTCTCTAATGACTAATAGAGAGTATCTTTTTGTGTATTCATTAGCTAATTATATATCTTATTTAGATTTGTCTATTTAAATCCTTTACTGATTTTTAAGTTGGGTTAATTTCTCTATTATTGACTTATAAAAGGGCATATCTATCTTAGTGTGAATACTTCTCTATAACTGGACTTTTAACTCAAAAACCCTTGGTGGATTCAAGTGTTTTTGCCCTCAATGTGAGTTAAAGAAGCTTTAATTTATTGTGAAACTATATTATTTGTGAAATTGAGATTTTTTTCAAACCCTTGTATCCATTAAACAAACAGAACTGATGTGGACACCTAATTGGATATCCATATTGTCTTGCCCAAAGACCACCCCTAATTTAATGTTCTAACTCAAGCTAAACAGCATTCACACTGATGTCTTTAACCTTTAACCTACCTGTGTTTAATATGTATCATCTTGTTACTTAATGCATGAAGGTATATTTTTATATCACAAGTTTGTTTTAAAATTGATACCTTTAATTATTCTCTTTAAAATTTCAAGTGTTTTATTTTAGAACTTTATACACATTATGCTGTACTGCCCACAAGCTGCCAAAGTGGTCCATGCAGAACAAACAAACACACACAAAAATGCAGAGCTGCAACTGCAGACAGGAGTACACGCTTTCCAAAGGGCAGGAAGAATCACTGCAGCATTTAAAAAACTAGTACACTGAATTATACAGCTAGTGACAATGAGCCTCTGGCTGTTCTCTGTTTTATTCTAACACTGCACACTGGAATGGGCAATATTGCTGATTTTGTTGGGCGCAAAAGGAAAGACAAAACCTTTGGCTTTTCTTTTTTTTTTTCTTTACACATTTTTTTTATTATTATTATACTTTAAGTTCTAGGGTACATGTGCATAACGTGCAGGTTTGTTACATATGTATACTTGTGCCATGTTGGTGTGCTGCACCCATCAACTCGTCAGCACCCATCAACTCGTCATTTACATCAGGTATAACTCCCGGTGCAATCCCTCCCCCATCCCCCCGGCTTTTCTTAAAGACGCAAGCAAATCCATATTTGGGAGATAGCTTGTTTGTAATGATTACAATCAAATTTGTAAAGCAGATCCTTAGGCCAGCCCAAAATGGTAAGGTCTGCACAGCTACATTTGATTTTTCAGAAAAGCCTCTTAGCTTCTTTAAGCAGTATCACTGTAACAGAGTTGATGTAAATTTGTGAATCTTCACTGCTGTCTTATGAATGTGAGCAAGATGAGCTTTTCCAACTAAGTCAGATGGTAGAAATACAAGTCAATGGGGTCGGGCGCCGCAGCTCACGCCTGTAATCCCAGCACTTTGGGAGGCCAAGGGGGGCAGATCACCTGAGGTCAGGAGTTCAAGACCAGCCTGGCCAATGTGGTGAAACCCCCATCTCTACTAAAAATGGAAAAATCAGCTGAACCTGGTGGCGGGCGCCTGTAATCCCAGCTACTCAAGAGACTGAGGTAGGAGAATTGCTTGAACCCAGGAGACGGAGGTTGCAGTGAGCTGAGATCGCGCCACTGCACTCCAGCATGGGCGACAGAGTGAGACTCCATCTCAAAATAAATAAATAAATACATGTCAAAGTTCCTGGGATCTAAGGAATCTAATTGATTTTTACCGACCCCAGTAAAAATCTTACAGAGAAGAGCATGACAGATCTCATTTGCTCTGTGCCTGGAGCACCTGGATATTGCAGGCAGGTTCTTCGGGAAAACCCAGGATCCGGAATCCCACACACAGGATATAGATATCTGAAGAGGAGATTTTGTGATTTAACCAACAAAGTCTTCATTTTATTGTCTCAGAAACAAGGAGAACTAGTCACAGAGAATGGAAGTTTGCACACTAGAAAAACTAGATACTCAGGAAATAAAGGATGGAGAGAAGAGGACCTCCTACTGAGGACATGGTGAGATCCCTTCTAAATCCCTAACTCTATTAGGACAAATAGTTAATGCATGCGGGGCTTAAAACCTAGATGACGGGTTGATAGGTGCAGCAAACCACCATGGCACACGTATACCTATGTAACAAACCTACACATGCTGCACTTGTATCCTGGAACTTAAAGTAAAATTTTAAAAAAAAATCAGAATTATATCTTGGATAAGTTAGCATAAATAAATAAATGCCCTAGCTCTAATTTAATGATTTTGGAAAAATAGTATCTATCCATTTCAATCATTTGTGCACCTGCTCTGTCAGGTGCTAGATGCTTGAGACACAGATAAATGGCTGTTCTTGAACTCACGGATTTTGTAGTCTGGCATTTGACACATTTAGGCATGTCAACCTCAACACTTTCAGAATAGAACTCTTCAGGGTCCCTATGCAGTACCTAGCCCTCACCCCATCAGGTCTTACTCGTCTCAGCCATTGTCACCATCCACCCAGTTGTTCAGCCCAAAAGTTTGTATCATCCTCAATTTATCTCTCATCCCACAATTAAGCCATCAATATTCATGGAAGTTCAAGCTTCAAAGTTTTCAAAACTAGGTTCACTTCTCACTAGCTCCCATCACCTCCACCTGAGCCACCACCATGTGGCAGACCACTGCCAAATCTTCCTAGCTGGCCCTGTTCATTTTTACCCCGACACAAGTCAAAGTAACTTTTCTACTACATATGTCAAATGCAATGACTTTGCTTAAAACCTCCCAATAACTTAAAAAATATCCTTTAAAAATACATTTTAAGATGAATTTGCAGCTCTTTACCATGGCCTCCAAGACTCTACATGATCCAGCCCCTGTCTGTCTGATTTCCTTCCACTTTTCTATTTACTCAAAACTCTTCAGCCACACTGGATACATTGCTGTCTCTTTACATTTACAGTTCTGGTAATAAGAAACTCCTACCTCCAAGTATTCATTCTGCTGCATCCTTCTCATTCAGGTCTCTACACTAAAGAGGCCTCCCTCACAACATAAACTAAAACAGTCACCTTGGCTATAGTTACTCTCAACCACATCACCCTATCTTTATGGAACATGATTCTACAAATTCTGACACACATGGGTCATCTCCCTGCAGTAAGATATAAATTCCTTGGAGACTAGTACTCATTTTAGAGCCTGGTGAAAGAGTAGTAAGTCATGTCTGTTGACTGCTCGACTCAGTGACAGCCATTCCTGGCTGTTTTTTCTGGTAGCTAAAGCTGTCTACAAATATGATTATCTGATTTTTGATTCGGACATTTGCTCATTCTGTGTCTTTTAGGCGGGGGGGGTGGGGGGTGGCGGGGGTGGGGTGGGGGATGGGACCTTGCTATGTTGCCCAGGCTGGTCTCAAACTCCTGGGCTCAAGTAATCCTCCTGCCTCAGCATCCTGAGTAGCTGAGATTACAGGCATGCACCACCATGCCTGGCCTATTCTGCTTCTTAAATGTATTCAACTACCTCCCTAGCCCAGCTTAAGACATCTTCCTCTTCACTTCCTTACTTGCTCCCTTTTTACCCCTACATCACTCCCCTCAGAATTAAACAGAGGCAGATGTTTACCTGGTGCTTCCCATACAAAGATGTACATCTCTTTCTTTTTTTTAATTTACTTTTTACTTTTGTTATTTCCATAGGTCTTTAGGGAACAGGTGGCGTTTGGTTACACGAGTAGATTATTTAGTGGTGATTTGTGAGATTTGGGTGCACTCATCACCCGAGCAGTCTACACTGTACCCAATTTGTACTCTTTTATCCCTTACCTCCCTCCCACCTTTTTCCCTGAGTCCCCAAAGTCCACTGTATAATTCTTATGTCTTTACATCCTCATAGCTTAGCTCCCACTTATGAGTGAGAACATATGATGTTTGGTTTTCCATTCCTGAGTTACTTCACTTGGAATAATGGTCTCCAATTCCATCCAGGTTGCTATGAGTGCCATTATTTCATTCCCTTTTGTGGCTGAATAGTATTCTGTGGTGTGTGTGTGTGTGTGTGTGTGTCCTTTATCCACTCATTAATCGATGGGCATTTGGGCTGGTTCCATATTTTTGCAGTTGTGAATTGTGCTGCTATAAACATGTATGTGCACGTGTCTTTTTTGTATAATGACTTCTTTCCTCTGGGTAGATACCCAGTAGTGGGATTGCTGGATCAAATGGTAATTCTACTTTCAGTTCTTTAAGGAATTTCCATAGTGTTTTCCATAGTGGTTGTACTAGTTTACATTCCCACTAGCAGTGTAAAAGTGTGCCCCTTTCACTGCATCCCCACCAACATCTATTTTTTTTTTTTCATTTTTTGATTATGGCCATTCTTGCAGAAGTAAGGTGGTATGTCATTGTGGTTTTGATTTGCACTTCCCTGATCACTAGTGATATTGAGCATTTTTTCATATGTTTTTTGGCCATTTGTGCATCTTCTTTTGAGAATTGTCTATTTATATTCTTAGCCCATTTTTGATGGGTTTTTTTTTTCTTGCTAATTTGAGTTCCTTGTAGATTCTGAATATTAGTCCTTTGTCGAATGTGTAGATTGTGAAGATTTTTCCGTACTCCATCGGTTGGTTGTTTACTCTGCTGATTGTTTCTTTTGCTGTGCAGAAACTTTTTAGTTTAATTAAGTCCCACCTGCTTATCATTGTTTTTGTTGCATTTGCTTTTGGGTTCTTGGTCATGAAGTCTTTGCCTAAGCCAATGTCTGGAAGGGTTTCTCTGATGTTATCTTCTAGAACTGTTGTGATTTCAGGTCTTAGATTTAAGTCCCTGATCCATCTTGAGTTGATTTTTATATAAGGTGAGAGATGAGGATATCTCTTCATTAATGCAAACCTTGCCTACTAGCTGGCCTAGTAGCAGATCCTGCCAACAGCAACCTTAAATTTAATAGAATACCCTTGACGCTCAAGGGTCTTATAATGAAACATGACCATAAAGGTCTGTGAGTCTGTCTAGCAGAGGCCACCCTCCCTGGCCTCACTGGGCAAATGATTACATAGATGGTCTGACAAATGCATCAGGAAATCTGTCATATGTGATTCCAACAAGAAGTCTAACAGACCTTTGGGAGACCAGGACAAACGATGACCTCAGTTTGAAAAGGAAGAGATTTGTTCTGAAGATGGATGCTGGAGTTGTATCAATCAAATACAGAATTCAAGAGGTGGCCAACCAATTGTCCATCAAACCCAAGGTCTGGTACATGTTCAAACTGATTATATTGACCAGGTAATTTCCTAGGCTCAAGATCTGAGCTGATGCCCAACCTCATTTCCTTCCTCCCCGCCCACGACCCGCATCCACAAGATAGTACCAACTCTACAGGTTTCTCCTAGTTTGTAAGTAAATTAGAGGTGATAGAAAGATTCAGCTTCAGGAACCAGAGTTGCCTCTTTCTCTCCCACTACAAGGCCCATTCACTGAACAGTTGGATTAGATGAAGCCAAACCCACAGATTCTAGGGCTTCAGTGAAGACAGGGCAGCTCTGCAACTCAGCTGACTCTGAAAAGACTAGCACAGCAGAGGAACCACCAGGTCAGAAATACTAGCCCTATAATCTCAAACAGTAACTGTTCTGATGCTACAGTGCCCATGTTGCTTTCATCCTAGATCATTTCATGTCAATCCCACCCACTTGTCCAGCTGTTCTGTTCAGTTATAACTAAACATGAAAATGCAGAACTCAAAGTCCACAGGGAACAGAACAGCAACATTCTTCAGGTCCCAGCTTACTAAGGAAGGGGAACATGGAGCAGACCCATAGCTCAAGTTATGAAGTCTGGTAACCCACAGAGAAGCCATGGGATTTTTCATCACAAGACATGTGCTCTATGCATATGTATGAGTGGGCAATGGCATTGGCTTAATTATTAAGTCCAGGAAGAGGTATAGTAAGTCTTCTCTTAACATCATAAACTCTTAGAAACTATGACTTCGTGCAAAACAGCATATAACAAGACCAATTTGACCATAGGCTAATTGACATAAACAAGAATTAAGTTCCTACAGCATGACTCTGGTCACAAAAAACATCAAACTTCTAAATAAAGACCAAAACACTTCTAACATTAAACACTGAAATAAATGTGAGCCATACATAGAAAGATTAATAAAAACAAGGTAATTATTTATCTGCTTATTCCAGTTCAGAATCAGGTGGCCAGAGCCTGTCCTGGCAGCTGAAGACACCAGGGAGAAACTCACTGCAGACAGGACGCCATCCCACCACAGGGCACACTCATATACACTCACACTCACACTGAAACCACGTAGACACACCCATTCACTTCACATGCACAGCTTTGGGATGTGGAAGGAAACTGAAGTCCCTGGAGAAAACCCATGCACACATGGGAAGAATGTGCAGGCTTCACACAGACAGTGGTCCTGGCTGAGAATCAGTGATTGTCATCAACACTATAACAAAATAATGTTGAATGAAATGACATTATTTGAGGACCTACTGTACATGGAGTGAAGGAGATGGGGACCCAGCCCAATGGCTGCTCAACCTCTAAATAAGTAGCTTTTAAAATGGCTGCCTCTAAATAAGTAGATTTGAGAATGGCTAAAGGTCAGCTACCTTCCCCTCTCCACGCACATTTGCACCTACCTCCACTGAACAGGAGATGGGGAACTGCAACCAGATATGTTCATGCTAGCACTTACAGAGGGAGCAAGCCAGGCTGCAGGGGCTGCTATACCATAGCACCCAAGGCTCAGAAAGCTTTTGCCCCTGCTGCTAGGAAGCACCTGGCCCAGTAGACATTGACGAGCAAGGCCCTACATTGTATCTCCCATCTTCATGCTCTCATTTCATCCTTCTGAGAAGTGTGGATGAGTAAACCTGTCTCCAAGCCAACATGATGGTTAATTAAAGGGAATGAGCATATTTGTGAATCAAAACTTGCTCCAACAGGCCAGCAGCAACCATGAGCCACTTGTTGATGGATAGCCCCTGCTAAGAGGAGGGCAATATCCCACATGACCACTCCTGTGTAGTTGTTACCCATGGATAAGCAAAATTTTGTTTTACTTTACTGAGACTTTGGCATTAGGATCCTTCCAGCTGTTAACTTCATCAGCATTAGTACAAGATACACCCATTATTTTTGCAGTTGTGCCGCCAGACCTATCTACGTGTCCCACAGTGCCCTGCTCCTCATACTCAGGACTCCAAGTGCTCTACCTCTAGAAATACTTCAAACACAGAGACAAGGGAGTTGCCTCTACATTTTATATAACTACACAACTAGCCTAGGTCCCAGCAGCTATAGCAAAAGGAGACTCACTTTGGGAAGCCAGGCAGACTGAGTTTGTTGACAGTAACTTGCTGCAGGGGTTATTCCAGGGTTTGGCTAATGGAGATTCAATCTCTGCCCACATGACTGAGCTCAGAGTGTTGCCCATGCCTTAATTGCTCTTGATCCTTCAAATCTGGAGGTCACAGATCGTCGGTAATCTATACTTCTGTGATAACCCCAGCCTTGCCAGCCCTCAGGAAGGACTTTCACCTGTTACTAAAACTGAGGCAAACAATCTGGCCTGGGCAATAAATGAATGCCTACCCATAGCAAGGACAAAATCCAAGGTTATAGATGCAGTTAGGGCAGTTTACCTGGGCATTATCTTCCTGAGACCTTGCTCCAAGAGGCTTGCCTTCACCTCTTGTTTTGGATACACCTGGAATACAGAGATCCCTCATGATTTCACCTGATATAACAGGTAACCTTTGAGAAGCTCCTTACAACACCTGAATTTGACTTAGAACAAGATGTGGGAACTTGAAAATCTTACACTCTTCCAAGCTTTGAACATCCCTGGGTTTTGGATAAATTTTCCTATGGCTGTTGTGACACTACCTGGTGGACATCAAAGAAATGCTATTTTTCAGACTTAACACAGGTACCACATTTACTCCAGCCACCAGCTTTATGCTTAGTAAAACTTTATAACTCCATAGAAACCACTTTATTTCCAACCCAAGCCACGTTTTGGGGATAAGTTCAATGCTCTCCAATCAAACCTACATCCGTATCTCCTTCCCCATTACTCTGAGGCTAAAAAGGTACATCAGGGCGGCTTAAGGAATATCCATGCAATTTTCTTTCCCACAAATGTCATGAGTACTGAAGCTAATTTAGTTTAATGAGCAATTGCCCACTCCCAAAACAGTTCATCACCTACAGCCTCTATCCCTCAGCCATCTACCATTGAATGCTCATCAAATGGGCAGTACCTGGAGGATATTAATCCTCCCCAGTATCATGGGACCTAGAGGTCCACAGCTCCCACCAGTCATTTGGCCTCCTCACATCAACAGGCTTTGTTGCTCAGAATTTCCTGGATTTTAAAACTAGTTACTCTTGTGAACTGACTGGATTATCCTCCATCTGATTTGGCATTTGACTTTTTTTTTTTTTTTTGAGACGGAGTCTCCCTCCGTCACCCAGACTGGAGGGCAATGGCTCAATCTCGGCTCACTGCAACCTCTGCCTCCCGAGTTCCAGTGATTCTCCTGCCTCAGCCTCCTGAGTAGCTGGGATTACAGGCGCCTGCCACCACGGCCAGCTAATTTTTGTATTTTTAGTAGAGACGGGGTTTTACCACATTGGCCAGGCTGGTCTCAAACTCCTGACCTCATGTGATCCACCCGCCTCAGCTTCCCAAAGTGCTGGGATTACAGGCGTGAGCCACCAAACCCGGCCGGCATTTGACTTTGTAACTGGCCACTTACCTTTAAGACTTCTTACGTCTGAGTTTGAGAAAGCATGAAGCACTGCTGCTTACTGGTCCAGGCCTCCCTCTGCTTCCAACAGCATCTGGCCCTCCTGTGGCAACACTCTGGTTTACTAGCCCACCCTAACCTCCATATACAACCAGCCTTTCACATTCTTTCTGTTCTCTTCCCCAGTAGGTCTATTTTCCTAGGGGTCCCCAGGGGTTTTAGGACCCAGGGTCTATCACAACATGGCCGCAGCTGAGCTAAGCGCCTGTCCTGAGACAAAACTACTGATAGGTTAACGTCACCCCATGGATACCTTAAAGAGTATCCTTGTGCGAATGCCCGGTGAAATTCAAAACCACACAGCACCCTCACATGGTACGGAGTAGTAATTCAGCTGGGTAAACCTTTATAAAGTAAACCTAACTGAGCTCTGAAAACCAAATAAGAAAGTCTGCAAAGTTTCAGGATTCAAGAGAACTTATACACACAGAGTGAAATAATCTATACTTTCACAGACTGGTGAAAAGACTTGCACAAGGTAATACAACAAGTTAGAAGCAAAGTCAGGGTCCTTGCAGGCTAAATAAGCCCCTAATACCTTAAAGGCTATGACTTAATTATTTTGATCTCAATTTTTCTCCTCAGCTAGTTGCTTAGGTATTTTAAAATAGCACGTAGGTGTTTAAGAGGTAGAGGAAGTCACTTATGGGAAAAAATTAAAGTCTGACTCAAGATTTTTTAGAATGACTTACAAAATGAATAGGAGGCCGGGCGCGGTGGCTCAAGCCTGTAATCCCAGCACTTTGGGAGGCCGAGACGGGTGGATCACTAGGTCAGGAGATCGAGACCATCCTGGCTAACACGGTGAAACCCCGTCTCTACTAAAAAACTGGGCAAGGTGGTGGGCGCCTGTAGTCCCAGCTACTCCGGAGGCTGAGGCAGGAGAATGGCGTGAACCCGGGAGGCGGAGCTTGCAGTGAGCTGAGATCTGGCCATTGCACTCCAGCCTGGGCCACAGAGCGACACTCCGTCTCAAAAAAAAAAAAAAAAAAAAAAAAAAGAATGAATAGGAAAAGTAGTTAAGTTTTTCAGTTTGTTTGCAGACATAAGATGAGAAATAACACAGAACAGAGATAAAACCAAAGGAATTGCCAACGGTAAACTTTAGCTTTTTAGCAGTCACAGGCATGGAGCCCTAGCAGTGTGTGGCCAAAGTTTAACTCATTTCATTACTTAAGATCCTTATCAGGTTATAGCCAATACTGAGAAGTTTGTTGGAGAATGCCATTTCCCAAATAAACCTACATGTAGATGTATTAGAACTTTTTTTTTTTTTTTTTTTTTTGAGACAGAGACTCGCTCTGTCACCCAGGCTGGAGTGCAGCAGCGTGATCTTGGCTCACTGCAACCTCTGCCTCTTGGGCACAAGCAATTCTCCTAGCTCAGCTTCCTGAGTAGCTGGGACTACAGGCATGTGCCACCATGCCAGGCTTTTTATTTTTAGTAGAGATGGGGTTTCACCATGTTGGCCAGGCTGGTCTAAGAACTCCTGACCTCAAGTGATCCACTTGCCTCTGCCTCCCAAAGTGCTGGGATTACAGGTGTGAACCACCACGCCTGGCCAGAACTTCTTCCTCATTCTTAACTGGAAGATTAGACCAATTGTGCAGGAGGACAGGCAACTTAGAAAACAACCTGAAACAGCAATATCCAACAGACTCAGCTCTCTTTCCCAGAGAAAGATTCTTAAACTAGTGCTTTCTGAATGAATTTTTTTTCTAGAAAACCAACTAACCTATTGACCACTGATCTAAGCTCAACAGGCCAAAACCACCAGGGACAAAAATATAGTTCAACAAGGTCAGGTTTATTGACCTATTGCAGTAAGGAAGACTGGACAACAGAGGAGTGTTAGAGAGCAGCTCTCCCCAAAGGACAAGTTTATTTGAGGGTTTGAGAGAAGACAGAGTAGAGGTAAGTAATGGGCTCAAAGAAAAGCAGACCAATGCATAAGGGAGTCAACATTAAAACTAGTCTGCAGGGCCGGGCGCGGTGGCTCAAGCCTGTAATCCCAGCACTTTGGGAGGCCGAGACGGGCGGATCACGAGGTCAGGAGATCGAGACCATCCTGGCTAATATGGTGAAACCCTGTCTCTACTAAAAATACAAAAAACTAGCCGGGCGAGGTGGTGGGCGCCTGTAGTCCCAGCTACTCGGGAGGCTGAGGCAGGAGAATGGCGTAAACCCGGGAGGCGGAGCTTGCAGTGAGCTGAGATCCGGCCACTGCACTCCAGCCTGGGCGACAAAGCGAGACTCCGTCTCAAAAAAAAAAAAAAAAAAAAAAAAAAACAAACTAGTCTGCAAACTAGCCTCAAGCTCCTGTGTCCTTGAAGATTACAAAGCTAAGATAGATGTGGAACACTGTATTCTGTAACCACTTTTCTGCACCTGGGTTAAAATGCCAGGCTGCTTCTCTCTGTCACAGCAACTCAGATCCTCTAGGCAAGAGTGGGGGAGTTAATGTTACTGTTCTAATTTTAAACACTTAAGTTTCTGATAGTCTATGATTTTGGAGAACACATTTCTCAGTAAAAACACAATGGTTAAAGAAGGAAGTGTTTATGACATACAGCTGCAGTGACCTGAAAACATATTCTTTCCTGATAACGTACAGCTGGCTTTATTTGTATCTGCGATTGTACCAACTTGATGAATAGCAAGGCAGATTTTTACCTTCTGAATGTAAGCTAATTTTTACTATATCACATTCAAGCAGGACCTTTCCACTGCCCCTCATTTGTTTGCCAAGTGTTTTTAAAAAATTAAGTATTTGCCAACTCTCATTAGGTCTAAGTTCTAACAGTACCACAAAGAGGAAAACCTGAGGTCATCAGTGCTTTGCAAATAAGGAAACGTAGGATAAAAAGCTTACTTGAGTCCTAACCATACTGGAAAGGCAAACTCATACATAAACAAAAGTTAGACTAGGGAAAACTTACAAAGGTAACTGATTGAGCAAGAGTCTAGAAAAGGGAGGGGTAGTCAGAATAGAACAGAACTAGGTGTCCTAGTTATATTACAAAAGAAAAACCTTTCCAGTGAAAACAGCCAGAGTTAAAATAGTTAACCCCTTGCTGACAATGAGAAGCCCTTTATTATTGCCTCTTTCCTGGTTTCATTAAACAAAGAAAGCCCCATAATGTTAGATTAATTTTGGCCAAGTGATTTCAGAGCCAAAGACAAACAAAATTTGAAAGTCCCTGATGTTGAAATATGATTAAAATGTGAGGCCATTTCTAGGGAGGAGTAAGCACACAAAGACCTCTGGGAACATGAAGGGCAGTGCTGATGTAACTTAGGCTGGTTTTGAGTTAATACCAAAAACTTGCTTGGCTAGAAAAAATAAGCAGTCTCATTTCAACTTGGTCACTTACTAACTCTGTATCCTTGAGAAATTGCACATCTAAAGCTTCAGTTGTTTAAGCCATAGAGCACAGATCACTCACTGATGAGTGATAATCAGATCACAGATGCTTAACAATGAAGTGAGAACAAAAATGGGAAAACTGTGAGATACGAAGCATTGTACAATGTAAAATATCATTGCTGATGAGCCAAGATTCTGGTCTATTTGAGGCAAGTATTAAATCCAAGAAGAAAGCCAGGGAACACCAATTTCAAGATAAGTCCTACTATGACAGAAATAATCCAATGACAGACCCCTAAAATTTCCCTCTTAGCTCTCTGAGTACACAGTAGGAAATCACTTTTAGAAGGGTGTTTTCTGAAAAATCCTCTTGATTAAACTCACAGCTCCAGCACTTAAAGTTAATTACACTCAGAAGAGAATTGGCATATGAGGGAACAAAAACGGAAGCCAACAAGAATGTAAAGCCTTGTGCTATGGTTGCCTCATACAGTGATAGTCTCTAAAACACAAAGTACCTCAAATAAAATTTTAATGTCTCGTTTCTCATCTAGCCCAAGTAGTTGTGTTAGTCAAGCAGAGCTGTCTAGTTTATTTACTTATTTATTTATTTTTTGAGACAGAGTCTCATTCTTTCACCCAGGCTGGAGTGCAATGGCGCAATCTCGGCTCATTGCAACCCCTGCCTCCTGGGTTCCGGTGATTCTCCTTCCTCAGCCTCCCGAGTTGCTGGGATTACAGGCCCCCGCCACTAGGCCCAGCTTATTTTTGTATTTTTAGTAGAGATGGGGTTTCACCATGTTGGCCAGGCTGTCTCCAACTCCTGACCTCAGTTGATCTGCACATCTCAGCCTCCCAAAGTGCTGGGATTATAGGTGTGAACCACCATGCCCGGCTGGGAGAACTGTCTAGTTTAGAACTGAATGGCAAATATCAGAGTTAGATGTAGAAACTTAATCTCATTTAAGAATGAAATAGTTTGGAGTAAGATAAAGCAAAAAGTGTTTAGGTGTTCTTTCTGCTAAATTATTCTACTAGTACTTTCTTCCAGTTATTTGCTACAATTTCCATGCATTGACTATACTGCAAAATTCACATGTTTCATCTTGACCAAAGACAAAGTAAAATCAGCTCTCTGCTCTAACTCACAGTTAACAAACCACTTGTTACTCAACTGGACTGTCAAGAGTTGTCAAGAAATGAAAACAGCAAACTAGAAAAAGGCTAACTAGAGGAAGAGCTATTGTGCCTGATGAAAAGATCAAAACAATTGAGAAGGAAGGAGCACCTACCTTTATGACATTCAGAAAACATAAATGGTGCTTGGCTACTCTCTTTATGTAAACTGACCTTCTGACTGGCTGGTTGAATACTGACTCATTTCTGACCTTATCAAATAGGTGCTCCCTTTTAAATTTTGTTGTGTGTGTGTGTGTTGTTGTTGTTGTTGTTTTTTGAGACAGAGTTTCATTCTTTTGCCCAGGCGAGAGTGAAGTGGCATGATCTTGACTCACTGCAACCTCCGCCCCCTACGTTCAAGCAATTCTCCTGCCTCAGCCTCCTGAGTAGCTGGGATTACAGGCACCCGCCACCACTCCTGGCTAAGTTTTGTATTTTTAGTAGGGATGGGGTTTCACCATGTTGGCCAGGCTGGTCTTGGACTCCTGATCTCAGGTGATCCACCTGCCCCAGCCTCCCAAAGTGCTAAAATTACAGGTGCGAACCATTGCGCACAGCCCTTTTTAACTTTTGGCTCAGAGGTATTCCTATTGGAAAATCAGAGCCATCAAAAGCCTAATGTAGGTCAAACTAATGAAATTCTAATAAAGTTTGTGGTTTATACTACAATGTTTATACCAAAGTTTATTTCTTAGTTTTGAGAAACACACCATGGTATGTAAGATGTTCACATTAAGGGTAGCCAGGTAAAGGGTACACAGGAACTCTCTGTATTTTCCTTTTAACCCTTCTCTAAATCTAAAATTATTTCAAAATAAAAGTTTATTAACCAAAAAAGTCTACTGTATGCTCAGCATTGTGCTCCACAAGGTGATGGCTAGCCTCCAACAACTGGATATATTCTTGCTCTGTCAGCTATACAGCCTCTACGGTCAATTCAGCAATATAAGGGAATTTTCCAGGCAGCGTCCAGTACAGACTTCTGTGATGAAGAGGAGAAATATCTCTTAAAATAGACCTTTGTTCATGATGGGAAGGAACATGGGACTCTGCAGCACTTGTTACTACCTGCCTGTCTCACTCCCACCCGTATGGCCACTGGGTTCTGGAGTCCATCTAAAGGGCCTCAGGAGGACTATAACTGTCAGGAAAAACTTTCACTACTGGAAACCTTGTTAGCACTTTCCTCTTGCAAATGCTCCTTCCAAGAAAGCTCATCTTCTACTACATTGGCGTGTGGGACAAATGTTGAAGTTTAATTTGTAGGCAGGGAGTTCTCCATCGACACATGCTGTGGCACTCTGCTTTGATGGCTAGAGTGTCTGCTTAGGCAAACCTAGTGGTGCTAAGCAACATCCTTGACATCTTTGTATTGAGGCACTCCTGCTAAGGATTCATAATGATGACATAACAAGAAGATCCCTGTAAAAGACTTTGGTGGGTATTTTACTTGGTGGGAGTATTTTGTGCTAGATGGCCTTTTGCTAGTTGTTTCCTTACAGATGATAGATTATTTACTCTCTCTTTATTAGAAGGTTCCTGCCTCTAGTTTGAGATGTATTAAAGCTAGCATTTTCTATTCCCCTTCCTCAACATATTCTTCAGTCTTTCTTGATGTTAGCATTAAAACCTCTAGGATACGCTTTATTTATTTGCAAGCTCCATTACTAAGCCATCCATGTGACTCAGTGAAAGCCTTTTACTGAAAAAGTAAACATCTTAAACCAAATCAATCACTTGCCTTTTCTCAGTCTATCAAAAACTTTATATCATTTTTTTTTTTGTCCATCAGATACAGGTGAAAGAAAGATAATACAAAGATATGTTGAATGGGGGTTGTGGAGGGGAAGTGGAACAAGCTAATGTTTTGTATCATTCCCTATAAGATTCAAGGAGCATTGGGAATATAATGAGAAATGAGACAAGCTTCCTCCCTTCATGGAACTTACCTGCTCATAGAGGAGGGAGATAAAAATCAATTAAACATAGACATTGAAAAGTAAATATAAATTGTCATAGATGCTATGCAGCAGACTAATAAGGGGCTGAGACAGGGAATATGGTGGAAGGAAGGGGATCTCTACCTGAAAGGAGTTGTCAGAGAAGGCTTCTCTGGGAAAATGATTTGAGCTGAGACCTAAAGAAGGAAACAACCAAACCCATAAAGATTGGAAGAAGCAATATATGTAAATCCCTGGGGTGGGAAAGCTGCTAGTGAAAACTAGTGGGGCTGGAGCACACTGAGCAAGGGGAAAGTGGTCCAAGATTGGGTTGGAGAGATGAGCAGGGTCCGAGTGATTCGGGGCCTCACAGGTCATGGGAAGGAGGTTGGGTTTTTTCTCCAGGTATAGAGGGAAGCCATGGAAAAGCTGTAAGCTAGGAAGTGACATGATCTGTCTAAGACTTTAAGAAGATTACTTGGCCGGGCGCGGTGGCTCAAGCCTGTAATCCCAGCACTTTGGGAGGCCGAGATGGGTGGATCACGAGGTCAGGAGATCGAGACCATCCTGGCTAACACGGTGAAACCCCGTCTCTACTAAAAAAATACAAAAAAAATAGCCGGGTGAGGTGGTGGGCGCCTGTAGTCCCAGCTACTCGGGAGGCTGAGGCAGGAGAATGGCGTGAACCCGGGAGGCGGAGCTTGCAGTGAGCTGAGATCCGGCCACTGCACTCCAGCCTGGGCGACAGAGCGAGACTCCGTCTCAAAAAAAAAAAAAAAGAAGATTACTTTTGCTGCTATTTGACATGATGTACTAAAGCAGATTGAGAGGGGAGCTGGAAGGCCAGTTTGAAGCTGTTGCACTGCTCCATACCTGGATGAGGAAGATGCCGACGGAGAATGGTGAAAGTGGGCAGATTCAGGATATGTCTTAGAGAATGAAAGTACTAAACACTTCCATGGATTAGATGTATTAAGTGAGGGAAAGGAAGGAGACTAGAATAACTCCTAAGTATGACTTAAATGACAGGACTTGATTGTAAGGGCTGTCATTACAAAGTAAGGTTTTAAAAATAGGATTTTCTTTTTACAAAAGATTATAATCTCAATTTTTTAAAAAAAGGTTTGTGTCTTTGGTTTTTAAACTTTTATGTGTATTAGAAACCACTGTAGACTTGTTTTCTTTGCTTAAGATACAGATGCTTAGGCTTCTACTCCAGTCCTACTGAATCCAACTGGGAAGACATAGGGTCCAGGCATCTGCTCTTATAACAAGCTGTGAAGAGTTCTGACGTAGTCTGAGACCCACTGGTTTAAAGAGAAAAACGTGAGATGCACATACACAGCAATTTGTTTGAAGAATAGGCCAGGCACACTGGCTCATGGTGTAATCCCAGCACTTTAGGAGGCCGAGGTAGGTGGATCATCTGAGGTCAGGAGTTCGAGACCAGCCTGGCCAACATGGTGAAACCCCATCTTTACTAAAAATACAAAAATTAGCTGGACATAGTGGCAGGTGCCTGTAATCCCAGCTACGCAGGAGACTGAGGCAGGAGAATTACTTGAACCCAGGAGGAGGAGGTTGCAGTGAGCCGAGATCACTCCATTGCACTCCAGTCTGGGCGACAGAGTGAGACTCCATCTCAAAAAAAAAAAAAAAGAAAAAAGAAAAGAAAAGAAAAAGAAAATAAATCAGTTTTACCTACAAGTTTATTCAAACCACTGTTTCTGGTTAACACAAAAATAGTATTCAGATAGCAATGATAAAGAATTCATGAATATTCTAACAAATTGTGCTTCTAAAAGATAAACTGAATGACTGGTAAAGAGGAAAGGCAAGCAGCAATTTTGAAAGGAAAGAATTATCTCTACTCCCATGATTCTATATTTGAATCAACTTGTTTTGTGTTTATAAGGATATATCAGGTAATATAATTATACACACACACACACACACAGAGGGAGAGAGTAATTTGGCTAATCAATAACAGATATTTCTGCCATAGTTTATAAAACTCCAAAGTGTTTTTGATACCCTCAACAAAATAATGAATTCAGTAAATATTAAAGAATTCATTAATATTTATAATGAATTAATAATGAATTCAATAAATATTAATAGAGAAGCACTATAGGAGGAACCATAGAATGTTATGGAGTACATAAGGATGGGAGGCACGAGTGGTGGTTTACAGTGATGAAGAAAGGCAGAAAGGGAAAACGTGTCTCTACAATGTGACATTCATAGCATACATTATTTCCCTGAGTCTTTAGAAGACCACCGGAAGACTGAAGTCATGTTCGTTTTATAAATGAAGATACAAAAGCTCAAGAATATTATGTACTGTGTTTAATCCTGCTGTGAGTGAGCAGTAGAACCAGAATTTAAACCAGTTATGTCTGGTTCTAAAGTCTGTCTATGCTTTTTGTGTGCATACATTGGTACAGAAAATCAAGTGATACAGTCATCCCTCAAATTTTTCAGCAAATACTTGATGGAAAGGAAGACTGAAATAATTGCTGAGAGCTGAAATATTTCTTCCTCCTAACATGTTGGACATTTTATGAAGTCTACCAGGAATAAATATAAATTTTTGTAAAAATACAAAGATCAGCCAGGTGTGGCGGTGCACCCCTGTAGTCCCAGCTACTCTGGGGGCTGAGGCAGGAGAATCGCTTGAAACCGGGAGGTGGAGGTTGCAGTGAACCAAAATCATGTCACTGCACTCCAACCTGGGCAACAGAGTGAGACTCCATCTCAAAAGAAAAGAAAATTAAACAATTTTTATTGCAAGATTTCCTATAATTCTTTTCACAAAACCTAGAAATGTTGACTCTTTATTCTCTACAAATTACTGGTTTCCTTGATCTCCATGTGCCCTAAGATAAAATTAGACTTTTTGAAGGGAAATGAAAGACCCTTTTCCATGAATATTCATATCAAAGAACCCCTCACACTTGCCTATCTATCAGGGTGACTCATTGTATTAGTTTCTTATGACTGAATTAACAACTTACCCCCAAACTTAGCCTAAAATAGTAAATGTTTATTTAACAATTTCTGTGGATCAAATATTTGAGAATGGCTTAGAATTGTTCTGATTCAGGGTCTGCCAAGACATTATAATCAAGATGTTGGCCAGGGCAGTAGTCACCAGAAGGCTTGCCTGGGGCTGGAAGATCCCATTCCAAGCTCACTCAGGTGGCTATTGACCGGAGTCCTCAGTTCTTCACCAGATGGATCATACCATAGTGTTGTTTGAGTGTTCTCACATGACAGTTGTTTTCCCACCAGAGGAAATGATCCAAGACAAAGAGAAGCAAGAAGTAAGCCACAATGTAACGTAGAAGTTACAAACCATTGTTTCTGCCATATGCCATTGATGAGAAGCCAGTCTCTTAAGTCCAGCCCATACTCAAAAAGAATGAAATTAAGTTTGTGAACTTATTTTAAAACCACCATTACTGCTGAAGGTAAAAAAAAAAAAAAAAAAAAACTAATACAGTTCCCTGTGAGACAGAGAAAGTTTCTACTAAGTACTAGTGGTACTCTTTTGTGATTGCTAGCTAAGAATGATGAATTGCTCAGTAAGAAAGCAAAATAATGATAACCTACTATATCATGTGGGAAACCATTTTTATACAATGGTGGTCATACGGATTACTATCAGGCAAGCTATCCTAGAGGTTATGAAACAGAAAGGCTTATTAACGAAATTATAAATGTTTAAATCACACACAGTTTTTAAATAAGTTTAAAACACAGAGAAAGAAGAAAGAGGCCGGGCGCGGTGGCTCAAGCCTGTAATCCCAGCACTTTGGGAGGCCGAGATGGGCGGATCACGAGGTCAGGAAATTGAGACCATCCTGGCTAACACGGTGAAACCCCGTCTCTACTAAAAAATACAAAAAACTAGCCGGGCGAGGTGGCGGGCGCCTGTAGTCCCAGCTACCCGGGAGGCTGAGGCAGGAGAATGGCGTGAACCCGGGAGGCGGAGCTTGCAGTGAGCCGAGATCGCGCCACTGCACTCCAGCCTGGGCGACAGAGGGAGACTCCATCTCAAAAAAAAAAAAAAAAGGTAGGATACAAGCAGGGTGGAAGGACTGCACACCTGAATCCTTAGAACGTTCTTCTGTTCTCTCTTTCTCTCTCTCTCCCCCACCCCCAAATCCCCACCACACTACATCATGCTACATTGATACTGTAGTTATAAAATTATGTTATGGGATCTCAGGCCACAGATGGAAGATTCCTGGGACCAGTGGCGCACACTTGCTCTGTTGGAGATGTGCAGGGACCAGCACACCTGAACACAGATGTAGCTTGTTGATAGTTCCGCTGAAGAGCTATGAGATTTATTTGTTTTTTGGGGAAAAGCATATGTGAATCCAGTATTGTACCCTACTGGATGTCACCAATGGATGACCAACTTAGGGGCTACACAACTGTCAGCCCAAAGGTAGCATAATCATGACTTGGTCTTGGCCTATCCATCACTTTCTAGCCATAATAACACTCTATTGCATATTTCATTTATTCTATCTTTTAACATATTTTATAGGTTACTAAGTTACTATTTACATTTAAACTCTTTTATATATTCTGCCTATATCACAAACTACATGCTTATTTATTATTTATACTTAACACATCCTATAAATTTTGTCTGTATTTTACAAGCTTCTAGCTTACTGTTTATAGTTAACACTTCTTATGACTTTCTTCTATTCCATTTAATTTTCTTTTCTATAGCAGAGTTGAATTATTGAATTATGGCAGCAATATGAATTATAGCAATTGCACTATTCTCAAATAATACTACAAAAGACATTTCACAATGTTTCCAAAAGCAGAGACAGACCTTCTCTTATTGAGGAAATATGTTTTTCCCAATATGCAGTTGGGTTGTATAATCTCTAAAAGGAATGGATTAGCATTTAAAAGAGGTGATTATGTCACTGGATAATGGAGCTACATGGCTGTCAGTTTGCTTGGACAATAGCAAATCTCCTCAAACACCTTACCCCCACCTCTGCCTCTGAACAACCAGTGACAAACATCAAAGTCTACCCAGAAAATGCAGGAGACCCCTAGTAATGACATCAGGAACCAAAGAGGATCCAGAGAGCCTCTTGCAGGTTGAGTTCTCTGGAAGCAGACGCTGTGTTAGAATTTGGGGTGCAAGATGTTTATTAGGGGTCAATGTGTTAGAAAGGAAGTGGGAGCAGAGGGAGCAGGTGAGCTACAGTGCAGGCTCAATACAGCCTAGTTCAATCCAATGGGGATCTCTGAAGATAAGATTGCCCATTAGAGTTGTCTCCCATTAGGCCAAAATAGCAGGGCCTTTATACCTCTGCTTCACTGAGTCATTGAATGTTTGCTACCCTCAAAGGACTAGACCTCCAACAGGGCTGCTCGCTGCAGATGAGGCAGATTCTGAAGGACTGACAGCTGGAGACTGCCTACTGACTATACTTCTCACAGCTGGGTAACAAATCCTTCCTTGAAGGAGAATCTAGGGGGTGCATCTCTGTGTCTAACACAGTCAGACAGATCTTTCCCTCTGGGGTAGGGTGTGGTTTTCCTGACAGAGAAGAAAGAGTATTCAGACTGAGACATTTGAAAGAAATCGTTCTTGGGAAGAAGAGGCCCAACCTAAGGGTGAAAATGCCAATTAGGAATTAAGGGAAGCTGGGAGAGATTGGCCTTCTCCATGGGAAGACCTGTGTCTTTGGGAGCGCATCCCTTGGGAGATGGAAAGAGAAGTCTAATGTAGCTAGAACTTTAATTTGTATCTCCCTCTCTATACCTCTTTTCTAAAAATGCTTTATCCCTGTAGGAACAGGGTGTAGAGGCAGAGTATCCAGAGGAAATGGGTCTGTTGTATTCTATCCCCCATTCCTTGCCCAAGGAGAAAGGAGAGGTACATCTGCTGACTAACTGGACAAGATCTCTGAGAGCACAGAGGTGATTTCCGGTCCTGGAAAGCTTCCCACAGTTAAGCCAGAGACAGAAGAAAGAACCAAGATGTAAGATAATTTTTCTGGAGAAAACATATGCAGAAAAGACCAAGCCTTTTGACTATACTCATAGATTAGCAAATGATGACTCCTAAGAAAGAAGGAAGGGACTTCAGAAAACTCCTGATTTTGTAACAAACTTCCCACATTGTGCAGTGAAGTAGCTTTTTCTGAAATGTTTGCCTAGGAACCAGAATATATTTTTAATCGACCTAAGTTTTGAGTTTTTCAGTTCAGTCACAGGTTCCTATCAATGGTGGCTGGATTAGTCAGGAAAAAGTAACAAATAAAACCTAAAATCTCAGTGGTTTAACATGACAACAAATTATTTCTAACTCACATTATATGATCAGCACAGTCAATGGAGGACTGTGCTACACAGTCACCCAAGTCTTAGAAGCTTCACCATCTTGAATATATACCATTCGGAACACATGGCCTTCACCCACTTCCACCACACATGACCCATTATCTGGAATCCAGTTACATGGCTGAAATTTCAAAGCAAGTGAATTTGGAGATTGTAACTTTCCTATGTATCCAGATAGTGGAAAATGAAATGGGATTTGGTGAGCATATAGCATTGTTTCTAGCACAATGAGGAACAGCTGGCCGTCTGGTTTTGCAGGAAAGCCTGGTGAACCTTACAAACCCCTTCTCAGTTGGTTCTTACTTTTATCTGGGCTAAATAATCCTAGACTTGGAACCACATACAGGCAATACAGAACAACTGCTTTTGAGAAAAGGATATTAAACTACACTTCTGAGATGACTCAGTGCCCAGAGATTATTGCCTTAGCTTATTAAGAAACCTTCAAGCAGTTAGGGTAAAGAAATGATGAGTACAGTTGAAAAACCATGATAATATTTTCAGGTTCAAATAATATTTTAGAAATAGTCTTCATAATTTTAAGAAAACCAGAATCAGTAGAGGACTAGTGCTCTGTCAGAACACCAAGGAGTAACATAAACATCCTTCTATATTCTCCAGAAATTATTTCTTACAGAAAGTAAGGTAAGGCCTGGTGCGGTGGCTCACGCCAGTAATCCCAGCACTTTGTGAGGTCAAGGGAGGCGGATCATCTGAGGTCAGGAGTTCAAGACCAGCCTGGCCAACATGGAGAAACCCTGTCTCTACCAAAAATACAAAAATTAGCCAGGCGTGGTGACATGCACCTGTTATCCCAGCTACTCGGGAGGCTGAGGCAGGAGAATCACTTGAACCCAGGAGGCAGAGGTTGCAGTGAGCCGAGACCCTGCCTTTGCACTCCAGCCTGGGCAAGAAGAGTGAACTCCGTCTCAAAAAAAAAAAAAAAAAAGTAAGATAAAGTCGTTCCCTGGGGTTGTTTCTGTGGATTCATTTTAAAAAACACGAAAAAATAGACTGTTTCCAGAACATTCATGACATCTAAACCCATGGATAAATACAGCATCTGAATATCTTTTATTTATTCCATCTTTTGCTCAGTTCAGTAAAACCATGACTTATTAGCAAACAGGTACCATAAATTACCTCATTGAAATGAGTAGATAACTTACCTTTAGTCTACAAAATTTTTATTGAATATGTATTATGTATGGGGCAGTTTCCTCTGAAGCTATAACAGTGATCAAAACAGAAAAATGCCCTTCCCAGTTAAAGATTACATTTTAATGGATAAAATCAAACAAATAATTTAGTAAAGCAAACATTGTGTCAGAAAGTTGTAAGTGCTATAGATAAAAAACAGAGCAAGGAAGAAGGATGGAACTTGAGATAGGGGTTGTCACTGCTCAGAGAACTACTTGGGGATTAGTGTCTGGGAGAATAGAAAAGAAATAATGGGTTTCTTATGGGTGCTGCCATAAACAGGCACAAAGATCATGGTGAGACTTTTTTAAAGTTTTTATTTTAGGTTCGGGGTACATGTGAAGCTTTATTACATAGGTAAACTCATGTCAAGGGGGTTTGTTGTATGAATTATTTCATCACCCAGGTATTAAGCCCAGTACGTAATAGTTATCTTTTCTGTTCCTCTCCCTCCTCCCACCCTCCACCCTCAAGTAGACCACAGTGTCTGCTGTTTCCTTGTGTTCATAAATTCTCATCATTTAGTTCCCACTTATACGTGAGAACATGCAGCATTTGGTTTTCTCTTCCTGCATTAGTTTACTGAGGATAACAGCCTCCAGCTCCATTTAAAGGACAAGATCTCATTTCTTTTGATGGCTGCATAGTACTCCATGATGTATATGTACCACATTTTCTTTATCCAATCTGTCATCGATGGGCATTTAGATTGATTCCATGCCTTTGCTATTGTGAATAGTGCTGCAATGAACATTCTCATGCCTGTGTCTTTATGGTAAAATGATTTATATTCCTCTGGGTATATACCCAGTAATGGGATTGGTAGGTCAAATGATAGTTCTGATTTTAGCTCTTTGAGGAATCACCATTCTGCTTTCCACAATGGCTGAATTAATTTACACTCCCAAAGATCATGGTGAGATTATTCTTGATTCCCTCAAGGCAAATAGTGGTAGTAAAGCTGTAATGAGTGGAGAGATGGAAGTCTTGCCAGAAACACACAGAGATCTGATCTCCCTTTTCATTCCTGCCAATGATGACATGGAGACTGGGGAGTAGATGATTGTGACTAGAGAATGTAGACCTCTGGGACTCTGTCTGCACTCTTGCTCTCCATTGATGGAACTGTGAATTTCTTAAAGGCAGGAGACTGTACCTCTTATCTATTGAGACTTGTCAACTTAAAAATCACAAATTTATAAATTTAGAAAAAATACTTTATTTTGTATAAAGGTTTATAGTCTGCAGGGTGGCCATTCCACAGGCTGGGAAGTATGGCCTCCAGTAGAGACCAGAAACAGGCACTTTGAGGGAGGGGAGGGTGGAAGAGGAGCTTATGTTGAACAAGTTGGCCAAGTATACATATTTAACAGGTTATAGCAGGAACTATGAATAGTCACAAAGGGGATCCTGACACATGGGTATTCAACAAACATGTATGTAACATACAACCCAAGTTCACGTTAGGGTAGAGACTTAACATTTAAATGAATTACTATTAGGCCCTATACATCAAAAGCTAAAGCAGGGATATGGAGGCATTCAGGTGTGCAGCCTCTGTAATCAAGTAAGAACCAGTCTATGGTTGGTGGTCTCTCATCAGAAGAAAGTTACTGAAATCATTCTCCTTTATGGCTTTTAGTACAAGAGGTTAGTCAGTCAATGCCTAGTGGTGGATGAGCCACAATTGTTTTAAAATTGTTTATCTCAGGCCATGTGCAGTGACCCACGCCTGTAATCTCAACACTTTGGGAGGGCAAGGCAGGCGGATCACCTGAGGTCAGAAGTTCAAGACCAACCTGACCAACATGATGAAACCCTGTCTCTACTAAAAATTCAAAACCTAGCCAGGCATGGTGGTGTGCACCTGTAATCCCAGCTGCTTGGGGGGCTGAGGCAAGAGAATTGCTTGAACCCAGGAGATGCAGATTGCAGTGAACTGAGATTATACCCTGCACTGCAGCCTGGGTGATAGAGTGAGACTCAGTCTCAAAAAAAAAAAAAAAAAATTGTGTATCTCAAGGCCAGTGCTTGTTTAGCTATTAGTGACAAAGAAAGTGTGTTGTGCAGATAGAACATAGTTTATTCTGTAAGTGTGGTGGTGCGTGACTTAACCCTTGCCTGGCATGTTTATAATTTGGTATCTTATTGTCACAAAGACCCTGTTCTATCAGTCTTATGATCTCTATTTAATACTGTTGTTGATCAATTGTTGTGTCTAAACCACAAAAGGAAGGGAATATAATAAACTGTGTCCAACCTCTTGTCACATCACGACTGGGAACTCAATTTTTAAGATTTCTCTGAGGTCACCGTGTCCAAAAAGGAATCCATTCAGTGGTTGGGAGGCATAGGATCTTATTTTTAGTTCCTAGATTCAATAAATGTTGAATGAATCAATCTCTATGAAATGCATTTTTAAGTGTATGGTATTAGCAATCTATAGTTAAGTGGTGGCTCATGCCTGTAATCCCAGCAGTTTGGGAGGCCGAGGCGGGCAGATCACGAAGTCAGGAGATCGAGACCATCCTGGCGAACACTGTGAAACGCCGTCTCTACTAAAAATACAAAAAAATTAGCCAGGCATGGTGGTGGGCACCTATAGTCCCAGCTACTCGGGAGGCTGAGGCAGGAGAATGGCATGAACCCGGGAAGCAGAGCTTGCAGTGAGCGGAGATTGCGCCACTGCACTCCAGTCTGGGCGACAGAGCGAGACTCCGTCTCAAAAAAAAAAAAAAGGAGTTTGGTAATTGATAATTGTGGTGGCTTTATAATGTGTCAACTTGGCTACACTGAACTACATTTCCCAGAATTCTCTTTATTGTATGTTTCCTGTTGCCATCAGCCGCAAGAGAGATTCTTGGAAGATTTGGAGCTTAGACAGGAAACAGTGGCCATTTTGTAGCTCACACAAGTTGTTGCTAATCTGCTAGTGTGAAGTAGTGGCTGAACCAGCAACTTCTCTACCTTCCCCTGGATCCTCCTTCAGCTTTTCCAATTCCTAAGGCGGGTATGTGTGTTTACCTCCATGATGAAGCAGAACACTCACACCACTAAGGTCAGAACTGATTTCAGTCTCTCCTTGTGAGATCCCAGACTGCATTTTCCCTTCCCCACTTTACAGTTATCCTCTTTCCTGACAGACTGCCCTGTGGACTTCACATTCTAACATCAGATACAAAGAAACACAGACACACACACACACACACACACACGCACACACACACTTCCTTGTGGTTCTGTCTCTGTAGTTGAACCATAATGGATACAAATATTTTTATTATTAACATCCTCAGGGAGTTAAGAGAAAATATTGCATCCACTAAACAAAATTAGGGTACTACAATGGAAAAACCCTTTAGAAAATAACAATCAAAAAAAGTTATTAGAAGTGAAAAACATGATAGCAGAAATTTCAAAAACCAACAGAAGATTTGGAAAACAGAGATGAAGAAATCTCAGAAATAAGAGCAAAAAAAATATGTCTTCCACCTTATACTCTCTCTCAGGCTCTTCTTGCTAATTTGCTCTTATGAAGCCAGCTGCCATGTTATAAGCTGCCCTATGGAGAGGCCCATGTGACAGGAACTGAGAATGACCTCCAGCCAACAGCCAGCAAGGAACTGAGGCCCTCAATCTAACAGCTCACAAGGAACTGAGTCCTGACAGCAACCACATGCGTGAATTTGGAATTGGTTCTTCCTCCAGTAGAGCCTTGAGATGACTGTGGCCCCAGCTGACACCTTGATTGAGGCTCATGAGAGACTCTGAGCCAGAGGCACCCAGGTAAGCTGCATTCAGATTCCCGATCCACAGAAACTAAAAATAATAAATGTTTGCTGTTTTAAGCTGTTAAGTTTTAGGGTAATTTGTTATGCAGCAATAGATAATTAATATACTGATAGTGAATGATCGATAATCTAAAATTAGTTATTTCTATTCAGAAGTTCTAAATGAAATATTATCACTCTTATTACAGACTTATATCCCAATGGAATCATGTGCAGGTTAGCTGGAAAGCATTAGTGTTTTGGAGTATAATAAAGTATGTAAACATTGTTCTACTCTCTCCCTGCCTAAAAGTATCATAGAGTAAATGTGACAGTGAACAAGGAATTGTCAGAAGAGGAAGATAGTTTCCATGGGTCCTGGACTAACATGAGAATTTGGCAAGGCTGGGAATCCTGAAATCGAAATAAAGAAGTGTTTGTCTGTACATAGGCTTTCCTGGAAAGTTTTCAGAAGTGAGTAACTCACATCCTGATATACCAAGATACCTAACCCTACGTGAAGTGTGTCATTATTAGGGTTGTGTATAAGTGTGTGTAGTACTGCCTTACTATAACTTACAAACCACTGAGAAGGGCCAAGGCCCTCCAGTTTCAGGATTGGGTTTAATTCTTGGATTATTCTTCTTTTATTGTACGTTGTTAAAGAAATATCAAAACTATTAAATACCAATAAAAATTTTGAAAAATAAAAATAACTATTATATATCAATTAAAAATTTTTAAATAAGAAATAATTGTTCTGTATTTAGGAAGCGTATTCCATAAAAGTAATGACAACTGTGGTATTTAGATAATGGTTCAAGGATTCCTGTGTAAAAAATGTCATATAGAGTTGCTTTTGTAACTTTCAAATGGAGATTTCATATTGTAATGAATCTTTTATGCATGTTTAAGGATTTTAAAATATAGAGGATGTGGAAAATGAAGAAGATGAAATGAAATCTACATTGTTGAGCTCCAAAAGAATTAGTAGCGTTAGATTAGAAAGCATCTTTCTGTATGTGATATTTTTGGGTCAGTATTTTACCAAGATTATGCAACGCTCACTTACTATTGATTTTTTAGTATCTATCTTGTTTCAAATCTATGACTTGCTAAGGGACAGACCAAATTAGCAAGTACAAATGCATGTAAATAATTATAGGAAAATATAACAAAAATTGATTTCAATAATTTAAAACTCTCTAAACACAGGAGAACTGTCAAATTTACTTTTTTATTTTAATTTTATTTTTATTTATAATTTTTTTATTTTAATTTTTGTAAGTACATAGTAGGTGTATATATTTGTAAGATATATGAGATGTTTTGATACAGGGATGCAATGCATAATAATCACATCATGGAAAATGGGGTATGCATCCCTGCAAGCATTTATCCTTGTTGTTACAAACAATCCAATTATACTCTTATAGTTATTTTTAAATGAACAACTAAATTATTATTTTCTATAGTCACCCTGTTGTGCTATCAAATGCTAGAACTTATTATTCTTTCTACCTGTTTTTTTGTACTCATTAACCATCCCCACCTCCCCGCTCCACCACCCACCACTATATTTCCCAACCTCTGGTACTCATCCTTCTACTCTCTATCTCCATGAGTTCAACTGTTGTGATTTTTAGATGCCACAAATAAGTGAAAACATGCAAAGTTTGTCTTTCTGTACCTGTTTTATTTCACTTAGCATAACGACCTCTGGTTCCATCCATGTAGTTGCAAGTCACAGGATCTCATTCTTTTTTTTATGGCTGAATAGTACTTCATTGTGTGTATGTACATTTTCTTTATCCATTCATCTGTTGTTAGACACTTTGGTTGCTTCCAAAGTTTGGCTATTGTGAACAGAGCTGCAACAAACATGGGATATCTCTTCGATATACTAATTTCCTTTCTTTTAGTTATATACCCAGCAGTGAGATTGCTGGATCATACGGTAGCTCTATTGTTAGTTTTTTGATGAACCTCTAAACTATTCTCCACAGTAGTTGTACTAATTTACATTCTCACCAATGGTGTGAGAGGGTTCCCTTTTTCCACATCCTTACCAGCATTTGTTATCACCTGTCTTTTGTATAAAAGCCATTTTAACTGGGGTGAGATGATATCTCATTGTAGTTTTGATTTGCATTTATCTGATGATCAATGATGTTGAGCGTCTTTTCATGTGCCTGTTTGACATTTGACATTTGTATGTCTTCTTTTGAGAAATGTCTATTCAAATCTTTTACCTTTTTTTCTTTTTTTTTTTTTGAGACAGAGTATCACTCTGTTGCCCAGGCTGGAGTGCAGTGGCATGATCTCGGCTCACTGCAACCTCCGCCTCCCAGGCTCAAGAGATTCTCATTTCTCAGCTTCCCGAGTAGCTGGGATTACAGGCGTCCACCACCACGACCAGCTAATTTTTGTATATTTAGTAGAGATGAGGTTTTACCATGTTGTCCAGGATGGTCTCGAACTCCTGAACTCAGGTGATCCACCTGCCTTGGCCTCACAAAATGCTGGGAGTACAATCATGAGCCACCGTGCCTGGCTTTCACCCATTTTTTAATCAGATTATTAGATTTTTTTCCTATAGAGTTGTTGAGCTCCTTATATATTCTGCTTATTAATTTCTTGTCAGATGAGTAATTTGGTTAGGTGAATTCCTAGGTATTTAACTTCATGTGTGGCTATTGTAAATGGAATGACTTTTTAAATTTCTTTTTCACGTTGTTTAATGTTAGCATATATAAATGCTACTGATTGTTGTACGTTGATTTTGCATCCAGCAACTTTACTGAATTTATAAGTTCTAATAGTTTTTTTTTTGGTGGAGTTTTGAGATTTTTCCAAATATAAGATAATATCATCTACAAACAAGGATAATTTGACCTCTTCCTTTTCAATTTGTATGCCCTTTATTTCATTCTCTTGTCTGATTGTTCTAGCTAGGGCTTCCAGTACTATGTTGAATAATGTATGCCCTTTATTTCATTCTCTTGTCTGATTGTTCTAGCTAGGGCTTCCAGTACTATGTTGAATAACAGTGGTGAAAGTGAGCATCCTCGTCATGTTCCCTACCTTAGAGGAAAGGCTTTCAGTTTTCCCCATCCAGTATTATACCAGCAGTTGAGTCTGTAGCATATGGCTTTTATGATGTTGAATTGTGTTCCTATTATACCCAGTTTTTTTAGGGTTTTTATCATGAAGATTGTTGAATTTTATCAAATGCTTTTTCATCATCAATTGAAATGATCATATGGTCTTTGTCATTCATTCTGTTGATGTGATGCATCACATTGATTGATTTTTTTATGTTGAACCATCCTTGCATCCCAGGGATAAATTCCACTTGGTCATGATGAATGCTCTTTTTAATATGCTGTTAAATTAAGTTTGCCAGTATTTTGTTGAGAAGTTTTCCAGCAATGTTCATCACGGATATTCGATTACAGTTTTCTTTTTTGATGCATCCTTGTCTGGTTTTGGTATCAGGATAGTACTCGCCTTGTAGGATGAGTTTAGAAGGATTGCCTCCTCCTCTATTTTTCAGGATAATTTGAGTAGGATTGGTATTAGTTCTTCTTTAAATGTTTGGTAGAATTCAGCAGTAAAGCCCTCAGGTCCCTGGCTTTTATTTACTGGGTGACTTTTTATTATGGCTTTAATCTTGTTACTTGTTATTGGTCTGTTCAGGTTTTGGATTTCTTCATGGTTAAATTTTGGTAGGTTGTATGTGGCTAGGAAATTTGTCCATTTCTTCTAGATTTTCCAATTCATTGGCATATCATTGCTCATAGTAATCACTAGTGATCCTTTGAATTTCTGTGATAAAAGTTGTAATGTATCCTTTTTCATCTCTGATTTTATTTATTTATTCTCTTTTTTCCTTAGTCTAGCCAAAGGTTTGTCAATTTTGTTTAACTTTTCAAAAAAAAAAAAAGTTTTGTTGCATTGATCTTTTGCATTGTTTTCTTCATTTCAAATTCATTTATTTCTGCTCTGATCATTATTATTTCTTCTACTAGTTTTGAGATTGGTTTGCTCTTACTCTTCTTCTAGCACTTTAAGATGCAGCGTTAGGTTGTTTATTTGAAGTTTTTCTTCTTTTTTGATATAGACACTTATAGCTATAAACTTCCCTTTTAATACTGCTTTTGCTGTATCCCATTGGTTTGTGTATGTTGTGTTTCCTTTATCATTTGTAAGGGAAGAGAACAAAAGTCTCTGCCTGGTAATCTAGAGAATTCTTCTGGATCTTGTCCAAGACCATCAAGGCGGTACCTCTATGAGTCTGCAAGAACCACAGTGTTACTGAGCTTGGGGTGCCCCCTAAAGCAGATACAGCTTAGATCACAATACTCAAGTCCTTTAGAAACTAGTACAGGCAATCAGAGAAGTCTTCCATCATGAAGTGATATTTTAGCCAGGCAAAATATATAGCCTCTCATTAAGATAATAGAGGAGGAAGAGCAGTTATGTCAGGAGTAAAAGAAATAAAAATTATTTTTTCAACATTCATAGGTTCTTAACTGGAATGGATCCCTGTACCAAAAGATAAATTAACAAGAGAAAAACAAACAAGTTTATTAACATGTATATTTCATACATGAAACAAACACTTGGGGCCGGGCACAGAGGCTCACACCTGTAATCCCAGCACTTTGGGAGGCCAAGGCCGGCAGATCATCTGAGGTCAGTAGTTCGAGACCAGCTTGGTCAACATGGTGAAACCCTGTCTCTACTAAAAATATAAAAATTAGCTGGGCATGGTGGCACATACCTGTAATTCCAGCTACTTGGGAAGCTGAGGCAGGAGAATCGCTTGAACCTGGGAGGCGGAGGTTGCAGTGAGCCAAGATTGCACCACTGCACTTCAGCCTGGGCGACAGAGTGAGACTCCATCTCAAAAAAAAAAAAAAGAAATGTACACTCGGAGAATGAGTAGTTCTCAAAGAGGTTGCTTTGAATTCCAGCTTATAATCATCTTCAATAAAGAATGGTCAATTTTTGAGAAGTGACAAGACAAAGGAAAAAGACTTTGAATCTCTAGAGGTGGAAACTTGAGGGAAGGCAAATAAATGGCAGGTAAAGGCTAGTTAAATAGCATCTACAGGCCAATAAGGGCTTACACTGTCTTGTTTTCTCTGATAGAGAAAGGACAGGATATCTTTTGTCTCTGTAAATTTCTGTCCTGATTTTAAGAATAGAGGGAGAGCAGGGAGCTTTCCTGCATCTGCTGCTTAATTGCCTTCTGCTCAATTATCATTCATATTATGGTGTGGCACAGGAAAGATGGATTTTATTCTAGGTCTATTGAATTGGCTTATGGCGCCTATGCACAAGCGATATTTTGGTGGCATTGAGATGTATCTTTGTCTTGAGCTCACAAGAAAGGTCAGACTTGGGACTCTTCATCCTGTGGATAGTAAAGGAAGCCGAAGGAATAAATGAGTTCACCTAGTCAGAGGGCATGGAGTGAGAAGAAAGGACACCTAGAGAAGAATCCCGACAGACAAAACATCCAGAAACAGGCGGAAGAAAATAAGAGAGAGCTACCAAAACAGGGGGAAGAAATCCAAGGGTATGGCATGCCAGAAGTGAAGGGAGAGGAGAGCTTCAGGGAGAGAGAGAACATTGAGTGCTCGGGAAAGCCAAGTAAAATGACAACGGAGAAATGTTAATTAGATTCCAACAAGCAGCTCCTTGATAAACCTGGCAAAGCCAGTTGGAGCAGAGTGTTAGAAAACAGAATACAGATTGCTAAAGAGTGGGAGCTGAATTAGGAGAAACATCCAGTACAGACAACTTACCCAAGAAGTTTGTGAATGGGGATTGAAAGAGCTAGAGGGTGAGCGAGAGGGCAAGAAAAAACAAATGAATTGCATAAGCAATAGGTGACGCCATTGGATGAAACCCAAAGAGAATTTTTTTTGTTTTGTCCTTTTAATGATATTAACTTGAGCATATTTACATTTCGATGAGAGTGTAGAAAAGAAGGGGTTAAAAATAAAAGCAGGAGAGAGCAGGAGTGGGAGGAAGGGGAAGAGGTTGGGAGAAGGAAATGAAAATAGCCGTAAATTATAACAATACTACAGGAGATAGGATCCAGAGCACAGGTTTTACTGCAAGGAATGAGGAAAAGACTGGTGCAGATGTTGACGATGGTTTGTAGATGTAATTACAGGGAGTTGAGAGGATTTTGTTACACAGGTTCTCAAACCTCGTAAAATTAAAAATAAGAAATCTGAAAGTGTGGACTTATTTGGGGCAAATACATTGATACTAATAAAAAGTAACAGTTGATCACAAGAGATATTCAATTCATCTATTTAACAACATTCAACTAGTACTATAATGGGTTTTATAAGTATTACCAGAAAGGTGTTTCAATCCAGACCCCAGCAGAGCGGTCTTGGATCTTGCACAAGAAAGAATTTGAGGCCGGGCGCGGTGGCTCAAGCCTGTAATCCCAGCACTTTGGGAGGCCGAGACGGGCGGATCACGAGGTTAGGAGATCGAGACCATCCTGGCTAACACGGTGAAACCCCGTCTCTACTAAAAAAAATACAAAAAACTAGCCGGGCGAGGTGGCGGGCGCCTGTAGTCCCAGCTACACGGGAGGCTGAGGCAGGAGAATGGCGTAAACCTGGGAGGCGGAGCTTGCAGTGAGCTGAGATCCGGCCACTGCACTCCAGCCCGGGCGACAGAGCAAGACTTCGTCTCAAAAAAAAAAAAAAGAAAGAAAGAAAGAAAGAATTGGAGGTGAGTCCAAGAGTAAAGTAAAAGCAAGTTAATTAAGATAGTAAAGGGATACAAGAAATGGCTAATCCATAGGCAGAGCAGCCTGAAGGGCTGCTGGTTGCCCATTTTTGCGGGTATTTCTTGATTATATGCTAAACAAGGGGTGGATTATTCATGCTTCCCCTTTTTAGACCATATAGGGTAACTTCCTGACATTGCCATGGTGTTTGTAAACTGTCATGGCACAGATGGGAGTGCAGTAGTGAGGACAAACAGAAGTCACTCTCTTCCCCATCGTGGTTTTGGTGGGTTTTGGATGACTCTTTTACTGTAACCTGTTTTATTAGCAAGGTCTTTATGACCTGTATCTTGTGCTGACCTCCTATCTCATCCTGTGACTTAGAATGCCTAAATGTTGGGGAATGCAGCCTAGCAGGTCTCAGTCTTATTTTACCCAGCCCCTATTCCAGATGGAGTTGCTCTGGATCAAATGTCTCTGGCATAAAGATACTTCAAAAAAAAAACTCATTGTCTTGGCCGGGCATGGTGGCTCACGCCTGTAATCCCAGCACTTTGGGAGGCCGAGGTGGGCAGATCACGAGATCAGGAGATCAAGACCATCCTGGCAAACACTGTGAAACGCTGTCTCTACTAAAAATACAAAAAAATTAGCCAGGCGTGATGGTGGGCACCTGTAGTCCCAGCTACTCGGGAGGCTGAGGCAGGAGAATTGCTTGAACCCGGGAAGCCAAGGTTGCAGTGAGCCGAGATCACACCACTGCACTCCAGCCTGGGCCACGGAGCGAGACTCCATCTCAAAAACAAAGAAAAAAAAACCCACAAAAAACCATTGTCTTAATCTTATGAACAAGTAAGAAAAAACAGGCTTCCGGCTCTCAGGAAATGGTGGCTCCCCAATTCATCTATTTGCTTCCAGGGGAAACCCGGGAATCAACATTGATTCCTTCCTTTCCCTCCCCTATGCCCCACCATCCCCTTACTCCAGAAAACATATACACAAATAAATATATACACACTATATTCAATTCACTGGAGAGCCTGTCAATTCTACTTCCAAAACAGATCTGGAATTTGACTTCCATTTCCATCTTTACTGTCTCAACCTTGATCCAAGCCACTAGTGTTTTCCACCTGGAACTAATGCAATCGCCGTCTAACTGGTCTTCTCTCCATATCTGCCTTGGTCCCTTTCGGCCCATTCTCTATACAGCATCTATAACATAGATCAGATCATTATTCTCCCCTACTTAAAACCTCCCAATTGGCCGGGCGCGGTGGCTCAAGCCTGTAATCCCAGCACTTTGGGAGGCCGAGACGGGCGGATCACGAAGTCAGGAGATCGAGACCATCCTGGCGAACCCGGTGAAACCCCGTCTCTACTAAAAATATACAAAAAAAAAAAAAACTAGCAGGGCGAGGTGGCGGGCACCTGTAGTCCCAGCTACTCGGGAGGCTGAGGCAGGAGAATGGCGTAAACCCGGGAGGCGGAGCTTGCAGTGAGCTGAGATCCGGCCACTGCGCTCCAGCCTGGGCGACAGAGCGAGACTCCGTCTCAAAAAAAAAAAAAAAACAAAAAAAAAAAACAAAAAAAAAAACCTCCCAATGACTTCCAACTGCTCAGAAAAAAAATTCCAAATCCTAACCATGTCCTGTGTAGAAGCAGAGGGAAAGCTTCCCTTTTGCCCTCTCTGAAGGCTCACTGAAATGAGCGGACAATAGACACTATCAGGATAAGAAACATACACATTTATTTACGCCCACATGGACACAGGAGTCCGGCAAATATGAGACCCAAAGAAGGGCCAGAGAGTTGAGACTTAAATACCCTCTTTATAGTGGATAAGAAATATGGGGGATGTAGGTAATCCTGATGGGTAGTAAATGCTTTTCAGGGGAAATGCATGGGCCCAAAGAGCAAACAACTGGGTTGGGACAAAGTTCCTCTGAGCTCTGGGGGAGGTGGTGGCAATTTGTGGGAAGTGAGAGGTAGAATTTCACTGTGAACAAAGGTGGTCTTATCATGCAGATAAAGTCTCCCAGGCAATCTCAGGGAGCTGTCCTCAGAAAAGTAGATGAAAACTCTTATCTGGGTGTGGTGATGACTTTTAGTCTTTTTACCTGCTCCGGTCATTAATCTTTTCTGATTATTTGATGAGATTTCTCAAGGAGAAAGTTTTAAGACAATTGCATTTCCTCTGGAAGAACTTCCCTTAATGGCATAAAGGGACTTTAGAGAAAGCCCCTGTCTGTGCTTCAGGAAAGAAGGGATCAGAGCAGGGGCAGAGAGAGACCTTGGTTCTGAGGCTTATTTCTGAGGCCTTTTCCTTCCTTCCTTCCTTCCTTCCTTCCTTCCTTCCTTCCTTCCTTCCTTCCTTCCTTCTTTCCTTCCTTCCTTCCTTCCTTCCTTCCTCTCCTTCCTTCCTTCCTTTCTCTCCTTCCTTCTCTCCTTCCTTCCTTTCTCTCCTTCCTTCCTTTCTCTCCTTCCTTCCTTTCTCTCCTTCCTTCCTTTCTCTCCTTCCTTCCTTCCTTTCTCTCCTTCCTTCCTTCCTTTCTCTCCTTCCTTCCTTCCTTTCTCTCCCCCCTTCCTTTCTCTTCTTCCTTCCTTCCTTTCCTTCCTTCCTTCCTCTCCTTCTTTCCTTCCTTCCTTTCTTTCTCTCCTTCCTTCCTTTCTCTCCTTCCTTCCTTCCTTTCTTTCTCTCCTTCCTTCCTTTCTCTCCTTCCTTCCTTCCTTTCTCTCCTTCCTTCCTTCCTTTCTCTCCCCCCTTCCTTTCTCTTCTTCCTTCCTTCCTTTCCTTCCTTCCTTCCTCTCCTTCTTTCCTTCCTTCCTTTCTTTCTCTCCTTCCTTCCTTTCTCTCCTTCCTTCCCTTCTCTCCTTCCTTCCTTCCTTTCTCTCCTTCCTTCCTTCCTCTCCTTCCTTCCTTTCTCTCCCCCCTTCCTTTCTCTTCTTCCTTCCTTCCTTTCCTTCCTTCCTTCCTCTCCTTCTTTCCTTCCTTCCTTTCTTTCTCTCCTTCCTTCCTTTCTCTCCTTCCTTCCTTCCTTTCTTTCTCTCCTTCCTTCCTTTCTCTCCTTCCTTCCTTCCTTTCTCTCCTTTCATTCTTTCTTTTTTTCTTTCTCTTTTTCTTTTCCTCCCTCCCTCTCTCTCTTTCTTTTCTTTCTTTTCTTTTCTTTTTTCTTTTATTCTTTCCCTTCCTTCCTTTTTCTCTTTCTTTCTTTTTTCTTTTCTTGCTCTTTTTCTTTCCCTCCCTCCTCCCTCCCTCCCTCTTTCTTTCTTTCTTTCTCTTTCTTTCTTTCTTTTCTTTCTCTTTTTCTTTCCCTTCCTTCCTTCCTTTCTCTTTTCTTTCTCTTTTCCTTTCCCTTCCTTCCTTCTTCTTTCTTTCTTTCTTTCTTTCTTTCTTTCTTTCTTTCTTTCTTTCTTTCTTTCTTTCCTTTTTAATAGCTGTTGTTGCTGTCATTTTCTTCTGAAGTTTGAGTTGTCTGGCTTCACTTTACGAAAGCACAGCTTAGTTTTCAGTGACTCCAAATTAGGAAAAATAGGGGGAAAAAAAGGAAAAAAATGAAAACAACATTTTGAAGACTTGTAGCCAAGAAAAAATTAGAATTCTGTCCAAATTGTAGAAAATAATAAAAACTGAAAAACATTAGGCAAGACTAGAATCTAACAACAGGTGTACTATAGTTTTGAAACAATTATAATTATTACTGATAATGTAAACTAAGTCATATCAGAATTATAGGAGTTTCCCATGATTTTGGAACACATACCAATAACATATTTATACAAAGACAGCCCAAAGAAAACCAAACACCATTTCACATTTGACGATGTTTCCTATATAATTTTTATACCAAAAAAGTCAAATTATGCTATTTTTGGACTTTAGGGCATCTAATATCGTAAAAGATTAATTAGATCAGAAAAAAACATAATTCATGATTTGATTTTGGAAAGTATGTCAAATATCAAAGGTTTAAAACACTTGATATCACAGTTCATTGTAAAATGAGTCATTTGACCAAAGTGATAACTCAAGGATTTCAAAAAAAAAAAAAAAAAAGGTGAAAACCGAAAACCTTCATTATCTGAGAGAGGACACTTAATGTTCCAAGCAATAAGTCTTGATAAAAACAGCATGAAGCCAATTAAGTTTGTTTTTCAAAATTTTATAGGCAATCTATAAAATTTTAATCTTGACCATAAGATATAACTTCCATAGGCCTTTTATAACCTCTATAATCTTTATTAAGGAGTTGGTAATGCTTCAAGAAAACCTTGTTAATCTGGCACAGGGGCCCATATACTGGTCTTGCATCAGTGTGTCTTTGACATTAATGATTAATTAACAGAGAAACTGAGCTGTTTTATCTCTCAAAATCAGCCTTTACAATCTTACATGCCCACCTTTTCTGCAATAGTCCCTGGCCTTGAGGAGTTGATTAGCTTTAATTTCTGGCCCTGTGCCTCAGGAATGCTGTTTATTTTGGTTGGCATCTTCAACTGGGCCTGAAGATGAGGCTTTAATTACTGTCAGAGTTTAAGATTTAGCAGGACTTGGTGTTCTTTTTAGACTCAGGGGTCAAAGCTCTGTAACTCAATGTCACAAGAACTTTAAAAGCACATAGAGAAAGGTACATGGATGTAATAACTTTAATTAAAAAGAAGTTTTTTTATCTCAGTTTTTTCCCTAAGCAAGCCAAAACGTAACAATAATGGCATAGAAATTGTTTTGATAAACCATAAAATCTATTAAGCCAGTTACCAAAAGGCAAAAGAAAAGAACTTCTGCACTGCACAGAATATTACGTTGGAAGGAAACTTTTTCTTTAGACCTTTAAGAAAACGTTGTTAGCATCAGGCCACAACAAACAGAACTGGAGGAAAAAACTTATTTGAGTTGAAGAAAAGGAGTTGAAGGAGAGCATTACTATTTCACGCCCTTTAAAAGGGGAGAGAAAACCAAAAATGGTGCAATGCAATAAAAGTTGAACTTTGGGTTAAAAAAATTAAAATATCTTATAATTTATTAAAGGTAAATTAATCCCTTAAGGAAATTTTATTGCTCTAATCAATTATTTAGTGCATAAGGGTTTTTTTTTAATGTCAAGCTAATCTCTAGAAAGACCATTATAATTTTCCTTTAATTATAGACAACTTGATCATATAAAAGTTTTTTTTATTTTTTCCTGGTTTGTCCTGAACATCTATCTTTCTTAAACAACCAGTCATTTTATTCTAGGCCTAAATTTACCATACAAGATTCTTTCTCATATAAAATTACTTTAAGCTTTCTTACCAAAGGGGGGGGGAAGCCCTCTTTATTTTTATAAATTTCCTTATATCTCTCTTATTTCCTGGTTTATTTTACCTTGTTTTATGTGTAACTGTAGCAGGACGAGCCCACTGCTTGCTCAATCAATCACGACCCTCTCACGTGCACCCCCTTAGAGTTGTGAGCCCTTAAAAGGGACAGGAATTGCCCACTTGGGGGGCTCGGCTCTTGAGACAGGAGTCTTGCTGATGCCCCTGGCTGAATAAACCCCTTCCTTCTTTAACTCGCTCTCTGAGGATTTTTGTCTGCAGCTCGTCCTGCTACAGTTACACATAAAACAAGGTAAAATAAACCAGGAAATAAGAGAGATATAAGGAAATTTATAAAAATAACTTTTATTGCATCTCACCATTTTCGGTTTTCTCTCCCCTTTTGGAACCTGTTGGATCTAAACAGTGGCTTTTATCTTAATAGAAAAATAATAGCAGAGTTAAAGCAGGCAGAAAAGAAAATAGAGAAAATGAGGACTTAGGAACTCTATAGTATAAAGATCGACCTTAGGGCTCTTTTTCCTTCATGTAAATGTGCACAAAGACCATATTACTTACATTTTACATAAACTCTGGCAAGTAGAGGTGCCATCAAACCTATGGAATGTTCACAAGGGTGTCATTCTGCTTGTTTTCTCCTCATTCTCAGACTATTTGTTTCTCACTTTTTTTTTCTTAAGAGGAGGAACTGAGCTATGGCCTAGGGTTTTAGTGTGGTGGATCTGGATTTGTGTGTGCTGCTTGTGGGCAGGACTCTACAGTGTATCACCACTGAGTCGTTTCTGTCAGGCCTCTGAGCCCAAGCTAAGCCATCATATCCCCTGTGACCTGCACATATACATCCAGATGGCCTGGAAGTGAAGAATCACAAAAGAAGTGAAAATGGCCAGTTCCTGCCTTAACTGATGACATTCCACCATTGTGATTTGTTCCTGCCCCACTTTGAGTGATTAACCTCATGAAATTCCTTTTCCTGGCTCAGAAGCTCCCACACCGAGCACCTTGGGACCCCCTGCCCCTGCTAGCAAGAAAACAACCCCCTTTGACTGTGATTTTCCACTACCCACCCAAATCCTACAAAACGGCCCCACCCCTGTCTCCCTTCACTGACTCTCTTTTCAGACTCAACCCACTTGCACCCAGGTGAAATAAACAGCCTCGTTGCTCACACAAAACCTGTTTGGTCGTCTCTTCACAGGGACGCGCGTGACAGTTTCCACCCCCTTACGTGTCTCAGTTTCCCTCCCCAGAGGTCTATGACCTCTGAAATGACTCAAAATGCCGGTGATCAGCCCTTATATGTGTTTCCTGGATGAGCCTTTTTTTTTTTTAACTAATTTTTGTTGGGGATTTCCCTGTCGGACTGCTGCACATTGTGGGGGATTAACCCCCCAGACACCCCTATGAGGCCCCTGTTCACCCAGGGGTGCCTTTTGGCTGGGAGGAGAACAATGCCTTTTCTCTTCAGAGCTAAGAAAACTCAGTCTCTCATTTACCTATTAAAACCACAGCTCAGTTCCTCACACAAATGTGCACAGACAAGCCAAATCGAGATTAATTTTGGGAGAAAAAGCAATAGAGAAGACCCTTTACTATGCATCTCTGAACTAAAATTAGTATACTTAAACAACAGCTTCCTAGGAAAAGAAAAACAACAGCCAAGACCTCTTCCTGTAAACTGGGCTCAGCCACCCTTACTTTGCAGTTCTCATCCGCTATTATACTCACCAAGGTCAAATCCTCTCACAATACAAGGTAAATCTCTGGTACCTCCAAAAATAAAGAGGTCAGGTCATGCAATACAAGAAAACAGAGCTTTAGACCTAAGAAGAATCTGCCCATGATTCTTGAAACTCCGCAAGGAAAACAGAACACCCCAAAAGGGGTGAGTGGCGCCTTTGTTCTAAATTCTTTAAAGGGGTTCAAGTCATTAGAAGCCTTCTCCAGATTCTTTGGTACTACAGATGGCAAAGGGGGAAGGAGATATATAGGGTGGAAGAAAAGTAAACGAAGGAACTTTTTTTTTTTTTAAGACAAGAAGCAAACACAGGAACCAAACACATGGTTTTTTGTTTGTTTTTTGTTTTGTTTTGTTTTTGTTTGTTTTTCCTTTTTTGCAGCTGTGGAGAATTTTAGCCAAATTAAAGAGGATTTGTTATTCATAATTTGGAATTCTCACTCGGATTTGACCAAGTTGGGTAGAGTTGGTCAAATCTGATGGGAGAAAGACCAGAACAAATAATAACAACAACAACAGCAAAAAACCAATAATATGATCACTGAGCGCTCTAATGGTAAAGAGAAATTAAGACTAACTGGTTGTTAAACTTTAGCCAAGACAAAACCCCAATTCAGCTACTTACCTAGGGACAGGTCTCAGGCTGAAGACTGCTTTCTACCATCCTAGAAGCAGGAAAAAAACCTCAAACTCGTCTTCCCTGCTGGGAGCGAGCTCAAACTCCATAAAGGAGTTACCTTCCTTCTATCATTATGGAAGCAGGAAATTTTGCCTTCCTTGTTGGAAGCAAGTAAAACTCCAAGAAAAGGGGAGTTGTAAAGCAAAATAAACTAGATCTCAACCAAATTTTGGGAGATCTGGGATTCTCTGGAGGGGGACCTCAGACCTCAGCAAATTGTCCTGTTGGCTTGAGCCACAAAGTTAGCTCATACTGGTCCCAAGCACTGATAGGAGATTTGTCAAAGGTCAGGGGCACCTCCACTCAGAATCTCCCCATGGTTACCAAAATGTGAACCCCAAATATCTGAGACAGGTATCAGTTAATTTAGAAAGTTTATTTTGCCAGGGTTGAGGGCATGTGCCCGTGACACAGCCTCAGGTGTTGCTGATGACATGTGCCCCAGGTGGTAGGGGCACAGTTTGGTTTTATACATTTTAGGGAGACATGAGACCTCAATTAGTATGATCCGTAAGATGTACATTGGTTTAGTCTGGAAAGATGGGACAACTTGAGGCAAAGGCGGGACAGCTTGAAGTGAGGAGGGAGTTTCCAAGTTATAGGTAGATAAGGACAAATGGTTGCATTCTTTTGAGTTTCTGATTCACCTCTCCAAATGAGGCAATCAGATATGCATTTATCTCAGTGAGCAGAGGGGTGACTTTGAATAGAATGGGAGGCAGGTTGGCCCTAAGCAGTTCCCAGCTTGACTTTTCCCTTCAACTTAGTGATTTGGGGGCCCCAAGATTTATTTTCCTTTCACAGTTCACTTTTATTGCCTGTCTTCCCCTCTGGAATGTAAATTCTATGAGGGCAGAAACTACATCTGTCTTATCTCTACTTCCTGAAAAAGTACCTGACATATAGCAGGTATTCAAAAAAGTAGCTTGAATAAATGAACTAATCAAAACCAATTGAACAATAAACAAGGCAGAATGAAAGTGTATTAAATTACACATAAGATAAAAGCTATGAGAATACATAAGAAGGGATGATTAATTATCATTGTTAAATGATAACAGTTACAATGAGATAGGGTTTAAGGCAAAACTTATCTATGGCGTCAGAACTTAAGATGATGTTTTGTTTTGCAGGGGGCTGCAGGTAATAACTAAAAGGGAATGTGAGTCAGGCTTCTAAAGTGCTGGTAGTATTTTGTTTCTTTATTTGGCTACTGGTTACCCAGGTATCTTCAGTTTGTGACCATAAACTTATGTACAGTTTTCTGGATGTATAATGTTCTTCAATAAAAGATTAAAGTTGGGGAAAAACATAGTTTATACGGACCACATTACATCAAAGTACTATAACTGATGTCCATAATGATGTTCTAATTCATCAAAAAGATTAAGTTTAGTGTGACTATTTTCAAAAATGTCAAGTGTATAATGTAGTTTTAAAAAGATTTCCACGAGAAATAGTTAACATTATGCCACATTGGTGTGTCTATAACATGCTGACTTAGATGGAACACCTTATGTTTCAATGATGCTCAAGAAATAAGGTATTAACACAATAACACCTTTAGAACAACCACAAAAACATGCTGGCATTATTGCCCCTAATTTTGCAGAAGTACCTGAGGGAGGTAACTCGATTTCTTCAGTTGCGCATAAAGAAAGTGGTTGCTCCAAGGCCTGGATTCCATTTACTCTGACTTCAGGAGCAGGACAGTATGCTTCTTTCAATACACGGTAATATGGAAAAGAAGAGGCAGAGCCAATGGCATTGAGCCATCTTAAGGAGAAGGGTCCGCTAAGAAGATGATCTGTGAGTGGCCCCCACCTTCAAGACTCTTTGTGAGTCTTGAAGTTTTGAACATCTCCCATGCCTCCTCTTCACTTCCTTTGAGTGGTACTTGTTTTGTTTCATTTAATGTAACTTAATTTAGGAGAGCTAAGTAATTAAACATGAGGCCAAAGTACGTAAGAAAGTGGCAGTCTTTTATTGCAAATATGCACACACTCTCGAGCGAGGTTCTCTGGTCCTCAGGTGTGGGGGGCCAGGGAAGTTGTGCCGGCGCTCTCGGGTGATGTTCTCCGGTCCACAAATGTGGGGGCCGAAGAAGTCACACTGGCTCCTGCCAGCAGCGGACTTTTATGCATTGGTACTGGAAGGGGGAGGGCAGTGGGTGGGATAAGTGTGTGATAGGGGCGTCTCCATAGGCGTGGCCGGGTAAGTTCCTATCTCTTCGGATTGACGTCATCTGGCGCATGCTCCGTTGATCTGCATCTTCCTGGGGCGGGCTGCATTTTCCCATGCATGGGAATGTTGGTGAGGAAGAACCCGGAAGCAACATGGATTGTGACTTCTTGTTCACCTTCCTCCATCTTGTCCTTTCTCCCTCACCCAAACAGTACTTGGCATTCTTTGAGCAATGAAACTACGATTTTTCAACAGATATTCATGAACTCTTACCATGGATATACCTTGGCTTAGTAGAACTGTCTTATTTCTAGGGGCCATTGTGCATCTATTCTCTGGTTGTAAAGAGCAACAAACATATACAGAAATGACTCTGAAAAATGACTATATTCTGTTGAGGTCTAAAAATTTTACCCTAAAGCATGGGTAACCACTTCAGCATTCAAGTTCTACAGCTGATTGACTTATGACCCAGCCAACATAGTAAGTGCATGCAGATCAGATAAAGCCCACATAGCTACAGAGCCCCATGAGCCTCAGAAAGGGCAATTCTATGGCCTGGGAAGAGCCTGAACTTGATCCAAAGCTCTAAAGTAAACTTCTAGGTAAGATCCATAATTGACATAAGACCTGAGAGCAGATCAGTTGAACAAAGCCACACTTACCCTCCCAGGCCTATGAGAGACCATTGGCAGAGAGTGGGAGACACCATGTGGCAGAGAAGGAGTCATTTCCCCCTACAATTCCAAGTATTGCCAGTGTTTTCAACCTTGTACTGGATGCTACAGTCGGTCATCCAAGATTCCACCTTCAAGGCTGAGACATTCACTCATTAACCTAGCTGCCATGAACGTTAGTGGCTGGTAACCATCAGCTGAGTCTCTGTCCAGGAGTTTCCATAAGCCAAAAAGAGCCACTTGCCTCAAGGTCCTGCTGCCTGCATAGAGGTAGACATCATCCAATGACCAGTTACAACTGGAGTTGAAAGTCTGGTCCCTGTGTCTCAAAGTAGGACAACACTAAGGGGCCATCCCTGGGAGATGAGCTGAGATCTTTTCTGTGACTGTATCACAGCTCACCTCCACCCAGTCCTGCTTCTTTCACTTTCCCACTTCCTATGTTCACTTCAACACTTCCAGGTATCAATGTTTGCGTATAGGAAGGTCCTTAATACACTTCCTATACACAAAGCTCTGGCTCAGAGTCAACTTCCCCAGAAACAAAGAACCTGACTTCAAACAATCCCTTATAAAACATAAAAGGTATCATAAGTTTAGAAATTAGAAAGGCCATGAGTAGAAATAGCTAAAATAGGAATGGAGCAGAAAATACCTTCCTTAGAACCTTGTTTTAGAAATGGTAAACTCAGAAACTTTGAAAAGAGGTCAGTATGAAACTGTGATTTTTTTAAAAAAGATTTCATTTTGACTTAGTTTTAGTTTTAAGGGTGTTTCAACCTGCAGTTATTTTAGAACTAGAGATCTAAGCAGAAGTGCTGAGTTTTCATTTGTGGAAAATTTTGCATCAACAGACCAAGGGTTGATATTTTTAATGCCTAAGAAGCTCATACACATCAATAAATAAAAACATGAATACTTCAAAAGACATAAATGTTTAATGGTGTGAGTATATAACTCAAAAGCAGTAAATAATAATCTCTAGTAATAAAAAAGTAATCAAAACTAAACAATACTTTCCCTATTAAATTAGGACACATTAAAAAATTATAAAATGTCTAACCCTGGTGAGATTTCAATGAAACATACTGTTACTTACTGCCAATGGGGAGCAAACTGGCACAGTCTTTTTGGGAATCACTTTAACATTTGATATTAAAACTAAAATAATAATATTATTTGTTAAAGCAATTCTATTTCTGGAAATCTATCCTAAAGAAATAATTCCAAATGTGGGAAAAGCTTTGTTCTACATATTTTTGTCACAACATTAATTCAAGTTGAAAAAAGCGTGAAAACAAATACATGTGAAATTTGTTTAAAAGCCATTATATATATTTCATGGGCTGTTATGCAATCATAAAAAGTGATTACAATGAGTTTATGAAAATTTGAAGAATGCTCATAATTTAGTGTTAAGTGAAAGAAGACACATACTTTTTCTATTTCCTCTCTGCTGTTGAATAGAAAGTTTCTCTTCCATTGATACCACTTTAAAACCTTTATATCCTGCATTTAAACTATGTTTTTTTTAATCTCAACAATTTAAGGTACTAAAAAGGTGTTTTCTATGTCAGTTTCACTTACTTTTCAGATAATTCTTATGTTGGATATGATTCATTCACATCAGTTTTCTCTAGGAATTGGACAGAATGGTTCATTGAAACTTTGATCGGAACACAACACAGTAGCAGGTTAAAACACTGTCCTACTATACAGTGGTTTTCAATAATTTTAGGGCTTTTAAACACTCCTGGATCATTGCCTTCACTGTATTTGCTCTAGTAAATGCAATAAGACTTAACTGAATCGCCAAAGAGATTTTGCCTCAAGGTCACTTCACCCATAAAGCCATCAACAGTAAAGCTCAAGGACATTCTGGCAGGGATACTGCACCCTGCTGTTGTTAGCTCTGGCACGATGAGCTGTACTTCAAGCTGCTCTTCATCATTAACTGGTTAGTCCTCATGTTATTTGAGCAGTGTCCAGCCAGAAGTGAAGGTAATGGCTTTGTATTTTGTACACATGTTCCAGAGTAAAATCCACAGTGAGGTACTGGAAACACAGAAATGCTTCTACTATATTGCATTTCTCTGCATTTCTAGAACAATAGTTCTTAAGGGAAGAAATGCTCATTAGATAGCTTGGTCTGTGACTTCCTAGACCTCATTGCCCTGGATGAGTTTGATACATATAAGTCTATTCCTTTACCAGAGCAATACTTGGAAAGTCACATACATATCAGCAAGAAATGTGTCAATTTTCAAATGCTTTGAAGGTCTGGGGCTTTAGAAAAATTTCAAACCCAAAACTATGGTGAGAAATATATCATCTTTCCTCATGTCATATAACTTTGCAAAAATTATTCCTAATGTGTTAAGATATCTTAGCTATTGCACATATAAAGTTAATGGTTTTCTTATTTTTCATACTCGAATGTTACTGCCTTATTCCTTCTCATTGGGATATAATTTCCCATAACATGTTAATAGAAAACTGGATTTTAGGGCAGTTAATGTTTGTTAGAACCATATTAGTTGTCCCAAACACAGATTATTCATATGCACTCCTTTACCAAAAAAATTAAAAATAAAAATAACAAAAAAGAGGGAAAGAAAAACTTTCCTCTTTAGGTTCAATTATAACAAATCCATTTCACCAAAGTGACACTCTTAATAACAGAATGCAAGGATGTAGAAGAACTGGAATTCTCATAGATTGCTGGTGGGAATGTAAAATACTGCAATCGCTTTAAAAAACAGTGTGGCCATCTCTTAAAAAGTTAAAGTTAAACATATTTTTACAGTGTGATCTAGCCATTCTATTTCTAGGTATTTATTTAAGAGAAATGAAAGAGTAAGTCCATACAAAGACTTGTACATGAATGTTCATAGCAGTCCTTTTTTTTTTTTTTTTTTGAGACAGAGTCTTGCTCTGTCGTCCAGGCTGGAGTGCAATGGTGCGATCTCAGCTCACTACAATCTCCACCTCCCAGGTTCAAGCGATTCTCCCGTCTCAGCTTCCCGAGTAGCTGGGATTACAAGCACTCGCCATCATGCCCGGCTAACTTTTGTATTTTTGTAGAGACCGGGTTTCACCTTATTGGCCAGACTGGTCTTGAACTCCTGACCTCAGGTAATCCACCCACCTCGGCCTCCCGAAGTGCTAGGATTACAGGCGTGAGCCACTGCACCAGGCCAGGCAGCTCTATTTGTAATAACCAAAACGCAGAGTCGTTGAAACATCCATCAGGAAGTGAATGGATAAACACATTGTGGCATATCCACAATTGTCCAATATCCACAAATACCCAATATCAGCAATAAAAACAGAATGAACTGTTGATACACACAATGTGGATGCATTTCAAAATAATTATGCTCAGTGAAAGAAAACAGACAAAAAAGAAGATGCTGTGTTTGACCTCGTGTATACAAAATTCTAGAAAATGCAAACTAGAGTGACAGAAAGCAGATCAGTGGCTGCCTAGGAGATAGGTGTAAGGGAAAGGCAGGAAAGAGAGATGACAAAGGAGCTCGAAGAAATTTGTGGGGCTGGTGAATATGTTCATCTTCTTAAATATGGTGGTGGTTTCAGCCATGTATACAAATGCCAAAATGTGTCAAATTATACTCTTTAAATAGGTGCAGTTCATTATATATAAATTATACTTTATTAAAACCCTTAAAAAAAATAGGCCAGGCAGGATGGCTCACGCCTGTAATCCCAGCACTTTGGGAGGCCGAGGTGGGCAGATCACAAGGTCAGGAGTTCGAGACCAGGCTGACCAACATGGTGAAACCCAATCTCTACTAAAAACACAAAAATTAGCTGGGTGTGGTGGCGGGCACCTGTAATCCCAGCTACTCAGGAGGCTAAAGCGGAAGAATCGCTTGAACCCGGGAGGCGGAGGTTGTAGTGAGCCAAGATCCGACCATTGCACTCCAGCCTGGGTGACAGAGTAAGACTCCAACTCAAAAAAAAGAAGGAATAACATTCAGTAGAAGCAAGGTTGTAAAAAATGTGGTATCTAAGTTTCTTTGAAAAGGGATATAAAATTTAAACATCCTATTTTTTTTTTAAAGAATGGCTTGGGGGTTACATAAGGAGTAGGAGTAGAACTGGAAAAATCTTGTGGAAGGAACAATCACTAAGTGACTTTCTGTTCACTAAGACATCAACTATGTGATGTAGGGGCCAAGGCCTTTGGTTTCCTGGAGGCTTGAAAGTGATATGAGGCAGACTAATAGGAGAAAAGGCATACAAATTTAGTTAATGTGCATACACAGGAGCCTTCAGAATGAAGACACAAAGGTACAGGGGAAATGGTCCATTGTTATGCCTAGGTTCAACAAAGTATGGACAGCCGTGTAGAAATATAATTGGAAAAGAAGGGCGTTGTTCATGTTAATATACTGTATGGGGAGACACAGCAAGGTCTATCTTCTTGGCCTGTCTGAGCAACACTCCTTGTCTAGATTTTTCGTGGCCTCTCTGAGCAGCATTCCTTCGTTCTGAGTGTGGGGCAGGGCCGTCTCTGCAATGGGGGTCTTATGACTGACAGTCAAACAAGGTAGGTCAGATAATTTCTTTATGGCCAGTTTTTATACAGAAAGGCAGAGGGAGCGTTAGAGTAATAATTTTAGGTTTTTATGACAAGCTTTGTAGGGAAGGGGTTCTGGTTTCTATGATCCAGCTTGGGGAAGAGGGATTATAATTTCTATGGCTGCCCTTGAGGAGAATGGGACTGAGACAGGAGGGCAGGAGGTCAGAGAGAAACTTTTGCCCTCTTTCTGACGCCTTCATTTTAGGCATTGTTTTCTAGCCCGAACAGTAAAAATACCCCCAGAATAGATAGAAATATCTAGATTATTATATCAATAATTATGTAGATTAAAATACCAATGGCCAGACACGGTGGCTCATGTCTGTAATCCCAGCACTTTGGGAGGCCGAAGTGGGTGGATCACCTGAGGTCAGGAGTTCAAGACCAACCTGACCAACATGGTGAAACTCTGTCTCTACTAAAAATACAAAAATTAGCCAGGCATGGTGGTGCACGCCTGTAATCCCAGCTACTCGGGAGGCTGAGGCACAAGAATTGCTTGAACACAGGAGGCAGAGGTTGCAGTGAGCCAAGACCACGCCATTGCACTCCAGCCTGGGCAACAAGAGCAAAACTCCATTTCAAAAAATAAATAAATAAATACCAATGACAACACTCAGAGATTAGGGGAGAGCAAAGTAAGATACTGAGCATATAAAATCCTGGTCCAAATATGATCCAAAGTTTTTCCACCCAAGAGAAAGGGATATAAAAATTTAAAAGCCCTTAGAATCCACAGAAGGTATTCTCCTGACAAATTGCAGCTTATTGCATAGGCCAGAAAAGGTGTTAGGAATGCATGTGAAAACACATATTATCCTGCAAATCTCTTTTTTAAATAAAACTCTACCCATGGACCATTTTTCCAAGCATCCATTAGTATTTAAAACATAAACCCAATTGAAAAATTTTACATTTCACTTAGGGACACACCGAGGGGGTTGGAGGGAGGGGGAGAACATAAAGGTTAGAGACCTGAGGATCTGCCATTCCTGATTTAATGTGCCAAGAAACAGATACCATAAATGAGTTAGGATTGCTGGATCTGCCTTTCCTCAAAGCAACGGAATAATCCTATTGAATATATCTTCCCTCTGAGGCTGCTTTGGAACTGCTGTTTCATCCTAAATCTTCTCTGGATCCTCTTGACAAATGGCTTTGAGATGACATAATGAAAATGGACTTTGGGTCTTGTTTTTAATGACATTCATGCAAACAGAAAGATGGGTCCCATCTAAAATTCTGATGTGGACGCTGGCAAGTGTTGGAAGTAACAGAAGCACAAAACAGGCAAGATGATGAGGAGAAATACGGAGAATACAAGAAGAGATGAAAGGAGGGAAGAAAGACCCAATATATGATTATTTGGAGTTAGGAAAGGAAATTGGATTGCATAGAATGGCAGACACTTGGAATAACTGGGAACCCACAACATTTACTGATGGATATAGCTTCATTAGGAGATAATGGTTAATTTAGTCTAAAAGAATGAATAGGGAACATCCGGGTAAAAATTTATATATAGAGAGAATGAAGCCCAGGATGCAGTACAAATAAAGGTGTGACATTATGTGCTGCTATTACTAGTGCATAGAATGTGTGTGTATTGAGGGTGGAGGGTGGGGCAGGTGAAGAAACGAGTAGAGGGTCAAAACCAGGAAACTGACATTGGCACAATACAATTAACTTGACTACAGATCTTACTCAGATTTACCAAGTAACAGTGTTTTAAAAATTGAAGTGTTGACATTTCAACAGTGACATGTGTATTAGTCAGGTATCATTACTAATGGCTTACGTGGACCATCATTCAGAAATAACTTCAGTGATGCTGGTGAACATGTACTAACCTATATAAGTATATTTCCTGGTATGAGGCACAGATGGCCCCTGTCTTAGAGAAGTGTGCAGTCCAGCTGGGTAGCTGATGTAGGGGAGGAAAAACAATTTTCTCTTTATCCTTCATAGTTCTTAGTTGAGATGGATCCTTGTAACAAAAGATAAATTAATAAGAGAAAAACAAAGTTTAATAACATGTATGCCTCATGTATACATGAGATATATTCAGGGAGAATAAGTAAATCTCAAAAAGGTGGCTTTGAATTCAGGCTTAAAAACCATCATTCTCTAAAGCAAAGAAAAAAGAAGAAGACCAGTTATGGGGAGATAGCTAGGAAAAGGAAAAGCACGGTAAAGAAGGATAAGGTTTGTTACACAGATTTAATTTGATTCCTTCTCCATTGATAAGAGCCTTTATTGATTTAGAATCATTCCTCTCCTCCTGATACAAAGACGGAGACACCCTTATAAATGAATTATTTCCTTTATAGATGTAAATTTCTCTTACAAAAGGATAACCTCTACTGTATTTTCAGAGTTTCCCCTGTGTCTGCCATTTCTCAAAATAATCTTTATGCCAAAGAGCTATATTTTGGGGTGGCATATTCTGGTCTCCTACAGTCACATTTTGGGGTGATGTTGGGGTGGAGAGAACAATACCACAAAGTATAGTGCTTGGACATGCTGAACACTTTTAAATTAAAGGAAATTGAAGGCCTCTGAAGCTGCCTCAAAACCAAGGACTTTCTAACCTTCTGTTGTTTTTTCCCAACAAGCAAAGGGAGAGAATCTTTCTGGAATTTCCTTATCTGACTAAGAAATCTTCTTTCCAAATAAAATGCAGTTGTCTTAAGACTCCCTCCCTAGGAATCTCATCAAATAACCAAGAAAAATTAACCAGCAGGGAAGAAAAAACACAAAAAGTTGTCACTATGCCCAGACAGATTTTTCATCTATTCTTCTAAGGACAACTCCAAGAGATTGCCTGGGGAATTTTATCTGCATAATAAAACAACCATTGTTCACAATGAAGTTCAGCCCCTCATCTTCCTGCTACCTCACCCAGAGCTCAGAGGAACTCTGTCATAGGTCATTGTTATTTGGGTTCATTCATTTCCCCTGAAAATCATTTATTACCCCTCACTGCTAGGTGGGGTGTCAGAGCCCTGGCATCAGAAAGTGGTCAATTCATAGGTTGGTAGGAAGAATTTACCAATGACAGTATAGGTTTGAAAAAGGGAAGTTTTACTAGAAAGAAAGAATGCTATAGATGAGTGCAACAGGGCACCTCAGAAAGACAGGACTGAGTGTGCCATGGTGGATTTTTTTCCTCAGGGGTATTTATGGACCTTAAAGCAGGAGCTTAAGGGTAATTTGGAGTATATTAGCCACAAAGGTCGTGATGAACGATTACATTTGTAGACATTTTGGTGCCTTAATGTCAGCAATGGCTGCACAATGAGTTTCGGTGTGCATGCATTCCAGAGATGTATAGAAATTCTAGTTACTTAAAAATTGGGGGGAAAGAAACCTGGAACCAGCTGCCTGCTTTAGATAATAGGGAAGTCTAATTATTTCTGAATTCCTCAGATAAGCAGTTTTGTCTCTAGATGGTCTACTTGATGGTCACCAGGTGATCTTTGCTGTCCTCATTTTCTGCCTGAAAAATATCTTGGTCAAATCTTTGACCCTTTATATTCCCCCAAGCTCATGTCTAGCTGCTGCCTATTAGGGTCTCAAGAAGAAAGGGAAAATGGCACAGTGAAGAGCAGTGTCAAGTCTGGTTACCTCCTGCTGAAAGGGAGCATTGAGGGGATACATTGTTTTCCCCTTTCTTGCTCTCTGTCATGAAGGGAATGAAAGGTCATGAAAACTTGTTCGCAGGGAAGACTGGATTCCATCAAGAGTCCCCATGTAAATGGAAGGTGCTGTTGCAGGCCAGTATTGGGATTGCATAGTCATCTGTAGATGGAATCGTTGTAATCTGTAAGATATAAACTTAATGAGAGCGTTTAAGAGGCAGGGACTAAATATTAAAACAAGAATGATAAGGATTAAAGGTCCAAAGAATGGAGGAAGCCAAGTGATTTATGGAAACCAATTAAAGGTTTTGGCCCAGTCTTGGTTACCTTGTGAAAGTGTGTGTAGCCATTTGGCTTGTTTGAAAATTTCTTGGACATTAATTTTCACTTCTCCAGACACATTAATGTAGATGCAACAGATTTTGTTGATGACAGCACAGACTTCTCCTTGCTCGGCTTGGAAGTAATCTAGAACTCATCTATTCAAAAACCATTTCTGCTAGTGAGTTTAAAGACTTTTCTAGCACCGACAGACTTGCACTAGCTTTTGCCAAGGCTATTTCAAGGGAGGCAGTAAGTTCTCATAGTGTGATTTGATGGTAAGTAAAACCTCCCCAAGGGGCAAGAATTGCAATGGTTCCCACAACTCCAGTCACAATAAATCCTAGGGCCCTTTTTGTTCTTGAGTGGAATCATAGATTGGAAGTTATGTTCAAGACAGTAATTTGGGTGGGAGCTATTGTTCCCAGAGTGCAATCACCATAATGAAGAGAGAATTATCAAGATGGTATAGGGCCAAAGCCTGAAAAGGGTTTAAATAATTCTTAGCAGTGCTGCAAAGCCATAAGAGCCCAGGACAGGCAGGAAATATAGTTTGAGGCTTTTTGGACTAAGAGGTCCTCCACTGCTGAGGCTTTTAAGTGGGTGCTGAGGGGCCATCCCTAGGATACTAGGTCTAATGTTTTTGAAAAATATACCATAGGGTGCTTAGAGAGCCCCAGATTTTGGGCTAAGAATCTTAAACTTATTCCCCTTTGTTCATGTACATACAAAAAGAAAGGCTTAGTCAAATCTGGTAGGGCCAAGGTCGGGGCTGAGATTAAAGCTTGCCTTAAAGTGTTTAGAGCATGCTTCATATCATTAGTCCAGAATAGAGGTTGTTCCTCAATTCCCTTGAGGGCTCATATAAAGGTTTTGCTATTAATCCAAAGGAAGGAATCCATATTCTGGCAAAGCTATTGTTTAGTTTCTGGAGTTGTCACATTTAAAACGAGATCTTTTCAAGCACTAGAAAGGCTCTTTGTACCAGGGGTTAAAATAAGATCCCAAAATTGAACCCTTTGTGTGGATATTTGTACCTTAGAAGGAGACACTTTGTATCCACAATTAGCAAGTTACTTTAGTACTACTACTGTATTTTGGTCTGAAACAGTATTGTTAGGACTACAGATTAGTAGGTCATCCACATACTGGAGTAGACTGCTATCTGGGAAAAGCTGCAGGGTGTCCAGGTCTTTAGCGAGGCCCTGTCCAAAAAGGTGGGGGCTATCTCTGAATCCCTGGCACAGAATTGTCCAAGTTAACTGTTGAGTTATTTGAATATTTGGGTCTTGCCATTCAAAAGCAAACAAAAATTGGCTATTTGGGTGTATAGGAAATGCAGAAAAAGACATCTTTAAGATCAAGTACAGTAAACCATGCTGTGGTGGAGGGAATCTGTCCAAAAAAGATAAAAGGGTTTGGGACAATAGGATGAATAGGAATAACAGCTTCATTAATGATTCTAAGACCCTCTACTAGTCGGTAGGAGCCATCTGGCTTCTTTACTGCTAGAATGGGAGTGTTGCAAGGCACATTTCATGGATGCAATAATCCATGGGTTAAAAATGTTGTTATTAGGTGCTTAACCGTTTTCGTGCTTCTGGTTTCAAGAAGTATTGGGGGTTTCTAGGGAACTTATTTAGGATTTTTAGGCTGAATGATGATGGGAGCAGCTGATATTGAATGGCCAGGAATGGAAGCATTCCAAACCTCAAATGGCACTTGTTTTAGCATGTGAAATTCTATAGACTCCAGTGGCTCTTTTAGTGACATGTGAGTTAATACAGGTAGAAGGTGGGGAGTCTTAGCTGTAAATTAGCTTATAATTTTGTGAATATGTCATGACCTGATAATGGAACAGGGCAGCTTGGCAGGACTAAACATGAGTCAGTAAAGGAATAACCTTCTGTTTTACAAGGAAGTGGCAATGTGAAACAGCCTCATTAGGGTTTTCCATCAATACCTGTGAGGAAAATGGAGGACTGGCACATTGGGCCATAATAAACGTTTAAAGCTGAATAAGTGGCCCGTGTATCTACAAGGAGCATTCTCTCTTGCTCAGCTATGATCAGATTTACTTGAGGCTTGTCCATAGAGATGGAAAACATAGGGGCCTGGATGGCCTCAAGGCCCCATCAGTCATCTAGAGGATGACTTTCAGAGGTTTGATCATAATCCAGGAATAGAGTGAGAGGTGCTTGTCCTTGCCCTTGCCCTTGCCCTAGTCCTCATACTGTAGGATCCCTTTGTTGGGTAGGTTGGCAAGGTTTTGGCTGTGACAGCCCAGAAGGAAGAGATGCCCCCTTTCTCATGAGGGAGAGAGGGGTACTCACTCTTCCAATGACCCTCTTGTTTGCAATAAGGACAGGGTCTAGGGGACAGCTTGTAACCCAGAGGTTTGGGACATTCTTTACTCCAGTGTCCCGGATTTCTACAGCAATGCCAGGCTCCCATTCTGTTAGTATTATAGGGACAAGTCTTGGGGTTATTAGCTAACAAAAAAGAATGTGCCAATGCTGTTGCCATGTATTTAGCTTGGCGACAGCATTTTTTCCTCCTCTAATGGAGCCTTTTTTATTTGTGGTGTTTCCTCCTGGTTATTAAAAGCCTTAAAGTCTGTATTTAATAAAGTAGAAAAGGGAGTTTGTGGGCCTTGCTCTAACTTTTGGAGTTTTAGTCTGATGTCTAGGGAAGCCTGACAAAATGGATTGGCACTCAGGGCTTTTGGAGTCTAAATTTGTATATTTATGCATGGCCTCCACCAGTCTAGCTTGGAAAAGGACAGGATTGTCAGATGGCTCCTGAGTGATTTCTTGTAATTTAGAAAAATTAACAGGTTGCATTACAGCCTTTCTCATTCCTTCCAACCAACAAGTTATCGTATAATCTCATCTGCCCCTATCTCTGTTTGGGCTGGTATCAGCAGCCTGATATTGCAAATTGGGTTGTGTGCTGGGGACAGCTTCTGCACTAGCTCTATCATCGTTAGGATTACAAGCATGAGCCTCATTTGCCCAGGCTGGAGCTAAAGACCATATGTGTGATTTTTCTTCATGGAGACAGCAAGTAGTTAATATCACGAATATGTCTTGCCAGGTTAAATCAAAGACAATAGTTAAAGCCCCCAATTCTTGAATGCACTTAGAGGGATCCTGGCTAAATGAACCCAACTTAGATTGAATTTGCAAAAGATCAACATTGGAAAAGGAACATAAACTTGAATTGTTCCCAAATCTTCATTTGCCACCTTGTGAGAGACAAAACTGTACTAGTGGTATATGTGACTGCTGTGTGAGTATGTGAGAGGGATAAAGTGTCTAGATATGGGAGGGGGTTGATTAGCAGATGGAGCAGATGCAGAGGATGTAGGTGAAGTGGGAGCAGGCTGAGGAGAGTGTGATAGGCAAAAGGAAGGATCATTTAAGACACAGAATCAGGGAGGGAGGAAGTTCCTTGGAAGCATATGCGACGATTTTTTTGGGGGGTTTTGGGATAAAGCCAAAAAGACCTGAACATTTGGGACCTCTGAATCCTTTCCAAGGTTCTGGCAAAATGAATCTGGTTGTAAAATAATAGTCCCATCCAGGGCTGGTTCAATTAAGAGGCCAATTTAAATTATTGGGATGCTTATATTGAACCCAAGCTGTATTACAAAAGAAAATTATACACTTCTTTTTGAGAGTGTGTGGGTCACAATGGGACCAATTTTTAAGTATGCAACCCAAGGGCAAGTGGAGTGGAATTGAAGAATGAATTGAACCCATGTTGGATTTTGATAAAGGACTACAAGATCCCTGGGGCATCCCTGAGGGATTTGGACCTCCCTTTATCTGTTGGCTTGCTCTATTCAAGGATGTTCCACCATGGATAGAGGGCCTGCCCTTGCCTGGATGACCAGTCCAAGAGTACCCTTGTTTGAGTGGTCATCTCAAACCCAATGTGAAGGAGAACTCACTCATAACTTGGGATGAGGTACTTGTGATGAAGGTGAATCCAAACTTGGGTCCACAACCGGTAGAGTGTGTCTGCGCAGAGTTGAGATTGCTGCTGCTCGTTTCCAAGTCACGGTTTACAGAGTGTTAAGTGAAAGTGGACTTGCCATCCTGACGGGCAGTACGGAATTCACTTTTTTGTCTTGGCCTTCCCGTAACACCAGGGAGTGCCCTCGGCCAGAAACCCTCAATTACCAAAGAATATTTAAGCTGATTCACTGGCAGTCAGAAAATGGAAAAAAATCCTTGGCCAGTCCCTCACCCCTAAAGGCAATAAAGACAGGTGTCCCTTCTCTAAGGCTTCAGAATCTCACCGAAGAGTGACCTCAGCCAAGGATCTTCAGTTCCCAAGAGTAAAGAACCAGACCATCAAAGGAAGCAGGGAAGAAAAAAAGAAAGGAGAAATCCCCAGTAAAGTCTCACTATGGGCGACCAAGATGCCGAGCAAGGTATCAGAGCCCCAGCATCGGAAAGTGGTCAGCTCATGGGTTGGTAAGAAGAATTTACCAATGACAGTATAGGTTTGAAAAAGGAAAGGTTGGTTTGTTTGTTTGTTTGTTTGTTTGTTTGTTTCGAGACAGAGTCTCACTCTTTCTCCCAGGCTGGAGTGCAATGGCACGATCTTAGCTCACTGCAACCTCCACCTCCCGGGTTCAAGCAATTCTCCTGCCTCAGCCTCCCAAGCAGCTGGGATTACAGGCCCCTGCCATTATGCCCGGCTAACTTTTATATTTTTAGTAGAGATGGGGTTTCACCTTGTTCGTCAGGCTGGTCTTGAACTCCTGACCTCAGGTGATCCGACCACCTAGGCCTCCCGAAGTGCTGGGATTACAGGCGTGAGCCACCATGCCCACCTAGGAAAGTTTTATTAGAAAGAAAGAACACTGTAGAAGAGTGCAGTGGGGTGCCTCAGCAAGACAGGACTGAGAGCGCCATGGTGGACTTTTTCCTCAGGGATATTTATGGACCTTAAAGCAGGAGCTTAAGGGTACTTGGGAGCATATTAGCCACATAGGTCATGATAAATGATTACATTTGTAGATATTTTGGTGCCTTAATGTCAGCAATGCCTGTGATTTTTGTCGTTGACAGGTACTGCTAATATGACAGTTGTTTGTTACCTACATTCATAGTAAAAAATATATTAATTTCAGTTACGAGTTAGCGAAAATGAGTATGTAAGTTTTTTTTCCTTTTCAAGATCACAGATCCTCCTGAATTCTATTAGTTGACTTCAAGTTGAGAACTTCTGGTCTAAAAATCTGTGGTTTTATTGTATACCTCCAATACTGGATCTGCTAGTGTGTCCTGAGAAAACTCCCATTAAATAGCAAATTACATGCTCAGAGACAATTGCCAATCTTTACATATCCCTCACCTCTTCAAGTCATAGAGAACTGGTCAGGAGCAAATGCAGGGCCTGGCAACTCTGCCACTTGCATAGTATCTGTTTGTATCCTTTTATCCTTAAATCTCTCTTTTGTCCTGTCCCTGACGACCTTAGGGCATATTCTTTTTTTTTTTTTTTTTTTTGCAGTAATTATGATTTCAGCTTTTATTTCCCTCTAGGGAAAACCTTCTTAAAAAGTTTTATTTTAATGTATCACAGATGTAAACTGGAGGGATTTCCAAAAACATGAGTGCTCTACACTTGTAGCAAGAGTTGTTAGCTCCGAATTTTTATTCCAAACAAACATGAAAACAATTGAAAATAATGAGATGCTAACTCATGCTCATATTTATCAATCTAAGTAGTGCTAAAGAACTTTCATCTCCATGCAAAGGACTTTGGTGACTGATGACAGCTGACTGATAACAGATGTCCCACTTTCTCTTTTTAAACATTCTTTCCCAGCTCAGCAAATTTAGAATGGTATATTCACCATGCATATACACTGTAATTACAGCTTCATTTTTGAATTTTTTTTTTGAGATGTAGTCCTGTTCTGTCACCCAGGCTGGAGTGCAGTGGCATGATCTCGGCTCACTGCTACCTCCGCCTCCCAGGTTCAAGCAGTTCTCCTGCCTCAGCCTCCTGAGTAGCTGGGATTGCAGGTGTGTGACACCACACCCGACTAATTTTTTTTTTTTTTTTTTTGTATTTTTAGTAGACATGGGGTTTCACCATGTTGGCCAGGCTGATCTCGAACTCCTGACCTTAGGTGATCCACCCACCTGAACCTCCCAAAGTGCTGGGATGACAGGTATGAGCCACTGCGCCCAGCCCGTTTTTGAATTTTTTAAGGAACTCATTGAAAGCACAACATAGAAAGTGGACATAGATCCAGAGCCTTGCTTATCAGCTGCTGTAGTAGGTCATATTGACATGGTCGACCATCAGTCAGGATCCTAATAAGAAACACATGACAAACTCAGCTGAGATTTTTGTATAGAGTTTTAAAGATGGGAATATTCACAAAAGTATGAGCTGGGTTAAGGAAACTGACAAGGGATATTGAAGCATCCAGGGACTAGTCATGATGGGAAGCCACTACTTGGCCTGACAGGATATGAGGAGGAAAAGGTGTTAGGGGATCCCAGCTGAGAGCTGGAGCTGTGGACAACAACAGGACAGAAGCTGTAGTTAAAAGGGGGCAACCATGGCCATGTCTCAGCTGTGGAAGATGGGGTGAGGAAAGATGGTGACAGTGATGAAATAAATACCATGACCTTTCTCTCCTGCCCTTTAGTCTCTTGTCAATCCCCACTCCAATGCCCCAACCCAACCAAAAGCTAAAAGGCAGGGGCGCCCAGGTGATGCATTCCATGGGGGTCAGAGCAGGACAGAGAAAGGTGAAAATCAATGTGGAGGAGAGAGAAACAGAGAATAACCAGTACCTTCCCTCAGCACTTTTGAACAGTATTTTTACAAAAATAGGTTGAGGAAATTGAAGGCGGTAATCTTGTTTAAAATTCAAGTCCCTCTTAAGAAGATGCTTTTAAGGAAGGTCTTGTCTGCCTAGCATTCCATATTGATCAAATTGTGTAGATAATTGTCTGTTTACCTTACCATTTTACTTTGCCTTCCTGGTCCCAGTCAGTGGGAATGCCTAGAGCTGCATCTCTTAAGTGAGTCTGATTTGAACTTAATTGATTATCTGCTGAAAGAAGGGCACTGCCTGTTTTTTTTTAAAATCATTCTTGTTCAAATTGTGTCTTGAAATATTGAAAGTTAAAAGAATGATTTAAAGAAGAGCCTGGACTTAAAATTGCCCTGAGCTGCATGATTCAGAGAATTCTCTGACTCTTGTCTATTTAGATGGAAGGAAGAGTAAACACGTTTATAAATGTCAGACATGGGCCCTGTAGGGGCTATTGATGCAGACAGCCAGAGCCAGCATTAAAAAAATTATCCAGAGGGCTTGATTCAATATCATTGCTGACCAGAAGTCTGGGAAAGAACTGAGGTTTATGTGCTTGAAAGCCCTGACTTACCCTTATCCTCTGTCCCTGCACATAAGAACTTCTTTAAAGGAGCAGCAGTTCTTGTGGTATGAGCATAGAAGCTTCATCTTCAACTATTGAGTAGCTGGAATGCTGTAACTTCCACCTCACCGCTATACATCCAATACCTTGCTCTGAGCTTAAGTCACCTGTCACTTATTAAGGAATTGAACAACATACATTTATACTTCTTGAATCGGGGAGAGTCCTCTGAGGATTTAATTAGGTCCACATATATCATATCTTAGTGATACCATCACTAGTTATCACCATGATAATTGGTGAAGTCCCTTCCCATAATGGAATAGGTTATACTTCAAAGTATTATTCTGCTTGTTTTCAGTGTTCTCCCCTGCTCCCTCTTCTCTCTCACTGATATATTGTGGATCAATTTCACTCTTCCAGTCTACACTGAAGTTGAAATAAAGTTACATAGAAAATATAAAAGAAACTTTTAAATTATGTGTCAAATGGAAATTCAAATGGAAGAGGAAGGACAGAAGGATGGGCGGAATGAACTTTCTGTCATGATAACCAAAGAGCCAAATAAAAGGGATTCCAGTAGGGACTGTTGTTGAGTGCAAATTCCCCTTCCTCCACCCATGCCAATTCACAGAATGTAGACAGCCCACGTTTCAATAATATTGGATATTTGTAAGTCTCCTCCACTCACACCCACCTCTGACCAAAAGGTGGAGATGGGAGGCACGAAAGGAGAACCTCAGCCCCTGGCAAGGTAGAACTGAATGGGGCCAATTGGGAGTATCCTCCTTGAGCAGGGCAACAGTAGACACACATTTACTGTTCTACATTCATTTACAGAACTATATCAGAAGGATTAAGTTCAGCTGCTTTTAACAGAAAACCCTAAATAATAGTGACTTAAACAAAAAAAGGTGTATCTGTCATATAAAAAATGTCTAGCAATGTACATGCTCCTTCTAATTATTCTGCCAGCCTGCTTCTATCTCTTTGTTTCAGGTGGCAATGCCTACATTCCAGATGGCAGAAAAGAGGAAGGAAAGAAGAGAGAACGATCCTTCCCTTTAAGAAAACTTTCTGGGAGTGTCACATGACATTTCCAATTATATCTGTTGACCAGAACTTAGTCACACTTAACTGGAAGGGAGGCTAGGAAATTATGGTCTTTATTCTGAGCAGCAAAACTGTGGTTCTATTTCTAAGGAAGAAAGAGAAAACAGATACTGGAGGATAACTGTCTTTTCCACAAAGATAATCACAGTGATCTTTCATTTACAATGAAGTAGAAGATTGTGGGGAGAAAAACAGATGAAAGAACAGAAATAATGCACAAATTCTTGGTAGTTATGCTTTTTAAGAGTAGAAGTATACAAAGAAAATTGGTACCTCATAATGTGGCAACAGACAAATGAAAGGTAATTTTAACATATCTGTACTACATGCAATAGAAGATATAATAGAAGGAGGACCAGAGGCTGGACATTTATTCAGGACTGGAGACTGGACAAAAAGGGCTGCTGTCAGGGCCTGCTACGTAATTTGCATGGGCCAGTGCAAAATGAAAATTCAGAACTCCTTGCTCAAAAAAGGCATGCTGGCAAGGTGTGGTGGCACACACCTATACTCCCAGCTACTCAGCAGGCTGAGGCAGGGGGATTGCTTGAGCACAGGAGTTTGACGCCAGCCTGAGAAACACAGTGAGCCCCTTATCTCTTAAAAAAAAAAAAATCCTAATGCTATGCAAATAGGGCAACAATGGGATGACAAGGAACAGAGGACATGCATATTACATGTATCTCCTCAGCTCATATGCATACTCCACTGCCCAGTGAAGTCTCTTTGGGCTTCATTTAAAAAATGAAAGTTCAAAGTTAAAATCATTAAGAATTTCAAGACAGAAACAGCAGGGCATTAAACCTAGGGCAAGACCCTTCTAAGAGAGGGTCCCTATATGCCCATGAAGCCAGCCCTGGGTGCTATAACAGGCATGGACATTCATCACTCATATCCTTCAAGAAGGCTCCTGCACAGATGTGAGAAGTGTAGCTAGCTGACAGCCCCTAGCTGTGATTTTCTTCAGGATCTGCCTCAGCTTTAGTGTTAACTTCACAATATTCTTGGGGAAACACAAGGCAATGACTAAACGAAACAGTCTTCATAGGAAAACCTGCAGTGAATGACTAAGCAAGGCAGTGGTATGGGGCTAGACATTTACTCTAGTTGAGTAACTCCGGGCTCCTCTGAGAAGTATCTTTCACTGGGAACTCCCACTTGGCTGGCGGACACTTTCCAGATCTGCATCTGGATAGCCCTCTTCTGAAGTTTCCTTTCAGAAAGAGAGATAAAGTTTCTTTTTCGTTTGTATGAAGATGAATTTCTTTTGCCTTCACAATTGAATAACAACTTACCTTGGTGAAGGATTTTTGGCTCAAAATAACTTTTCCTCTGAACCGTTTCTCCCTAATGCTTAATATTGAGCAAATGTCAAGCCTGGAGAACAGTTAAAAGAATATTTTGACCAACACCAACATAGTCTTGACCTGGACTCACCAATGGTCATAGATATTACCACATTTTCATTATTTGTCTTTTTTTGTTTTTTTGAGTCGGAGCTTTGCTCAGGCTGGAGTGCAATGGCATGATCTCAGCTCACCGCAACCTCCGCCTCCTGGGTTCAAGCAATTCTCCTACCTCAACCTCCTGAGCAGCTGGGATTACAGGCATGCACCACCATGCCCAGCTAATTTTTTGTATTTTTAGTAGAGATGGGTTTTCTCCATGTTGGTGAGGCTGGTCTCGAACCCCTGACGTCAGGTGATCCACCCACCTCGGACTCCCAAAGTGCTGGGATGATAAGTGTGAGCCACCGCGCCCAGCCTTGTGCTTTTTAATAAATTATTTAAAAATAAGTTGAAGCACTCATGACATTTCACCTCAAAGAACTTCAGCCTGCATCTTCTAGGAATAAGAACATTCTTGGCCGGATGCGGTGGCTCACACTTGTAATCCCAGCACTTTGGGAGGCCGAGGTGGGCAAATCATGAAGTCAGGAGTTTGAGACCAGCATGGCCAACATGGTGAAATCCCGTCTCTACTAAAAATACAAAAAATTAGCTGGGTGTGGTGGCAGGCGCCTGTAATTCCAGCTACTTGGGAGGCTGAGGCAGAAGAATCGCTTGAACCTGGGAGGTGAAGGTTGCAGTAAGACAAGATCGCACCACTGCACTCCAGCCTGGGCGACAGTGGGAGACTGTCTCAAAAAAAAAAAAAAAAAAAAAAAGAACGTTCTCCCCATAACTATAGTACTATTATCACATCTAGTAAAATTAACACTAATTAATAATATCATCTAATATGCAGTCCATATTTACATTTCCTCCATTGTCACAATGTCTATAGCTTTCTAGTTTTCCAAACCAGAATCCAGCCAAGTTTTACAAATAGTCTTTGGTCATGTCTCTTTATTCTCTCTTTTTTTTTTTTTTTTTTTTTTTGAGACGGAGTCTCGCTCTGTCGCCCAGCCCAGGCTGGAGTGCAGTGGCGCGATCTCGGCTCACTGCAAGCTCCGCCTCCCGGGTTCACGCCATTCTCCTGCCTCAGCCTCCCGAGTAGCTGGGACTACAGGCGCCCACAACCGTGCCCGGCTAATTTTTTTTTTTTTTTGTATTTTTAGTAGAGACGGGGTTTCACCGTGGTCTCGATCTCCTGACCTTGTGATCCGCCCGCCTCGGCCTCCCAAAGTGCTGGGATTACAGGCGTGAGCCACCGCGCCCGGCCTCTTTATTCTCTTAATCTTGCACAGTCCCACTGTTTTTTAGTTTTTTTTCACAACATTAACTTTTATTGAAGGATCCAGGCCAGTTGTCTTATAAAACAGCCTGTATCTGAATTTGTCTGATTGGTCTCTCCTGATTGGATTCAAGTTAAGCATTTTTTGGTAAGAATACTGCATAAGTAAGGTTGTGAACATTTTTTTTTTTTTTTTTTTTTTTTTTTGAGATGGAGTTTCACTCTTGTTGCCCAGACTGGAGTGCAATTACATGATCTCAGCTCACTGCAACCTCTGTCTCCCGGGTTCAAGTGATTCTCCTGCCTCAACCTCCTGAGTAGCTGGGATTACAGGCAAGCGCCACTATGCCCAGCTAATTTTGTATTTTTAGTAGAGACGGGGTTTCTCCATGTTGGTCAGGCTGGTCTTGAACTCCTGACCGCAGGTGATCCACCCACCTCAGCCTCCCAAAGTGTTGGGATTACAGGAGTGAGCCACGATGCCCGGCCGGTTGTGAACTTAATACATCACATCAAAGGACATATTATATTAGATTATTGGTGATTGATGATCTTAAGTTTGATCATTTGACTTAGGTGGTAACTGCCAGATCTCTTACCTGTAAAGGATTTTTTTCCTTTATAATTAGTAAAATAATCTGTGGGATGATACTTGGAGACCTTGTGAATGAACAATTTCCTAATGATCTTTCACTCCTGGGTTTTAGCATCTGCTGAGATGCTTGAATTGATTATTACAAGAGTTCAAAGTGGTCGTTTTTAATAATGCCTTCTACATTTACTACCTGATATTTTTCTGTAAAGAAAAACTTTCCTTTTTAACATCCTTCTCCTTATGTTTTATTAACTTATTTATTTTGGCATAACACAATGGGCTGATGGATTTTCTATTAATGTTTTATTGTCTTTTTTTGTGTGTGTGTGTGTGTGAGACAGAGATTTACTCTTGTTGCCCAGGCTGGAGTGCAATGGCACGATCTCGGCTCACCGCATCCTCCACCTCCCAGGTTCAAGCGATTCTCCTGCCTCAGCCTCCTGAGTAGCTAGGATTACAGGCATGTGCCACCATGCCCGGCTAATTTTGTATTTTTAGTAGAGATGGGGTTTCACTGTGTTGCCCAGGCTGATCTTGAACTCCTGACCTCAAGTGATCCGCCCGCCTCGGCCTCCCAAAGTGCTGGGATTACAGGCATGAGCCACTGTGCCCGGCCTATTGTAATACTTTTTTCATGCTCAAATTGTTCCAACTTCAGGCAACATTACTTATAGCAAAAAAGTGCCTTCTGACTGGTAAATAGCATCTGGACTGATAGACTTCATAAATGAAATCTAAATACTTGATGCAAATACCATAATTTTGGCCTTCCTTTAGTGTAGTAACTGTTATAATTGGCTATGTCCCATGTGAGGGATCCTGGAAACTATGCCTGTGTAATTATTACAAAAGTTATTGGCTCCTATGGGGCATGAGGCTGCTAAATCAGGCTAAGTTCCACCATCGTCTGAAGTGAAACTTGTTCCTTTGTACCTAAACTACCACTTGGGAGACTAATGAGAATAGCCCCAGTATAGGTAGTCTGACTGCTCTTGGATTTGCTGTAAGAACACCCATGGAAGGCAAACACTCCATGCTGTCCTGCTGGCAAGCTGTGGTTTGTCGTGTATCCCTTTGAGCGGACTGATGCCAAATATAGTCCATGGTAGTTTTGTGAGTCTGAAGGTTTAGTTAAACCCATGAAGAATCCCTAATGGGAGTTGCACTATTTAAAAAAGAATACTCAGAGAAACTTCACTTCAATTCCTACCCCTTCCATCCCATTCTCATTCATTTCTCTGTATATGATTTATCCTTCTTAAGTATTTTTGAAAATATAAGTACTATATCCTTACACAAAGATACAAATATATATACACATAGACATATACAAAAGTATGCCATATATAAATTCTCTCATACCTTCATTTTACTACTTTTTTTTTTTTTGAGACAGAGTTTCGCTCTTGTTGCCCAGGCTGGAGTGCAATGGCGCGATCTCAGCTCACTGCAACCTCTGCCTCCTGGGTTCAAGTGATTCTCCTGCCTCAGCCTCCCTAGTAGCTGGGATTACAGGCATGCACCACCATGTCCGGCTAATTTTGTATTTTTAGTAGAGATGGGGTTTCTCCATGTTGGTCAGGCTGCTCTTGAACTCTCAACCTCAGGTGATCCACCCTCCTTGGCCTCCAATAGTGCTGGGATTACAGGCCGAGCCACCGCACCCGGCCTTCATTTTACTACTTGAAAATATATCCTGAAAATCACTCCATATTCCATAGCAGTTCATAAAGATCTTCTTTCTTTTCTTTTTTGTAATGACTGCATAGTGTTTCATTGTGTAGACTTATCAATGTTTATGCAAACAGTCCTCTATGGATGGGCATGTAAATTGTTTTGAATATTTTGCTAATCAAAATAATTCCACAATAGATAAGCTTGAGCATGTTTTTTCACTGTTTGTGGAAGTGTATTATTAAGGTAAATTCCTAGGAGGATTGCTGGGTCAACGGGTAAATGCATAGGTAATTTTGTTAGATATTACCAAATTCCTTACTATCAGAGATTGTACCATTTGCACTTGAACCAGCAATGTATGAGAATGCCATATGTGTCTATAGACAGAGAATAGCATTTTTGGCCCGGGGCAGTGGTTCATGCCTGTAATCCCAGCACATGGAGAGGCTGAAGTAGAAGGGTCGCTCGAGACCAGGAGTTTGAGAACAGTCTGGGCAACAAAGTGAGACCCTTGTCTCCACAATAAATTTTAAAAATAGCCAGATGGGGGACGGGCGCGGTGGTTCATGCCTGTAATCCCAGCACTTTGGGAGGCTGAGACAGCAGATCATGAGGTCAGGACATCGAGACAATCCTGGTTAACATGGTGAAACCCCGTCTCTACTAAAAATACAAAAAATTAGCTGGCCTGGTGGTGGGTGCCTGTAGTCCCAGCTACTCGGGAGGCTGAGGCAGGAGAATGGCGTGAACCCAGGAGGTGGAGCTTGCGGTGAGCCCAGATTATACCACTGCACTCCAGCCTGGGCAACAGAGCGAGACTTCATCTCAAAAAAAAAAAAAAAAAAAAAATTGCCTCATGGGGTGGTGTGTACCTTAGTCCCAGCTACTTGGGAGGCTGATACGAGAGGATCCCTTGAACCCAGGGGTTCGAGGTTACAGCGAGCTATGATCTGGCCATCGCACTCCAGCCTGGGTAACAGAGCAAGACACCATCTCAAAACAAAACAAAACAAAACAAAACAAAGAGCATTCTCAAAAACAGTTAATGTTGTCCCCAGAAAATACATGCATTAGGTTTCTGCGAAACAGTGAGGAAAACATAAGGAGAAAATGCATTGAGATATACGTGGCATAAATGAAAATTGAGTTGGCTGAAGTAAGAACTTAAAGTAAAAAACAAAACAAAACAAAACCTAAAATGAAATGACAGTTAAAATCTGCATTAGAAGCAGTACAAATAGAATTAGAACTTCAGAAAATTAAATCAGTAATATGAAGGATAAATTTGATTAGCTCTCAGAATTCAGAGGAAAAGGACAAAGATGACAGCAATGATAAAGGACACAGAAAGGTGATCCAACAAGATAACTATAGGTGTTTCTCAGGAAGAAACCAAATATTTAAAACAGATACAATAATCCAACTTGTAGTAGAGAAAAACTCCTTGCCTAGGAATGAACAAAAACCCCAAATTAAAAACCCACAGATTGAAAGGATTTATGATACTACACACACGCAAATAAACACACACAGACACACACACAGACTTTTATTATCCTCACAAAATTGTTTAATTTCGGGGACAAATGAAACAATTTCTCAAGAGTATTCTGTAAATGAAGACTTATTTTAAAAGATGTGAGGGCTGCCAAATAGAAATTTTTCAAATTGATGTCTAGGAAATATCATCACAATTAAATTAACCAGTCATTTCATTGATGGAATGATTTTGAAATTTATTTAAATATATAATAATATATTAATAAAAAGACTATGCAAGACTATTGCCAAGAATTTGTTAAAAAAAAAAAACTATTGGGAAGGGACTAATCTTTCTATCTGATAAAATCTAATAAGGCAACAATAAGTAAATCAATGTGGCATTGATGGTAATGTGGCAAGAATAAGCAGGTCAGTATAACATAAGAGACAGTTCAAAAGCATATCACTATTTATGTTACATGAGGTAAAACAAATCAGTGGAGAATGGAAGGATTTTTCGAAGACAATTCTCTTATGATTGGTTAGCTATTTGGGTGGGGGAGCAGATAATCCATTTAGGTCCTCACCTTATAGCACATAGCAAAATACATACCAGTACATTAGGATTAAATAATTAAATTTTAAAATATCAGGCTGGGCACGGTGGCTCACGCCTGTATTCCTAGCACTTTGGGAAGCTGAGGTGGGCAGATCACTTGAGGTCAGGAGTTCGAGACCAGCCTGGCCAACATGGTAAAACCCCTTCTCTACTAAAAATACAAAAGTTATCTGCGTATGGTGGTGCTGGTCTGTAGTCCCAGCTACTCAGGAGGCTGAGGCAGGAGAATCTCTTGAACCTGGGAGGCAGAAGTTGCAGTGAGCCGTGATCACACCACTGCACGCCAGCCTGGGCAACAGAGCAAGACTCCATTTCAAAAAAAGAAAAAAAGAATTTAAAATATCAAACCATCAAAAAACTATTATAAAAGAAAACAGATTTTGTCTTTCAGATCTTTGAAAGACAAAGCCCTTCCAAGTTGAAAAGCAATGGAAGGCATCACTAAAGAATGGATATAACCACATAAATTTAAATGTTATACGTATCTAAAATGTCATAAACAGCACTAAAATACAAATTGGAATAAACTATCTTTAGTGAAAATAGCAAGCAAGGGGTTACTATCTTTTATAAAGCACTTTCAGAAATCAGCTACAGAAAGGCATGAAGTGATCATTCACAACAGAAGAGATGGAAATGGCTATAATACATTTTTGAAAGATGTATTTCACCAGTAAGCAAATAAATGCTAATTTACATAGCAAAGCCATGCTGATTTTTCACCTTTCAAGTTAAGAAAGGTTCAAAGTTAACTTGTTTATTGTTGGAGTGGGTATAGTAAGAAGACAGCCATTCTTAGGCATTACTGATGAAGTATAAATTTGTATAATCTTTTGGGGAAGTAATTTGGTAACTTCAATCAAAGAACTTAAAAATGCTCCTACTTTCTTACCTCGTAATCCTGTTTTGGGATTCTATCTCAAGGAAATTGTAAAAACTACATACAATATTTTATGCACAAAATGTTCATCTCCATATTAAGTATTATATTAAAAATTGTAAGGTACTAAACGCTTAATGCCAGAGGGTAATGATTAAGTAGACTACAGTAGCCAATTGAACATAAAGAGTGAATATATATATGGCATGAATATATAATGTAGTTTTTAAAAAATTAAAGTGTGAATATGTATTGAGTAATTCTTACATGTCTGGTACCACCCTAAATGTTTTAATGCATTTGCTCATTTAACCCTCACTTCAGCTGTGCTAGATATCGTCATTTTGCTTCTCCAGGTGCCACTACCACACTTCACTTCTCTACTCTGTTCTGGCCCCTGAAGGCTGACCTGTGTCAACTAAGGGAAAAAAATCAAGGTTTTAAAGAATTACAGTTAATTTTATTCAGAAGTCTTACTGGAGGCTATAGACCAAGGCTTACAGCCTGGGAGCAGTTCTGTCAGACTGCTTGGGCACAGTATTTCAGCCCATTGCTTATAGACAAGCGTGGGAGTTCAGTACATGCAAAATTGCATCAAAGCTGCTTAGAAGTTACAATGAAGCAGAATCACATCTAGATTTGGGTGTAAGCGTACATCTGGCAACAGATTACGGAAGCATAATCACCAAACCCATCAGACGTTACCTTATGTGTAGGAAAAGGCAGGGACTAGGGGCATTTATCTTTTAAGGAATATAGTGACTCAGGCAAAAAACATGGGCCGTGTGCTCTATCCTGTTGTGTCTTCAAAGCATCCTTCTGGTGAGCTGTACATCTTCACAGAGTCAGGAGCTTTGTGAAATTATGCTGGCAAACAGAAATGAGCAAACTTGGCTTCTTGGCACTTGCTATTTTGTCTCACACCTGTATGGACTGCGTCAACAGTCTCTCTTGTTTTCTAGCTTCTGGTTGGGTTAGGTCTGTGCAGAGGACCAGCAGGAGACTGGAGGGAGGGAGATTAGGTATTTATTCTCCCAGCTTCCTCCCTGTAGGTTTCCTGTGGGCTGGCTGTCTCCCTGAACTAAAGGTCACACCTTGTGTCAAGCAGCCCTTTCCAAACAGCATTGTCACTAAATTTCTGATGACTTCTCTCTCCCCCTACCTGTTCAGAGTGATACCTTCTTGCTGTTGCCAAGCCAGGGTACTGCGTGATTCCTTGCGGCTTCTTTCCATCTTGCCCACATCTTTGAAAATAGTTGGTTGATGATATGCTCTTGAAATTACTTAATTTGAGTTTGCTGTTTCCTGCTGGAACCCTGACTGATTCAACAACTTATAGGATTCTACGATTCTTCGGTTGGGACAACAGGCACAAAGAAGTCCAGTAATTTGCCTAAGGTCACACAAGGGAGGAAATAATACTTATGGAATGTTTCACAGTTATTCCTTTATTTATTTAAAATGAACTTTTATTGTTTTCGTACAACACAAATAAAATGAAGAGAGAAAATACTCATATTTCTACTCATCGATTTCCATCCTTTATTTAATAAAACTTCCACATTTTCATCTCCAGCCAAACTCTTACTTTGAGTCTCAGGCTTTATGTTCAGTTGCCTACTCTGTAACATTCATCTGGATGTCTCAAAGGCACTTGAAACTCATCATGTCCAAAAACATGCTCATAGTCTTCCAAATCCTAGCTACAACCAAGTCCTGTCGATCTTATATGTAAATGTCTCTAAGATATCCACATGTCTCCAGCTCCACTGCCACCACTTACCTCAGTCTAAGACACTTTCACCTCGTTCTTTAAAGAATTCCTAACTTTGGTCTACCTGTACCTATCTACTCTTGCCCGATTTTGCACATGGCAGGCAGAGAGACCTCTCCAAGTTGCAATCTAGGTATATTGCCACTTGCTTAAAGTCTTGCAGTGGCTTTTGTTGCTCTTAGGATAAAGGCCAAGATTGCTACCTTGGCCTCGGCGGCCTCAGCAGCCTTGTCTCCTATACTTCTCCCCTTGCCCACAGCTCCACAGAGTAACTTTTAGTTGCCTTAATGAACTATGCTTTTTTTTTCTACCACAGGGCCTTTGCACACATTGTTTCTTCTTTCTAAAACATTTTTACACTCCCTCTCCCAAAGTTAATGTCCTGAGGGGTCAGGACTCAGGACACCCTAACACTTTCTTATTATCCCTGTGGATCTTTCTAATATAACGTTTGTCAGAGTCTGTATTTACACATCAGATAGACAGTTGTCTATGTCCTCTATTGGCTCATCCACTAGACTGTGTGTTCAATGATAATGGTCTCTGTCTTGTGTTGCCTGTGTATCCCAGTACTGTGCCCTGTGCCTAGCACATAGTGTGAAATCAAGTATTTGAATGAAAATAAATGAAAACAATGAGAATAAGGAGAAAGGTGGACAGAATCACATTAGAAAGAGCTGATTTCTTTATATCTAGTTTTTCTTCTCTCTATGCTCAAAGTCTACCAAGATAAAAATGATTTCAATTTAGTCATAAGTCTCAAGTCCTTTTCTAGGAAGTAAAAGTTATTAAAACGGGATGAAGAAAAGACTAAATCCATATTTCTTTACAGTTTATTCAACAAGATGTTTGATACAGAATGGGGTGAGGGGCAACAGGAGAAATGTTTATAGGTGGGAGCAGACATTGTTAGCTTCCTCAAGTTCTCATCACTTTCTCTAAATTTATGTCACGATTTCACCTATTTGTGAGGGTTCCAGTAATGACAAATTCAGCTTTTGATGACAAATTCAGGATAAGAAAAAGTGGAAAATTAAGAAAGGGATAAAACTAGCAAACAGAAGGCTGGCTGAACAGTAAAATACATGCACTAAATAGCACTCTTTTCAGTAGGATGGGGAAACACATGTTTTTTATTTCATTTGTTTCTGCACCTTAGCCATCCCTTTGACCTTCGCTTTTAAAATGCAGTCCCACTTAATACATGATAGGTGAGTTATTTTTCTTGCGTACTTGCTTCGATTTGGGTTAAGCGCCTCAGCTTGAAAAACCCCATAGAGAACCAATAATTGCCTGGTCTCCCACAAGTGACGGTTCTCGCCCCGCCCCGCCCCGTCCCGTCCCGCCTCGCCTCGCCTCGCTCCGCCCCGTCCCACCCTGCCCATCCCTGCCCATCCCTGCCCTGCCCCTCCCCGCTCCTTCCTGCTCCTCCCCTCCCCACTCCTCCCCGCCCCTCCCCTCCCCGCTCCTCCCTACCCCTCCCCTCCCCGCTCCTCCCCGCCCCGCCCTCAACCTAGTGCGAGCTGGAGGCTGCGCAGACCTCGACGGGCTATACATGACGTCACAAAGGGGCCAGACCAAGTGGGGCAGCACCCTGCGATCCTGCGATCCTGCCCGGCTCAGCCTCCTTCACATATCTGCTTCCTTAAGTTCACTCTTGCCCAGATAGCTTTCAGTTAAAACCAAAGAATGAAAGCACTAGGTTGAGACACTACGCGGCTACACCCACATCCACTCCTCCACTCTCGCCAAGCAACCGCGCCCCCCGCCTGCAGTGGCATCGCCCGGCCACGCCCAGTGGCCGGGCTTCCAGCGCGAGCAGGCAGGTAGGCCGGGAAGGCGGGGCCAGGCCGGCGTACAGCCACATCTCCCCGCCCCTGAGTGGGCCCGGCGCCCGGGGCTGGCCTCCAAGAGTGGGTACCGGGAACAGCCCGACTGGAGAACGGCTGCGGGAAGCAGAACACCGCCCCCAGCGCCCAGCGCGCTCCAGAAACATGAGCACAAACGCCTCAGCCTCCTCCCCCGGCGGCACCGGCACCGGCACTGGCACCACTACCGGCACTGGCACGACTACCGGCACTGGCACCACTACCGGCACTGGCACCACTACCGGCACTGGCACAACTACCGGCACTGGCACCACTACCGGCACTGGCACCGGCACCGGGCGCGAGGCGGAGGGCCCGCCCGAAGCCGGGGGCACAACTTCCCAGGTCCCGAACCCGGCCTCCAACTTGGACGACACCTCGTACAACGCGTCCGAATGGAGCATCCGTTCTGAGTGGCGGTCGGTCTCGGATCCGCTAGCCAGTTCCCAGTGGAGCACGTCCTCAACGGCCGAGGCCGCCTCCTGGACCTCCAGCATACCCTCCCGAATCAGCACCCCCGGTCTTAGCGAAAGTATGGACTCCGACTCCAAGAGTGGCCTCCGGGATTTCAGCGCTTACAACCCGAGCAATCGGATCCCCGAGTCTACCACCCGCTCGAACTCCTCCGATGTGGCCGCCACAGACTCCAACCAGGACACCGGCATTCCCTGGGTATTAGTAACAGGACCTACCCCGCCCGTAAACTCCCCCAACGAGTCATTGCAAGGGTCTGTCTTCTCCTCAGGGTTCAGCCCCCCACAGGGTTCGGTAAAAGTACCCAACCTGCCCCCGGATTCCGTCCTGAGCTCAGTGCCCGGCTACACTTGGATATTTGTACGGGGACCTCCTATACCCAATGACCTTTCGCAAGTGTCAATACAAGCACCTCCTACACCCAGTAACACCCCCCGAGTGTCAGTACAAGGGTCTGCCACATCCTCAGTGCCCAACTTCCCCTGGGATTTGGTACCAGGACCACCTCTGCCGGATAACATCTCCCCAGTGTCGCCACAAGCACCTCCTGCACCCCATAACATCCCCCAAGTGTCAAGGCAGGCGTCTACCCCCACCTCAGTGCCTCACACTCCGCAGGGTTCAATACAAGAACCTCCTGCACCCAGTAATCCTTTCCAACTGCCGACACAAGGACATTCTAAACCTAATAACTCTCGCAGAGTGTCAGTACAAGAGTCCGCCCCGCTCTCAGTGCCCAGCTCCCCCCGGGTATCAGCTGAAAGATCAGCTCCGCCCCTGGGCGCTCCCGGAGTATCAGCAAAAGGGTTCGCCCCGCCCACAGTGCCCGGCTCCCCCCGGGTATCAAAAGAAGGATCGGCTCCGCCCCCGGGCTCCCCGGGGGAGTTGGTAGAAGGGTCCTTCCCACCCTTTGCCGTCCGCACTCCTGTGCCTCCGACCCAGGAGAGTGTCAGCTCAAGCATGGAGAATCAAGAGAAGGCGAGTATCGCGGGCCACATGTTCGACGTGGTCGTGATCGGAGGTGGCATTTCAGGTCAGTGTGGACCGTAGCGGTGGCCTGGGGGGTCATGGCCAGTCAGGGGTAGGGAACCTGCAGTAGCGCTTGTGGCGTTTGGGGGTCTCTCATGCATGCGAGAGTGTAGTGTAGCCATGGCTCGGCCCCATATCCTGCGAGGTGGGAGTGGGGGTTGTGCCAGTTTTGCTGGTGGTGTGATTGGGGGAGTCAGACACAATAATTTTACTACTACTACTATTAAATACTAATATTTAATTAGCTCTTGCTGTGCAGTTATATTTAGCACTTTACGTGGATTTTCTCAGTCCTCAACAGTCCTGTGTGATGTGAACTAAATTCATCCCCGTTTTGCAAAACCAAGAAACTGAGGTCTGGGGAGTTTCAATAACTCTCTTGAGGTCGAATCACCTAGCTTGGAAGTGGCTGAACGATTTTCTCCCATTTAAGACCTGCAGTACTAATTCCTGAGGTGGCTGCTTTGCCTCACTGATTTCATATCCTTTGCCCTAAACAGAACATCAGGATACAGATTTCTGTAGTATTGAGGGAGCAGTAGTGTTATTCCAGCCCTGCTCTTCTCTATTTTCCCTAGAAAATTTAGTGGGTGAAGAGGAAGGAGGTAGACTCCTTTAAGAAAAGGTAGGAAAAAAAAAAAAAGGGGGGGGAAGAGGGAGTGAGCTCTTAAACTATTCCTCTGTGTGTGTGTGTGTGTGTGTTTGTGTGTGTATATATATGAACTTTGTGTGTGTATATATATATATGAACTTGCAGGAAGGTGTAGGGCATTTATTATCCAAAGAGAATCCCTTTATGAAGCAGGGGCTGAGTGCCCTGTTGTATCCTCCTTCCTTCTTTCACTAAGAGGTACCACCACCTGAATCTTGTCTTCATGAGCCAGTTGGTGGGCCAGGGTTCCCCTGGTCCAGGCTTGGATTTGTGGCTAACCAAGTGAGTGGTGCATGAGGCTTTTCAATATCTTCCTGGAAGCCTCATCATGATTGATATATTAATTGTCACCTATGTTGCCATCATTGGTAAAATGTTCGAAATTTAGGAATTTTGTTACCTTTCAGCCCTGGCTAGAATACCACACTGACCTATCCTGCCCCCACTAGGTGTTAATAATTTCTGAGTTATCCCTGCAGGGTCTGATTCAGAAAGAGAAAGATGATGGGAGTGAGTAAGTAGAGTGGCCCCACAGTAGCCATTTTTATATATAAATATTTCGAGGAGACGCTGAACATGCTTACAAATTAATGTTGGGTAGAGATAGCTTTTGACTTGGCCTGTTCAGGATAAACAGTCACCTCTTTATCCTGAACAGGCCAAGAGAAGAGATTGGCATGAACTGTTGCTTTGACAGTTCCAGCCAGTACCAGCAAAAACATACTTGTATGTTGGAGCATCAGAGGAAAGCAGCTCCTGGTGGAGAGTAAGAAAAAGGAGTATTTCACCTTGTTTCTCTTTATGTATTTATATATTTGTTTATTCATTCAAAAAGCACTTGTTGAGTACCTGCAATGAAGTGGGCTGCTGTTTCCCAAAATCTGGTCCCACTAGGCAAGCCTCCTAGAAGCAATATGGTTGCAGATCACTGGAAAATAAATGTGATGGCAATGTGTTATATACATTGAGGAGGGGTTCTGGGTCCTCTCCCATCTCCATACCATGTGTATTCTGCAATTCAGAGTTCTTTCTGGGATTTTATTCTTAGTCTTTTTCTTGTTCAGTCTCCAGAATTCCTTAAGGAGCGTTGTTTTTGTATTTTTCCTCTGCCTGATTACCTGCTCTTCCTCCCTTTCTATACTTTATGCTCAATACTTGGTCATTAGCAGAGGTGAAATCACCATGTAGCTGATAAACTTAATGCTTTATAGCCTTATAACTGTAGGTCTCTTCGGTTCTCATTCTAAATAAATAACCAGTTTCATACTCAGTCCTGTATTTGCAATTTTGCTTTCTTATTTCTTAGAGAGGTTACCCAAGTTATATAAGTTGTAGGTCCCACAAAACCTGAATCTGTCCATGGTCACTCTTAATTATTAATTTATTTCCATTTAGGGCGTTTCTTACACAGTAGTTCACACCCCTATTCCAGAGGCCAGCTTCAGTGACACTGGAAAAAGCACTTGGCTTCCTCTAATGTCATCTCCGTCAGTCAGATCTGAGTGATTTTAATACTCAGACTGACCAGAAACATTGCTTTCTATCTGTGGTACCTTCGCAGATGGTTCACAACTGAAATGAAAGTAGTTGCCAAGTGTGGCTCATGTTAGATCCTGGACATCAACTGAGTGTTTCATGAGCCGGTGAGAAGCATCACTTCCCAAGCATTCTTGTGAATTCAGAAACATACCATTTTTATGTGTGCTTGGCAGTATCCCGTGAATTACTTAATAGTCCCTGTGGCAGTTTTATATGCTTTTGGATGTTCTTTACAACTTTTGTTAGGACTTGCATGCTTTGATAGGTTACCCACACATTCATAATACATCACCAATCCATAGCATCAGCAGTGTTATTTCTATTATATAGCTCCTAGAAGAGTACATATTCTAAGTGACATTACTCAGAATTGATCCATATTAGCAACATTATTTTTTAATCTCTCTACACAGAGAGTAACAGCATCTTGATGTATCTCCTTTTTTGTCATTATAAAACATAAAATAGACTATGTTTTACAACCACAAACTCTTTTTATCTGCCTAACCACCAATTAAATAATTATATATAGTATGTTAATAGTTGAGAGGGGAAATAACCCTGCCGATTTGTTGGTCTAGTGATATCTTTAAAATGCTCTGGTCCTTAACCATTCATCATCTATCACCATTTCCTTTTTGAAACTCCTTTCAGGTTTTCTGCGATGCTATTGGATCCTGAATTTTTATCCCATACCGATTGCTGCTTTTCCATCGCTTTCATTGTGCTCATATTCTTGCAAGCATCTGGTTTTGAAAGATTCCACTGTTCATCACTTTGGGGTTCTTAGGTACTCTCTCCCTCTCTTTCTCATTCTAGAACTTCAGCTGTCCCTTTTCTGTAGAAAACTCTCAAATCTCTCATTTGAATCCTCTTCTTTCCCTGAACTGTCCCATAGTTTATCTGCTCCTGGGTATTTCACGATTGAACACTTCAGGTTCAACATGTACCATAGCTACTGTGCTAGCCAGTCCAACTTCTTTTCCTCAGTTCCTTGACTCTGTTCTTAGCACTACCATCCCTTCTATAATTTTTGACATAATCTTTTGTTTTATCTTCTGCACCCCTTTAGCAGATCCTTCTCACTCTTCTTTGGGGCTATCTCTCTTCTCCTTTCTCTATGATGACCTCCTTCCCCCCATCACCAGGACAGACTCTTTTTGAAAAAAATTTTTGTATAAATGTAAGGGATACACCTGCAATTTTGTTACATGGATAGATTGCGTAGTGGTGAAGTCTGGGCTTTTAGTATATTCATAATGTGAATAATGTACATTGTACCCATTAGGTAATTTCTCATCACCCACCTTCCTCCTGCCCCCACACCCTTCCAGTCACCAATGTCTGTTATTCCATACCTCTATGTCTGTGTGTGCACATTATATAGCTCCCACTTGTAAGTGAGAACATATGGTATTTGACTTTCTGAGTTGTTTCACTTAAGATAATGGCCTCCAGGTTCCATCAATGTTATTGAAAAAGCTCTTGACCCCTGAAGCTACCTGGTTATGACCCCCTTCCCAGTGGCCACCCTTTACAATAATGTCTCTCCCTTTATGTCCATCCTGCATGCAGTGTTCTCCCAGACTTGATTTTTCTTAAACACTTCTTTCATCACCTTGCGCCTCTGCTCAGGGCCTTTAGTGCTGTCCTATCAGCAGTCTCTCAAACACCTCCCTACCCCGCCCCGCATCGTGACAAGTAGCATTTCCTACTATTTTCCAACATGGGTTTGAGCTTTAGTCTCACTGCCTCGTGTCCGCAGGCTACACTACCTTTATTTTGTCCCTTCATGCCTTTTCTGTTTTGATCTTAACATGGAAGTGCTTTTCTCTTACATTTATATTCTATCTATCCTTCAACACTTGGCTGAAGATCCTTTCCTTGATCACTCTGCCTCCCATTGATTTTTCTCTCCTCTTGTAGAGCTTGTAATCTGTACTTAACAAACAATTTACACTTGTTTTCTATCTCTTATTTCATGATTTGATTTTAAGGATAATGGCTCAGTCACTGAATTCAGGTGCTAGTTCTTACTCATGAGCTGCCACAGATATAATAAATGACAGAAAACTAGCGGTGGAAGATTTTAAAATGTGCCCTCAACTGAGAATTTCTGAAATGGCTCTCTTTAGTAGAGAAAAAAAGGAAACAAGAAAAAAGCCCACCTCCAGGGGACAATGTATACTTCCTTCATGAGTCTGTTTGGAATTTGAGTCTTTGGGTCAAAGGGGTTTTAAAAGGCAATCTAGTCTAATCACCTAAGATTTTAATCTTCTTGACAGCACCTCTCTGGTGATTAGGGCCAGATGGCTGTAGCTTTGAACGCATTTAAGGATAGGAAATGCTCGATCTCTCAAAGCAACTCATTACAGGTAGAGGTAGCTCTGGCTCCTGGTCTTGTTTAAGCATTTCAGGAGCCTCTACCCATATACTAAGCAGGGACCAGATCATGGGGAAAGAAAGAGGTATATAAAGATGAGTAAGTAGCATCCCTGTATATAAGGTACTTCTATCTTCTGGAAGAAGTAATCAACTGGGTGAATAATTGACATGAATACAGTGAGATAATAATTGATAGGAATATAGTGAGATAAATATCAATGCAGTGAGATAAATATTAATGTTATGAATATGAACAAAGTGCAGGAATCTTGAGAGATAAGTAGAATTTTAACAGGTAGAAATAAGAGGATGGAAAAAAAGACATACCATACAGGAGATACTAGAGGAATACAGATACAGTCATGAGAGTAAGCCAGACATGAGCAGTGCTTAATTTCCCAATGGCGAGAGTTCCAGGGAATGACAGTAGTTGTTTCCTATGCCTCTAGGGATGTGATCCTGGTAGCTATTGAGATGACCCCAGTGTGCCACGTCTGCCCATGATTTTTGTTCCTGTGTGAGCTGTGAATGGTTAGCGAGTGCACAGTGAAAATGCCTTAGTCATAACGCTGGATTGTCCTGGGTGAATACAGTGTTTCTTCATTTTTTTTTTGTATGCAATTAAATTCCAAGTGTCATGTAGAAAAACCTCTTCATGTCCAAATAGTGTTTAAGCAATAGAATTCCTCTCTATTTTTGTCCATCAGCTGAGCTCTGCTAAAAGAATTGAGAACACTAGCTGCCCAGAATTCAGTGCTGTATAAAATCAGCAGGAATGAATTTTTCTTATCATCTGAGAGACAGAAAAGCCATTTCGCAAGAAAAATGACTAATGTTCAGCGTTCCGATGACTGAGTCCACAACATACCACAATTTCCCTTTTTTCCCGTAAAAATTATTCTGCTGGGACCATTTTAGGCATTTTAACCCAGAACTTGGCAGCATGTACTGTGTGGTTTTGCAGTGATTAAGAAAAGCTTCCATATAAGAAATGCCACTTATTTTGGGTGCCTTAGTTATTTGAATACTCTGAGGTTCAATGTGGGCTGAGCATTAATTTTGTGCTGTTTAGGACACTTCTCTGCCCCTATTTTATATTTTATTTTTAGGATGTTTTTACTTCATAAACTTTTAAAATACTGAACAAAGAACACAAGAATTACATTTATTTGTGCTCTGATTTTTTTTTTTTTTTTTTTGAAATCTTCATGGTTGAGGGAGCTTTTGGATTTATCTGGCATTTAATGGGAAATTTTAGCATTTAGTCAATACTAATTGATTTGAATTGTTACATAATCCTCAGCTATTGTGAAACATGTATTTAACAGTAGATCTAGGTATAGCATAATTGCATACATTACAGAGACCAGTAATGGAGAAAAGAAACATGGAACACCATTATTGGTGAATATTGGGTCACAATCTTTGTGTAGTTGTGGCATAGAAATATTTTAACCTATGAAAAATCTTGCAGTATTTGTATTCAAGTGTACTCAGAAAGACTAAGGTTGTATTCTAGTTTTATATTACATATAGGGTGCCCAGCCCTGTGATTTAGAAAGTATAGACACCTGATAAATAGTTGTTAAGGAATATACTTGTATGTATGAGATGTATAGATTTCATAATGATAGGTGTTTTTTTAATTTTAATTTTGAGTAATTAGAACTTCAAAAATTGAATCAAAACATTTTCTAAATGTTGTGAGCATTTGAGACAAATTGATTGTTGGGACTGTTTCTCCTCCTTTATCATGACAAATATTTTATATTTTTATCAGCAATTTGTATTTTCCTTCAAACAATCTATTTTTCGTTGTGTTGCCATCTATCATTGTGTATTAGGGAAATTGAAAGTCTTTGAACTGTGGTTTTATCATCCAAGAAGTTGGATTAAGTTATATGTGATATATCTTCTGGTATGGATTTTTAGTAATTAGTCAATTTCATGAAGATCCGTCTCTTTAGTTTTCTTTCTTGGACCCTCCTCAACGTTTTTTTCTTCTATGCTTTATTCTGGGAAGAGTTTGCATTATCTCTCATACTGACATTCTTCACAAACTTAAATCAGGGCCTGGGTCTCTCCACAGGTGCTCATTCACACTTGCCCCATGGCTTCTCTGAGACTTCTTGAAAAACCCTTTTCTAGTTGTTGCTAGGCCAAAGTAAACAAAGCACACTCATTCACAATATTTAATTGATTGATCAGATAAAAGTGTTAAGAACATAAAAAACAGATGATAAACTTTAAGAGTCGAAGTAATTATATATTAACCATGTCCAAGGGTTATAGAATAGTGGCCTATAAGAGCCCAAAGGGACTGAAACAGAGGCTCAGAGGGGTCAAGGGAATTACCAAATGCCACAAAATTCTTAGCTTTATAACTTGTCCTTGGATGCATAAAATACTGACTTCTAGGACAGTGCTCTTTCTGTACCTCACCTCACTGGACTTGCTTTGTCAGCTTATCCATAGATCTGCAGTAAACCTTACTATTGCTTTTCTTTGAAGGTTGATGCTCTAAAGCATAGTGACTACTGCTTGACAGAAATTTATATACGATATCACAGGGAATGTTATTGCTTTCTGAACATTTAAATTTAAAAATATGGGGCACCCTATTAGGTAAAATGACTTTCATATGACAAATCTATTTCCTTTTTGGAAAGTCCATTCCTAGTGCATTTAGGATATGTAGAGATTGTTGGGATAGTTTAGATCAGTGATTCTTGACCTTTTGGACCAAATGTCTCTTGGAAAATCTGATGAAAGCTATTGGACCTTTTCACCAAAAAAAAAGCATATTTTTACACATAGATGTTTTTCTCCCCTGCACCAGGCCAGTGTTCTGGAAACCTCTTCTGTGTCACTGTCCTAGTAGTGTAATTATTTTTAGCTGATACTGAGGCTTCATGAAAGTGGTGAAAAATATTTCAGAGGATTCATTACATCATTAGACAGTTACTAGTAATGAAATTTTAAATAGACCATGATGAAGAGTCAAAACATTCAGGCTGGAAACGAAGGCACCTACATTTGCTATATTAGGTCCATGATAACTAGAGAAGTGAACTTGACATGTTTTGAAAAGAAAGAATTTGGGAGAAAACATTGGTGAAGGAAATGGAAGGCTGTGGTGGTTAAGATGATTTCTTTTAGTAGTTTTCAAAGATTGTTTATTTAAAGTATCATTAGCCCATCGTCTATTCAGTGACTTGTGTGAGGAATAGACTCTATGTAACCTCTGTATCACAGGGGTTACAGCAATGAGCCTGAAATGCTCTTCATACCTGAAATTGGTTCAGAGGTCCAATGTCAGCACAGAGAAGAGAGGAGTTAATTCCACCTGGAGAAAGTGACAAGGAAAGGACTCGACAGAAGTGTCATAGATTTTGGATAAATTCTGAAATGTAATGAAGATGACCTTTAAGGTGACCATTTCCAGATTAAATGAGTTAGCTTGGAGCTGTGGCCTAAGTTAAAGACCATTTTCTTGCTTGTATATGTCTGTTCATTCATTCAGTAAATATTTGTCAATTGTGCATCACTATATGCCTTGGGTAAAATTTGTGGGGTTTGCTCTCTGCTTTTCTGCTTTGGCATATTGCCTCAAAAATGAAATGCCTCTTCGAAAATCTGATGAAATCTGATTGCCTCAAAAATGAGGCAATATGAGTTGACATTTGACATACTTTTTATTGTCCTTGGAGTGTTCTGTCCAAGAGTCCAAATGTGTAGTTATGTAAGAATTCTGTTGGCCAGAGACCACTTCACTGAATAATAATTAACTTAATATATCATGCAGTGTACTCTGCATAATTCCTAGGTGATGATGAATATCAAAGTTGAAGAAAGATGTCACTTTCAGGAATAAAGAGAAAGAACTAGGCAGGCATCAGAGTGTACACCATAGCTACACTAAAACCTTGCCCCAACACGCTCAGCTTGTGCTCTAGGCATTGTTCACCTAGGACCTTGCCTTTGGGAGTTTATTATGCTATTTGAATAATCAATCTTATAAGAGATTAAACAAGCTTTCCTAAAGTGTGTTTTCAGATATACATTTTTTAAAAAAGCAGAGGGTGGATAAATGCTGAGTTAAATGGGTCTTTTTGCTGCAGGACTTCTCAGGACCATATGCCAGTGTGCACCAGGCATTTCCCAGAAGGAGAAACAGTATATGGTGTTCCAACTTCCATGAACATTGATTCTTCTCCCCAGAGCATCTTTCTTGAGGACTCATGTTCCATAAAACATTTAGGGAACTACAGCCCATCCTAGCGTGCAGAGTCCAAGGACAGCAATATGGAGGGTCCCTGGTGTGTTTTAAGTTTCAATGAAAGAATGGGGCAAATAACAAATTAAGGGGTAATTGCATTCCCTAACTTGGGTGAGATCCTTTTATCTAAAGTGAAGATGAATGCTGAACAATAATCAAATAAATTAGGACTGTCTAGACAACCAGTCTGTTGAATTCAGGGCAAATTGAAGTTAATTGTTAGCTTTCATCTGTTTATTACTTGAGACAGCCCTATCTTTTTTAGTCTATCAAAGGGATTATAAGATTTGGCCTTTCCAAAAGCAGAGAATTATGTATCTGAAAGGAAGTACAAAATGCAGATGGGCGTAGGTATAGATTAGATAGATAGATAGATAGATAGATAGATAGATAGATAGGAATGGTTTTATGTATCAAGGGCAAGTTTGCGTGTACATTGAAGTTCTCTGTTGTCTTCTGCGAAAAAGCACAATGCTGGTTCAAAGATCAGAAAATGTGCTAGCAGTATTTAGAATCTGCTGACTTACTTAGGCATAAAGGTTAAAATGACATGGTACCCTATCCTTGTCAATGTTTCTTAATTGCTTGAAATAAATATAATCTAGGTAGCATTAGAAACTTCCCTGTTGCCCTCATCCACATAAGCATGATTTTGTTTTCTTAGTATATGGTTCTTCTATTCATTCCAACAAGCATTTGGGCACCGCAACATGCAGGCTCCATCCTAGGGATGCAAAGATTTATAACACATTTCTGTTTTTTCATAACACATGTTTAGCTCATTTATGCATCTCAAGATTAATGCATCTAAAACAAGACACTTGATATTTCCCCATAACTCTTCTTCCCCTGGCTGTTTCCAACCTAATAAATGGTACCACCATTTAACCAGTTGCTCAGGTTAAAAAGCTTGGATCCATTCTTGGTTCCTCTCTTTTTGTCATACACCACATCCATTCCAGCAGCAAATTCTATTGGCTGTAGCCTCAAAATATGTTCCATATCTCACGGCTTCCCACAACAACTGCAACCACAGTTATCCCCACCCAAGCCATTGTGGTCTTTTGCCTTTGTCCAAGCCACCATGATCTCTTGGCCAGAGATATCTGCCTCTTTACTAGTCTCTGTACTTCCTTCCTCTTTTGCCCCACTACAGTCTGCTTTCCTCACAGAAACCAGGATGATCTTTTAATAAGTTAAAATAAGATGAATCACTCCCCTACTTATAAGCCTCCAGTAGCCCCTATCATACTTAGACCAAAACCTAGAGTCTTGCTATGGTCTACAAGACACTCTGTCACTTAGTCTCTTCTTACTTTTCCAGTCTCATCTTCTCCTCACTAATTTCCCTTTGGCTGTGCCAGCCTTATTGTTCTTTGAGCACATCAGCCTTTTTCCTATCTTCCCCAGATACTTGCATGGCTCACTTCCTTACTTCATTAAGATCTCTGCTTTAATGTCACCTCTCAGATGCATTCACTGATGACCCTGTGTAAAAGTGCACTCCCCACCTCTGTGGCTCACTCTCCCCTTACTCTGATTTATCTTCATAGCACTTAATATTTCCTTAATAGTTCATAATCACTTAATATTAATATTTATTCCTTTATTTGTTTTTTTCCCCATAAAAATGTAAGCTTCATGAGGACTTAGTTATATTCATCTGTATCACAGCACCTAGGATGATGCCCGGGACTCAGTAAGAGTGCAATATTATTTTATGGGTGAATAGATGAAGGAATGAATTTAGCTAGGTTTATGATACTTGTGAAGGGGTAAGTATATGTACTTGCAGAAATATTCCATTGTTATCCATGCCTTCGATGCTTCTCATGAAGACAGCCCACATTTCATATATCTGTAGGCTGTATTTGAAACATTTTAAGGGGAAAAATAATTTGAGGTAGAAAAAAATTCTTAATGTTTGTGTGTGCTAGTTTTCTCTTTGCAAACACAGTGATGCTCTACAGGAAACATATATGTGCAGTACATTCAAGTGAGTGTATATTGAAAGATGACTCTTCATTCCACTTCAACCCCAAGCACTATACCCCAAAAGTAACTGCTATGATAGTTTATTGTGTATCCTTTCAGATATTTACTGTGCAAGTATGAAGTATATACATTTTTTGTTATTCTACAATGGGCCTATACTATATACAGGGAATCTCAACTTTGCTTATTTCACCTTATTTATTTCAAAGAACTTTCATTCATTTTAATAGCTGTATAGTATTTCAAAGAATGCCTCTACCACATCCTTGTATGTAGCTCTTGAAGCACATGGGTAAGTTTATGTAAGAGAGCTTACTAGGGTTGTAATTGCTGGATCAAAGGGAGGTCCATTCATAGGTTTTGATAGCTAATGACAACAAGGTTGAATCACTTTACCACCAACAGTGTAAGACAGAGTCTGTTTTTCTGCATCCATGTCAATACTATGTTTTAACTATTTTCATCCTTCAACCCAAGAAGCCAAAATGGTACTTTATTTTTATGTTTCTCCAGTTATGAGTGAGATTGAACACCTTTTCACTGAAAGGCATTTACATTTCTTCTGTAAAACTTTATGTTCACATTTTTTTTTTCTTTTTACTTATTTTAAAAGCATGTCTGGTCATTTTTCTTATTGATTTGTGAGAACTTTTTATATTTTGAAGAAATGAATTCTTTGTTGAATGTTGCAAATATTTTCTTTTTATGGCGTCTGGGTTTTGTGTCTTGCACAGAAAGCATTCTTTATTCCAAGAATATTATTTTAGAAAAATCTGCCCTACTTTATTCTAGCTTTTTCAGGTTTTTATGTTATGCATTTAAATCTTTCTTCTGAGTTTATTCTGAGTAAAGAGTTAGAGAGAGATTCTGCTTTACTTTTTTAATTTCCCCAAATCAGATGTCTCAACACAATATATTGACTAAACCAGGATTTACCTACTGATTTGTATAATTTAGGCTATTTCTAGACCATATGCTCTTATTTCTCTGTCTCTCTAATCTTGTACCAGCACAACTCTTTTTACTGTAGCTTTGCCATACATTTTAATGAAAAGTTGAGCTAGTTATAATGCTTTTTCAGGAATTTCCTGGCAAGCTGGCCATGCTATTTTTCCATTGTGATTTTTCACCTGGACAGGTCTAGAAATAAATATGTAAAGAAAAAGTTACTAATATTTTAATTGAGATTTCATTACACTTGTAAATTTATTTGGAGGAATTAAAGTCTTTATAATACTGTTTCCTTTTATCCAAAAATAAAAACTATTTTTTTCTGTTCAAATCTTCTATTGTGTCTTTTGGTGATTTTGAAGGTATTTTTCAGGTAGATTTTTCAGAGCTCTTGTTGAGTTCATGTCGCTCTAAGCAGTGAGCTTATTTTTTCCCATCATATTCCAATTCATTGTATACAGGGTAGATATTTATCTTTTAATATTAATTTTGGCTGGGCACAGTTGCTCACAGCTGTAATCCCAGCACTTTGGGAGACTGAGGTGGGCGGATCATGAGATCAGGAGTTCGAGACTAACCTGGGCAACATGGTGAAACCCCGTCTCTACTAAAAATACAAATAAATAAATAAATAAATTAGCCAGACATGGTGGTGTGCACCTGTAATCCCAGCTACTTGGGAAGCTAAGGCAGGAGAATTGCTTAAACCCAGGAGGCAGAGGTTGCAGTGAGCTGACACCGCATCACTGCACTCCAGCCTGGGGGAGAGAGCAAGACTCCATCTTTTAAAAAAAAAAAAAATTTTTTTTTTAAACTAGACACCTTTTTCCTTGAATTTTATTTTTGTTTTTCTTTCGTTCATTTATTCATTCCTTCTTAATCAATTTTCCAGGCTAAGTTTCCACTATCCATTCACTGATAATTTTCTCTCTTCTCTTTTATACCTCACTTCACCTTTATCTAATGGCATTGATTAGTACTTGCCCAATAATGTTAAATAAAATTGGTAATGGTGGCATTTCTACCTTGTTTCTGATTTTAATGCTACTGTTGTTTCACCATTAAGCATAGTGTTCAAGCCAATCATGCCAAAAGCTCTGGAAGCTGTCCTAAATCGCTCCAGGCAAGCTGGCTTAAGGACCTCCATAGCACCTTTTCTTTACCTTTATTGTAATCTGGAACACAATGAACTTGATAATGTGTTTATCTTACTGAACAATGTTGATGTGTTTATCTTACTGAACAATGTTGACAAATTCTGTGTACATCCTCAAAGAAGTAACTTTCCACAGATCGCCCTTTGGGAAGTGCTGATTTAGAGAAATACATGATCAACAATACCAACCATAGCATAAAGGAGTTTAAGGATTGAGACAAAACCATGAGGCTTAGCAAAAAGGAGGTCATCAGTGACCTTAAGGATAATGGTGATGATGATAGCTCATACCAGTGGTACATTTACCAGGCATCAGTCACTTGGCTGCGTAATTATACATGTTACTTTGTTTAATCTTCACATTACCCACCAAGGCAGAACAATTATTATCTCTCTTTTATAGCTGTGGCAACATGTTGAAGAAAGTTTCTTAAGATTGTCACATAGTAAATAACAAAATGTGATTGCAAATTTCACTCGCTCTATAGCAGGAGCTCGTCCACCTAATACTAGGAGAATCAATCCAGAGCCTGCCCCAGGAGTGTTTTGTTTGGCCAATTCATTATGGGATTTTTGTTTTGTTTTGTTTTGAAACTGAATGCCTTCAGTAGGCATACATACCGTTGAATTTGTGAGTGTTTTTGAATTGCAATCTGAAGTTTTATAAACTCTATTCATTCATTAATAAATTATTTCAACAAATATTTCCTGAGTGTCCACTGCATGCCAGGTACTATGCTAGGCTCTGGAGATACAGCAATAAGCAAAAATGAGCAAAGACCCGATTTTCATGTGGACTTAATTAAATAATATACAAAAAATTGTGTGTGTGTGTGTGTGTGTATGCGTGTGTGTGTGTGTATGTATGTGTGTGGTAGGAAATGGAGACAGCTGATCATGTGTTGTAGAAAGAAATTCAGAAATCACATAGGAACTGAAAAGGGTGGCATGAGTCAAATTGAGGAATTTCTTACTTTTCTGTGATAGAATAATGTGAATATTCTTGAAGAAATAAGGTAAAACAAGTGACCCAGGGAGAGGTGGAGAAGGCAGGGCTAAATGTGGAAGCTAGGTTCCAAAGTGACAGTATGCCTGAGATTTATGCCCTGGGAAGCAAAGGGATTATTTCCTCAAAGGCTTCATTGCATACATGAACTCCCAAGGCATGCTATGTGGGTAAAATCGTCTCCTATACCAGTTCTCTGGGGACAGCAGCCATTTTGGGTTGTTGGAAGCATTGCAGAATTGGTGGTAATACAGTTTCTATGGGCAGTTGCTTTAAGAACTTGGAGCTTGGTTTGAGGTTGCCATGGTAACACCACTGCTGGCTGCATACAACATCTCACCCAGGCTCTCTTGATCTAATAACCAGGACCCACATTGCCTTGAACTCTCTCAAACAAGGTGTGCTTTTAGCAGACTAACTTTTTTTTTTAAACCTCTCTGATAAATCCGTTAACCTATTTTATTTTGGTTTCTGTAACTTGCAAATGACTGAGGAGAGAGAAATTAGGAGAGGAATTGTATTGTTTTAAACTCATCGTCCCTATTTAGAATACTTAATGCAAACTAATTAAAGATCTGCTTGTGCTATGATCTGCTATCTTCCTGTTTTCAAGTTTTTGCATTGTGAAATCTATCATATCTCTTTGTTCACACAATAAGGCCTTAACAAACTCTTTGTGAATATAGTTTCTCTGACCTCTCTACTCTCGCAGAAAACCACGGGATAGGCCGGGTGCGGTGGCTCACGCCTGTAACCCCCGCACTTTGGGAGGCCGAGGCGGGCCCATCACAAGGTCAGGAGATGGAGACCATCCTGGCTAACACGGTGAAACCCTGTCTCTACTAAAAATACAAAAAATTAGCCAGGCGTGGTGGTGGGCACCTGTAGTCCCCGCTCCTCAGGAGGCTGAGGCAGGAGAATGACGTGAACCTGGGAGGCGGAGCTTGCAGTGAGCCGAGATGGCGCCACTGCACTCCAGCCTGGGCGACCAGAGAGAGACTCCATCTCGAAAAAAGAAAAAAAGAAAACCACAGGATACTCAGGAGTCTTGGGCTCTTTTCTTCCTAATGAGCTCTGTTTGCCATGGTTTGGGAGAGGAAGAGCTCTGAGTATAGGGGATGGTAGATTTTGTTAGTGTTCACTTAGACCTCTTCTCTCAAAAACATGGGTGAGAGAATCACACATTTTTGACACTAGGATACTTGAGAGTTTGGTCCAATGGTCTTTTACCAAGGTGGCCCCACATCTCCTACATCCCAATGAATATCATAAACACTTGCTGATTTAATGGACAATAATGTTAGTAGCCTGAAATCACACTAGTAGTTTGAAACCCATGATGAGGGTGCATATACACCATGGAAATCTAAATGCTGTGAAAATCTAAATGCTGTGAAACAGTCCCCGCTTCCCACTACTGGACTGGTTGTTAATCATTTACTGGCATACTTGTATCAAACCCTTCCCTTACGCGGGTGGGGAGTGGTGAGAAACAGGCTTCTTATCACTAGTTTCTATGTGGCCATTAAATGATGGAAAATGAAAGAAAGGGAGAGCTGTAATGCATAATGCTCTTCATTTTTGCTTAGTAATTTATATTACTTTGGAACAAGATGAAATAAAAGATTTAAGATGAGCTTTTTATCTTTTCATAATAAAATGTGAAAAAATATTTGATTACAAAAGCTATCTTTATAGTAGCCACATTTTATTTGGTGACTTGCCTTCAGACTTAAGAATCTTTTCTAACAATTTTATCCCATTTACAAAAAAATGCTCAATAAATATTTCGAAAGATTAGGTCAAAAGCCCTTAAACTAATCTGTAGGGTTGACAATTAAGATATCATTTTTTTTTTCTGTAACTGATCATTGAATTTTGTAGTGCTGAGGGGAGGGTAGAATGCATAGTGAGTGACACACAAGTGCAAAAAAGAGTTGATTGTAATCTAAGACTTAGATTTTAAAGTAGGAATAATTTTCAGGTTTTGCCATTCAAATCAGCAGATAGCTACAGTTATTACATTACAAAAGATTTCTGAGCTCCAAGTATTTGCGTGTACTTTGACTTACTAAGCATTCAAAAATACTTTCCTAACAGCATCATACTTTTATTTTCATATTGTATATATTTTAACCTTTAAGTTATCATGGAAATTTCTTAACAAGGTCTTCTTCCCGGTAAACACGCAAACTGAAACATTAGCACTCTTATTCAGCATCTTAGAAGAAATATGCTTAATATAGTAGATTTTCCTAAATAACTGAAACCTTCACCCTTCAAATTCTAAGACCTTTTAGAAACCATTTCTCTGAAATCCTTTTTAAATATTTTAAACATATTTCTCATTTCTTAAACTAAGAGTTTAAACTCTCCTTGCTGTCATAGGGCTAATCGTTCTTCTGCCATGTAGAAACTACTTTCACCAGCTTTTAAATTTTATTTAGTTTTATCCTTAAATGCCAAACTGCAAAATGACCTTTGTCACTGGTGTGGTCATTGTATTCGCCCAGACAGCCCTGCTCCCCCCTCCCCTTTTAGTTTCCTGAGTAGTGTTTATTTATTATGGGCACTGAAACCCATGCATAAAACTTGTTTGGAGTTACATACTAGATTCGATTTTATTAAGACTCTAAGTGAGGGTGTGAGAAGTAAAATCCTTCGCTTTTCAGAAGACTTTGTTGTGGTCATATCAGGCACTTGGAATGTGGAGATAATGAAATCTACTCCAAGGGATGGTTGTGAGAGGCAACAAGGAAAGGCATATGAAATGGATCTGTTTGGATGCCACCAAGCGGTCCATTTATGCGCACAACTGCTGCAGGCCCCACCACTGTTGTTCAACGTTCCCCACCGCTCCATCCCCTTAGGCAGTGTGGGGAGAGCCAGTTTCTCCTCCTTAGAAGAGGAGCTGCCAGAGCAATTCTAGTAGACCCTTGGGTATATTTACCTAACTGGTTTGTAGTTAGGTTGATTAAAGGGAATGGGAAGAAATAAAAATTTTGCATCTGAGTTTCTCTGTTTTTAAATATGGAGTATTACTTTGAGCCTAAAAATGTTCATCACTTTCGACTTAGTCATCTCCCTTCTGGAACTTAACCCTAAAGAAATAATCAGACATAAGGAGAAAGATTTTTTTTTTTTTTTTTTTTGAGACAGAGTCTCGCTCTGTCGCCCAGGCTGGAGTGCAGTGGCCGCATCTCAGCTCACTGCAAGCTCCGCCTCCCGGGTCTACGCCATTCTCCTGCCTCAGCCTCCCGAGTAGCTGGGACTACAGGCGCCCGCCACCTCACCCGGCTAGTTTTTTGTATTTTTTTAGTAGAGACGGGGTTTCACCGTATTAGCCAGGCTGGTCTCGATCTCCTGACCTTGTGATCCGCCCGTCTCGGCCTCCCAAAGTGCTGGGATTACAGGCTTGAGCCACCGCGCCCGGCCTAAGGAGAAAGATTTATGCATAAACATATTTTTCATCTCACCTTCATCCTGTTTTTACATTAGTCAGCACAAGAAGCCTTTGACTGTGTTCCAGAAAACATATTGCGCCAAGATTGGCAGACATTGGTTTGAGTTTATTTAACTGTCAGGGGATGGCTTTCTTTGTGAGCTGATTCCAAAAATTCATTACATACTTAAATCTTTGATGGGCATCAGCAATGTAAGAATCGTGTACTTGAAGGGCTCAAAATTGCACACAAACATTAGTAGATAGCAGTGCTGGATATTATAGTTTAGACTTAATATCTTTTAAGATATTTTAGATCTTGTAGACCCAAACTCATCCTTGATTTGGCTATGTGTATTCTATGCCATTCTGTATATGAGTAAAATACTGGGTTCTGTGAGAGCAGGCATCAAGATAGAACTAGCTGTCTAAGAGATTTATTGTGGGAAAAGCCCGTGAAGGATAAAGGGGAAGGAGAGCGTGAGTAGGGAATAAAAAACAAATAGGGTAGTCCTGTATAATTTCCTACAATTTGGATTTTGTTCATTTCATCCCAGTAGTATTAACATATTCCTCTGTTCCCTAAGTATCAGATACAGAGGGCTGATCACATTAGAATTTAATTTGTTCCTTCCTTTACTCCCCTCTCCTTCCCTCCCCTCCCTCCCCTCCCTCCCCTCCCTCCCCTCCTGTTCCCTCTCCTTCCCTTCATTCTTGCAAAACTACTTCATAGGTAATGGTGTGTGCTTCCATCAAGAGGCAGATAACATTTGTCTCATCTGTTTTTCTGTGTGTGTTAGCAACTTGATGATCATTATGCTAGATCCATTAACTCATTAGGGGTTGCAAAATGCTGACATTTGAATTATTTCTGTCTTCACTTACTAACTAGCATACTTTTATACAGAGAAACTTCCCCTCATTAGCTATTTGGTTGTTTTGAGGTTCAGCGCAAATAGGAAAGGTAGGATGAGTGCTAGATTTTTTCTTTTGCTTATCATTTTTCAAAATGATAAGTTCGTTCCTTAGCATTTTCCAAAGGTGGAAAATGAGAGTTTTTGTGTTTGTTTAGTATTATTATGAACTCATGGATTTAAGCCATTGTAGTTGTTATCTTTATTTGACACTCAAATTATTTCATCTTTGGCCAGTAGGAGTTTATATAGGTAGGCTCCTGAGTGTTTTTGACATAATCCTAGTAGTCTCTGACAGCCTCCTTGCTTTCTGGTATGATTTAATGTTCAGGCTCTTCTTGTACATTTCCTGCCTCAGATCTCACTAGGTCACAAGCCATAGTTCATTGTAGTGAGAATTGATTTTTTAGAAACAACACTCTAGGTGTTGGGAGTGTTCATTGCTACTGGGTAGGTTACTTTTTCTAGACCTTTTCATTGTACAAAACTAAGGAATTTTTTTTTAAAGATAGAGTATATCCAGAGATCATACTTATAATTTCAATTTATATCTAGGACTACAGGGTTACTGCTTCATCTCATCATTTTTACATCTGAGTTTCTTTATCTCCATGCTAAAAAACCTGCTTCTCAACAACACAAGCCTGATTACTCACTTGTTTTATCACATACTACAAATGTGACAGCCTTGGGATCACAATGCTAATACTAGGACTAGCTAAATTATTATTGAAAAAAAATGTGAAGTTCTTTTTATCTTTAGGATATATACCATTAGAAATGAACTATCAAATCACTGGGTTTTAAAATCAGTTAGAATAGTTCCTCTCCTCAACCACTTGTATACGTATTTAGGTATTATTTGTATCACTTTACTAATCTTGTCTCTGGTGCCATTCTTATTTCCCTTACCCTAATATAACTAGCATTTTCTCCCTGTATTATGTTTGTCTCTGTAACAATGAGAAGTTTATGAGAAGTATAATGAGAAGTATAAAGTTAACTAGGAACTAAGAATTTGAAGTACAAAAATGAATGTAGATTTAAAAATAAGTGTATGCACAATATATTTCTTTACTCTGTGAGCTGAGAGGTCTTAGAAGCAATGACACCCCAGTAGCAATGAGCACACCTAGAACCCAGATCTTGGTTTCTAATACTGGTCTTCAGTAAAAGGGACCAAAGCTCATTGAAGAAATACCTGATTCTAAGGCCATGGCAGAGAAAGATAAGATGAGTCTGGAGCATTGTGTAGTACTAGAAAGGAAGGAAATGCTCAAACACACACACACAATGATAGGGGCATGTCAAAGGGGCATAGGAGCCAAGTAAAAGAACTCCCAATAACCATAGCTGGAAGAATTTGAGCAACGAAATAAATGACATAGTGTTGGATTCTAATCCAAAGTATAAAACGAATATCTGCGAGTCCATATTGATATGATAATAAGTAAATGATTGAAGAAGTCAGTAAGTGAGGAGAAGAGACACATCTCCAGTGCAGAATTCCAAATAATTTATATAGATACTCCACTCTCAAAAAGCTGGAACATACTTTCCACTCCTTAAGTGTGGCCTTTCTTTCGGAGTGTAGTATGTTAAGATAGGAAAAAGAATAACTATAGTGGAGAAACTTGACAAACACTACCTCAGCCAGGTGATCAGATCAAGGTCAACATCAGTGAGAAACCATGCTTGTAGCATGTACCCTTGATATAATGTTAATCTGCAACACTTTCTTAATTTTTCTGGTATTACTATGCTGGATTTAAAAAATATTTTATGTTTCCTGAAGGCTTTTAATTACAGGTGAAAACCTGTTCTCAGCTTTGTTTGAGCTAGTGAAAAAAGTATGAAGCATGGTTTCTACCTTATAGTAACTTAGAAACTAGTGAAGGAAACAAGATCTAGCAAGCATGTAATCAAAATGTAAATCATAGGACATGATTATACAGGATTTTTAAGTTGAGAAAAGCAAAGCATAGTTATACTGAGACCTGGTGTAGCTAGAGAAAGTTTTGAAGAAAATAGTCTCTCCTGCTAATACTATCAGGATTTCTGGATGAGGGAAATGATAGGGATTGATTTAGAGGCTCAGAAATTCTCTAAATATATGATTATCACCAGAAAACAAGATACATATATTTTAAAACCATTACATTTTGTTTCTGTTGACCAACTGAAATGCAAGATGACTAAATTAGTTATTTTTGAATCCCTTATGATAGATAATAAAATTGGTGGCTCATTTAATCATAGTGTGGCCAGAATGTATTAGAAAGACAGCAAAATCACTGGATTGTATATGATACCCTGCATTTATTTGATGTATAGACCTGGTTAAATCTTGGATTTTAGGCATTTGAATGTTACGTTGCTCTCTTTTGTTTTTCCTTTAGGACTATCTGCTGCCAAACTCTTGACTGAATATGGCGTTAGTGTTTTGGTTTTAGAAGCTCGGGACAGGGTTGGAGGAAGAACATATACCGTGAGGGTAAGTGATTCTAATACTTACATGTAATATAATATCTCACTCAAACTACAAGTGGCACCACTGAAAATCACAGGGCTAGAGGAGATCTCAAGAGTTCATGCAGTTAAGCCATTTGTCCTCCATAGTCCTAAAGTACTCCCATCAAATAAGTGTGCATTCTCTTTAACAAGTACACACTAAAGACTGACAGCTTCTGACTTTCAGTGGAGTGAATTCAACAAACATGAGCAAGTAACTTCAATACAGTGTCATAATTTCCATACTACAGACGTAAATGAAGTGTGTAGTATCTCAGATGGAGTAACAGTTTGGCTGTACTGGAAGTGACTATACACCCACAATACACACAGACACACACAGAGAGACACACCCAAACACACACACGCTTAGATTCCTTATTTATCCAATGACACACAACTTAATAGAAATGTGGTGGCAAAAAAACAAAAAAAAAACAAAAACAAACAAAAAGAGAAATGTGGTGGCCCTAGTAAGCAGGAACAAATGTAGCATATTTTTGCATAACTTTTCCCTTGGCCCTTGTTCCCTAAGAAGTATGCTGCTGCCAGAGGTATTCCTGAGGTCGCGTCTGGCTAGATATAAGAAAGAAGCCCAGTTATTGCTACATCACTGCTTTTTTTATACTTGGGCTTACATCACCATTCTGGAAAAAATGCATGCTATTATTTACTACTATTAAGGGAATGGTTGCAGGTGGTTGACTCTGGGCGAAAGTACGTAGGGAGATAATGAAGACTGGGAAGGAAATAGGGGCAAAGATGGAAGTTTTTGCACATAAAAGTGGGGGAGAAAGGGAGAAGAGCCAGAGAGAAGTAGTAGAGGCAGAAGAGGAGGACCAGACTAGAGCAGCAATAGGTAGGTCAGCGGACGAAAGAGGAAGGGGTGCTCACCTGTCAACTGACACAGTATAAAGGCAAAACAAAACAAAAGAAAAAACCCTCGCATTTGATAGTTAGAAGTTCATTAATTAATGAGCCCCTTTGCTAGAGTACACAAATAGAGTGTTAAAGACTGGAGATTGAGAGTAAAGACAAAACCAGACTGTTGAAGTGACTGGAAAGAGAGGAAGCATCTATCTAACTAGAAGATGCTTCAGTTAGACTAATAACAGAATGGCGTAAGCAATGCAAATATTTGATTACTTCACAGAAGTCTGGTGGTACATAGTCCAGGCTCTCGCTTTTTGCTCTTCTTTCTGCTCTCATATTCGGGTTTTTTTTTGTTTTTTTTTTGTTTTTTTTTTTTTTTTGAGACTGTTTTTCGCTCTTGTTGCCCAGGCTGGAGTGCTGTGGTGCAATCTCGGCTCACTGCAAACTCCGCCTCCCAGGTTCTAGCGATTCTCCTGTCTCAGCCTCCAGAGTAGCTGGGATTACAGGCACCCCCCACCACGCCAGCCAATTTTGTATTTTTAGTAGACACAGGGTTTCACCATGTTGGCCAGGCTGGTTGCAAACTCCTGATCTCAGGCGATCCATTGGCCTTGAAGCCTCCCGAAGTGCTGGGATAACAGGCATGAGTCACCGCACCCAGCCCTGCTCTGATATTCTTTGCATGTAGGCTTATTGTATTGTGGTAACAAGATGGATGCTGAGATTCTAAGCATCAGGTTCTCACTCAAGCCTGAAAGGAGAGTGAAAGGGGGGCACCAGCCTTGTCTGCAACAAAGCTTTTCCTTCGCCAAAAGACCCCAGCAGACATTTGCTTTAGTCTCATTGGCTAGAGTTGGGTCACATGGCTACCCTCAGCTGTCAGGGATCCTGGAAAAGTAAGTATTTCACAATAGTAGGCTGCATAATAGAAGCAGGCATGCGAGAGGAAGTATCAATGGATATTGGAATAGCCTACAGACAACATTTGAATTAGGATTTCATAGCAGCGATTTCAGCCACCTTGTGCCATGCTACCCTTCTGTCATTTGCTTCCTACCTTTTTGGATACAGGGATGTATCTAAGCCTATTTCTGCTTTGCTCAGCTCTAAGGGTGCTGTACAGCCTTGCTATGCAAAGTATCATCTGTGGGTCAGTAGCCCCAGAATCAACTGGGATTTTGATAGAAATGTGGAATCTCAGGCTGTCTCAGAACTGCTGAATCTGGATCTGCATTTTGACAGCATCTCCAGGGGACACTATAGAAGTGCTACTCTGTGGCATTTGTTTGCTTGCTTGCCTTAAATTAATGCCAATCCAGATTAAATTTTCTGAGTGCTCCCTTAGATGTAGTCCACTGGGAAGCTATTGGTCTGGGAGTGAGGAGATTGGGATTCTAGCCTCTGTACTGACTTGATATGATGTCTTGGATAAGTCCTATTAGCACTTTACATCTCAGTTTTCTCATCTGACTAATAAGATACAATCTAAATGTCCCTGGAGAAACTCCCTTCCATCTTCAAATTCTAATTGAAGGCAGCGTGTTATAGTGCAAACGAAGAGTTGCGTCTTCTGCCTGTATGCCTTTATTAGATATGATTCTTCTGTCATTTTCTGAAAAATATTCCTTCATTTTGGAGATAGTTATTAGGTTGTCCCTTAGCCCTATTTTTCTTATCTCTAAAACCTTTTGGTTATTAAACAGGAGCATCAGTCATGTTATGGATTTTCAGTTAAGAACAAGTTTCTTTGTATAAGGGAAATGAGAATTTCAACATACTTGTCCCCATCTGTGTTATAGGCCCCAATTACTTTGCCATGCTGTGTCATTTATATATGTCAGCATCACTCAGGAACCATTCTTGTCTATTCAGCATGATATTACACCCCCCTTAGGAATGTGAGAAAGGAATCTCTGAAATGCTTGGTAATTAGGACTTAGCATTTATACTCCAAATGATGAGAAGGAGAAAAAGAGGGCTTTAAGAAACAGGCATGGAGGCTGGGCATGGTGGCTCACGCCTGTAATCCCAGCACTCTGGGAGGCCGAGGCAGGTGGATCACTTGAGCTTGGGAGTTTGAGATCAGCCTGGCCAACATGGTGAAATCCCATCTCTACTAAAAATACAAAAAGTAGCCAGGTGCAGTGGTGTACACCTGTAGTCACAGCTACTTGGGAGGCTGAGGTAGGAGAATCACTTGAGCCCAAAAGGCAGAGGTTACAGTGAGCCGAGATTGTACCATTGTACTCCAGTCTGGGTGACAGGAGTGGAAACCCTGACTCAAAAAGTTAAAAAATTTAAAAAAGGAAACAGGCATGAAAATTGTATTTAATAAGAAACTGAAACAAATATTTTTAAAAATTGTTTCTAATAACATAATCAATTAGGATAATTTTGGGAGGAGATGCCGTAAAAGCTACTGTGGATCTCTGAGTACCAGAATGTCAAATTTGGTATTACCTGGCAAGCTGTTCAGATGGGTCTTCATTAGTTCAAAACTTCCCTGTTTTTCCTAATGTGATTCATCCATGATGCATTAGGTCAAGTTAATAAAGTTGAAATGCCTGCAGGGCTGCCACAGGGTTGGTGTATTTGTTTGCCAATATTGTTGCATGTTTGTGACCTCTGCAAAGGCTGAGTAGTGAGATCTAAATCAAGACCCCAAAGACTGAGGTGCAACATAGTAGAATACATTGTTACTGCTTCTAGTGTCTTCATGCTGAACTTCAGGTACCTCATTTAGAATGGTTTTACTTTGTAAAGAAACATTCTGCAAAATGCCTCACTCTTTTTACTGCTTCATTTAGGATTATTTGCTTTAACTATAGTGTCAGCCTTCTAAAGACATCATGTTTGGAAACTCCCAGGAGTCCTCTTGCTGTCTTTGTTAAAGCCCAGAAATTTATTGGAGTACTGATTCCAGTTTTGTTCTTTCTATCTCAAAATGGATGTTGGAGATTAGAAAAGGTTTAAAGGCCAGCACTGATGGTTACTAAAAGAGAGAATAAACATTATATGAGGACACCTTAAAGAAGTCACAGAAACACTTCATTTCTGGTATTACGGCAGAATGAAAACCCCAACTCCTCATTGAAATAAGTAACATGCTGAATACAATATGCTGTGCTCATCTGACATGGAAGTTAGAAATTTGTAGATCTCCTGGATGTTGCATACACACCTCAAACATAACACATCCAACACTAGACTTCTGATCTTCCTCAAGGCCACTATTCCAGCCACCTTCTCCATGTTAGAGTATGGCAACTTTGAAAAAACTCGGAGTCATGCTCAACACTACCAGACCCTCATTTGTTTTGTCAGGAAATTCTGTTGGCCCTGCCTTCAAAACATATCCAGAATTCAATGCTTCCCACCACTTCCACTGCTATCCCCTGGTGGGAGCCACCATTATCCCTAGGCCAGATTATTGCAATAGGCTCCTGATTTCCCTGCTTTTACTCCTGCCCCCTACATTCTGTTCTTTCATAGTGCATCAGTGAGAGTGAGCCTTTCAAATGTAAGTCAGATTTTAGCATTTCCCTGCTCAAGACCTTCCAAAGGCCCCCCTCCTTCTCACTGACAGTCAAAACCTATGTCCTTACAATGTCCTGGGAGGCTTTAAGTGACCTGCTCTGCCAATAACCTCTGTAACCTCATCTTCAACTTTTTTCCTTGCTCACATTGTTCTGGCCACTTTGGCCTCCTTGCTATTTCTTGAACATACCAGCAGACTTCTCTGTTTTATTCTATTGTTGATGTTGCTTCATTTTCTTTAAAGGTTTTGCCAGTATCTTTGTTCACTGTCCGTTCTTGAATCTCAGACCTTTTATTTGTAACCATTTTCATTCTACTTGAAACACACCCTTTCCTCCAATCTGGGTTCTAAACTCTGTACATTTGTCAGCTTGACAAAACATAGTTCTAACAGGTAACAAATTCTATTTAGAATTTCTCTTCCTCTTTTTTTTTCTCTCAGAACAGCAAAGATATTATTCCCCTATCTTCTGGCTTGTATTTTTATTGTTGAAGTCTAATTTATCGTTAAGTCTAATTGTTGATTTTTTTTTCAGAGTATGTACGATTTGCCTCTTTCGTTTCCTGAAAAAGAATTGCTTCTGAGAGCTCTTTTCTTTGGTATACTGCAGTTTCTCTGTGTCTGGATGAGAATTTATTTTTATTTATCATTCTTTGGACCTATTGGGTTTCTTATCTTCCAACAATGCTGGTAAATCCTCAGCCACTATTTTTTTATACTACTTAATATTTTGATACCATCTTCCATGTCTTAACTACCTCCTCAACATATTTTCCAATTCTTTATCTTCTAACTGCATTCTATATAATTTATTCAGATCTAGCAGTTTACTCACTCTTTAACTATGTCGAATATACTGTTTAATCCATTCACAGAGTTTTTAAAATTTTAATTAGTACATTTTTATCACTAGTAGTTATTTTTAAATCTACCTGATAATATTTTCAGTTTCTTTTCCCCTGCTCCTAGTTTTAATGGCTTATTTTATTTAAAATATATTACATAGTACTTTTAGATTCTGTGTATAATTCAACTATTACAAAGTCTTTCTGGATTATTTTTTCTGCTTATTTTCTTTTGGTGCCTTGTTTGCACGTATGTTTTGTAACTCTTGGCTGTGGGTTGCTAATTTTCCATGGAACTTTATCTGTGTGTAAATTATTTGAGACCTAGGGGAAAAGGATTTGAGTCTACTTCAACCACCCGCATTGACACTTTAAATTTTCCGCCCAAGGTTTTTCATATCATATGGGTAGCGTAAATTCAGATGGAAAACATAAATAAAGATAAGCTTATTTTTTTTTCCTTTTCTGCGTGACAATACTGAGACCTGCAAAATAATGGAAAATATAAAGTTGTGGATGCAGCTAAAGCAATACTTAGAAGATATATAGTCTAAATTCTTCCATTAGAAAAGAAAAAGGCTGTATATAAATAAGCTAATCATGCAAAGAGTTAGAAAAGTAAGAGCAAAATAAATCCAAAGAAGGGGTAAAAAGGGCACATATCAATGATATAGAAAATAGACAGGCCGGGCGCGGTGGCTCAAGCCTGTAATCCCAGCACTTTGGGAGGCCGAGACGGGTGGATCACGAGGTCAGGAGATCAAGACTATCCTGGCTAACACGGTGGAACCCTGTCTCTACTAAAAAATACAAAAAACTAGCCGGGTGAGGTGGTGGGCGCCTGTAGTCCCAGCTACTCGGGAGGCTGAGGCTGGAGAATAGCGTGAACCCAGGAGGCGGAGCTTGCAGTGAGCTGAGACCCGGCCACTGCACTCCAGCCTGGGCGACAGAGCGAGATTCCGTCTCAAAAAAAAAAAAAAAAAAAAAAAGAAAATAGACACCCAACAAAGAGGATCCATAAAATAAAAGTTGATTATTTGAAGAGACCTATTAAAGATACACAAGAAGTGTCTGATAAGATTTTTCCAGAAAAAGAAACACCCCAAATAAATAAGAGATGAGAGCCAGATGTGGGGCTCACGCCTGTAATCCCAGCACTTTGGGAGGCTGAGGCAGGTGCTGAGCTCAGGAGCTCGAGATCAGCCTGAGCAACCCTAAGTCTACAGAAAATACAAAAATTAGCTGAGTGTGGTGGCACATGCCTGTGGTCCCAGCTACTCAGGAGGCTGAGGTGGGAGAATTCGTAGACCCCAAGAAAGTCGAGTCTGCAGTGAGCCATGATCATGCCATTGTACTCCAGCTTGGGTGATAGAGTAAGACCCTGTCTCAAAAAATAATAATAAAAAAAGATGAAAATGAAGATATAATTACTGATACAATAAAGAATAATTAAATGAAAAGAAGATGCCATGAACATTAAACCAACAGTTTTGAAACATATATGAAATGTACATATTATGAGAAAAATATAATTCATCAAAGTTAACATTGATTTAGTCTGGAAATAGAAGAGTAGTGCTTTAACCTAAAAATAAATTAAATGTGTAGTTTAAGATTTTCCCTAAAAAAAAAATCACCAAGCCTAGATAGTTCTACAGGTATGTTCTACATAATGTTCAAAGAATGGATCACTTTATTTACATACAAACCTTTCTACAGAATAGAAAAAAGTATGATCACTAACTAAGGAGATTAGCAGTACTCTAATGCAAAAAACAGACAAGGCAGTAGAAGAAAGGAGAATCATAGGCCAGTCTCAATATTGCTTACATAGATATAAAATTCTAAACAAAATGTTAGCGTAGATATAAACATAGATATAAAAATTCTCAACAAAATGTTAGCAAAGCATATCCTCCAATAGAAAGATAATATCGGGTTGGGTAGCTCCAGGAAGGAAATGTTGAATAATACTAGACAATTTTCTGGAAATAACAGATTAGGTAAATTATAACAAAATACAAAGAGACTAGACAAGTTGCACTGTATAGACACACACACACATGCACACACACATCTTTAAAGCATCAAAGAGCCAGCAAGCTAACAAGATAGGGAAGAATCACTGGGCCAACATCTGGAAAAGATTAACCTACTTTTCCCTGGGTGGCAGGGGGAGTTGCTAACCACTGAAGAAGCTCCCGAAGGCTGAGCAGTGCTTTGGATCTAGTGCAAAGCTAGGGTGACAGGTCAAGTCCAGAACCCCATGAAGTGTGTACTAATTTGTAGGGGAGTATTGGTCAACTCCTTGTGCTGTGGAGTTGGGCTGCATCTAAGGACCAAGGGTGAATGGCAAGAAAGCTAGTTCAAATGTGCATTTTGGTCCAGCCTCAAATCCTCTCAGGTACTGCAAATGGAATAAAGTTATCTAGTACTGTGAGGGTCCCAGGCTGTGGGCAGAAGCAAACATAAATCCTCTCTGAGAAAGATACCATCTTCCTAGGATTGAAATGATTTCTGCATGTTTTCAAGTGCAATGGGTGGCATTCAATAAAAAATAATCAGGCAAACAAGGAAAAAAGGCATGACAACATGCTTGAGAACTGGTATACACAACAAAATAGACACAGACCCTTTAGTTATTAAAAAAAAAAAAAAGCCATGGAGGGGTTGCAGCTCACCAATATTCAATTTATTGATTAAATCATTGGGACTTGCCAATTAATAAAAACAGCTGAAAAGCATGGAGAACTGTATTTATGAGGGAACCCAGAGCCTCCCATTCCTACTCTCTGGGAGTGAGGGTAGCTTGTGAGGGCCACTGAGGGTGACAGGGAGGAAGGCCAAGTAAACAATTTTAGTTTATGATAGAGGGTTTGCATGTTTGTAAATAATTTAGTGATATGTGAATCTTTTTATACCTTCTTGTATTCTTTTCCTATGATGCATTCTTTCCTGGAAGTGTTTTAAAATAGCATCTAGAAACATCAATGTGGACTGATTTAAGATTTCACCTGGTGGAAATTAGGGAATTAGGCTTTGGGTAGCTCCTCCAGTAATAACACCAGAGAGAAGCTCACATGATAATTTAAATGTTTTGTAAAGGATCTAAACTGGCAGAATATACTAGTGTTCTTTATCTTTTATGCATTGTATTGCCTAGTTGACCTTACCAATAGCTTTGCCAAATGATGGTGCTTAGTGATGAGTGTTAGACAGGATTGTGCCCCAGTTCTTGAGTGGACGAGGAAAGACTGCCATTTTCAGTTGCTCTTTATAGGGGAGACATAAGGCACAATTAACTTTTAAAAAAATAAATGGGGTTTTTTTTTTACAAGACACATTTTTCCAAGTTTTAACTAAAGTCCTCTGACCAATTTTTCTCTTTTTGCAGAATGAGCATGTTAATTACGTAGATGTTGGTGGAGCTTACGTGGGACCAACCCAAAACAGAATCCTACGCTTGTCTAAGGAGCTGGGCATAGAGACTTACAAAGTGAATGTCTGTGAGCGTCTCGTTCAATATGTCAAGGTAAGGCTGACTTCACCCAAGTGACTGATAGGGAAACATTTTATTTGAGAAAACATTTGGTTTGTTTTTAGTTATTTTTCTTTCAAAGCAATTGTAAAAGTAGGCTTTCGACTTTGAAGTAGTATTTGCCTTTCTTTTCTTGTTTTCTTTTTTCTTTTTCTTTTGAAAAAAATCGCTAAAGTCTCCTGGAATCACTGCAGGATATTATGACTCAGCTTGGCCTTCCTCCCTGTCACCCTCAGTGGCCCTCACAAGCTACCCTCACTCCCAGAGAGTAGGAATGGGAGGCTCTGGGTTCCCTCCTAATGCATTTGAAGGGCACTGGGGTGGGGGCGGCGGGTGCCTGCAACAGACATGTGCACGCACACGTGCACACACACGCACGCACACGCATGCACACTCCCCTCCCCCAGCTGCAGGCAATCCCTGAGCGACCTAGGAAGCAACTCTAGAGCCCCAAGGAACACAAGAGTTTGAGGCCACTTCTTTAGCCTTTGAACTGGTTATTCATCCTCATTCTTACCTGGCATTATTTGGAATGCTTTATTTCCTCTGTACCTGGCCTTCACTCTTGGGAAGTCTAGCTTGTTTGTGCAGTTTCCTACTGTTTAAACAAGAGATTGTTTAAACTCTAGCCACTGATATCCACAGCTGTTGCCAGTGTTTTTCTTTCTCACTGAAGCCAAACATGGAGTGGCTGGAGTCTGGAAACATGCCTTGAGAAATCAAATTTCCCATCTGACATTGCAGCCTACTTCCTAGAGCTAGTGTCACTGAGGAAGGGGTTATTTACTCATTCTAATGTCAGGATTCCCACACCAATAACCACATCACTTCTCAAAAAATACATCCCTTCCCCTACTCTACCTTGGGCAATAACTGTGGGTCTGAAGGCTACAGAGTTTTGGGTGTGTCCTGGGAGTTGAGGATACTTGTGACATATGTACACTGATACCCAATCAGAAGAGACCAGAAACCTTTGTAAACTCTGATAGCCACGTGGTTTCAGATGCTTGGGATAGTCTGGTGGTGACAGATGTGAAAAAGCAAATCAGTAGTCTTTTTATTCTTTTCTTTTCTTTTGACCTTTAAGCTCTGTTGGACTTGAAAATCAGTAGTCTTTAGAAAAACTGTGAGTTAAGAGGTCAAGGGAGGAATGAAGAAAGTATAATAAATTTCACAAAGTATTTAGGAACTCTGGTTACAACAGGCCGTGATCAAAAAGGAAAAAACCCCTTTGCTTCCTCATTTTCTCTTTTCTGCACTGCACAGTGTTTCCATGGACTAGTAAGTAATAACAACAGTAAGAATCATAACTGCTAACATTTATTAAGCACTTTTACCTGTATTCTCACATTTAATATCAGGAGAGAGACCAAACCCTTTGCGCTCAACTACTAATTAAACAGTCACGTAAATTCACTCTCCACTCCAACTGGGAAGCAAATGAGTGTGATGATTATCTTGGAATCTGAGCAGATTCATGCTGATAAGATTCAGAGGCTGAGAGGTTTTTAGTTTACCTGGAGGCTAACAATAAACAACAACTAAAAGCTTTTTATGCATGAACTCATTAAATCCTTACATCCACCCTGCTAGGCAGGCATTATCATCCCCATTTTAAGTATGAGAAACCAGAAGTTCAAAGAGGTTAAAGTGACTTGACAAGGCTATAAAACTCCTAACAGTCTACCTAACCCCTGAGTGCGTGCTCTTCATTATCCCAATATATGGCCTAGGAAATGAAACTGAGGACTCTGAATGGAGATGTGCTGGATCTCCAATGTTTGTTTGGCCACACACACATCTATAGTAAGGTATCTCACTGTCAATATCACCGAAGCCTGGTTCATATGACAAGGAGATGCAGTCATTGAAAGACCACTTTTTTTTCCTACTTTCTTACTCTTCTTCCGGTTTCATGTTCCTTTTATGTACATTTTAAAAACTGGGAAAAACTGGAAATTTACAAGTATGTCCTCAAGCTAGGTACCTGCTAGTCTCCCAGCCATGCCCAGTCTAAAACTTGATATTGGGCTGGGTATGGTGGCTCACATCTGTAATCCCAGCCCTTTGGGAGGCCAAGGTGGGAGGATCGTCTGAGACCAGGAGTTCTAGACCAGCCTGGGCAACATAGTGAGACCTCTTCTCTATGAAAAATTAAGAATTAGCTGGGCATGGTGGTGCATGTCCTATAGTCCCAGCTACTTGGGAGGCTGAGGCAAGAGGATGGCTTGAGCCCAGGAGGTCGAGGTTACAGTGAGCCATGATCATGCCACTGCACTTCAGCCTGGGCAAACAGCGCAAGACCCTATCTCAAAAATAAAAATAAAAAGCACGATGCTAAGGTGATAGTTTGAAAGTGGCACCCACAGCCAGCTTTTGTAAGTAATTTAGCTCCTCGTTGTTCTTGATGGAGGCAAGGTGGGGTTAAAATGATAAAGTTCTGTTTGAGAATTTTGACTTTGCCTGAAAGTGATCAACAGATCTTGACATGCTGTCCAATCTTCCCAACAGGACCTTACAAATTACTTATTTTAAGTGTCAGACTTTCTGATGTCTCTGAAATTTTCTGGGCTTTACTGGGAACCCTGCTTTCTAGAAATCCAGATGTAATTGTTCTGTACTTTGAGAAGGTCCTGCTGCAAGCTTTAATAGAGGGTGAACTAATGGAAAGACTTAAGGAGTTGATGTATGCCACATTAGGTGCCTAAGTAAGGAAAGAGAAATATTAAGAGTAGCATCCAGGGTCCCTTTTTTGATATTGTTGCTGCTGCTGGGCCCGCTGTAAGGCTGGATCCACACTACCCTGATAGTCCTGTTCCTAAGGAAAAAACAACCTCAGCTTTCTGGAGGGGAGAATTGCTCAACTTCTACCATATTTTTCTTTCACAAAAATACAAATATGGCTGCGCTGTTGCTTAACCTACTGGACAAAGGCATCTTGCCATGGCATTGGACTTGGTAGCCCGAGGCTGTTTTTAAGAATGTAAGGCAGAAAATAAAATAAAAACAAAAAAAGAGGCTGGGCACAGTGGCTCACGCCTGTAATCCCAGCACTTTGGGGGGCCAAGGCAGGTGGATCACGAGGTCAGGAAATTGAGACCATCCTGGCTAACACGGTGAAACCCTGTCTCCACTAAAAATACAAAAAATTAGCCGGGCGTGGTGGCGGGTGCCTGTAGTCCCAGCTATCAGCTACTTGGGAGGCTGAGGCAGGAGAATGGTGTGAACCTGGGTGGCAGAGGTTGCAGTGAGCCGAGATCGCGCCACTGCACTCCAGCCTGGGTGACAGAGGGAGACTCCGTCTCAAGAAAAAACAAACAAACAAGAATGCAAGGCACTGTCAACCTCTGGATCTTTGCCATTGCATGGCCATGCACATCAACACAATGGTAATATTAGACCATAATTATTGCATATGCAGCATGTGGCAGGTATGTGCTAAAACACATACCGTGCCTATGCTTTGGACAACAAATGGCACCTTTAAATCACAGCCACTGTGGTTGATCCCTCAAGGTCAGTACCACTCCCATAGTAATAATAATGACTACCCTCCCTACTGAGCTCCTAGTATGTTCCAGGCCCTGTGCCATTATCTTACTTAACCCTCCATTATCTTACTTAACCCTCACATGGATCCTAAGTTAGGGGTTATTTTGCCATTTCAGAGAAAGAGTCTGAAGTTCAGAGGCCCAGTAACCTGCCTAAGGGAGTAAGGGAATTCAGATTAAGGTCTTTTGACTTTATGCTATCTCTTGCTAGTCCAGATTCTACTGTCGGGGACTGTGGACTCCAGGAAGCTGCCTTACAGTTTGTGCTTGTCCTGGCTCTTTTTGGCAGCTCTCTTCTGATGGTCATCCTGTGTCCTTCATTGTGTCCCCATATGCAGTGCTGGTGACCATTTTGCTCAATCTTTTGGCCCAGAAGCCTGAAAGAGCAGTGTTAACTACCTGCTATGGTACAATCACTGTGCCTTGGTTATTGTTTGATGGATGCAGTAACTGGAAAATAGCCATTTAACTGTCAGAAAATAAATGTTGAAGCTCTATTTTGAATTTTAGTACTTATTTACAAATAGCTACCCATTTCAGATGGTAAGCATCATTCTTTTCATTGAACACTTAATCTCATCCAATGAAAAGATGAAAAATAGAAATACATATCATTAAACCATCCTCTCACATACTTTAACCTTTCAGAGAACACATATTTTCACCCAAGGTAGACAGCAATGTTAAGGCAAAAAAGTAGTGGGTTGGTTAAAGTTTAGTTTATTTGATCTGAATGAATGCCTTTTTGCTAGTGTTTTCCAATACATCATATCATTTCTGGAATGAGAAGTACTCGTTATAGTAGATGTTTTTATGATGATCAGGAAACTATGTTAGGGAAAAGCAGGAAGATATTTAGTTCAATATTCCAGATAAGATGGTTAATAAATTGTATACTAAAAGTAACTCTACTTATTTTAAAATATCTTTTTTTTTTTTTTGAGACGGAGTCTTGCTCTGTCGCCCAGGCTGGAGTGCAGTGGCCGAATCTCAGCTCACTGCAAGCTCCGCCTCCCGGGTTTACGCCATTCTCCTGCCTCAGCCTCCCGAGTAGCTGGGACTACAGGCGCCCGCCACCTCGCCCGGCTAGTTTTTTTTTTTGTATATTTTTAGTAGAGATGGGGTTTCACCGGGTTAGCCAGGATGGTCTCGATCTCCTGACTTCGTGATCCGCCCGTCTCGGCCTCCCAAAGTGCTGGGATTACAGGCTTGAGCCACCGCGCCCGGCCTAAAATATCTTAACTCTCACTGTTTTTCTCTACTTCTAGAGGAAAAGTGGGTGTTTCCCCAATGTGATAGTGTATTGGGTTAATAATGCAAATTGTCTTTGTGACACTTTCTGCATTGCTTTGTGACAACTTCAGCTTTCATAATCTAATATAGTCAATATTCGTTTCTGTAAATAACACTGAAATGAAGAGGAGGATTGCCATTGTCTACATAAACCAATCAATAATCTTTGTGGCCCAGATTGCTTCAGCTCTTAAATTTTCCCAATGCGAAACTTTGAAGAATGTTTAAATTGTTTAAACACTGTCGACAGTCTGTAACACATCTAGTGTCAGCTTATTCTAGGAAGCTTTTTACTATTCACCAAGGAACCACTCTTTACCTTTGTTAGATTGTGTTTACAGTGCAAGTTTTGACAAGACAGTGTGCAGTTCCAAGCCTGAGCCTCTCAGATGAATACTGAGGATACACCTTAGTACTGAGGATACACCTTAGTGGTGTTTCCTCTACCTGATCCCTTCTCTTTCTGAGACTATGCCTATCTACACATTCATAGAGGATTCACATTGATATGCTAAATTCACTCATTGCTTAATATTTATATTTATGTATTTGAGAGAAATATGTATTTACAGAGGAAAATCTACTCTGTACCAGATATTGTTCCAGGCTGCAGATAGAGTGGTGAACAAATGATCAAAATTTCTGCTGTCATGGTCCTTCTAATCTAAAGAGAGAAGACAAGTAAATAAGAACAGTAAATAAATATTAGCTAACATTTTTGCCTGTATCCTTCATGGATCTTGTGAATAGAATCCCTCTTCTAATTCTGGTTTAGTAGATCCTGATTCTTATATAATAGGTTCCTGACTGGTTTCTACAGTGAGCAGCTTTTATGAATTTTGTGAGTTTGACATGGTTTTATTGGGGAGATTATATCTGATCTGTGAAATTAATATAAACTAATCTTATCGTTGTGAACCTTAAAGGTAGATTCTTAAATGGCATCAGCTAGATGTTTTTACACTTGATCTTAGTCAAAAAGCCAAGAAGCAATAGCTAGATATGTTTAAAACATTCTATTTATCAGTTGGGCGCAGTGGCTCATGCCTGTAATCCCAGCACTTTGAGAGGCTGAGGCAGGAGGATTGCTTGAGCCCAGGATTTTGAGACTAGCCTGGGCAACATAGTGAGGCCCCCATTGCTACAAAATTTTTTTTTAAATATAATTTTGAAAATAAATAAAATAAAACATTCTCTTTATCAGTTCTTCTCTTCTGCATGGCATAGGGGAAGCAGCTGGATCTGAATGCCAAGTGGATTGATTCATTACTTGCATTAGTAAATAAGATGCTCCATCAGCATGAGTATGTTTCATTGAGTTGTGGAGATGTTTTGTTAAATTTTGCAGTGCTATGTGTTGCAGAAATAATGAAAATGTTGGATTCTACTTTTTTTTTTTTCTTTCCGTGAGTTTCCCACACATAATAACGCAGGTAGGGTGAGGGGTATAGAGAGGGAGAACCCAGCCAGAAATGGAGCAAGGCATTTTGCAGAGGCTACGTCAAAGGAGAAATTGACAATTACATGCCTTCTCACGTTCTTCCTGCTTTTCACATCCTCTCTAAATAAAAGTAGAGACTATAAATATATACCACCCATTTGTTTTTAGAGAATGGTGTGATAAAGATTTATTTAAAACACCATAGACTTTGCTGACAGTAACAGCTCAGCAAGCATTTTTTTTTCTTTTTTTATTAGTTCTATTCTTCCCACAGCCCTTTACTCCAGGTTTCTATGCCAACGACTGAAATCAAAGGCTTTTCACAATGTGTATGTTCTGGAATACTAAGTAAATTTGTTGTTGCTAAGAGGAAAACTTGGTTTTAGCCAGCAGGCCATACAGAAAGCTGAGTTTGTCTTAATGCTTACCAGATATAACCCCTCACTGCTAATAGAGTTTGACCCATGGCTTATAGTCGAATTTCTTTTGGATAAGGGACATTTCATTTGAAGTTTCTTTTAGCACCTTGTCCATACCAACTCACAGAAGACGTTTCTTTTGTCTTCAAAGAAGGATACATTTTCACTTTCAATCCCTCTCAGAAGGAAACTCAGGAAGCAGAAAGTGTTAAGTCCTTGTAGGGACGTTACTTGTTGTATATTTGCCTCCTTTCTTTTAAACACCTGAATTCATCCCTCCTGATTCCATGCTATTAATATTGCCTTCCATCTGTAGTGTACCTATACATGTTTTACCTCACGTGAGCTTCCCAATGGTCCTAGGAGTAAACAGCATTATTTTTCCCAACTCAGAGAGCGTAGGAGCCAAAGTGTAGCTTTCCAGCTCTGAGCCCAGTGTTCTGTGGGTTACATCACTTTGTTTTTTATTCCAAAGTTAACTTGTGAACCCTTCTAATAAACTGCTCCAAGATATGACAAAAATCACTTTATCCCAAAAGGCTCTGGAGTTGTAAGATGCCACTGTGGAAACAGGGACTCCTGTGGATATAGGTGTGGTCGTTCATGGGAGCTGTATGTGACACAGTTCACATTTCGCAGTTCACAGTTCACAGTGGTTGTACATGGGAGCTGTATGTGGCACAGTGGCTTCTTCTCTTCTCTTGCACCCTGAGCTGTAGTCTGAGAGGTCCTCTGGCCTTCAGTGAGCACCTGGCAGCTAAACAGCCCCCGGAGTGTCCCAGTTAGGCTCAGCAGGCTGAAGACCACAGATGGATTCTATTATTTTATTAAAATACTAAGTCTGGAGGTCTAAGGCATGGTTTGAAATTGCTGGCTATATATTCTTTTTGTTAAATGATCCATGTAAACTTATTATTCAAAGTATGGCCCAAGTATTGGCCAGTATTTTATGTTATGCCATTATATCCTGCCTGATTAGGATTTGAAGTGGTTCTTGACAAGTATTACTAATTTGGATAAGTCAGGGTAGAAGATAGAAAAAACAAAACAAACAAACAAACAAACAAAAAAATACCAGTTAGGTAAGGACAAGCAAGCGGTGACAGGCCTGTGCTCATGGTAAGAAATTATGTTTTGATGATAGAAATGAGGTAATATAGGAGGGATTGCTTTCTTATCTCAATTACAATTCTGAGTAGGTTTTAAAAGCAGAGAGGCTAAAAATGTTTACATATTTTCAGTTTGATCTATCCGGTATCCAGTATAAGGATATATGAAGACAGCTGGTAAAAAATTAGTTTTTAGTAACTTTCATTCTTTTTTCCCCCCTCACTTTGAAAAGACTTCATTTGCTGCCTGTGAGTTCCCAGAGAGCTTAATGGCAGAATCCCTCTTAAAGCTCTGCACTGTTTGGACAGCTAGGTCAGCATTAGTCATCTCCTCTCAGAGGCTCCTTCTTCCTATAAACTCTAAGGGTTACATCTCAGATTTGGTTTCAAAAATATAAAGTTCCTACTCAGCGACAACCCAGTATATAGCAAAATAAGTTAATTATTAGATTTTTTCTTCCACTCATTTTGTTTTCTTTTAAAAAAAATGGTAAAGTACACTAACATAAAATTTATCATCTTCACCATTTTTAGGTGTGCAGTTAATTCAGTAGCATTAAGTACATCCACATTGTTGTGCCACTGTCACCGCCCATCCATCCAACAGAACCCCTCTCATCTTCCTTCCATTCATTTCTAACAGGGACTAATTCACTACAGGAATTGTTTTCTAACCATTCACTGAGAAGTAACCTAGCATCACCCCCGCAACTGGCAGCATAGAAAGGGAGTTAAGTCAGACACAAAGGATTTCTCTCACTCAGGCTGAGGGACTTTGTGATCACACGTAATCATGTAGGGCCTCAGCATTTGGGTTAATGGCCAAAAGAACCTTGTGAATGGAATTAAACATCATACGAGCAGCTTCCTCAAGAGAAATTGCTCTAGTCTGCATGATAACTGAATTCCTGGAGGTTCTGACCTTTCAGGTTAGAATGTAGTTGTCTCTCAGAGGTTAAAATCTCCTCCTTCCTCCTTGCTTTCTACTTCCTTCCTATTTCTTCTCAGCAACCCCTGTCCTCACCCCAGTGGCATGCACATTACTCCAGTCAAAAGACTCAATCATTGATCTTTAATTTTCAAACTTTTGCAAAGTAGCCTTCTAACAGTTGAAATCTTAAACAGCCTCTAACGTCCAATGAATCCCATATCTAGTCCATTCTGGGCACTTCCTGAAGAAGGGAAATTCAGTTGTCCCATGATCACATGTTGAGCCAGCTAGAAAACCTTTTCTGTCATTGCCTCATCCTGCCACCTAATAGGATTGATGCTGCCATGTAGCCCTCTGTATCATGTGCAGACTCAAACCTTTTTCATTTCTATGTCAAATTCAGTGAACAGATACCTTTTGAAAACCTACTGGGCCACAGAGTTTTAGTAAGTGGCTGTTACTCCTACTTTAGAGATAAGAGAAAGTTATAATAATGAGAGTGGTTCAAGGTCCTACAGAAGTGAGAAAGAAAGAGGGACAGACATAAAAGCCTAGTTAATTACTAACCTTTGCAAACACAGAGCTTCAAACCGAAAAGAGGCAAATAATGATAATAATGTCAATACCTGATATTTGACAGTCCAGTACTATTTTCATAGCACTTCATTTTAGTTTTTGCTTTGTGTTTGGGTTTTATGCAACCAGAAGAAGAAAATACTTGATGGAATCACAGAAAGCTTGAGTGTTAATTATAGTTCAGTGTAGTGAATGCTTTGATCCTGAAGGCTGTGAAACTGAGTCGTTTTCATTTAGAAGACTTCTCATGTCAGGTTTTTCAAATGAAGAGAATGATTAGTAAACTATTCAATTACCTTTCATTCCCATAGCTCTTCTGTAATTCGTAAGACTCAAATGATACACACTGAACCTCAGGCTGAGATTTAGTTTTATGTATTTGCCAAAGTACACAGTAGCCTAGTTTCCATAGCCATATCTAGCAGATAAATGTCTCTGAAAAAAAAAAAAAAATCAGGCTTCAGAGACAATGGGAGGAAATCACTGTGGCTCACACTTGCGGACCAGCAGTGGGTGACAAAAGTGGATCCTGGGACACAGACATGGGTGCAGTCACTAATCGACATCATTATTTGAACATCCACCAGTGGAGTAGCCCTGAGTATCTGTGACTTTTCCCAATCTGTAAATTAAAAAAAAAAAAAATACTATTCTGATGTTTAAATGCTGGGAAGTTGGTGCTAAGAGCATAATGGCTCTTAGTTCATCCACCCTTTCATTCCATGCCATCACCCTATCTCTGCCATCATGGTTATAAAGCCATCACTGAAGTAACTTCATCCAGTAGTAGGGGGCAAGGCCACATCTTCCCAGACACTGTGATATAAAAGGTGAATGCACTCACTTAACAGCTTAGCTGACAAGAAGCTCTGCTTTGCCCTTGGCCCTCTCTACCTGCTCTGATGTACTTTCTCACTGCACTGTCTTGTTAGGAGGAGGACGGGCTGAGGGCAGAAACTCCGCGTGAAGCCCATGATGCACTTGCAATTTTAGCTAGATGTACAAGCAGTTTCCTTCCTTTCTCCTATTTGATTCGGTGTTGTGGAATTATGTGCCCTTTTGTCCAGAAGGGATACAAATGAAATTGTATTCCCATGTGTAACATTTGGAAAATAAACATTCTGGTTATCACAGCTTCTCTTTCATTGCATATTTTCCTGTGTTATGTCATGCTTCTGCCAGTGCAAGCCAGAATGTGAAGTATGCCTAGGGGAATATTTCTCAAGTTTTTTCTAAGCAACATTAATCTTAAAAATACTTTGCAAAAACAGGGCATTTGGTGGTCAGATAAATTTTGGAAGTGCTCCGTATTCTATCCCTGTCTTTGATAGTCAAGGTGCCTGTTAACAAATTAGGAGTCCTAGGAAGCCTGGCAATAAAAAAGACTATTGAACACAAACCAGGATTTCCCAGACTTACGACCATGGAAACTATTTTCATATAACACCTGTAAAGATCAAAGTAAGAGATGCTAACGCAGGAGGTGTTTTTAGAGATTTAGGTTCACAAATTATCAAAACTACTCAGGAATAAATAGAAAATTGAATAGACCTATAATAAGAAAAGAGATTGAATTAGTAATTTAAAATATCCCACAGAAACAAACCCAGACACAAATGGCTTTACTGGTAAATTTTACCAAAAGTTTAAAGAAGAATTAATACCAATTCTTTATAAATGCTTCTAGAAAAGTACAGGAGGAGGAAAGATTTCTCAGTTCATCCTGTGAGGTCAGTATTATCCTGAATAACAAAACCAAAGACATCACAAGAAAACTACAAACCAATATCCCTATATAGAGTGCAAAAATCTTCAAGAAAATACTAGCAAACTGAATCTAGCAATATATTAAAAGGTTTATACACCATGACTAAGTAGGATTTATTCCAGGAATGCAAGGTTAGTTTAACATACAAAAAATCCAATAATGTAATGCACCACCATATTAATAGGATGAAGGACCAATAGCACATGATCATCTCAACAGACAGAGCAGAAACATTTGACAAAATTTAACGCCCTTTTATGATAAAACCACTAGAAAAACTAAGAATGGAGGAGAACTTCCTCAACCTAATAAAGGGCTTCTACAAAAAACCCACAGCTACCATAATACTCAATGGTAAAAGATTGAAAGCTTTCCTTCTCAAATCAGGAGCAAGACAAAGATATTTACTCTGGCCACTTGTATTTAACATTGTACTAGAGATTTTAGCCAGGGCACTTAGGCAAGAAATCCAAAAAAAAAAAAAAAAAAGAAGAAGAAAAATTGTATTTGCAGATGACATGATCTTGTATATAGAAAATCCTGATACTGACTAAAACAACTCATGAAACTGTTAAACAAGTTCATCAAGGTTGCAGGATACAAGATCAATCTTTAAAAATAAATTTTATTTCTATACAGTGGCAATGAACAGTCTGAAATGAAATTAAGAAAACAACTTCAGAAAATAACTTCATTGAAAATAGCATCAAAAAACAATAAAATACTTAGGAATAAATTTAACCAAAGAAGTGTAAGACTTACATACCTAAAACTACAAAATATCATTGAAATAAATTAAAGATGTAAATAAATGGAGGCATCCTGTGTTCATGGGCTTAATATTGTTAGGGTGATGATATTTCCCAAATTGAACTATGTTTTTAACACAATCTCTTTCAAAATCCTAGCTGACTGTTTTTGCAGAAATTGGGAGACTGATCCTAGAATGTATATGTAAATGCAAGAGACCCATAATAGCCAAAGCAGTTTTAAAAGAGAAGAACAAATTTGAAGGACCCACACTTCCTGATTTCAAAAATTACTATGAAGCTAGTGTGCTAAAACAATGCATACTTGTATAAAAACAATGTGTACTTGTATAAGGATAAACATATTGGTAAATGGAGTAGAACTGTGATTTCAGAAATAAACCCTTACATTTATGGCCAATTGATTTTTGTCAAGGGTAGCAAGGCAACTCAGTGCAAAAAGTAAAGTAAGTTATTTCAACAAATGGTATTGGACAACTGGATATCCACATGCAAAATAATGAAGTTGGACCTCTTCTCACACTATACACAAACATTAACTCATTTTAGACCTAACTACAAGAGCTAAAACTGTAAAACTCCTAGAAGAAAAAATAATAAATCTCTGTGAGTTAGGCAGTGATTTATTTGATGATACTGAAAGCACAAGCAACAGAAGAAAAAATAGATAAATTGGTCTTCATCAAAAAAAGTTTTTGAAGTGTTGTCATTTGTATACCATCAAGAAACTGAAAAGACAATCCATAAAATGGGAGAAAATATTTGCAAATCATATATCTGACAAAAGGACTTGTATTCAGAATACATAAAGAACTCTAACAACTCAATAATAAAAAGACAACCCAATTCAAAAATGGACAAAGGACTTGAATAGATACTTTGCCAAAAAAAGATATGCAGATGATCAATAAGCATCTGAAAAGATATGAGGGAAATGCAAGTCAAAACCACAATGAGATATCACTTCACACCCAACAGGATGGCTGTAATAAAAAAGGCAGACGTTAGTAGGAGTTGTGCAGGATGGGGCGACATTGGAACCCTCATCCATTGCTGCTAGAAGTGTAAAATGGTGCAGCCACTTTGGAAAATAGTTTGGCAGTTCTTCAAAATGCAGTGTGAGAGAAAGAAGAGTGACTACTAATAATTAAGGGCTTCTTCCTGGGGTGAAGAAGATGTTCTAAAATGAGATGTGGTGATGGTTGCGTGCTCTGTGAATATACCAAAGACCATTGAATTGTACACTATAAATGGATGAATTATAGGATATGTGAATGATATGTTAATAAAGCTGTTAACTAGCCTTTTGTCCTCACAGTGTGATATTTTCATCTTTTTTCACACTTCCCGTTTCTCCTGAGTTAATGGCATCTGTGAAAGAGGAAAATTATTTTTTTAAAAAAACTCTGTCATTATCTTTATTTACAAAAAAGCTGCCAGAAGAACTCATTATTGTTTCTATCTTAACTGTTTTGTTTGTAATTTCTGTATATAACTAGAATCCCTTGGAAAAGAAGACATAAATTTCTTTTAGAACCCTTCACTGTTGGGGCCAGGCACAGTGGCTCATGCCTATAATCCCAGTACTTTGGGAGGCCAAGACAGGAGGATCACTTGAGCCCAGGAGTGCAAGACCAGCCTGAGCAATAAAGTGAGGCCCCATCTCTACAAGAAAAAATAAACAAATAAAAATACAAAAATTAGCCATGCATAGTGGCACACACCTATAGTCCCAGCTTATTTGGGAGGCTGAGGCTGGAAGATCACTTAAATCTGAGAGTTTGAGGCTGCAGTGAGCTGTGATCACAACGCTACACTCCAGCCTGGGTGACAGAGAAAGATCCTGTCTAAAAACATAAATAAAACCCGTCATTGTTGATGATATATCATCATTTATATCTGAGTGTAATGGTTCTCTTTTTCCAGAGATGGGACTGCACAACTCAGGCGCCCATTGCATTGGTAGCTGTACAAGTCTTGAGACAGAGGCTGAGAATATGAAATATCAGGTCCTAAACAAACACATAGGAATGTGCTGCCAGCCCTTGAAATGATGTGAGAGGTTATAGATAATTTGGTATTCGTAAACATGGAGCAGAGGCATGAAAAATGTAAACCATAAGACTATGCAAATATAATAACAAATGTGAGGGTGGATAAGTTCCCCAGGGAAAAGGGAAAGGGGTGGGCAGAAGGAAAGGAAAAGGCTAAGGATCAGACTCTGGGGGATTCAGTGGATCATAGAAGGAGGGGTCTTGGGGTAGTAGGCTGAGACTTGGGACAACTAGCACTATCTGATGGGGTGGTATCAAATTCAGCCAAGTGCTAATGGGATGGATACATCCCTTCATATCTAGCTAAAAGTGGCTCACTGGTGACCATAGAGAAAAGGGCACCCATGGACTTTTGAGGATACAAGTCAGATTTTAGAAAACAAGGATGTGAAGGCAATGGGGGCATCATTTGAGTGGGACTGCTAAAAGAATGCAAAGAGGATGACAAATGAAAAGGATAGATGTCTCCATGTAGGTTATGAAGGCTTTTTGTAGATAGCGTGAAGCTATGTATGTTTGAAGAGAGCTTGGATACCTACATTTGGAAAGAGGAAGATAAGGCTTTTGTTAACTATTAATACAACACAAAACTGCCATCCTATTTAATGGATCTCTTCTTGGAGATTTTAAAATTTAAAGCATTGTTATAAACTATAGAAAATAAATCATCAAAAGATTCATCTTACAGGCTTTGTCACAAAACAATGGGACTAGAAGGGTCTCAAGGTATTCATATAAGCTGGACAGGCATATTTCTAAATTAATCTGGAAGATAACTCTTTATCTTGAAGATGATTAAAGAAGGCTATTTGGCAGCTTCCCCAGTGACCTATGATACTCTAATAACGCTCACTTCCTGTTGCTTAACTCAAATATAAAAGTACAGAGAGATGAAACTCTCCAATGTGCCAATCAGGAAATGCTATTTTGCTTACTATAAAATTATCTTATAGAACCAACAATAAAGAATTATGTGGGAGCCATAAACTGCTATCTCCTGGCAATAGTCTTCTGTTATTATGAACATTAGTAGATTGAAGATGTAGTTTCTCAAAGGGACTTAAGTGTTTGCGGGCACGGTTCCAGGGACATTGCGTTCTGTTTGACATAAACAGTTTCTGCTGTATCAAAGACACTGCCCTTTAGAGATTAATGGCCACTTTGGAAAACTAGTAAGCTTTCAGAGTGTAGGTACAAAATGAACTTGACCATTACACTCGATTTTTTTTTCCTTTTATTTTTAAAGAGCAGTAATCATTTGGAAGTATTCCCAGAGCCCCTGCTTCACCCTCTTAGGTCACGAAGGCATTCCTTACTGAGAAGTGGCTTAATATTGAGAAACTGCTGACACCTTGGTGAGAAAACTATAGAATCACATTCTGGAGACTGAGAGGGTCCACACTGTCAGGCAGTTCTCACTCAGCCAAGAGATATCCTCCAGGCACCCGTACTGCACTACTTTAGAGATTCTCACATGCAAAAGTGTTCCCCACATAAGTGCATTTATTTTTAGCAGGTTTGGGTTTTCTGTGAAATGAGAACAGAGAAGCCAGAAACTGATAGGGGTGAAACTAATTGATGAAATCCTTTATCAACAGCAAAGAAGTTTATGTTATGGGCCTTTATGGTCTTGGGTTTTTTTTTTTTTTTTTTTTTTTTGAGACAGAGTCTCGCACTGTCACCTAGGCTGGAATGCAGTGGCATGATATCAGCTCACTGCAGCCTCCGCCTCCAGGGTTCAAGCAATTCTCCTGCCTCAGCCTCCCGAGTAGCTGAGATTAGAGGTGTCCACCACCACACCCGGCTGATTTTCTTTCTTTTTTTTTTTTTTGTATTTTTAGTAGAGATGAGTTTTTTTTGTTTGTTTGTTTGTTTGTTTGACATGGAGTTGTGCTCTGTTGCTCAGGCTGGAGTGCAGTGGCATGATCTTGGCTCACTGCAACCTCTGCCTCCCGGGTTCAAGTGATTCTCCTGCCCCAGCCTCCCAAGTAGTTGGGGTTACAGGCACCCGTCACCACACCTGGCTAATTTTCGTATTTTTTTTTTTAAGTAGAGACAGGGTTTTGCCATGTTGGTCAGGCTGGTCTCGAACTCCTGACCTCAGGTGATCTGCCTGTCTCGGTCTCTCAAAGTGCTGGGATTACAGGTGTAAGCCACCACCTCTTCTTGTAAAATATTCCGTGGTTCCCATTTCTAAAATGATTGCCAGGCCAGATTTTCCTCTTTCCTTGAACTCTTTTCTTCTCCTGCCACCTCTGTTTATCAAGGCTCAGATCAAGGGGTCTTTGGACCTTGTGTGAAATCATACTCAAGTTGGCATCTTTCTGTGAAGAACTTCATTAGGAATGTGGGACACATTTTGTTGAGTTATATTTATAATACTTTTCTTTATGTTCCCAGACTATTGAGAATATTTATTTATTTGTTTTTAAGACAGAGTCTTGGTCTGTCGCCCAGGCTGGAGTGCAGTGGCGCAATCTCGGCTCACTGCAACCTCCGCCTCCTGGGTTCAAGCAGTTCTCCTGCCGCAGCCTCCCGGGCAATATTCATGTTTTTTAATAACATTTTTTCCCAAAGCAAAGATCAGTTTTGCATTAGACTATTCCTTGACTATACATGCATTTTACAGAGGAAAATGTAGATTTTTCCAGATTTCAGTTAAGGGAGGAATTATAACAAGGACCAGCTGCTCTGAGGCTGCCCCTGAGCTATTACTTACCCTCAGTCCCTCTCTTCTCCATAGCTATTTTTGTTTTCTATGTAAAATACCTTTGCCCATTTCTCTCAGGATATGTATTAGCATTTTCCAAAGTTGTTTATGTTCCCTCAGTGGTTGTCTTCCACCCCTGAAGCGTCTTAAGTCTCCATTTTTACTCCTTAGAAACAGAAAATGTACACGTGGAAGATTTCTAAGTTTCACATTTCAAAGTTCTCTTTCTTTTGGGAAAGAGAAAGTTGAGAAGTTTAAAAATGCCTTTAGAACAAACCTATCTCCACATTCCATCAACTGTACAGGAGGCAGGAAAGTATATTTTATGAGCAAAGGCTTTGGGAGCAGGAAATTTCCATTCTATGATATACTAGCTACTGCTGCTGGGCTTTAGTTTCCTTATTTATAAAATGGAAATATCAATAGTTCTTGCCTTCACAGGATTGGAGTGAGCATTGCGTGAGATAATGCATATAAAGGGCTTTAGCCAGTGTCAGGCATGGAGAAGGATCTCAATAAATGTTAGTGATGATGGTGGTGATGATGATAAAGGATTTGGAGTCTCAAAAAGTTGTATTGCAGTGTTACAACGTAACATTTTCAGATAAGAAACGAGATCACATATTCTGCCAAGGTTATTTGAATTTGCTATGTGGAAGGGAAAATTACTTCCCTGTCACTTAATGGCCGCCATATATTCTTACTCAGGAAGTATGCATACACGTGCTTGTGATGTCTTGTGTCCTTGCCCTGATGGTCAGGAGTTTTGTTTTAGCCCTTTAAAAAATCCAATACAGCTCTCAATATTCTGCAGTGCATGTAGTAGACTTTCTCCAAGTAAATTATTTAATTAAAAAATCAAATTATCATGCAAATTATGCTGGTAGAAAAGATGTGGCCTTATGAATATTTACAAGACATTTATTTTTAAAGTAAAAGAAATTAAATGAGCAAATAAGGCCGTATAAACTACCTATTTCTGGTCTATTTCCTAGGGACTCACCTCACCCTTGCTTTTCTTAGCACTTTGGCTGTTACACAATGAAATGAAGTTAATGGTTTCTAATAATGAAGGAGCCATCTTCATGTTAGAGGTCTTGGTACCAAGCAATAGAAACCAATTCAGGCTAACAAGAGGGAATGTACTGAAAGGAAATGAGAAGACCTACAGAACTGATGTGAGGCTGGAAGACCACACTTGAGAATGAGCAAAAAGCATGAGAGCTCTGGCAAGTTAGGGGCAGGAACCGTAGCCATGGTCTTTGTAGCAGGAAGCATCTGCTCAGCACTTGGCCACGGGGAAAGAAAACCCACAGTCTACTCTCTTCTCTACGTGGGTGACCCACTCCATGGCCAGAGTCCTCTGAGAGGGTGTGACTGGCCAAACTCAGATAACAGGCTCACAGCCAGGCTATACCAGCAGCTTGGGTGTAGAGATTTTTAAAAAAAATCTAACTTATAATTTTCTGTAATGGGAGCTGGTAGCTGGGACCATCCTTCCTACACAGCTATACAGAAAAGAAGAGAGGCAATTTCCCAGAAAGAAACCAGGATACCACCAGGAAAGGGGAATGGATGCTTGGCAGCCCACAGTGGCAAGTGCCTGATATTCCACACTGCTTATAATCTGATTCTTTAATCAGGCATAGCGTGTAGTCTAGCCGGTCTTTATTAAGCCTTTGTAGACCTTAAACAACAGTATGAGATATTCCGCTTTGCTATTCTTGTCCTATATGTGGTCTAAAGACGGTCCTCCACGTCATCATCCTGCTCTCGTCTCAGTGGGAACAGCTTTCTCAAGAGATTAGATGGGAATTCAGGAGTTGAGAATATTGTAGCACCAGCATTAGATACTAGGATGTGCTACCTTTATTTAGGTATAATTTCCAAATAAATAGAAATAAATGTAAAGCTATTATTTACTGTAAATTAAAACCAGCCAACACAGCAGCATGGAGATTCTGCACATTTTATTAAATTGGGGCCTGTACAGGTATAATGTATTCAGTTCCCGTCAAAGGGAATGTTTCTGACACAGTAGAGGGTCTGGTTACTTTGAAAGTCTTAGGTTGGTTGCTTTTTTGTTGTTTTAGAATACCATTCAAATTTAAGGTATTACTCTTTTTGATTGATTCTGTTTGCTTTTATGTTCTAGGGGAAAACATATCCATTTCGGGGCGCCTTTCCACCAGTATGGAATCCCATTGCATATTTGGATTACAACAATCTGTGGCGGACAATAGATAACATGGGGAAGGAGGTAAAATGTGTGTTCAGTTTGCACATGACCCATTACTGAAATAACAATGGCAACCGTTTAATATCCTTCCATGGTGCAGGGAACATTGCTCCGGACACCAATGCATATCATTTCCAATGTACCCAAACTGCAAAGTTGGCTGTATTTCCACTTGACAAATGGGAAAAATGAGTGCCCAGAGATTATGTAATTTACTCAAGACCTCATAGCAGGGAACCAGCATACCAACCCACTCTCTTATACAAATGCCTGTGTGCCTTCAACTCTATGCTACTGAACATTTATATGACATTTTTGCCAAGTATCTCTACTTACAGTTGTCTGTCTGTCTGTAATGCCATTTTAGATAGTAAAGGAGGGAAGGACTTGCCACCCCAAAGTTTTTTAACTTAGTCTTAGGCTCTGTAATATCAATCTCTCAAACTTGAATTTGGGACATAAAGTAGGTATTAGCTTTCAATAATAATGATGATATTGTCATCATTATAATAATTACATATAAATTTGTGCATAGACATATATAATATTGTCACTATTATTATTGTTTTGGCAATGGCATTAGGACATAGAATCCAAGGAACTCTACTGCACTCCCTGTCTCTATATAGAATTCCATGCCAATCATACATTTCAACACAGAGACCAAGAGACCCATTTTCAGAGGTTTTCATGAGGCCCTTCCTGCGAAGAGGTGGCAGTTACCATCAAACCTGAGTGGGGACTTCCTTTCTCTACAGATTCCAGCTGATGCACCCTGGGAGGCTCAAAATGCTGCTGAATGGGACAAAATGACCATGAAAGAGCTCATTGACAAAATCTGCTGGACAAAGTAAGTAGACTTTACCATTCAAAATTTACTTTTTATCTTCCCTTCTTGTCTTTTATATCTTGCCTTGAACTGCAGTGCTTTTCTTAACAACTTACAGAAAAAAAGTTAAGAGGAAACCTAGTAATCTTTCAGTCAGTAGCAATGTTGAGGGCACCTCAAAGTAGGTTAGAACAGAAAATGAATCTAAAAATTAACAAAAGTAGGTGAATGAAGTAGAATTTCTTTTAATGAAAGAGTTGTGTGATCTGCAATAAAATCAATAATTGTGTTTTCATATCCTGGAAAGGTTGCCTACAAAAGCAATTTGAAAAGATATTTTTAAAAAATGTGATGCATTTACACCATGGAATACTATGCAGCCATAAAAAAGGATGAAATCATGTCCTTTTCAGGGACATGGATGAAGCTGGAAGCCATCATTCTCAGAAAACTAACACAGGAACAGAAAACCAAACACCACATGTTCTTACTCATAAGTGTGGGAACTGAACATTAAGAAGACATGGATGCGGGGAGGGGAACAACACACACTGAAGCCTGTCAGGGGGTGGGAGGAGGGAGAGCATCAGGATAAATAGCTAATGCATGTGGGTCTTAATACCTAGGTGATGGGTTGACAGGTGCAGCAAACCACTGTGGCACACGTTTACCTATCTAATAAACCTGCACATGTACCCCGGAACTTAAAATAAAGTAAAATGATAATCCCATATAGATGTAGAATACTAGGAAATGAGAGGAAAGCTAGTCTGTAATAATAAAAATGTTTTCAATTAGACCATGTATTATTAGTTTATGTGGGGCCTACTATGTGAAGGCACTATACCAGGCACTGAGGAATGGGGGCGAACTTCTTAGGAATAGCCCCTACCCTCATGGAGTTTATGTTCTTCTAGCAAGCAAGACTGACCTTGAACACAATTACATAATGCTAGGAGAGTTCCTGTAACAGGGAGAACCTTACATGGTCTGAGGGTAAAGGAAGCATTCTTTGATGAAGCAAGCTTTAACCTGAAACTAAGGAGTTAGTGCATCAACTAAGAATGAGCCGCAGGGGCAGAGGGGAGTCAGAAAAGGTGAACAGTGTAGGGCAATGGTATCTTCCAGGAATGACACACAGGGACAGGAGAGAGAAAGGAAGAGTGGATGAAGTTGGGGGGATAGTATCTGCCAGGAATAAGCCATGGGGCAGGAGAGAGACAGGAAGGGTGGATGGTGTGGTGGAAATGGTACCTTCCAGGAGTGACCCATAGGGTTGATAGTAGTGAGCAGATGGTATGATCTAAGAATGACACACAGTGTCAAAGGGAGAGAGGGAAGGTTGGACAGTGGTGGTGGGAGGAGGGAATGATAGCTTCCAAAAACTACCCACAAAAGCAAGAAGGGATAAAGGGATAATGGAGCAAGATGGGTGGTGTTTTAGGAATGACCCACAGAAACAAGGGGAGATGGGGACAGGAAGGGTGGATGGCATTGGGGGATTTTATCTTCTGGGAATGAGCCACAGGGATGAGGGGGAGATAGGAAGGAGTGATGGGATAGGGATAGGAAGATAGTATCTTCCAGGTATGATCCACAGGTTCAGAGGGGAGACAAGTATAGTGGATGGTGTTTGCCATGAATGAGCCACCAGGATAATGGGGGAGACAAAAAAAGTTGATGGTGTGGTGGGATGGTATCTTTTATGAATGACCACAAGGGGCAAAAGGAAGACAGGAAAAGTGGAGGTTGCGGGGTATCATCCACCAACAACCCAGAGGTGTAATGAGGAGACAGGAAGTATAGATGGTATTACCAGGGTATGTCTTCCAGAAATGAGCCACAAAGGCAGGGATGAGATAGGAAGAGTGAATGGTGTGGCCTGGTTGCATCTTCCAGGAATGCCCCCACAGTGTTAGGGAGTGGGGAACAAGGATGGATCCCTGTGGGGGTATGGTATCTTCTAGGAATGGCCCACAGGGTCAAGGGGAAACAGGCAACATTAGATTGTGTGTGTGTGTGTGTGTGTGTGTGTGTGTGTGTGTGTGTGTGTATGTGTGGTGGGGAAGAATGAAATTTTCCAGCTATTTCTCTGTCTCTGGGGAGAGAAATGGAAGGTTGGTTTGTGTGGATGGAGATGGTATCTTCTAGGAATTACCCAAAAGGTCAAAGGGGAAAACAGAAGGGTGGATGTCTTAGGGGAAGGGGAGTTTTCCAGCAATGACCCGGAAGGATGGTGGGGAGACAGGAAACATAGATGGTGAGGCAAGATGATGTATTCCAGAAATGACCCGTAGGGCAAGGGGTAGATACAAAGGTAGATGGGGTGAGGAAGATCATCTCTTCCAGTTATGACCCACAAGGATAGAGGGAACATAGGTAGTGTAGATCATTTGGCAAAATGGAATTTTCCAGGAATGGTCCACAGGGCAGAGGGTACCTAAGACGTTTTGGTGGTGTGGCAGGATGGTATCTTCCAGGAATGAGCCACACTGGCAGTGGTTGAGGGGAGAAAGGAAGGGTGGATGGTGAGGGGTCATGGTTTCTTCCAAGAATGACTCATAGGATTGTACAGGAATGACCCAGAGGCGTAGCACAGGGAGAGGAAACATGACCGGTGTGGCAGGATATACCTTCCGGGAATGGTCCACAGGAGCTAGGGGATGCAGGGAAGGTGGGCTTGTTCGAAGGCATGGTTCTTCCTGGAGTAACCCAAAGGGTCAGGGGTGAGTCAGGAAGGGTGTATATTGGGTCGTGGATAACTTCCAGCAATGACCAAAAGAGGTGGGAGGAGACAGGAAGTGTGGAAGGTGACCAGGATGGTATTTCCAGGAGTGACCCTCAAGAGTTGGGAGAGACAAGTAGGATAGATGATTTGGTGAAGTGTTATCTTCCAGGAATGAACCAAAGGGGCAGAAGAAAACATGGTACATTGTGTTTAGAGAGATGGAATCTTCCAGGAATGAGCTACCCTGGTGGTGTTTGGGGGGAACAAGGAAAGGGTAGGCATAGTATCTTCCAGGATGACCCACAAGGCCAAGGGGGAGAAAGGACAGGGTGGATAGTGTGTTTGTAGGGGGAGGGCATGTTACTTTTCAGGGATGTGACACAGGCACTGTGGGAACATAGAGAAGGTTAGATGTTTTGTGGAGGAGGTGGTTTAGAAATGACCCAGAGGGTTTAGAAAGGTGTAGCAAGATGGTATCTTCCAGGAATGAGCCACGTGGTTGGTGGTGGGGGAAGATGGGTGGTATAGAGAGATGGTATCTTCCAGGAATGACCCACAGGGGCAAGGGGGTGACCTGAAGGGTAAAGGTTGTGGAGGGGGATATCTTCCAGTAATCACCCAAAAGGGTAGAGGGAGATAGGAAGTAAAGATAGTGAGGCAGGATGCTATTTTCTAAGAATGGTCTTCAGGATGTGTGGGGTTAAGTAAACAGGAAAGGTGGATGGTGTAGGGAGATGGTATCTTCCAGGAATGAGCCACCGAGGTAGGGGTGAGACAGGTAGGTAGATAGTTTCATGGAATGGTATTTTCCAGGAATGAGCCACAGGGCAGGGGGTAGATATAAAGAATGCATGGTATGGAGGAGATGGTATCTTCCAGGAATGAACTACAAGATTGAGGAAGGAGGGGAATGATGGATGAGCTAGGTGGATGGGATCTGCCAAGATGGCCCACAGGGCCAAAAGAAAGACAAGACAGAGTGGATAATGTAAGGGGGATAGTATCTTCCAGGAATATGACACAGGCAATGCAGGGAGGCAGGAAAGGGTAGCTGTTTTGGTGAGGGAGTAGTATCATCCCTAAATGACCCAGAGCAGTAGAGGGGAGACAGGATAGTTGAATGGCAGGATGGTATCTTCCAGGAATGAGCCACGGTGACAGTGGTGGAAGTGGGAGACACTAAGGGTGTATGTGGATGGTATCTTACATAAATGACCCACAGAAGTCAGGGAAATACGTTTAGGCAAATGGTATCTCCTAGGAATGTGCCAAAAGGGTAGTGGTGGGGGGAGATGGGAACGGTGGATATTGGGGGTGATACCATGCAGGAATGAGCCAGAGGGGGTAGTGGGGAGTCAGGAATCATGAATGGTGTGGCAGGATATATTTTCAAGGAATGACCCACATGGGCTAAGGGGACACAGGGAATGTTGGCCTGACTGGGGACATGGTATCTTCCTGGAGTGACTCAAAGGGTTGGGAGGAGATAAGAAAGGTTGATGTTGTGGGGAATACATTCCAACAATGACACAGAAGGATGTGGGGAGACACCAAGTGGGGAAGGTGAGGCAGGATGATATTTTCCAGGTATGACCCACAAGGTTGGGAGAGTAAGAAAGATGAGTGATGGTGGGGGAAATGGTATCTTCCGGGATAACCCTTAGGGGTAAGGGTAAATAGGACAGGGTGGATAGTGTTGAGGGGGTTATATCTTTCAGGAATGTGACTTAGTCTCTGGGGGGAAACAGGGAAGGGTAGTTGTTTTGTGAGGGAGTGATACCAAAATGACCCAGAGGAATAGTAGGGAAATAGGACAGTTGCATGGCGTGTTAGGATGGTATCTTCCAGAAATGAGCCACACTGGCAGTGGTGGAAAGAGACAAGAAAGGTGGATGTTATCATTCAAGATGATATCATTCAAGAATGATCCAGAGGAATAGGGGAGAGACAGGAAGCCCGACTGGTGTGGCAGGGTATGTCTTCTGGGAATGAGCCACAGGTGTGGGAGAAGTCAGTCAGCGTAGATGGTTTGGTGGAATGAAATCTTCCAGGAATGACCCACAGGGTCATGGGGGAAAATGGAAGGGTAGACGTTGTGGATGGAGATATCTTCCAGCAATGACCTAGAGGGATGGGGGAGACAGGAAATGATGATGGTGTGGCAGGATGGTATCCTCCAGGATTGAGCCACACTGGTGGGGTTGTGGGGGGCATGGTATCTTCCAGGAATGACCCACTGGGGTCAGGGGAAGACCGATAGGGTAGATGGTTTGGCAGAATGTTATTTTTACAGGAATGACCCACAGGGCAGAAGATAGATAGGAAGGATGGATACAGTAGAAGAGACGGTGTGTTCCAGTAATGAACTGTAGAATTCGGGGAGGGGGGGATTGATGGATGAGGTAGGGAGATGGTATCTTCCAGGATGACCCACAGAGCCAAGGGGGTGACAAGGCAGACTGGGTAATATAAGGGGTATAGTATCTTTCAAGAGTATGAACCGAGCACTGCAAGGAGGCAGGGAAGGGTAGACGTTTTAGGAAGAAGGTGATATCATCACAAAATAACCAAGAGGATAGCAGGAAAGTAGAATGGTTAAATGGTTTGGCAGGATGGTATCGTCCAGAAATGAGCCAAAATGACAGTGGTGGGGGTGGCAGAAGGTATGGGTGGATGGTATCTTCCAAGAATGATTCAAAGAGGCAGGGAGAGACAGGGTACATTTTGTTTAGAGAGATGGTGTCTTCCAGGAATGAGACACCTGGGTAGTGGTAGGGGAAAACAGGAAGGGCGGAAGTGTGGGGGGATGATATCGTCCTGGAATGAGCCAGAGGATTAGTGTTGGGGGGGGTTATATCAGGAATGTGACAAAGGCTCTTCGGGGACACAGGGAAGCCTAGATGTTTTAGGGAGGGTGTGGTATCATCCCGAAATGATCAGAGGGGTAGTGGGGAGATACAGCGGTTGCATGGTGTGGCAGGATGGTATCTTCCAGGAATGAGCCACACTGTGGGTGGTGGGGGAGATCATCAGGGGGATGTTGGCTGGCACGGTATCATTGTGGAATGACCCAGAGGGACAGGGCAGAGAGAGGAAGCATGAATGGTGTGGCAGGATATATTTTCCAGGAATGAATCACAGGGGCAGTAGGGAAACATGAAGAGTGGATGGTGAGGTGGGATGGTACCGCCCAGGAATGGTCCACAAGAGCTAGGGGATGGAGAGAACATTGGCTTGTTGGCAGCCATTGTTTTTCGTGTAGTGACCCAAAGAGTTGGGAGTGGTGGGGGAGATAACTTCCATCCACGACCCAGAAGAGAGGGAAGAGACAGGAAGTGTGGAAGATGACCACGATGGTATCTTCCAGGGATGATCCAAAGGGGCAGAGGGACACAGGGTGGATTGTGTTTTGAGAGATGGTGTCTTTCAGGAATGAGCCACCCTGGTGGTGCCTGGGGGGAACACAGGAAGAGATATGTGGAGATGGCATCCTCCTGGATGACCCAAAGGGGAAAGGGGGAGACAAGGCAAGGTGGAAGTGTTGGGGGGTTGTGATAGTATCTTTCAGGAATGTAGTAGTCACTGTGGGGAAACAGGGAAGGGTAGATGTGGTTATGTCGTCTCAAAATGACCCAGAGGGGTACGGGAAAATAGGAAGGTTGGATGGTGTCACAAGATGGTATCTTCCAGGAATGAGCCACACTTGCAGTAGTGGGGGTGGAGACAGGATGGAAGGTGAATGTGGATGGTATCTTCCTGGAGTGACCCACAGGGGCAGTAGGTAACAGTGGATTGGGTTTAGAGAGATGGTATCTTCCAGCAATCTGCCACAAGGGTGGTTAGAGGTCCGGGGGATATTGGAAGGGTGGATGGTGTGGCAGGATGGTATCTTCCAGGAATGAGCCCTGGCAGGTGGGTGTTTTGGGGGGATTGTATCTTCCAGGAATGGACCACAGGGGTAGATGGGAGACAGGTAGGGTATGGCAGAATGATATTTTCCAGGCATGACCTACAGGGCAGGGGATAGAGGAGAAGGATGGATGTTGCATTGGAGATGGTATCTTCCAGGAATGAACTATGGAATTGGGGAAGCGGGGGAATGATGGATGAAGTAGGAGAATGGGATCTTCCAGGATGGCCCGGAGATCCCACAGGGAGTCAAGGCAGGGTAAATAATGTAAGAGGGGATAGTATCAGGAATATGACACAGGCACTATAGGGTGACAGGGAAGGGTAGACGTTTTGGGGAGGAGGTGGTATCATCCTGAAATGACCCAGAGGGGTAGTGGGAAAACAGAAAGGTTGGATTGTGTGGCAGGATGGTATCTTGCAGGAATGAACCACACTGGTGGTGCTTCAGGGGAATACAGGATGGGGGATGGTATCTAACAGAATGACTGACAGGGAAGAGTGGATAGTTTTGTGTGGGGTATAGTATCTTTCAGGAATGTGACATAGGCACTGCGGGAAGACGGAATGGTAGATGTCTTAGGGAGGGGGTGGTATCATCCAGATGTGACTCAGGAGTAGGGGGAAATAGAAAGGTTGGATGATGTGGCAATATGGTATCTTCCAGGAATGAACCACACAGGTGGTGACTGGGGGAGGCAGGAAAGGGGTGGTGTTGGGAGATGGTGTCTTCCAGGAATGACCCGCAAGAGAATTGGGAGACAGGGTGGATTGGCTTTGGAGACAGCCACAGGTGCAGTGGCTGGGGAGACAAGAAGGGCAGATGGTGTGGAAGGATGGTAACTTCCAGAAACAACCCACAGGGATATGGGGAGACAGGAGTTTAGAGAGATGGTACCTTCCAGGAATGAGCCACATGGGGAGTGGTAGGGAGAGACAGGAAGGATGGATGTTCTGGGGGGTGGTATTTGGGAATGACATAGCTGGGAATGGGGGAGACAGGAAGACAGGAATGCTGTAGCAAGATACATCTTCCAGGAATGAGCCACCAGGGCTTGAGGGGAGACATTATGATTGGATAGTGTTGGTACATGGTATAGTCAAGGAATTAGCCATAGGTTTAGAGGGGAGACAGCAAGAGCAGATGGTGTGGAGGCCGTCTAATGGCCGACAGGTGCAAGGGGGAGATAGGAGAGACTAGATAGTGCTGGGGGAATTATATCTTCCGAGATTGTGACACAGGCTCTGGAAGAGACAGTGAAGGTTGAATCTGGTTGTGGGGTGGGGGAGTGGGGAGGTAATGATATCCCCAAATCAGCCATAGTATTAGGGTGGCAACAAGAAGATTGGGTGGTGTAGGCAGATGGTATCTACTAGGAATGACTGTCAGAGTCAGTGGGGACATACGAAAATAGAAAATGTGTTTCCGGAGATACTGTCTTCTAGGAATGAGACACAACTGCTGAGAGGAGGCAGGGAAGGGTGTACGTTTTGGGGGCAATGGTACCGTCCGGAAATGAACCAGAGGAGTAGCAGCTAGACAGGAAGAATCAATGGTGTATGGCAGGATGCTACCTTCCAGAAATGACCCACAGGTACGTGGGGAGACAGGAAAAGTTGGATGATGTGGGGAGAATGGTATCTTTCAAAAATGACTCAAAGTTCACAGGGGAGTGGGGAGACAGCGATGGGTAGATGATGTACAGTGATGGAATCTTCTAGGCATAGAGGACAGAAACAAGCATTTGTGAAGGCCTTGAAGTGAGGATATTGGCATGTTTGAGCAACTGAGTGGACAGTGTATCTGGACCATAGTGATGACAAGAGCAAGTGGTATAAGGGGAGTTTGGAGGACTGGTCTAGAGGCTGATAGTGCAGGATCTATTGGCCACATTCAAGGTTTGTCCTTTCTCCATTGAAGGTCATTGAAGGGTTTTGAGCAGAGGGTTTTTTGAGTTTGGCACTTTTAAAAGACCTCATTGGCTATAGTGTGGAGGATACAAGAGGGGATGCAGGATGACCAAGTAAGAGCCACCACTGCTATAGCCTGGACATATTGGTAGCCTGGACCAGGGCTGTGGCAATGAAGATGGAGAGTAGAGGATGGGTGTTGAAACAAGCATATTGACGCTTAGAGAGAACCTGGATTAGCATACTTGGAGCTAACTCATAATTTCTTTTTTATTTTAATTATACTTTAAGTTCTGGGGTGCATGTGCACAACATGCAGGTTTGTTACTTAGGTATGCATGTGCCATGTTGGTTTGATACACCCATCAACTCATTATTTACATTAGGCATTTCTCCTAATGCTATCCCTCCCCGAGCCCCCAATCCCCTGACAGGCCCTGGTGTGTGATGTTCCCCTCCCTGTGTCCATGTGTTCTTATTGTTCAACTTCCACTTATGAGTGAGAACATGTGGTGTTTGGTTTTGTCTTCTTGTGTTACTTTGCTGAGAATGATGGTTTCCAGTTTCATCCATGTCCCTGCAAAGGACATGAACTCATCCTTTTTTATGGCTGCATAGTATTCCATGGTGTATATGTGCCACATTTTCTTTATCCAGTCTATCATTGATGGGCATTTGGGTTGGTTCCAAGACTTTGCTATTGTGAACAGTGCTGCAATAAACATATGTATGCATGTGTCTTTATAGTAGAATGATTTATAATTCTTTGGGTATATACCCAGTAATGGGATTGCTGGGTCAAATGGTATTTCTAGTTCTAGATCCTTGAGGAATCACCATACTGTCTTCCATAATGGTTGAACTAATTGACACTCCCACCAACATTGTAAAAGCATTCCTATTTCTCCACATCCTCTCCAGCATCTGTTGTTTCATGACTTTTTAGTGATTGCCATTCTAACTGGCATGAGATGGTATCTCACTGTGGTTTTGATTTGCATTTCTCTAAGGACCAGTGATGATGAACATTTTTTCATAAGTCTTTTTGGCTGCATAAATGTCTTCTTTTGAGAAGTGTCTGTTCATATCCTTTGCCCATTTTTTCATGGGGTTGTTTCTTTCTTGTAAATTTGTTTAGGTTCTTTGTAGATTCTGGATATTAGCCCTTTGTCGGATGGGTAGATTACAAAAATTTTCTCCCATTCTGTAGGTTGCCAGTTAACTCTGATGATAGTTTATTTTGCTGTGCCAGAGCTCTTTAGTTTAATTAGATTCCATTTGTCTGTTTTGGCTTTTGTTGCTGTTGCTTTTGGTGTTTTAGTTATGAAGTCTTTGTCCATCCCTGTGTTCTGAATGGTATTGCCTAGGTTTTCTTCTACAGTTTTTATGGTTTTAGGTTATACATTTAAATCTTTAATCCATCTTGAGTTAATTTTTGTATAAAGTGTAAGGAAGGGATCCAATTTCACCTTTCTGCATATGGCTAGCCAGTTTTCCCAGCACTATTTATTAAATAGGGAATCCTTTCCCTATTGCTTGTTTTTGTCAGGTTTGTCAAAGATCAGATGGTTGTAGATATGTGGTGTTATTTCTGAGGCCTCTGTTCTGTTCCATTGGTCTATATATCTGTTTTGGTACCAGTACCATGCTGTTTTGGTTACTGTAGCCTTGTAGTGTAGTTTGAAGTCAGGTAACATGATGCCTCCAGCTTTGTTCTTTTTGCTTAGGATTGTCTTGGCTATGCGGGCTCTTTTTTTGGTTCCATATGAAGTTTAAAGTAGTTTTTTCCAATTCTGTGAAGAAAGTCAGTCGTAGCTTGATGGGGATAGCACTGAATTTATGAATTACTTTGGGCAGTATGGCCATTTTCATGATATTGATTCTTCCTATCCATGAGCATGGAATGTTCTTCCATTTGTTTGTGTCCTCTTTTATTTCGTTGAACAGTGGTTTGTAGTTCTCTTTGAAGAGGTCCTTCACATCCCTTGTAAATTGAATTCCTAGGTATTTTATTCTCCTTGTAGCAATTGTGAATGGGAGTTCACTCATGATTTGGTTCTCTGTTATTGGTGTATAGGAATGCTTGTGATTTTTGCACATTGATTTTGTATCCTGAGACTTTGCTGAATTTGCTTATCAGCTGAAGGAGATTTTGGGCTAAGACGATGGGGCTTTCTAAATATACAGTCATGTCATCTGCAAACAGACAATTTGACTTCCTCTTTTCCTAGCTGAATACCCTTTATTTCTTTCTCTTGTATGATTGCCCTGGCCAGAACTTCCAATACTATGTTGAATAGGAGTGGTGAGAGAGGGCATCCTTGTCTTGTGCCAGTTTTCAAAGGGAATGCTTCCAGTTTTTGCTCATTCAGTATGATATTGGCTGTGGGTTTGTCATAAACAGCTCCTATTATTTTGAGATATGTTCCATCAATACCTAGTTTATTCAGAGTTTTTAGCATGAAGGGCTGTTGAATTTTGTCCAAGGCCTTTTCTGTATCTATTGAGATAATCTTGTGGTTTTTGTCATTGGTTCTGTGTATGTGATGGATTATATTTATTGATTTGTGTATGTTGAACCAGCCTTGCATCCCAGGGAGGAAGCCAACTTGATCTAGGTGGATATGCTTTTTGATGTGCTGCAGGATTTGGTTTGCTAGTATTTTATTGAGGATTTTCGCATTGATGTTCATCAGGGATATTGGCCTGAAATTTTCTTTTTTTGTTGTGTCTCTGCCAGGTTTTGGTATCAGGATGATGCTGGCCTCATAAAATGAGTTAGGGAGGATCCCCTCTTTTTCTATTGATTGGAATAGTTTCAGAAGGAATGGTAGCAGCCCCTCTTTGTACCTCTGGTAGAATTCAGCTGTGAATCTGTCTGGTCCTGGACTTTTTTTGGTTGGTAGGCTATTAATTACTGTCTCAATTTCAGAACCTGTTATTGGTCTATTCAGAGATTCGACTTCTTCCTGATTTAGTCTTGGGAGGGTGTATGTGTCTAGGAATTTATCCATTTCTTCTAGATTTTCTAGTTTATTTTCATAGAGGTGTTTATAGCATTCTCTGTTGGTAGTTTGTATTTCTGTGGGGTCAGTGGTGATATCCCCTTTATCATTTTTTATTGCATCTATTTGATTCTTCTCTCTTTCTTTATTAGTCTTGCTAGCGGTCTATCTATTTTGTTGATCTTTTCAAAAAACCAGCTCTTGGATTCATTGATTTTTTTGAAGGGTTTTTTTTTTTTTTTAAATCTCTATCTTCTTCAGTTCTGCTGTGATCTTAGTTATTTCTTGTCTTCTGCTAGCTTTTGAATTTGTTTGCTCTTGCTTCTCTAGTTCTTTTAATTGTGATATTAGGGTGTCGATTTTAGATCTTTCCAGCTTTCTCTTTTGGGCATTTAGTGCTATAAATTTTCCTCTATACACTGCTTTAAATGTGTCCCAGAGATTCTGGTGCATTGTGTCTTTGTTCTCATTCGTTTCAAAGAACAACTTTATTTCTGTCTTCATTTCGTTAATTCTCAGTAGTCATTCAGGAGCAGGTTGTTCAGTTTCCGTGTAGTTGTGCAGTTTTGAGTGAGTTTCTTCATCCTGAGTTCTAATTTGATTGTACTGTGGTCTGAGAGACAGTTTGTTGTGATTTCTGTTCTTTTACATTTGCTGAGGAGTTCTAATTATGTGGTCATTTTAGAATAAGTGTGATGTGGTGCTGAGAAGAATGTATACTCTGTTGATTTGGGGTGGAGAGTTCTGTAGATGTCTGTTAGGTCCACTTGGTCCAGAGCTGAGTTCAAGTCCTGAATATCCTTGTTAATTTTTGTCTCGTTGATCTAATATTGACAGTGGAGTATTAAAGTCTCCCACTGTTGTTGTGTGGGAGTGTAAGTCTCTTTGTAGGTCTCTAAGAACTTTCTTTATGAACGTGGGTGCTCCTGTATTTGGTGCATGTATATTTAGGATAGTTAGCTCTTCTTGTTGCATTGATCCCTTTACAATTATGTAATGCCCTTCTTTGTCTCTTTTGACCTTTGATGGTTTAAAGTCTGTTTTATCAGAGACTAAGACTGCAACCCCTGCTTTTTTTCTTGCTTTCCATCTGGTTGGTAAATGTTCCTCCATCCCTTTATTTTGAACCTATGTGTGTCTTTGCGTGTGAGATGGGTCTCCTGAATACAGCACACCGATGGGTCTTGACTCTTTAGCCAGTTTGCTAGTCTGTGTCTTTCAATTGGGGCGTTTAACCCATTTACATTTCAGGTTGATATTGTTATGTGTGAATTTGATCCTATCATTCTGATGCTAACTGGTTATTTTGCCCGCTAGTTGATGTAGTTTCTTCATAGTGTCAATGGTCTTTACAATTTGGCATGTTTTTGCAGTGGCTGGTACCAGTTGTTCCTTTCCATAATTAGTGCTTCCTTCAGGAGCTCTGGCAAGGCAGGCCTGGTGGTAACAAAATCTCTCAGCATTTGCTTGTCTGTAAAGGATTTTATTTCTCCTTCAGTCATGAAACTTAGTTTGGCTGGATATGAAATTCCGGGTTGAAAATTCTTTTCTTTAAATGTTGAATATTGGCCCCCAGTCTCTTCTGGCTTGTAGGGTTTCTGCTGGGAGATCTGCTGTTAGTCTGATGGGCTTCCCTTTGTGGGTAACCTGACCTTTCTGTCTGACTGCACTTAACATTTTTTCCTTCATTTCAACCTTGATGAATCTGATGATTATATGTGTTGGGGTTGCTCTTTTTGAGGAATATCTTTGTGGTGTTCTCTGTATTTCCTGAATTTGAATGTTGGCCTGCCTTGCTAGGTTAGGGAAGTTCTCCTGGATAATATCCTGAAGAATGTTTTCCAACTTGGTTCCATTCTCCCCGTCAATTTCAGGTATACCAGTCAAACATAAATTTGGTCTTTTCACATAGTCCCATATTTCTTGGAGGCTTTGTTCGTTTCTTTTCACTCTTTTTTCTCTAATCTTGTCTTCTTGCTTTATTTCATTAAGTTGATCTTCAATTACTGACATCCTTTCTTCTGCTTGATCAGTTCAGCTATTGAAACTTGTGTCTGCTTCACGAAGTTCTCGTGGTGCGTTTTTCAGCTCCATCAGGTCATTTATGTTCTTCCCTACACTGGTTATTCTAGTTAGCAATTCGTCTAACCTGTTTTCAAGCCTCTTAGCTTCCTTGCATTGGGTTAGAACCTGCTCCTTTAGCTCGGAGGAGTTTGTTATCACCCACCTTCTGAAGCCTACTTCTGTCAATTTGTCAAACTCATTCTCCATCCAGTTTTGTTCCCTTGCTGGTGAGGAGTTGTGATCCTTTGCAAGAGAAGAGGCGTTTTGGTTTTTGGAATTTTTTATCCTTTCTCCACTGGTTTCTCCCCACCTTTGTGGTTTTATCTACCTTTGGTCTTTGATGTTGGTGACCTACAGATGGGGTTTCTGTATGGATGTCCTTTTTGTTGATGTTGATGCTATTCCTTTCTGCTTGTTAGTTTTCCTTCTAACAGGCCCCTCAGCTGCAAGTCTGTTGGAGTTTGCTGGAGGTCCACTCCAGACCCTGTTTGTTGGGGTTTCACCAGCAGAGGCTGCAGAACAGCAACTATTGCTGCCTGGTCCTTCCTCTGGAAGGATCAAGGGGGCACCCACCAGATGCCAGCCAGAGCTCTCCTGTATGAGGTGTCTGTCGTCCCCTGCTGGGAGGTGTCTCCTAGTCAGGCTACACAGGGGTCAGGGACCCACTTGAGGAGGCAGTCTGTCCATTATCAGAGCTCAAACGCTGTGCTGGGAGAACCACTGCTCTCTTCAGAGCTGTCAGGCAGGGACATTTAAGTCTGCTGAAGCTGCACCCACAGCTGCCCCTTCCCCCTGGTGCTCTGTCCCAGGGAGATGGGGATTTTATCTATAAGTCCCTGACTGGGGCTGCTGCCTCTTGTTCAGAGATGCCCTGCCCACAGAGGTGGAATCTAGAGTGGCAGTAGACCTTGCTGAACTGTGGTGGGGTCCATCCAGTTCAAACTTCCCCTTGGCTTTGTTTACACTGTCAGCATAAAACTGCCTACTCAAGCCTCAGCAATGGCGGACGCCCCTCCCCACACCAAGCTTGAGCATCCCAGGTTGATCTCAGGCTGCTGCAATAGCAGCGAGGATTTCAAGCCAATGGATATTAGCTTGCTGGGCTCCGTGGGTGTGGTACCCACTGAGCCAGGCACCGGAGGGAATCTCCAAGTCTACCGGTTGCGAAGACTGTAGGAAAAGCACAGTATCTGCGCAGGAGTGTACCGTTCTTCCTGGTACTGTCTCTCAGGGCTTCCCTTGGCTAGGAAAGGGAAATTCCCGACCCCTTGCACTTCCCGGGTGAGGTGACGCCCCTCCCTGCTTCAGCCCGCCCTCCGTGGGCTGCACCCACTGCCCAACAAGTCCCAATGAGATGAACCAGGTACCTCAGTTGGAAACACAGAAATCACCCACCTTCTGCGTGAATCTCACTGGGAGCTGCAAACCAGAGCTGTTTCTATTCGGCCATCTTGCTGGACCCTCCGCTCATTTTCAACTCATAATTTCTTAAGCAGGAGAAAACGTTAGTTTCTCTAAGAGTTAAAGAATGCATTCCTTCAGAAATTGAATCCTTGAGGGTGTTTTTTTTTTCAATTGCAGTAGAAAAACTTCCTGAACACACTAAATAGTGTTGTAAAAACATTACGTTATCTGACTCCTATACATATTGATAACTGATTTCCACTTTTGTTCTGTAAACAGGACTGCTAGGCGGTTTGCTACTCTTTTTGTGAATATCAATGTGACCTCTGAGCCTCACGAAGTGTCTGCCCTATGGTTCTTGTGGTATGTGAAGCAGTGTGGGGGCACCACTCGGATATTCTCTGTCACCAATGGCGGCCAGGTATGGTGTGTATGTGTCTGTTCTGAAACAAGAGCTTCATCTGTGATTTTGCTTTCTCCCAGGGCAGTGTCTTTAATAATTGCTTCAGTATTTTGAAACATGAATAATTAGCAGCGTGAAATTATCTCAAAAAATTTTCTGAAAAAAATAATTTCTCATTTCCTTTTGTCACTCCTGAAAAGGAGTTCACAGATAAAGAATGTTTCATTTTGAATTAATTAGGTTTTGAGAATTAAGTTGCTTCCTTTTGGTGGCAGGTAAAATTAGGCTGTTTATGTAGGAGAAGCTAAATTCCTAAAATAATTTCCAAAATTCTAGAAATTGTACAATTATTGTACTTAAAATCATCTCTGTTCCAGATACCAGGTTTCTGTCCCATCTGTTTATCAGATTTATTCTTTTATGTTAACTGTTACAGAATGGAAGTGACTGTTCTTCCTTCTAATTCACACAAGTGATTATGGCCACTCTTGCAATAGTAAATTCTGCCTTTTGGATTCTTAGTTTTTGCTACCCACTTGAATTTGCCCAGTTTCCATATCATTTCCTTTATTAATAAGTAGACTTATTTGGTTCATTGGCTGGACACATGGCGAAGCCAGAATCCTAATTCCCCAGACTCTGAGATTCTCTGCTTCAACCCTTTCTGTTATCCAAAGAGAATGGGTATCTCTGTTCTATAAATGTTGTGCTTGGATGGTATGAGGTTTAATTAGTAGCAGTTTACTTCTAACTTAGGTTCTCTGAGTTCCCGAATTCTGAGTGCACAGTACAAGGTATAGAGTCTTTCTCTACCAAATGAATTATTCCTCTCCTGAGGAGGTCACCGGAAATCCCCAAGTTCTTGTGACACCAAGAGTCATTGCCCATTTGACCCTTAGCTTTGACAAACGCAGGACAGTTGCATTTTTTAAGTGTCTTTACTTACAGGCAGAAATGCCAGATTACTCCTTTTAGCCAGTATTTTACTTTCTGAGGTATTTTGATTCATATTTGATATTTGTGTCCTTCATTCAGAGGAGCCAGGATACTTCTAGCCAAATTCTACATGACCTTTTGGAAAATATGGTTCAGACGATTAATCTCAAACCATGATCACAATATTTTTCTAAAGAACTTAGGCTTATCCTATAATTTAATTCAACAAATACTAGACCTGGAGGGGTGGACAGTGAACAAGACAGAAACAGTTCATGGTCTTTCCACCGCATTAAAACTCAAAATAACTCTTAGAAAACAGACCAGATTGGTCCGGGTTTCTTGAAGAAAGACGAATCATGAATTTAGGTCTGAACCACTATGGGAATTTTTTTCCTTTTTTTAAATTAATTTTTGAGACAGAGTCTCACTTTGTTGCCTAGGCTGGTCTCCAACTCCTGGGCTGAAGCAGTCCTTCCGCCTCAGCCTCTCAAAGTGCTAGGATCACAGGCATGAGCCACCATGCCTAGCCAGGAATATTTTTTATGAAGAACTTTGGTATTGTCATTAAAACAGTAGCCAGTTACAAAAGTGCAAAAATCACTGCATGGCTGCTTATGCAGTTTTCTGGAGAAGCGTGATTGAGGAATCTGTTAAGTGGTGGGCTGTGCACTTCTAACCATTTAAAGAATCTTCTGGCCAGGTGCGGTGGCTCACACCTGTAATCCCAGCACTTTGGGAGGCCAAGGCGGGTGGATCACCTGAGGTCAGGAGTTTGAGACCAGCCTGGCTAACATGATGAAACCCCATTTCTGCTAAAAATACAAAAAATTAGCCAGGCGTCATGGCACGCGCCTGTAATCCCAGCTACTCGGGAGGCTGAGGCAAGAGAATCACTTGAATCCAGGAGACGGAGGTTGCAGTGAACCGAGATCGTGCCATTGCACTCAGCTTGGGCAACAAGAGTGAAACTCCATCTCAAGAAAAAAAAAAAAAAAAAAGAATTTTCTATAATAGGCTAAAAATATCCTTCTGGTTCTTACCAAAAGCATTGTGTTAAGGAGTTACCTTCTTAGATTAAGCTGGAAACATTTCCATGGTGATCATAGCAGAAGGCAGGGGGTAGAGCACTTCTGGTCTTATAAGGGCCGCTCAAGAGAACTATTTAACAATATCTAAAGGAACAAGCAGATGCTTAGCCTTCACCCTCTGCCTCCACCTTGAAACTTACAGATAGTTTTGCAAAAAGTTACTCAAGATCTGATATTCCGATTCTTTTTATTTTTGAGATGGAGTCTAGTTCTGTCACTCATGCTGGAGTGCAGTGGCGCAATCTTGGCTCACTGCAACCTCCGCCTCCTGGGTTCAAGTGGTTCTCCTCCCTCAGCCTCCCGAATAGCTGGGATTACAGGCATGTGCCACCACGCCTGGCTAGTTTTTGTATTTTTAGTAGAGATGGGATTTCACCATGTTAGCCAGGCTGGTCTTGAACTCCTGACCCCAGATGAGCCACTGCACCTGGCCCTTCTTCCCATTCTTAGAACATCATTTGGTGGTGACTAGTAGGACATGACTATCCCTAAAAGCACCCTGTAACTTTTTCTATAATATGGCACCATCTGCATCCTTACCTGCCTGGATAACCTCAGCCCAGAACTACAGGAATCAAAGGAAATTAGAAACCTCATCCTCTGGAGTAAGCACAGTGCCCGCCCCTTCCCAGGGCTCCCTCCACACCCTGCACTCTTGGGCATTTGAAGCCCACAAACTCGCTGATATTCCCACTTGGTCAGGGCAGCATTGGCATAGTGGAACATTTCTTCTGGTTCTGTGATTTTTATAAACTTTAATGGCTTTTCTTTGCTGGAAGCTGTGCAGGGAATGATCATTGAATTGTCTTGGCCAACTCTGCCTCTGTCCTAATGAATTCTTCTGACAGTTAAGTGTGTAGATATTGGAGGTGTGGCCTGTGACTTTCTGGAGGTTTTCTAATCAGTAGCCAATAGGATTTTCCTTCCTTGGGCTTTCATAATGTTTCCTGTCCTACCTACCTCCCCCTGTAGGAACGGAAGTTTGTAGGTGGATCTGGTCAAGTGAGCGAACGGATAATGGACCTCCTCGGAGACAAAGTGAAGCTGAACCAACCTGTCACTCATGTTGACCAGTCAAGTGACAACATCATCATAGAGACATTGAACCATGAACATTATGAGGTAACTCGGTTGAGTCAAAAGGAGCATATAGTAAATAGGCCTTGTGTCTTTTGCAGCTTCTAACCAGATACAATTCAAGCAGTAGCATAATTAATGCTGACATGTTTCCGCCTCAGTCTTCCAAATTACCAGCCTTGGTTGACCGACCTTGATCTGTTTTGTTGCCTTACAGTTGCCTCATTGTCTCATTTTGTATGTTTTTACTGCTCAATGTTGTTTAGAAGTGATAAAGATGATTTTTCATGCCTGCTACAAAGATTGCAGCTCACATTTGAGGTAATATTTTGCTTGTGTGTGTCTTAGTGCAAATACGTAATTAATGCGATCCCTCCGACCTTGACGGCCAAGATTCACTTCAGACCAGAGCTTCCAGCAGAGAGAAACCAGCTAATTCAGCGTCTTCCAATGGGAGCTATCATTAAGTGCATGATGTATTACAAGGAGGCCTTCTGGAAGAAGAAGGGTAGGCTGCTATTATTCATGTTTAAACTATTATATGAAGAAATCACACTGTTTTAGGATTATTGAACAGAAGGTATTGAATAGAAACAAAGTATTTTCAAATTGGTAGAAAAAGGGTTAGAAATCGTGGTTTGTCAATTTCCTCATATCCTTGGCCACACATGATGACCCCAAGAGCACTTGTTGGCAATGAGAGGGAAGAAGGAGATCACATCAGTCATAAGGCCACCATTGCCCTGGCTCCTGGCATCTGTCCTGCTTCTTACTTTTTATGAGCAGAGTGAGGTCAGCAGGCACCATCGAAAGAGCACTGCATTGAAGTTACACATTCCAGGACTTCGCTTGCTTGCTAGCATCACACTGTAGGTGTAAAGTGGTGACAGTAATACCTACCACTAAGGTGTTGTGAGAATTAAATGAGGTGGGATCTTGGACTTAGAAAGCATCCCAGATATGGTGGCTATTGTTGATAAGCATTCTGGTTATACTCGTCAGATTCCCTCCTGCCACTTCTTCCCTGGATTGGGTCATTCCCTCCAGCGCAGCCCTTCTCTTTCCTCATGTATGCTAGGAGCCAGGGTCATCTGACCATTTTTGTCATGCATTGGTTGGTCATAAGCCCTTTAGTTAAAGGTGATGGAGATGGGTCATTTTCTGTCTGTGGGTGAATAGACATCTTTATATATTCAGTGTGTGTATTTAACAAGGCATAGCATCTAGGATTGGGGCCAAGACCAAGAGTTTAAGATTTGCCTTCCTCTTAAAAAATAGTTTATATATATTTATGTGTGTATGGGTGTCTCTGATGAGCTTGGTCTCGATCTCCCATTGATTTTTCTCCTGGTTAAGATTACTGTGGCTGCATGATCATTGAAGATGAAGATGCTCCAATTTCAATAACCTTGGATGACACCAAGCCGGATGGATCACTGCCTGCCATCATGGGGTAAGTTAGAGCTGGCTGTTCTACATTTTCCAAATTGTGTTGATGTATTGGTGTGGATGCTGTTAAAGTATATTGCTCTGGAATTAAGCTCAAGCAATGATGAATAATGCTATCAAAATATGTAATGTATTAAAATATTGCAGTAATGTTTTGTGTGTAGCACAAGAATACTGGGAAACTTTACTAAAATTGACACCATTTTGAACTTGTACCCATGTATGTCTTTCTCTCACACAAAGCTTACATGTTGAGGACAGAGTGAAAAAAAGCAGCTAGACAGACAGTATGGTAGCCACCCCTGCCTACAGGCAGAATGTCCACAGCCATTCTGAAATGAGAACTAACCACTTTATTCTATCAAAAAATTCTAAATGGAGGGGTTCTCGGTTTTATCCTTTTCTCCATTCCAGATATCTGCTACATAGCAAATGTTAGTTGTCACCCTAAGATATAAGATAGCTGACCAATTAGGAGGCACAGTTCAGAGTTGAGCCAGGCCTTGATTGGATGGCATGGCAGTTTTTCTGGTGGGTCACTCTAGTTATCCTTCACCAGTGGTGCTTCACTTAACCTCCGAAGTGTGCAGATGTTCCAGGATCTGGTTCTGTGTAGGGAAAATGAGAGCTCTTCCCTTCTCTTCCCATTCCGGCACACAGCTGCCCTACTCGATGGGGGTTAGGGGGTCCCGAGAAGGAAGTGGGGTCTCCACAAAGGAATTGCTAAGGAGTTCCACAGCCTCCCTGTTGCCTGCCTTTTGGCCTCCTCAAAAACTATGCAAATAAAAGGCGATCTGTTCTGCCACTCCGTAACAAAAGAACATAGCTTCAGTAGCAATCAAGTGACTTTTAAAGGGGAGACCAGTGGTCTCCCCTTTACCCCTGGGAAATGCATACCTCTTGCTCAAAGGGAAAGGTGAACTCATGCACATCATGTCATTGAAGGAAAATTACAAAGGCAAAAGGAGCAGACCCACATCCCAGGGAACTTAGAAAGCAGGTTGTGCTACTGGGTTACTAATGAGACATTTTATAACCACCTCTCTCACTGTAACATATAAGATCACCAGCCTCCCTGAGAAAGGCAGGTGCTTACAACATAATGACCGTTGGAATAACACATCCTCTTCATCTCTAACCCCAGTGGGCAGAAAAGGATATAGGTTGTTTGGGTAGTTTGACATCATCTTCTATATGCCAGAGAAAAGCAGGAGGTTCAGGTACAGGTTTCAGGAGAATGTCAGTGAAGACCAATCCAACTGTGAATGGAAGAGCATTGATGTTTTTCTTGCCCTAGGAGTTAGATATAGTGATGTCTTCTGCCATTTTGGGCTTTCTTTCTTTCTTTTTTTTTTTTTGTGAAAGTAGAACTCAATATTTTGATGATTTTACTTAAGATAAATAGTATAAAAGGAAAATGTTAAACAGTTGTGTTCTGTGGACAGCGGGGCTAAAACAAATATAAAATAATAATAATTGGTTATAGAGAACCAAGTATAGAAGATGAGAGTTTCTTTGGAAACTGAGGAATAGCAAAATGATCTGTTTCTTGGCGATGTGGTGTTAAAAATTAAAGCTACCATTTATTGAGCGCTGGTTGTGGGTGCAAGTTTTTATGTGTACAATGCTTTTGGGCTTTCTTCAGCATTATTATTAACTAGGTTATTCAGGGCTCAAATAACTGACCCGCTGTTAATGGAGTTATTTAGGCAATTCTTAGAAAGTGATATTCTAATTTCTTTCATCTTGACACTTGCCTCCACCCTGCTCTTTGCTCATGGCCACAGCCACGAAAACCTTGAAGACAGGGGTGGTAATTGCCCAGCACTGTGTTTCTAATAACCTTTTGGAAACTAGAAAGGACGTTGTACTTTAGAACTGTGAAACATTTCCAACACAAAGCCAGCATGTTTAATTTCCTCAATAAAACACCAAAGTAAGTTAAAGCTTATTTATCCATAGTTGGAATTAGATCAAAGAGATTATTTCATTCATGACTTGAGATTTGGCAGAAATAACCAACACTAACTGCCCTTTGGGAAGGGAACTGTAAAAAGTATACAAGACGAGTTGACTAAAAATGTTTTCAGATAAATCATTTAATCTTTTATCAGATATTGATGATTTAAAAATACTATATACATCTAAACATACTGATTCTTACATAAACCCAAAATCTAACTAAAATAATCAATAACAAGCTGTAACTTAAGGCGTTAAATCATGCAAAATTATGACTATATTCCATAAAGTTCAATAGTTCAGATTTCCTAAATAGTCCACAGCTTTCTCTGAAATGCTATTCTCTGCATTAACATACGTTTTTGCTTCTCAGAGTGATCTCAAATAACAGCCCTAAAGGAACTGCCAATCCAATTTGAGGAACACTTTAATTTGGGGGTAGGGAGAGGAGGAAATATCTGTTTTTTGCACTGATCTATCTGTCCTTTTGGTCTTGAATAAAAGAAATACACATTTAAAAATTTTTTAATGGAAAAATAATTTCATTGTCCTTTAGATCATTTGGATTTTTTAAAGCTTTCTTTGTTTTTTGTTTTTTTTGTTTTTTTTTTGTTTTTTTTTATTGAGACAGAGTCTCACTCTGCCGCCCAGGCTGGAGTGCAGTGGTGCGATCTCCGCTCATTGCAAGCTCTGCCTTCTGGGTTCACACCATGCTCCTGTCTCAGTCTCCCAAGTAGCCGGGACTACAGGCACCCACCACCACGCCCCGCTAATTTTTTGTATTTTTAGTAGAGACGGGGTTTCACTGTGTTTGCCACGATGGTCTCGATCTCCTGACCTCGTGATCCACCCGTCTCGGCCTCCCAAAGTGCTGGGATTACAGGCATGAGCCACAGCGCCCAGCCGAACGCTTTCTAATAATAGTATAACTAAGGACTTCATGTCACAATTCAATTCTTTTAAATATACATGCAGTTAGTAATATCAGTATAATAAATAGAATCTATTTGATTAAAGGGGAGCAGGCAGGTTATAACTGAGTTTTATTGAGTTACTTTATTTGGGGACTATATCAGGTCAGTTTCCAGGGAAGCTGACACAGAGCTGGAGATTTGGGTGCTGGAGGTTTATTGGGAAGTGCTCTGGGGATGACTACCTATGGCGGAAGGATTAAGCAGAACTTGAGCTCCAGTGTTGTCCCAACAAAGGCCTCCCCCATTCCCTTGGAAGTTCTGGAGCTGGGTGGCCCTTCAGAGTTGTCTTCAACTGCATCTAGGTCAGGACAACTCTGGGGAGGGGTGAGACCTTGAGCAAGGCATTCTCTGCTGTCCCGTCCAATTACTGGGGAAGATTTCAGCTGTGAGCTGAGTGATGATTGCCTGGTCCCAAAGGGAGGCCTGGGGGGCCCACCGTGGCCTCCACTACAGACACATGTTTATATTTGTTTTTCCAGCTTCGATAACGTATTTGGCAGAAGGCAACAGTCATTACCAGAATAATCATTTAGCACAACATTAATTCATTCAACATTTGATTTTCTACTATATGCCAAAAATCATGTTAAACTTTAGAAGTAAAATATTGAATAGGAGGTCACTGGTCATGTAGGGAATCACAGCCTAGCAGGGGTTTTGGACACACAGGCAGACTAAAGACAACATGGCATTTGCCCTAGTAGAGGAGGAGAGTCTGAGAGAGTTCATTTAATGCTGAATAGCTACAGGTTAAGAATACTTCAAAAAGAAAGGGCAGCTCTTAAGATAAACAGCTGTAACCTGATCATTCAATGTAACCTCTCTCTCCAGCTTCATTCTTGCCCGGAAAGCTGATCGACTTGCTAAACTACATAAGGAAATAAGGTAAGAGATTTATAACTGAAAAATAGATGAAAAAGTTAGCTTTGTATTGTGATTTTGCACTGACACTAGTAGAATAACATGAGGAAAAACACAATACTTCACAAATATTCTCAAAATTCCAACAAACCAACCTTTTGTATTTTGCTATAGCCCTCTTGACCTAGCCCTTGCCCATGTGCATATATTAATTTTACATGTTTGTGTTTATTTTACAATGGTTAAGAGGTAGGATTTCCCTGTGAGATGGATGGAGAAAATAATAGAAAATATTAGCTGTGAAAAAAGCTATAAAAACCGAATCCCAATCCCCTTTCAAGGCCATAATCCTTTTCTAAGATTCTCTGACATGGACTTTCTAAAAAGTGTATTTTAACTTGTAGCAACTTGTGTACATGAAAGTATTCACTACTGACTATCTGGTACACAGTTCTGGTGTTCCCTTATCTGAAAGTTTCCTAATATAAAATTTATTTTAGGACAGTGGCTTTTTGTTTTGTTTCTTTCTCCCTTTCTCTTTCTGTCATGGTATATTTGTTTTGTTTTGTTTTGGAATCCTTTGTTCAATTAAAATCTTACCTGGAGAGATTAGCCTTTTAACATCAGAGTTATTTGGCTGTTGGAGGGATGCCTCTGGGTAGCCCTAAAACCTCTGCTAGCTTTTAAAGAGGTCCAATACATACACAAAAATACAGACTTTTCTCTGAATGTAATTAAAAAAATTAAACAGCTAACCCATTAGCAGCCCTTGCAGTGGGGGAAAGGCTGCAGAATGAGTTCCTACATGTGCACACGGATTTGTTTATTTGAACAACCGTGAGATTCAACAATCTCATGGTTTGCATGTAAGCTTTACATGGAAGAAACTCCCAGCTTCAATCCCTGTCAGGTTCTTCTCTGTTCACTGTAAGTGGTAAATGGTTGAATCTCAAAAACCATGAGATTCAAACAACCATGAGATTGTGGAATCTCATGGTTGTTAAAAATTAACTCTACTCACTCAGTAGAGGAGGGATTTGGGGTCCAGTGATAGGGAATGATTTGTTCAAGGCTCCATAGCTAGTGTCTTAGTACATTTGTGATACTGTAACAAATGCTTGAAACTGGGTAATTTATAAAGAATAGAAACTTATTTCTCACAGTTCTAGAGGCTGGGAAGTCCAAGATTATGATGCCAACAGATTCAATTCAGTATTTGGTGAGAGCCTGTTCCATAGGTAGCACTTTCTCACATGGCAGAAAAGGCAGAAGGAGGAAGGACAAAAAGGGATGAAGGTGGTGTCCTCACTTGGAGGAAGGCAGAAGGGCAGAAAGGGCCTAGCTAGTTCCCTCCAGCCCGTTTATAACGGCACTAATCTATTCATAAGGGCAGAATCTTCCTGATTTCATCATTTCCCCAAAGACCCCACCTCATAATACCATCATCTTGGAGGTTAAGTTCCAACATTTAAATTTTGGAGGGACACATACATTCAAATCATCGCAGCTAGCTTGTGACAAAGTCTGGAGTAGCATATAACGCATACTTTTTAATTACACCACACTAAGCTGACATTTTCTTTTGGATTTCCTGCTTTCCCTCCTTATTAATAGTAAAATAAATACCAGCCTGTAGGTAGACATTTGGTTATGATTCCACACAGTGGCTGAACTTCTCAAAAGTTCTTGTAAGGCAAAACCCTTACTGAATATGTCATTGACAAAAACAGTGGTTCCCAGATCTGACTGCATCAAAATATCCCAAAGGATGTTTGGAAAATATGTTTTTATAAGACTTATATATTGTGATTGAGTAGATTTGAGGTGGGGCCTGCCTATTTGTATATTTCAACAAGGCTTTCAGGTGATTATGACAAGCAACCAGATTTAGAAACCAGTGAATAAGTTCAACAAGATGATTTGCACAGTGGCCTCTTTTGGCCATCACTTAGGTTCTGTTATTTTTAGAACCAAATTAATCAATCAGTGCATTGTTTTAACATCCTTGCCTTACATATCTTTTCCAAAAATTTTTAATTTTAAAGGGAAGAAGGGAAAAGGAAAGATAATTTCCTGTGTTTGTATGAACTCATCCTTGGCTCTTCTAATAATATGAAATACAGTAAATAATGACTTATAACTATTATAATTGTTTTTAACATTCATGAATGAAAACTAACTACAGTGGAGGTTGATTGGATTTCAGGTTTCACTCTGCTTTAATAAAAATTTTATTACACATCCAGAAAGTAAGTTAAGCAGGCCTGGAGCAGTGGCTCACACCTATGATCCCAACACTTTGGGAGGCTGAGGCAGGCAGATTGCTTGAGTGTAGAAGTTGGAGACCAGCCTGGGCAACATAGAGAAACCCTGTCTCCACAAAAGATAGAAAAATTAGCCAGGCATGGTGATATGTATCTGTAGTCCCAGCAATTCGGGAGGCTGAGGCGAGAGGATCACCTGAGTCCAGGGAGGTTGAGGCTGCAGTGAGCCATAACCATGCCACTGCATTCCAGTTTAGGTGACAGAGTGAGACCCTATCTCAGAAATAATAATAATAGTAATAAGTTAAGTACTGTTGAGCTTTTTTAGAATGATCATTGCCGATACTTTCATTTTCTAATTAACTCAAAATGTCTGAATTATTGCTTGTAACACCCTTGTGAAGTAGATGTTAGAATCAGTCATCTCTTCATAGACTAGGCAAAGAGGGTACCATAGTAGGCTGAGGATGGATTTTGACTGAACAAATATTTCCTGAGTACCTGCTATGGGCAGATTACTCAGAAGCGTAGAGCCTTACCCTGCTATTAATCAGCTGAGCAAAATCAAACAAATCTCTGCAGTTCCCTGAGCCTCGGTTTCCTCATCTCTGAAATAAGGGGCTTGAATCAGGCTGAGAGAGAGAGACAGGCAGACAGTAGTCTTGAGACTTCTTCCCATTATTCCTTTCCTTTATGACTTTTTATGTATAATGTGAGCGGCTCTTTGAAGGAAGCCAGACTTTCTCTGACTGTCCTGAAATTTAACTATCCACCTAAATATCCATCTAATGTTGCATGACATCATCTCAGGAGTGGCATTTGTCTCTCCCTTAAAACCTTCCATGGAAAATGGTGACAATAAGCAGAGTTTATAATCCGCCTCCTCCTCCTGACTTTATACCTATGAGGTGAATGTTCTGGAAGTTATATAAATGGTATAAGTGTGAGGATTTAGATAAATTTATAAGGTTACACTTTATCCCACATTATTCAGAGAAATTGGGGGCATGTCTTTAAAATATTTTCTAATGTAATTGGCAACATAAAATTGTATATTTCTAAATCTCGATTTCTTTATTACCAGGAAGCTTGAGCTCCCCCCGCCCTGCATAATTTTGTCTCTTCAGCTTTTAATACTTGTCTTATAGATTTGACTCAAACCTTTTGCCACATTTTTAAGCAAATATTTTTCCAGTTGCTTGTTATCCCTTAACAAATATTTTAGAGCATTTTCAAATGTTTAAACTATATTAAAACTATAAAAGGTAAATAGGAAAAGTATATAACTGGATCAGTGTGAACCTATGCAAACAAATCCAGAAATAAAACCATTAATTTCTAAAACAGGTGATTTTAGTAAATTAGACCTTTTAAAAAAATTCACCATGAGTAGTTGTGAGTTAAAATGTATTTCATTTCAAAAAGAGTTTATATAAGTACAACCACTAATTTTTTCAGACATGAAAATACCATGTTCTGGGCTAGTCATTTAGATAATGAATTATGAGAACAACGAAAGGCTGTGTTTGAGGTAACATTAGCATATTGTGCCCATCCCTCAGATACACTTTGAAATACTGTGGTCCACAGATCATTCTATCAAGTGACAAATTCCTAGACTGAAATGACTGTAGATACTTTCTCTATAGCATATCTTATGTTATGCTTAAAAGATTAAATGAGCTTTATATGTTTGTAGGTAATTAAAACACAAGTATAGGATAGTTGAAAGACACCATCACTTATACTATAGACTTGTAAAAGGGATCATTTTAGAATTCTACATATTCCAGAAAAGTTATATAGAATCAGTTCCTAGGACTGGCTAAACTTAATTGAATCCATTTTTCCCATTTTTATCTCAAGCAGATATCATATTAGGTAGTGAAAGAGGCAAAAATGTAAAAAAGAAAAGAATAATTCCATTGAATCCTCAAATTAAATGACTATAGAGGCATCGAAAGTTAATTTGAGCGCAGGGATTCATGGAACTGCTCATTTGTGCAGTTACAGAAGGCCATGGATTTTAATTTTTCTGTAATAAATCTGGTTGATACCAAGAGCTCTAGAACTCACTGGATTTATTCTATACCCATCAGTTACTCCTTCCCTAATTTTTTTTTTTTTTTGGCTCTGTTTTATAGGAAGAAGAAAATCTGTGAGCTCTATGCCAAAGTGTTGGGATCCCAAGAAGCTTTACATGTAAGAAACTCCCAGCTTTAATCCCTAGCAAGTTCTTCTCTGTTCATTATAAGTAGTAAAGCAAAGTAGATTCTGATTTTCTGACAGTCTTATGAAGAGCGTATAAAGCGATATGCTTAACTTGGAGGATAAACTTCAGCAGTCACAAAAGGTCATTAAAAGCTGGTGTTAGGTGCATGTAATTTCTGACACAGCAACTCCTTTGGGCTGTTTAAATGTTCACTAGATAACTGGCAGCCAATTGTAATGAGAGCCTAGAGCTGCAGGGATCATGTCAAGAATGGGTGAGATGGGTTCCCAGAACAGTCCTGTCCTCAGTCAGTGTCACTTACCTGCTGCACAATTAAATTCCAGATATGTCATCATTTGTTGGCGAAGGCAAAGTAGTATGGTACTTGACAAGATGGACTGAATCTAGAGTCTCTTCCCAGGTCAAAGTCATACTAATTTATTTTTCCATGTGTGAACTCAATTCACAACTCATTTAGGAATATCAGTGCTTTCAATCCACCACTGAAAGCAATTAGGAGAATGAAATTACGTCTTTTTGGAAAAAATACCAATAGCTGGGGGCTCTTTCAGGGGTTTGCCTCTAAACTGTTCAAATAATAAAACTTTGTGAATGTGCCAGGGAAATTAGAGAAGGTTCTCTCATGTCCCCTAGGAAACATTTTTCATCTGAATTGCCCCTTTTTAGTGGAATTCCCATCATTCATGTTTCCAGCTTAGAGAAGGGGTTGGGAAAAAAGTCTTTCTTAGACATTTGTTTGTCTTCTGCCTCCTCCTTCCCACCCTTTTCTTAGCAATAATGCCTGGTAGATGGGGAAGTAAAGTCTGTTATTAGAGACTCCAGAGATTTGAGCAGACCTTTCCACAAGCTGAATTGTTGATGGGGTTTCCTATAGACTTAGCTCCAAAGACTTCAGAATCTGCATGGATGGATGGATACCCCTCTCTCCCAGATACTGGAATACTTCCATGTCTTCCCTAATCAAGAAAATGGGAAGAGCAAAGGGTACATGTTTTGCCACATGGTCCTTCACAAAAGGCCATTACTTGGTACTCTCATGTTTCCCCTTGAGTGAGTTCGAAAAACAGGATCTTCTTTATTTTCTTAATGTAAACTTTTTGTTAAAGCAACGATATTGTTGACTTGCAGCATTTCAGCTTTGTTTTCTCTTTTGCATTTTCTTCCCCACTGAACTGCAGCCAGTACACTATGAAGAGAAGAACTGGTGTGAGGAGCAGTACTCTGGGGGCTGCTACACGGCGTACTTCCCTCCTGGGATCATGACTCAATATGGAAGGTATTACACAAGCACTACGCCAATTAATCCAAGACCTGTGCCAAATTTAAAAGGAAAAGCAGAGTTCAATGGGAATTCTAGAAATAGTTGTCAAAATCCCCATTTCTCATGTCCCAGATCATACTTGTATATTTCTGGATGTCCATAGAAAAATAAAGATGTCATTACATAGAACAATAGCTGTCAGCATATAGAACAACAGCAGAACAGTGGGGAGGATTTCGGATGTGAACAGTGCTTGTGAGAATGAAGCAAGCTGCGGTGTCCTCCAAGGGGCCTTCGTGAGCTCAACTTGACATTTTAGTCTCACATGACTGCCTTAGGCTCCTTGGCGCCAGTCAACACAGAACAACATTGGACGTTGTTTATCCAACACGTCTGTCTTGCCAACAGAGCATCTGCAGACAGTTCTCTTCAGGGGAAGAGTCCTCACTGTATACAGTTGAGGTGTGAGGAAATGACATCCACGTGGGGTGGGGAAGTCCACCTTGACCTAGAAGCCCCTTGCCCCATGGAAGCCATTATCTCTATGCTTCATAGGCATAGTGTCCAGTAACTTGCTCAGTTATAAGACTTGCTCAGTTACAAGAGACACCACACTCAGGGAAGCCCAAAGTGATAGCCTCCTACCAGGTATTTACAATTCATTTAGAGTCCTCCCAGCCTGGATGCAGTTTACTAATGTGGGGGCGGGAGGGGAGGCACTTTTAGCATAAGTGGTGCTGCCTCCATACATGGCATTACACCTTCATCTGGTTTCCAGAGAGACAGAGCTAGAATGTTAATACAAGGTCACATTTGTCCACTGAAAAGGAAGAAGTATTTATTAACCTTTTCGTTACAGGAGGTTTTGGTCTGTTTTTGGTTTTTTTTTTTTTTTCTTCTTAAGTGATTCAAATCGCCTTTGTTTAACAATAGCAGGATCGATGAACTGGATTAGTTCTGGCATCAAAGTAGAAGTCTAGAAGACAAGACTAAGATAAGGAATAGATGAAGCCCAGGGTTCTGGAATTGGAAAAAGGAGTGCCAGCGGGTTGAGATGAAGGCCATCAGGGTGGGGGGCAGGACGTGCAGCTTGGGAGAGTTCATGAAACTAGCTGTGGACATGGCAGGAGTCAAAGCCAAGAAAGTTGGAGGGGACAGCTGTCCATTCAGTCCAGCCCTTCTTTGTAAGAGGAGACCCATTTCCTTGCCCTCAGCCAGTCCCTAGAGAAGCTCCGAGAAGCTAACTGTACAGAGGTTGTTTTCTTAAAGAGACACACCCATATAATGTCTCAGGTCTCTCCTTTGCCAGAAATGACAGTTAACGTCCCTGTCTTCCCACTTGCCACTGTAGTTCCTCCTGACACACTGGGAGTGCCTGCAAAGCTGGATCTGTGGCTGTTCTCAAGAAGAGTGCACCCTCCCCCGAGAAAGACAGGAGAGGGAGAAGAATGGACTGCCAACAGGAAACATAGCAAAGAAATCTGATTTGGGGATTGAATACATGTTCTTATATTCCAGCTCTGGCTGGCTTGGCAAAGGTCAACATCCCCTTTAATGATTGATGATCTGATGGCCTGATTCTCCCTGGCTTGAAAGTTCAGATCCTCTACGCAGACCCAGAAAACAAAAAGTGACTCTTCACCTTGGGCTAAGTCATATGGGTGTTTTTTAAACAGTCCGAATTTCTGTGCCTTCTGCAGACTAAATGAGGGCAGTGCTTGGCTCGTTTACCCTGCCCACCTTCCCGAGTAACTCTGTGTAACCTCTTGGTTCCCTTGAAGGGTGATTCGTCAACCCGTGGGCAGGATTTTCTTCGCGGGTACAGAGACTGCCACAAAGTGGAGCGGCTACATGGAAGGGGCAGTTGAGGCTGGAGAACGAGCAGCTAGGGAGGTAAGCAGGAAAGCCCAGGCTCTCTCCCTCCTGAGTCACGGCAACGTTTTTGGCATCTGGTCTTGCTAGTTCTTGACACTGATAGAATCTGTATGTCCATTTCTCTGCCCCTCACTCATGGGGCTCATCTGTGGCTAGCAGGGCCTTGAATCTGTAGAAACTCTACAGCCTCTTTTCATAATACCATGGTCACTTTCTTTCAGGTCTTAAATGGTCTCGGGAAGGTGAACGAGAAAGACATCTGGGTACAAGAACCTGAATCAAAGGTCAGTTTGGTGGCTCTGGGCACTCTCTCTCCTTAGACCCATCATGGAACATAAAACTCACATCTCCCTTCTTCTAGCCTCTGATTTAATTATAGATGCAACTATCCCAGGGGTCTCCATGCATGGATCTTGCAGCTGTGTTTTGTTCCTCCATGTCAGCATGAGTTTTTTGCTCATGATCTGTGTTCCTTCATCTAGGACGTTCCAGCGGTAGAAATCACTCACACCTTCTGGGAGAGGAACCTGCCTTCTGTTTCTGGCCTGCTGAAGATCATTGGATTTTCCACATCAGTAACTGCCCTGGGATTCGTGGTGTACAAATACAAGCTCCTGCCACGGTCTTGAAGTTTTATTCCTATGCTCTCTACTCATTGATTTTCAATATCACCAAAGGAAAATATTGACAAATTTAAAGGCTGTGTCACTGGGCCATTTTTAAGTGTACTGGATTTAACTACCTTTGGCTTAGTTCCAATCATTGTTAAAGTAAAAACAATTCAACGAATCGCCTAATTAATTTCAGTAAGATCAAGCTCCATCTTCTTTGTCTGTGTAAACCAACTCATGTGAATTGATAGAATAAAACCTTGTGATCACTTTCTGAGATTCAAAAAGTTAAAGGTGATGTGCTCATCAGAAACAATTTCTGTGTCTTGTTTTTATTCCCGTCAATGCAAAATACCTGATGATTTCAGAAACAAAGCATTTGACTTTCTCTCTGTGGAGGTGGAGTAGGTGAAGGCCCAGCCTGCGACTGTCCTTTTTCTTCCCTTAGGCAATGGTGAAGTGTCATTACAGAGCCTAGAGGCTCCCAGCCTCCTGGAGGAAGCAGCCTCCACTTTGGATCAGGAAATAGTAAAGCAAAGCCGTGTTGGGAGTAAGTGGCATGCAGACCCTCAGAACAGAATGGGGACATCTTGTAAGCTGCTGCCTCAGGAATCTCCTGACCACTTCTAATTCCTCCGACTTTTCTAGACATCTAGTCTCAGTGCTAGCTTATTTGTATTTTTCCTCTTTCACTTCTTATGGAGGAGAGTGTTTAACTGAGTTAGAATGTTGAGACTGACTTGCTGTGACTTGCGTGCAGCTTTCCAGTTGAGCAGAGGAAAATAGTGGCAGGACTGTCCCCTGGGAGGGCTCCCCGCTTAGCTCTGTGTGGGACCAACTGCAATTGGCATCTTCTCTTCCCCCTGGAAGGCAGCTAGACACCGATGGATCCTTGTCAGTTGTAACATTCTATTTCAACTTCGGGAAAGCAGCAGTTTTCTTTTTTTTTTTTTTTTTTTCCTATGACCACAGAATTAGACATACCTCTCAACTTACATATGTCTTCAACATGGTTACCTCTGCATAAATATTAGCATAGCATGCCAATTTCTCTTGAGTACTGAAATACACATGAGAAATTTGACTGTTATTTGTTGAGACTATCAAACAGAAAAGAAATTAGGGCTCTAATTTCCTTAAAGCAAGCTCGCTTTAAGGAAGCAAAATTGAGTCATTTTATATATGAAGACTAAGTTCTCTATCTTAGGAGTAATGTCGGCCCAGAAGGGTGCCCACTTCTTGTTTTCCCATTTTAAAAACTCAGATTTTAAAAGCCCTTTCCAAAGGTTTCAGCCGTAAAATGCTTCTTTTTTAAAATGTATCAACATATTTTTATTTAAGGGGAATTAACAATTGCCAGGGGAAGCCAGCCAACCCAGTTTATTATATCATTAACCTTATAAATTCAAACCGAAGTTGCTGGACCCCGGTGTGAGGGCATACATCTGCCAAAGTTTTGCCTATCCTAAGAGCTGGATTTTTCTACTGCTCTTTGTCTTGCACTTTAGCTAATTTAGGAGTTTTGAGAATGTATTGGATATGCTCCAGTACATACGGAGTTGCCGCATATTATATCAAACTGCTTTGAGAAATCTCGTCCCTAATCTATTGCAGTTGTTTCTATTAACTTACTGATTAACTCAGTCCTGACACAGCTTTTGGGAAATGCTGACTTAAACTCCTTAACTGGCAACAGTTGGAACAGTAATCAGTTTGTTAACATATTTAAAGTCTTGAATATTGAAGAACTCATAAGTATGTGATTTACCCTTTTCAATTTTTTGGCAAACCATTTAATTTATTCTAATTAGATTAACCCTGTTAATCTATGGATTGGATATCAAAATGAATGCCAGTCCAGATGTGCCTAGACACGAAATTGGAGCTGAGGACTCTCACCATATGCGAGTTCATCCAGTACGAAGATACCATAAGCCTTTTCTCTGAACCAGAGAAATGAAAGTCAGTTTAAGAGGCTGATACATCTTGGCCCTGTTAAGGCATCCACTTCACAGCCGTGAAGGCTGAGTCAGCCCCACTCCATAGGTAGGCCAAGAATTAGATTTTAAACCTTCATCTGTCTGTCCCAGTTAACTGTTAAATAAGGCCTTATCCTCCACTGAAGAGTATAGATTGAAGGATTGTGAACTATGTTTAGTCTGGTTGTGAAATTGGTGCCTAATGTTCCATGTCTGAAGTTTGCCCCAGTGCTACATGTTGGAGTAGACCTATGCGTGTGCTTTGCCATTGAAGTAAGATTTTGCCTGTATGGTACTGTTTTGTTTGTTAATAAAGTGCACTGCCACCCCCGATACAGACTCGACTCCTGTATTGAGTTGATAGCTCTATGCGGAAAGTTCAATGGCTTCTTATAGCAAGAGGTCACAATGAGGCATTGTCCATGGAGGATAGGCTTAGGAAATCGTTTGGTATCGACTGCAAATTCTCAAAGTTGAGTTTGACTCTCATGTGTTATTGAGGTTTTCTGGGAACTGATTAAATGCTGAAATACTGTAGCCTGCCTGACTGGGCCACAGATGTGGATTCTGGTCCAAGTTTTCTCACCTAATTAGCTTATGATACCTTGAGCAAGTCACTTTGGTTCTCTCGGTCTCCACATCTGGAAAAGGTTGGGTTGCATTAGATGGCTTCTAAGCATTCTTTTCATGGCAGCATAATGTGGTCTATGCATTTTGTTGCCAGGGCTGTATTTTTGCCTATTGGTATGCCAGGGGCAAAAAATTCAGTCTTTCTGTACCCTGCTTTACTCCTTGTCCTAGATTGGGTTCCCTGGAAACAGGCTCTAAGTTACAGAGTCAGGGCAAAAAGTTTATTGAAGACAATCCTCAGAAAATACACCTAAGAGGGTGAGGAAGGCAGGACTGGGCAGGAGAGTCGACCTACAATGCAGTTGCAACTACAGGTTCTAATGAGGAGCTAGGAAGACCCTTCAGAAGTGTCCCTCATTGAGACAAGGAGGTCTGGACTCTGTGACCCTTCATCAGCCTCCCTCTGAGAGAGGGTGTTACCTGGGGTAAGGCAGGTTCAAGGACGATTTCTAGTGAGGAACTGTAGCTGGGAACTTCAGCCAGCCTGTATTCCCGGCAGATCCAGGGTGGAGTACTGCATTATCTACTTTACTCCCATAGAAAATACAGAGTCGCCTTGTCATGTAAAAGACATCGTGAACTTGAACTTTGGTTTTATAGATAGAATGGAGCTCTCTCTGTGAACCTATCCCTGTTAGGTAAAGGAACTTCTTTTAGTGGGTTGTATTTCTGCACTACTCTTTACATGGAAGAAAGAAAAATCAGAATTGGAAGGAACCCTGGAAATGATTCCATCTCTGTCTCAATGAGGGAGCCCCACCTACAGAAAACTAACAGAAAGATCAAAGGGAAAAAATAAGCATTTCTAAATAGGAGTCCTAAATCCACTGTCTTCAGGAGTTGGGCAGCTAAAAACGAACGGCAGCAGACATAAGGCATTTGGGAATACTGAGGACCGGCTGACCTAGGAAGTATGTGCCCTTCTAAAGAGCATTTATATTCAAATTCCTTGAAAAGATTGCTGACCAATTAAAACACATTTGGGGTGGGTGCGGTGGCTCACACCTGTAATCCCAGCACTTTGGAGGCCGAGGCAGGTGGATCACTTGAGGTCAGGAGTTCAAGACTAGCCTGACCAACATGGTGAACTCCCATCTCTACTAAAAATACAAAAATTAGCCCAGCATGGTGGTGTACGCCTGTAATCCCAGCTACTCGGGAGGCTGAGGCAGGAGAATCGCTTGAATCCGGGAGGCAGGGGTTGCAGTGAGCCGAGATTGCGCCATTGCACTCCAGCCTGGATGACAAGAGCGAAACTCCGTCTCAAAAAATAAAATAAAAAAAAAAAATACATTTGAAGGCTTGGTTCACATGTCCAAGTTGTCTTCAAGTCCTTGATAAAGAAGTGCAAGGTTTGGTTTTGCATCACTTAAAAGATGCATTTTGCATCACTTAAAAGTTCCTTTTGGATGTCTTTGATTTTCTGAGAAATAAGCACAAAGACCAGCAACCATTTTGTAAAACTACCCGGAGTGAGTAAGAGAGGCCTGGGTTGGAAGGGCAAAAAGAAAAAAAAAGACAGAAAAAAAAGTCTTCTTAGACCAGAAATCTCCCTTAAGAAATTACCCTTCCCCAGCCCAGCATACCATGGCAATGTTTATCTCCTGCTATGTGAATGTCACGATTGACGAGAGCAGTGTCAGACTTTATTGGAAAAACCACATATTTGCAGTGAGATAGAAATCACCGCTCTTCTGTTAACATTTATTCTGTGCTATGATATAATTTCAGCAAACAGGACATCAACATTGAGTGTATTAATTTTTTCAAACTATACTCCTTGCTTTACACCCAGGTGGTGGTAAACATGCAAAGCATGCCCCTTAGCCTAAGGAAGCTGACTGAGACATTAGAGGAAGAGGATGAAAACAAAGGAAGGTACTAGGTAATACTAACAGTTCTCTTTCCTCTGTAACAGCCCAGGGCTTGGCTCTCTTCCTTGATCAAGGCAATTCTTCTCAGAGTTTGAAGGCAAAAGCAGGTCTCAAAGTGGCAGTTGATGTGAACTGGTTGTCTCAGCCTGGGGCCAAGTTTCTGAAAAGTAGATTTGGAAGCCTCATGTGAAAAAGCTGGCTTGAGGAAACTTGCCACTCATTCAAGGTGGGCTGTGGGCCCTTCAAGTAAGACCGCCCCTTAATGCAGGTGTGATCCATCAAAGGCTACTATTTATTTACACTCCAAACAGTAACACCTCAGTGGGAACCAGGTTTTTCTATTAATGGGCCTCATATATTTTCCACAAACCACTGAGGTCCATGGGTGAAACAGAGTGGAGGAAAGAGGTATGGGTGTGTGCTGGGGGATGGGGAGGTAGGGATAGAGAAAAGGGACGAAGACTGGCAGGGATGAGGTTCTCAAAGGTCCACAGAGCAGTACAGTAATGAGAATCTTGATGGATTGATACAGGACACCCCTGCACCTTGTGTCATTTACTTTTTACATGCCCCTAGATAACTACTGTGACTTGAAGTACCTGTCTTATAGAATTGATGGGAAAAGGGAGGTAATGCAGGTAAGGGCTTAACACAGCAAGCACTCAGTAGGCATCAGCTCTTCTCCATCGACCTTTTAGAATAGCAGAAATGAAGTACTGCTTAAGTTTTGTGAGCAGTTATTGCCTTGAATTTCTTACCATCATTCAACACATACTTACTGAGCACCTACTATGTGGTAGGTGGGCACCATGCTGTGATTCAGCAGTGTACAAGACACAGCCCACCTCATGGAGCACACAGTTGATTGTAGATACTGTGGAACACATTAATTGTGGCTCTGGTCAGTGCTATTACAGAAAAGCCTGAAACGCTAGGAATGTAGGGGAAGCACGATTTAAGAGGAAGTTACTGGAATCCTCAGGCCTCCATAAGCATCACCGTGTGGCAAGAGAGTAAGGACACCACATAGTGAGACAGGAAGTGAAAAACAGAAACGGCATGACTAAATGGTAAAGAAAACCACATCTGCAACTAATAAGTGCTGACTGTTAAGTCCTATTTGTCCCATTGACCATAGTTCACCCCATCAGTCTTTTACTGTTCCCCTGTCTGCCCAGCCCTTCTCTGCACTTGGAGCTCTTTAACAACTATGATTGACTATCGCCCAGCCCCTGTGCTAGGGGGCTGCGCCCATTTGTTTTAAAAGAGTGCCATCTTCTGGCCAAATAGTGTTGTTTCCTTCTAGTGGAAATCCGAAAGTATTCAAGACAACTTCGCCCTTGGGGAAACTAAGAAGCGTCACCTCCACCCAGAATTTCCTCCAACACATTTGCCTGCACTCTCTTACTTTGTTTTCAGTTGTGACACGGATCAATATTGATATCTAATATTTGCAGCCTTTCCTCTGCCCTAATCTCTCAGGAAGGTTTTTTGTTAGAACTTCTTGGTTTTTCCGCCTCTGTTGTGTGCATCTGGGTAATGGGTGAAGGGAAAATTGGCGGGAGATGAGACAGGTGGAATCGCTTTCACCTTAGAAAGGGCAGGGAAGTAATCTGGGGAAAGCAGGAGAAGGGAGCTGGGGAAAGCAGAAGGGAGCTGGGGAGAAGACAGTTTCAGAAAGGCAACTTGGGGCTGTGGAGGAGTGCCGCTGGAGAGAAGAAGGGGTTTTCTCTTTTTATTTGATTTTACTTTAAGTTCTGGGATACATGTGCAGAACATGCAGGTTTGTTACATAGGTATACATGTGCCATGGTTGTTTGCTGCACCTATCAACCCGTCATCTAGGTTTTAAGCCCCACATGCATTAGGTATTTGTCCTAATGCTCTCCGTCCTCTTGCCCCCTCAGGCCCTGGTGTGTGATGTTCCCCTCCCTGTGTCCATGTGTTCTCATTGTTCAACTCCCACTTAGGGGTGAGAACATGCAGTGTTTGGTTTTCTGTTCCTGTGTTAGTTTGCTGAGAATGATGGGAGAAGAAGGGGTTTTCAAAAGCTGTTTTGACAACCTAAGGAGATGAAGGAAGGAAGGAAGGAAGGAAGGAAGGAAGGAAGGAAAGAAGGAAGGAAGGAAGGAAGGAAGGAAGGAAGGAAGGAAGGAAGGAAGGAAGGAAGGAAAGAAGGAGGGAGGGAGGGAAGGAGGGAGGGATGAAGCTTCCTAAGTTTGGCTAGGAGTTGTGTGGTATAGTAAATATTTACATTACTTTTAAGCTTTGGGCGTCAAAATTGTGTTTCTTTTAGGCACTGTGTAGACCTCTAAGTCTGGGACTTAGAGGTCCCCAGAGCACCCTAGGTTATCTGGGGCTGTACAAATTCAGAAAATATACACATAATAGTGGCTGGCATCTGGAATGGTACATAAGTGTCCTGTGGGTTCAGTAGATGGGATTTCAGTGGAACTAAACCTTGGCAACTCTGTCTTCAGCAAGATCAACATCTAAGCTGGTAAACTGTGTACCCTATGCCAGACATACACTAAATATGTAATACATCTTGCAGTGAATTAGATTTACATTAAGAAAATGAGCAAAGGAGGTCTGTTTGCCTGGTGTCGTGTATCCATCTGGCTACCGTAGACTATTCTGTCACATCAACTAGCAAACATGGAAGATGCAGGTATGAGGCCCCTAGATGGGTCCAACGAGGCAGCTGGTATTAGATGGGCCTTATATTTAGACCATGTAGAACTGGTTGGAGGATACATCTGAAAGGTAAGTCCGCTGAGAGATGGGGCCAGTTCAGACAGCCCAAAGGGAGTGAGGGCAAGTCAGCTTCTCTCTCGAGCAGCCTGACCACCTTTGCTATATCAGCCATTTTAATTTTGTTTTCTGTATTAATGTCCTATTGCCCCTGTAACAAACTGGCACAAGCTTAGTAGCTTAAAACAACACAAGCTTATTATTTTACAGTTCTGGAAGTCAAAAGTTCAAAATGAGTCTTATAGGGCTAAAATCAAGGTGTTAGCAGGAATGGTTCCTTCTGGATGCTCCAAGGAAGAACTCATTCCTTGCCTCTTTCTGCTTCTAAAGGCTGCTGGCATTCCTTGGCTTGTGGCTGCATCACTCCAATCTCCTATTTCCATGGATGCACCATCTGCTTCTCACTTTGAGCCTCCTATCTCCCTCTTAAGAGAACCCTTGTGAGTACATTGGGCCCACGAAGGTTCTCTCCCTATTTTATAATCCTTACTCACATCTGCAACGTCCCTTTGCCATGTAAGGTAACATATTCATTGGCCCCAGGATTAGGATGTGGACATCTTTGGCCAGGTTATGATCTAGCCTACCACACGGGCCTCAATATTTTTGAAAACCAAGAGTTAAATGCCACAATTGGTCTTTCCTCAAATCCCTGCTGTTCCAGGTACCTGAATTTGGAACAGCAACTATAACTTTTAATGATTTAAAACCACATGGACTCTGCCCTGCTTCCACCAATACCTATCCTCTTCCCTATCACACACACACCCCAATATAGCTTCTATCCAGCTTTGTCTTCTACATACAAAAAGGCTTGCATCTGGGATCCTGAGAAGCAAATGTATTTGTCTTACATAAGCACAAAACTAGATTCCAACTTTGTACCTTTAATAAACGACAGAAGAGAAATTTCTATTCTCTAAACCAATAACTGAATTTCTTTCAGACTCTGCACACAACTGACTTTCACATGAACCTGCTCAGACATCCCTTTAGGTGGCCAAGCCCCAAAGAAAGAGTGTCCTACCAGGCACTTGCCAATCATTGACTTCCCAAAAGATCATCAGAAAACATGTCAATCAAGAAAAGCTAAGTTTATCAGACACACTGCATAAGGGAGAACATCTCGCATTGACAGTCTTACTAGTGTCTCAAAGTGGAAAAATTGGGAAAGGGTTCACAGGGTTTTCAATTTGGGGGTTGTTTTTAAGGCAGATCTTGCAAGGCAAAAAACTGGTTGGAATTGGAAAAGTTTATGATAGAGTAGTTGTGGATTGGGAGGCAAAGTAAAGTGGTGTCTTAAAGCGAGTCTTGATGAGCAAGCTGTTAGTCTTGATAAATAATCTATTTTTGTTACTTCAAAGCTTTGTATTCCAGGAGCAAGTATTTCCTGGGACAAGTAGCCAAGTTATTTTGACTGGTTCAGTATTGTTTAGCTCAGGGACAGGAAAGTCTGTTGGTTTCAGCTTCCTACATTTAACACACAATTAGGAATACTTATTATTCCTAAAGGCACGTTCTGATATCTTAGCCCTAAGAACTGTCTTTAGAAACAGATACTTTGTTAAGCCACCCTCTTTTGTAGGAAAGGGGAAATGTTAAAAGCTCAGGTTTCTGAAGCCAGCTAGGCCTGGGTTTGAATCTTGGTATTGAACATGCATTTTCTTATCTGTTAAATGGAGCTAGCTGTTCAGTTGTTCTGAGCATTCAATAGGATCACATAAGTGAAGTTGTTACAGTACTAACAATAAATGATAGCTTTAAAAAAATAAAGGATCCATTTGTGGTCTACTATGATTTCTATTTCAAAAATACATCTCTAATTACTTTTCTCCACTAGTAACTTCTCTCTGGTTAGCCATCTCTTGCTAAAATGCCCTGGTTTTCCTTTCACTACACCACCCGAGCAGCCCAAGTAGATCTTTTAAAACTGCAAATCTGATCCTGTCAGTTCAGACTCAAGCCCCTTCAATAGCTGCTCCATACACTTTGGATATGACGCACTGTGGCTCCCAAGGCCTTGCATGCTCTTTTTTCTGCCTGTTTCCCTGCCCTCGCCTCGAGTCACTCCACTCTCCCTCAGAACCTTCCAGCCATCTAGTTCTCATAAATCCTCAGATATATCCAGTTATTTTCTGTCTTGGTTCCCTCTCTCTGGAAGGTTCTTTTCTCCATTCTTTAGTTGGCTAAATCCTTTAGGTTATTTCCCAAAGGATGAAATAGCACTTCCTCAGAGATGCATTTCCTGAGAACCTCTCCCTGACAATTAATTCTCCATTATAATCTCTTATTACTGCTTTAAAAAAAGTATTTTCCATAAGCGATTCGGGTTCAGGTGGTATTTGGTTACATGAGTAAGTTCTTTAGTGGAGATTTGTGAGATGCTGAGGCACCCATCACTCAAGCAGTATACACTGCACAGTATTTGTTGTCTTTTATCCCTTGCCCCCATCCCACTCTTTCCCCAAGTCGCCAAAGTCCATTGTATCGTTCTTATGCCTTTGTGTCCTCATAGCTTAGCTCTCGCATATCAGTGAGAACATATGATGTTTGGTTTTCCATTCCTGAGTTACTTCACAAAAGAAGATATACGAATGGCCAACAAACATATGAAAGAATGCTCTTATCACTGCTTTTGTTTTCCCTCCATGAAGATTCAAAATTACGTATTTTTTGAAATGCTTCTTTAATGTCTCCCCAAATGATAGACCCCACCACAAATGGGTGGTATTTATGTAGAGGCCATCAGTTCTCCAGCCAGAGGAACAGGAACTTGGGTGGCCATAGCCCCTAAGCTACTAGCTTCCATGCATTCAATAACTGTATCCATTTACCCAGTGTGCCAAAACAAATGCGATCAATTTTTCTTTTCTGTGTGATGTGATGTGAAAAAGGCAAGCACTGTCTTATGCCAGTATTTTTGGTATAGATAGAGAGATAAGCAAGCAGGGATCAAGGATCCAGGTTTTACTATGAGACATCACTTGCGTGAGAAAAAGTAAAACCCACTGTCATTTCCCAGGACCACAATTTCATATGGTGCCCAGTATCATAACGGTAATGACATACCTTCAAACATATCCATCCACAAATTCAAGTTTTCTGCTCTTTAATTATTTCACTTCCATTGTAACATGCCCTCAAAAGAATGAATTTAAATGAGCCAATTAGTAACCAAAGGTCAGTCTGGAGGAAATAATTGACAGAACCAGTCCTCAGATCTCACCAGGGCTCCTTCGATTTAAATTGGAATCCAAGAGAGAAGCATTTATTCATTATTTATTTCATCCGATCATTTATGACAAGTCTGGCCTCTAGGGGAAGCTGGGTATCTGGCTGAAATGCAAAATTAACAAATTAAAATTAACAAGCACAGAAAAGAGAAAAAAAATATCCAGTCTCGCTCCAGCTTACTCCAAGGGCTAGGACTGACACTGGGTGTACCCAGGAATAGTGCCCTTGGCTTCTCAGAGTTGGGCTAACCTTCTCCCCACTCCCACACATGAATCTGTGGTAAAAAATTTCCGCTTAGGTAAAGAGAGAAAGCAGTATTGGTATAATATAAGGGTCGTTTGGCATCAGGTGGGTGCTTTTGAGCACTCAGCAGATCACATCCTTCATGGATCGGCATCCAGGGAAATGAGGGCTCTGCACAGCAGTCCCTCTGAGACAGGGAGAAGGGGGCCCATGCATGACACAATGCCCTCTCCTGGGACAGACTCAATATGGTGGGGTGGCCAGGGTGAGCAAAGGGAAAAGACAGCCTTAGTGGTCAGGAAACAGAGGAGAAGATGGGCTTGCCACACAAGGACTTAGCTATCCTCAGTCTGGGTTTCAGGCAAACCGGTCCAGGGTGTCTTGGTGGGGATGGGTTGGCAGAGGATAATAACAGGAAATCTAGGAAAGACACACTTTTAGGCTCAGACAGGAGAACCCTACACATAAGGAGCAGAGGATAAGGAATTGCTAATGGCTACTGGGCATGGAGCCTTGGTCGTGTACCCTGAGGCAGACCCATCTCTGAGAGAGGATGGGATCTGAGATCCAGTCCGAGGCCTGTGGTCTGCACTGGGCACCTTAACTAACCTGTTTTCATCACAGATCCCTTTGGGGCAGGGATATGACTGGCACCCAGGTGCTGCTAATGTCTTGCTCCCTGGTTGAATATGACTTTTTGCACGCCTACTGAATACTGGGCCCTTGAATCCACCTGGATTAGCCTCTGCAGAGCCTCGATTGAATAATCTGCCAGCAACACTAGGACCCTGCTGCTCTTCCCTGCCTGCCTATCTGGCTCACCCTACTAAGCTGGGCATATGGCGTTTTTGGCACTGCCAGCCTGGATGGGTTGGGGTAGAGAAAGAGCCTCACTGGACCCAGGTGACTCTCCTCTCATTGGCTTCTCAAAGAAGGAAATTCTGGAGCTGAGTGGCTAAAGACGAAATGTAGAAATTCTCCAGGCTGACGACAGGGTAGGACACCTAAGGCAGAGGGAGTAGCACTTCCCACAGGTACAAGCCCCAGGGGAAGTTTCTTGGGCCACAGTCAGCTGGGTGGACCAAAGGCCTATAGAAATTATTAGAGCCTTCCCCACTTTCCTATCTTTGTTCTAGTTTTTTCGCCCATCCACTTTTTCATAGAGCCGTTTCAAATAGGGAACCCAACCTTCTGAGGTCAAGCTATGAAAAGTGTCATTTTAGCACGCCTGCTGACCCCTGGGAAGTACTGGACATATTTGGAGTCCTCTTCTTACCATCAGCAGGATCTTGAAAAAGGAGACAGTCACCCACTAAAAGCTCTCCAGAGGAAATCACGGAGAAACACGAGGAAGAGCTGACATTAAGGAGGCCAACAGAAAGAAGAGTTCAGAGGGTGATGGGGAAGGAAGAATCATTGAGTCTTCCAACATCCTGAAGTCACCTTGTGCTGGTGTTGCCCAGAATTTCATCTTTGGAGTAGACTTTTTCCCTGAGTTGAGCTTTTCCCTGAGTTGACCACAATTTGGTAAAGCTTATTAACACTAAAGTGAGACGTGCCAGGAATCCATTTGGTGGGCCAAAGGTGCGTTTTGATAGACCCCAGTCTAAGAGGATTTCTGAAGTGACATTTCAGACAGTGTGATAAAATGAAACAAAAACATTTTCAGGTCTTGGTCAATGGGTCTTTGCTGGAGTCCTTCAGATTCCCTACCTAGACAGCAGTCGGCCTTCCCTGTGCCCACCTGCTCATCCACTTACTGCTCACACACCATCTCCTTTTGTTTTGTTTTGTTAACTTGGTATTTAAATGTGTTGCTGGATGTTGTCTCAAATTCTCTGGGAAGTAGCAGACAATAAGCAAATACATAAATACAGTAGCAGATTGTTTAACCAGGTGTCCAAACCCCAGAAATATATAACAGAAATGTTTTTTAAAAATTTTAAAACAATTATTACTCACTTTTTTACATCAGCTTACTATAATCGCTGAAAAGTTGCAATAGTGGAGATTATAATGAATGATTACAGTGAAATCACTGCAATCTGAGTACATAATTTGTCAGAGCTCTTAGATATATATGTCTGTTGGGGATCACAGCTGTTTATAATTGAGTAAATAGATATTGAACGTTTCACATTTAATGGTTGGGTGTCTCAGGGCTCATCTTCAACTATTGCTCTGTTTACACTCAATCCCACAGCTTCCCAAATTATATCACCAGCCCCAACCTCTCCCTGGAACTCTAATATACATAGCCAAAAGCTTACTCAACACCTCCACTCGGATCTTCATGGATCTCCATGGATCTGTATCTGCATTACTCTAGACCAAGCCACCAGAGTCTCTGGCTTGGACAACTAACTTTCCAGGCCTCCTAGATAGTCTACTGCTTTCACTCTTACCACACAGAAGCCTACTTTCCACATCACTAAGTGTCTCACAGGGTGGATTTTCCCTATAATGGGAGAGGAATCAGGATAAAATAAGATGATGTACAGCATTTTGTAATTAATATTTAATAAAAGTAACTGTTGTTATAATAATATAATTAATAATAAGCATTATTGTTATCCAAAGACAATCTTATAAGAAGGTCTTAAAATTGTGTCAAGTGAGGTGGATCTTTTAGGATGTTCTGTACTGTAACAGAAAGCCTGTATTCAAAATGGTTGAATTTATTTCTCATATGACCAGACTTGCTAAAATTGGATAGGCTGGGAGAAGGGTGTATCAGGGCTGATGTCTGATTTCTTTGTAACGTTTTTGGCCTTAACCTTCTCTGTGTATGGACCTCATCCTTGGCCTGAAAATTAGATGGCTGCAGCAATTATAAATGTCACATCCAGATACTTGTAACATCTCAAGGAAGATAGAATGCGTCTGTTTTCTCACGTGCCTGTTTTTAAGAGCGAGGAACCCTTTTCCACAAACTCTACACATTCCCCTAGAGTCCAGAACATTCTAGATTATTCTATTTGGTTGCAAGATTTACTCCATTATTGAAATGAGGAGTGGGTAAGAAAACTACCATTGCTTTTGTATAAGACGTGTCCTTCTTAGTTTGAGGCCAAGGCTAAGAAGGAAGTAAAGCGATCCTAACATATTGGCCAGGAGACAAGATCTTAAAGGGTATGCAATGACAGAGGACTAGTAACTGGGGACAAGCAGAGTTAACGTTTGAAAGGAAGCAGGCAGGAGGGCAGGTGACTGTTGGCAGAGAAAAGATGTCTCTGTTAGGTATACTCTGTTTCCTTAGGAAAACTAGGGGCAGTGAGGAAGTAGAGGAGATCAGCTCCACTGTGGTTCATTCAAATCTCATGATGTCCCAGAGCATTGGTCATTTCTATGGAGATGCCACCATAGGTCACATGGCACAGCCGCCACTCAGATTTGGGCTTCATTCTCCCATTCCCTGTGACTTAACCTGCTCTCTCCTTGTATCAACGTTGTCTTCACCACTGTCATAGAAAGGCTTTTAGCCAGGTCAACTTATGGACCACTGGACACCTATAGAGGGCTTTGACTCAGGAATCAATCCTAGTCCAATCAGTTGTGGCCGGTTAGTAGGGTCAAAAAACCAGGTGACATTTCTGCAAAGATTCATTTCTGACCACCTTTTAAAAAGGGAACACAGGCATGGCAAGCATTCAATGTTTCCTAGACATCTTTCTGGCATGAGACCTTACCGATAGATGGGATTTATCCCAGCTGTAAAGCCTTAAAGATCCCAAATTGAGATGTTCTCTTTATAACTAAAATATCCATGAGACTGTCACGTAAACAGGTTGTTTTTCTAAGATTCAACATGTCTCTCCCTTGGACAAAGAAAAAAAATTTAAAGAAAAAATAAATAAATGAAATACCGTGCTTCTTTCAATAAAATTCTTTTAAGTTGTATATTGGTTCCTATACATCACACCTCTTAGGCACCACTGTATCCTCTCAGCCCATCTTTTTACTCTAGCCATTGACACGGCAACCAGATGTGCAAGCTGACATCATCACCTTCCCCAGTGGCTATTCCAATTCATGGGCAAACCTGGAAGTTCAAGGGAGTTAACATTCCAGGGAACACTTTAACTATTCTAGGGTACATTGTGCAAGACTCCTCAAAGGGTCCCCAGAAGGACTGAGTCCCTGTATCCCACAACAGTGACCAGCTCAATAATACATCCTTGGATTGGTTCTCCCACCTTCTTTGTTTCACAGTTCTGCTCCCTGGGATCACTTTCCAGAGTGAATGGTCTCCATAAAAGCCCTTGTTTGAGGCTCTACTTGTGGGGGTTACCCAGTTCAAGACAACCATGCCTTCCAATCAAGATAGTCTTTCCTTAATCAAGTAGTTCTTGTGATCCAGGAAACATGTATCACTCTTTAACTTGTTAAATTGATGCTTAACTTTTAATTTAATTAAATTAAATTTTTTTTGAGATGGAGTCTTGCTCTGTTGCCAGATTGGAGTGTGGTGGCACGATCTCAGCTAACTGCGACCTCCACCTCCCAAGTAATTCTCTTGCCTCAACTTCCCAAGTAGCTGGGACTATAGGCACGCACCACCACACCTGGCTAATTTTTGTATTTTTAGCAGAGACGGGGTTTCATCATGTTGCCCAGGCTGGTCTTGAACTCCTGACCTCAAGTGGTCTGCTTACCTCGGCCTCCCAAAGTGCTAGGATTACAGGGGTGAGCCACCACACCCGGCCCAGATGCTTAACTTTTAGGGAGCAACACTGTTTGCTTTTATTCTAAGTATGTTATTAGCATATTTTTTTTTACTCCAATATAGCTCGGTAAGTGAAAGAGAATGGAGGCTGAGCAGCAGTCTCGTGAAAAAAGCTCAATGCCAGATCTCCAAGCTTTACTGCATCTTTGAACCAGTAATTCTTAGCACTTGGTTATGACCTTCACAGAGAAGGTCTGTGAAGACACTCACCACCTACCAGCCTGCTATATTCAATTCTTCATGTGTTTAGTTAGGTACAAGGGGTCTTTCCAAAGTCCCCCGTCATTTTGTTATACACTCATGGTTGAAAAGCATAGCTTTAGATCCATCAGTCTACCCAAGAAGGAAACTGTATCCAACCAGTTAGTGCTATCTCAACTGACATATAGTAAAGAAGACAATTGACGCTTCAAAATGAGTATGACGAAAAATTTAAGTTGGCTTTCTACAAAACAGCATAGGAGCGTTCTGTTTGCTGAGTAAGTATAACAGGATTGTCAATTCAGAATTAAAATAAAAATTACAAGAATCCATTCATCTATTATTTTTTAGACATTATGATGGCTTAGGCACCACAGGAGATACGGAGGATGAAAAGATGAATAGAAAACCATCTCTGCTTTCAAGAATAGATGATAATAATACCAGTGTATTGAATGGGATGTAAATAAATCACTTTATTTTTTGTCTTCCACTGTTCATTTAGACCTGCTCAGTGAGAGAAGTTTCTCCATTTCTTGTATTTGAAAACCCTGGCAGGTCTATGACTCTATCATCAATTGCTCTTAAATAAGAGACAATCCTATGACTTCCTGGAGTCACAAACCACAGTCTCAATTCAGTAATTTGGATGCCCAATACTGTGGAATAATCAAGTCTCTGAACTTGATTTAGAGCTCAGTCTTCTCCCCTCTTCCAGTTAAGACCAGCTTCAGGGAAAACGGTGCAGTCTTGCAGGGGGCATGTGGTAAGCTTTTCCTTTCCTTCTGTACTCCTTCCTTGCTTAGCTTAAACCATGGATTCTGGGACTTTATGGGTTGGGTGTGGAAAGAAATGAGGGAAAGTGGTTTACTGAACACTCCTACTTGACTGTTCTTCTTATAAGATAGTTTTATATGATCCAAGCCTGGCTGTTATGAGAACTAACTCTTTCTTGTGAGGACACTTTTGGGTGTTTTTTTTTTTTTTCAGAGACTCTCCCTCTGGCTGTTACCTTGACTGCCACAAAACAGGCAGTGCCTCTCCTTTGGGTAGACAATTTTAATCCCTGCTTAGCATATATTTTCCGGCAGTTGCTGTGGCAGCCCCTAACTCTCTGGTCAAAACTATCTCGAGCAGAATTGAGGGCTTTGATTCTTCAGAGGTGTGTCAAGCTCTCAAAGGGGTTTTCTTGATGTTCCTCTCGCTAGACTCGGAGTGAGAAGGCAGCGTCCCCATCCCTCCCTTTTGTGCTGTGTTGGACCCAGAGAATGGCAGCTCTCTCTAAAGAGATCTCTTTACAAATCTGCCCCTTCGAAAACCCTCTCCACTACTTTTATATTCTCAGAACTGATGAGGGTTTACAACAGAAAAAAAACCTTTTTTTTTTAATATCTTTCCTTTGAAGTTTTCTATTTTTGTCTATCTCAGGACTCACCTTGGTAACTGATATTTAACGTAACTTGGCACCTCAATCAAATCATGTAACTTAACAAGATGACACAATTGCAATATCATGTGGTCAGCACAGAACAAGAGGTCAATGTATGTGACATTGGGAAAGCAAAGAAAAGGGGCACCTCACTCAGCTGGAGAATGAGTGATCTAGGACATTTTTGGAGAAGGCGATTCCTTTTTTTTTTTTTTTTTTTTGACAGTCTCACTCTGTCACCCAGGCTGGAGTGTGATCTCAGTTCACTGCAACCCCCGCCTCCCAGGTTCAATTTCCTGCCTCAGCCTCCCCAGTAGCTGGGACTACAGGCACATACCACCATGCCTGGTTAATTTTTGCATTTTTTATAGAGATGGGATTTCACCATGTTGCCTAGGCTGGTCTCCCGAGCTCAAGCGATCTGCCTGCCTCAGCCTCCCAAAGTGCTAGGATTACAGGTGTGAGCCACTGTGGCCAGCCCTTGACTCTTTCTTAGCAGATGCATTAGAGCTAACAATGTGATCAACTTTTAGGGAGAGTTTTTTGGAGAAGATGCTGAAGACACCCCATGCCATGTACATTTTTAGAGAGATTTAAAAACGTGGTTACAAAGAAAATCTTGGTGGGTTCTTTAATTTTCCCATTTAGTCTCTGCTATGGATCGAATGTATCCCCCAAACTTCATGTGTTGGAACTTTGATACCCAGTGCAATGGTTTTGTTGAGACCTAATGAAAGATGTTTGGGTCATGAAGGCACCACTTTCATAAATGGGTTAATACTCTTATTGTGGCAGTGGGTTTGTTATCACAGGAGTGGATTCCTTATAAAAGGATGAGTTTAGCCCTCTCTTGCTCTCTCTCACCCATGTGATGCCTTCTGCCACACAGCAAAAAGGCCCTCGCAAGATGCCAGTTCCTTGAACTTGGACTTCCCAGCTTCCACGATCATGAGTCAATAAATTTCTGTTCGCTATAAATTACTGAGTCTGTGACATTTTGTTATAGCAACACAAAATAGAGTAAGACAGTCCCTAAATTTCCCATAAATTCATACATGTTAATGCCACTGTAAAATCAGAAACTGCATACTATTATTAGTTAATCTTGGGAGATTTCTTCAATTTCACTTATGCTGAGAATAAGCTTCATTTTTTAAATGAGAGTATAAGAATGACCATTTATGGATTTAAAAGACATCCCGATGAAAGCTGACGGTGGGAGTCGAGAGGTATGAGTGCTTTGAGATGATGATATCATTTAAAAAATAGTCCAAATAAAATTTAATGGACTGTGAAACTGCAGTTTCAAATTAATGAGTGTACCTAGTAAAAAGCTTTGCACCAAGAAGGAATATTAAATGTCAACTGAAATTTTATAATTAGCTTAATAGTTTAAGCATCTTGCTTATTAATATGTCATTTATTTTGACAGGTATTTTTTGGGGTAGTGAAGGCAAGGAACTGTGTCTTTTAGCATTCTTACCATATCATTATAAATCATTTTCAACATGCTCACACATATGCCACCATGATAGATCATGCAATCAGAATGCATGCGGCATCCAGGCTTCAAGGAAATTTTGACTAACTGCTTTAAAGTCACAATTATTTACCTAATACTGGATCTTGATTTGATCTGTTCAAAGCTTGAAAGTCATTATCCAAAAGAAAAGACAGCAGATATGGTCAATCAACTTTTATTTTTAATTACCCAAATGTGTACTGTTCTTTGTATGGAGATACAATGGAGGATACAAAAGGAAGAAGAGATAAAATTTCTACCATCCAAAAAGCTAAAATCAGCTGGAGACACTGCACAAAACAGTAAGACTTAAGGCTATATACTGAGTAGCATTTGAGTAGTGTAAGACAACTTAGCACAAAGTAAATCCACACAAGGGGACACCATCAGTGACAATAACAGGGAGTGAAGGAGGATAATTGGGGAATACATCCAGGGAGGTGGGAAAGGCGTTGGATTTGTGTTCTAGTCCCCAAGATACCAGTGGCTTATTGCAGCTCTTAGGTAATTAAGTTCCACCCCTGTCGGCTTCAGTTTGCTCAACTCTAAAACAGGTGAGGACTAAATGGTCTTTAATGTCTTTCAGCTGTAACAATACAGTATTCTAAGGACAAATGCAAAGAACTTGGGAAGGTGAGGCTATTACAGGTAAGAGGAAGAACAAGCACAAAGTCACAGTGATAGGAAAAAACTCATTGCTTGTGCATGGGCAAGGTGTGTTGTGGGGCAGCAAGGACCTTGAACAAGCCTATTTAACTATTCTAAAGATTCTGAGGGCAATAAACATGGAAACTGTTGAAACAGAACGCTAAGCCAGGTGAGGGACACTAAGTAGTGGCCACAATGGACAAAGAGATACCATGTATTTTACAGTCAGAGTTGGACTTATCTTCACGCTCCCTGCCTCACTCCACATTATTTGTCTTCATAGAACTTTACTGCAACTCTTTCCCCAAACCCATACTCCAAATACAGTAAGAAGAGAGTGTGATTGCAGACACCTTCTCTCTTTAGACTCGCATGAGTAGCCCCCTTCTGTGGGCCAGGAAGCCAAGAGCCGTTGCTGAAAAAATGGTGGTCAATCCAATCAGCCTGAGCAGGCCTGGCACGGAGGGCAAATATCTCTCCAAGAAGGTCGTGGTGATGGGCAGCGCAGGGACGTCCTGGGTTCAGAAAACATTGGATATTAGTACAGGGCTTGTGCACTTTATTCCAGAAAGTCTGTACTTCCTCCAGCTCTCTGAACGTGATCCATTCTTGCCAACCTCTAGACCATTAAACACGATGTTCCCTCTGCTTATACTGTTTACTCTGTCTTCCTCACTGGACCCTTCACTTCCTCAGGGGGGCTTTCTTTCCTGAGCCCCCAGCCTAGGATGACGTTTTCCTTTTGAATTTTTTTCTCAGCATGTCTTCTTCACTATTCTGTACTTTTTGGTTATCATCTGCATTCTCCACCAGATGTTGAGCTCCACAAAAAATGCTGCTGTGTCTTTGCCACAATGGCTGATGCAGAACACGTGTGCCATAAACACTTGTTAGTAAATGAATCAGTGGTCCTCACAGCCGACAATCCCATCCCTGGCAGAAGCACCAAGAGAATGACTTTGGAGTGGCAGGCCTATTCTCTTTGACTTCACACTTAAAAGGATAGAGCAATAATTCTGACTTTTGTGACCTTGTCCTCTAAAGTGTGTTTTCACTCTAACCTCTATGCATCCCTCCTTCCAGCCAGGAAAACTTCCTAGGATTTTTTGACAAAAATTATGAGTATATTAAAAACAAAATTTTAACATAAATATTCTCCATTTCATTCCCTCTGTTTGTCCCTGGACAGGAGATGCTAACACACTTTCCTTTCTTTTCCTACCTCTTGTTGAGAATCACCAGGCTAGATATTTATTCGACTGGCATTTATTGAGTTATTATTTTTAGAAGTCTCTGAGAAATGTCTCCCTCCTCATCAAAAAATATTTTTTCCTAATAATCTGTAATGAATGTGGCAGCTACAAATTTATCAAAGTTCATCTAAATCTCTCACCTCTGCCCTAACCCATGATACTTATTTAAATATTCATGTTGAGATCAATTAGGTAAATCACTTAGTTGACTCACTTAGGAAAAGGTATGTGAATATATACAAGTGTGCTCTTCTTGCAAATGATGGGTTTTGGAGAAAAGATATCTAATTTCATGAAATAAAACAGCCTACCACAGACTCTGGTTCTGACTGCCAGACTTCATCCTCTGGAATCTTCCCCATGGCATGCAGGATCTGAAACAAAAGAACACATTGGCAAATAGCAAAAGTGACATCATCTTTCTTCTAATCTGCTCCCTAAATAAAGGACTAAGTAACTGTCTCTTGAGATATCCATCAAAAACACCAAGGTAAAGGCCAGAACACTCCACTCAACCTTTAAGTGGCACCAAAAGGTCTTTCTCCTGTGGTATAAGAGGTTCCAATCATTAGGCTTACCATAAATTTTAATAGTTGTGAACACACCTCAGATAGAGATGAGATCAGAGGAACTGTCAGAAAATGTTTCCTGTGAAATGAATTGAATTTTGAGTCCTAATAGAAGCATGTTTGGTTCTAGAATATCAGACCTAGGTTATATTTCAAGTATAGTCAGGTTGATCATTTGTCCCATGGGTTCTTTTTACCTTGGGTGACACGTTAGGTATTTTCATTATTACTTCGGGCTAAGGTATTCACTTCACCCGAGACAATAGTTAAAATGGTACTTTATGGGTCTTAATATGAGGGTTACTTGAGAGTTGGTCTCCAGGCTCTCAGATATCTTTGACCCACATGTCCGGACCATGAGTTGCCTCCTTCCCCATAATCTGTGACCCCGGACTCTACCTCTCGGGCCGCTCTCTCCCCGGCCTCTACAGCCCCCTCCATGTAGCCGCTCCAGTGTGTGGCAGTCTCGGTGCCTGCAAAGTAAATCCTGTCCACTGGCTGGCGTAGAACCCTTGGAATAAAAGCAAAGAGGCAAAAGTGGTCAGTCTCAGAGAGTCAGAGAAAAGTTTTCCCATAAAGACCAACGCTGGTCAGCTTCCTCAGATTCTAAACAATCAAGAAGGACATTGGCAATTTTGGAATAACGTTTATGTGGTTCCTCCAGCTCTTGCATGATCCTTGTCACAAACAAAATGGAATAAAAGCCAAAGTTCATTCCTGCACCAAGAGTTGCAGGTGAAGGAGCTGACATTAATGGACGTAAATTATGTATCTGCTTCACCAACATGAAGTGAGGGACTGTATAAGCCCAGTCACATGGTTCCCTTTACGGCTTCACTGGCTCTGTGGTTATTCCACTAGTGAACTTGGCAAATCACTTCCTCTCACTGTGCTCTGGCTTCCTTGCCTCTTAAAGCGAATGGTCCACTGATTTCTAAGACCCTTTCCATCAGTAAAATTTAACAAATCTGAGAGTCTGACTATGGCTCCATGACTACTATTCCTTGAACACTTGCCTGTACTGGTGAGGTCGGTACTATTATTATCCCCATTTTGCAGATGAGAATATAGAGGTAGACTGTGGTGGACATTGTGATGAACCACGCAGGCCCCCTTCAAGAATGAAAGACTTATTCCCAGCTGCTGGGAGTGCTGCCAGAAGAGGGCCTACTGATGTCAGCCCTCTTTGGAGATTGCCTCTGCTAAAAAGAACTATGTCACCTAGGTCATGCCTCCTTCCAGTAGCAGTTGCATCCAGTGACTGATCACCATAGGCTGTAAATACCTGATTCCCAAGCTCCAACTTGAGACCACCCACTCTGAAGGGCCATTCTAGTTCTGGAACTCCCTCTGGGGTCAGCTGAGGCCTTCTCTAGAACTGCATTGCAGCCCAAGTTCTCCCTATGCCCACTCCTGCTTCCTTCTCCCTTCCACAGCTGCCAATCCTAAGGGCATGCCTTAATATATATCCTGTCTGCTAACCGTTGTTTCAGGGTCTGCTTTCTGGAACCTAACCAGCAACAAAGACAAAGTAATCTGCTCTCGGTCACAGCTAGCAAGTAGCAGAGTTGATATTTGAACACAGGCAATCTGACTCTGGAACCTACAGTCTTAACCACTTAGTTACACTTCCTCTCTCTATTGCATTACTTCTTCAATCTTTTAAATAACTCTGTGACATAGCTACTATTATCAATTAAAATTATCATTATCTAATTTTACACATGAGGAAACTGAGGCTTGGAGAAATGTTCAGTGATATGCCAAGAGCCACACTCCTAGAAAATAGCAAAGCCAGGATTTGAACCATGTCTACTAAATGTCAAAGTCTCTGTTTTCATTTTATATTCTTTGCCTGGTGTAACACCACCCTATAATATTTAATAGCTAGTAGAGTGCCCACATGCTATATGAGGGACTGAAATGTCATAGCACATGGCCTGTAAGAGGGGCAGTTCATTGTTGCTCTGACAAAAATACCATAAGGAAAGCACCATCAACACGCCATTATTCATTCTGTCTCAGGATTCTCTTATATCTGATAAGCGATGTCAAGAGCTAACACCCACGCTCCATCTTAGTCAACACTGTACACCACTGGGCCTTTTATTAGAAAACCAAATGAGCTGGCTTGCATTGGTGGGTTTTCTTTCACCTGCTCTGACTGCAGTCATCAAAAAGAGGAGAAGAAAATACAAGGAGAGATATTATATAGAATACAGATGGTCTCCGACTTATAAGTTTTAACTTTATGATGGTGTTAAAGCAATACACATTCAGTAGAAATCATACTTCAAGTACCCATATAACCATTCTGTCTGTCACTTTCAATACCGTATTTAAAACTTGACGTGAGATATCCAACCCTCTATTATAAAATACGCTTTCTGTTAGATTATTTTGCCCAACTGTAGGCTAATATAAGTGTTCTGAGCACGTTTAAGGTAGCTAAGCTAAACTATGATATTTGGTGGTTAGGTGTATTAAGTGCATTTTCCACTTAAAATATTTTCAATTTGTGGTGGGTTTATTGGGATATAACCACATCATATTTTGAGGAACATCTGTATTAGTATATTGATGACAACACATGAAATGAATCTGTAATTATAGAGAGTCTAAGGGTATTCAGGAAGGAACCCTTCCTGCAAGAGAAGGTGGATTGACTTTCCCCATGTTGATTAAACAATGTCATTTTTCACTACATGTTTACTTTTTTTCCAATGAAGAAAACTAACCCCAGTTGGAGACCTCTGGGAGGCCTGGCTAGACCCTAAGAATGAAATATTAGAAGAAAGAACAAAGGCTTAGAGAACTAATCATACTATCAATCAGAAAATGTAAAAACCAAGAATTAATTTTAAACAAAGAGATAGCTTCCCTCCACTTGTCATTTGGAAATTATGTTCCTTTGGGGAAAAAAATGTCCAACAACCAGGTAAGAAAAACACTTGCCCCTTCTTTTGCAGGTGCGTGAACAGACAGTATATATTTACAAAAGATTATAGGACATCACAAAGTACAGCTCCACATATATTTCTTGTGGCTTATGAGTTTTACTGCATAATCACGACAATCATTTTTTCACTCTATCCAGAAGAAAAATTTCTTGAGAAATGTACATTTAGTTCTTTACCAAGTTGTACTGTTAATTCTGTCTTCTCTCTTCCTTTAGAACATGTACTGTGAACTTCCAGGGCTCTGAATATAAAACTTATTGCAATATCTTAAATGCCATGGCCCTGAAGAGTCAAGAGAAGTTGTCTGGGCAGGTAGTCTCTGTTCAAGCTGGGAGTTATGTTAAGCTAAATTGTGCCTTAGAGTCTACCCTACAAATTGAAGGTAGTTATAGGAAGCCTTACATATATCCCTGGGAAGGAATAAAGATAAAAGAAGGCATTACTGTATCACCCCCAGTGCCAGATACGATGGGATTTATCTTGCTTCTCTCACGTGGTCAGGATCAGGCCAGTCCAGGTAAGTGTCCTCTTTGCTCCCCAAACCAAAAGGTATTTTCCTGACACTCTTTATGAAATTGAGCATAAAACTCACCACTCTGTGGTCATAAATCTAATCATATCACACTTCTGATTTAAAACAAAGCCAAAAACAAAAGTAATGCAGTGACAGCTGTTCTCTGTTGAAATATCAAGTTTTGTATTCCTGAATGTGTCATATAGGGCAAAGGGTCCTTCCTCCCCCTTTAGTCTGATTCTCCATTCTGTCCTTAATATCACCCATAGCCCATCTGATATAATTTTGACATTTGTCCCCACCCAAATCTCATGTAGAATTGTAACTCCCAGTGCTTGAGGTGGGGCCTGGTGGGAGGTGTTTGGATCATGGGGGCGGATCCCTCATGGCTTGGTGTCTTCTTCATGATAGTGAGTTCTCACAAGATCTGGTCACATAAGAGTGTATGGCACCTCTCCCTACCACACTTCCTTGTTCCTGCTTTCGCCGTGTAACTTGCCTGTTCTCACTTTGCCTTCTGTCATGATTGTGAGCTCCCTGAGGCTTCACCAGAAACTGAGCAGATGCCAGCACCATGCTTGTATAGCCTGCAGAACTGTGAGCCAATTAAACCTTTTTTCTTTATAAGTTCCCCAGACTCAGGTCTTTATTTTAAGCAATGCAAGAATGGGCTAATGCACCATCCATGCAAAGTTCTTCCCCAGACCTTCCAGAAACCTGTAGGATCCTAGCATTTTCCTCATACCATGCCATCTGCATAGACTGCATCCCCAATAGCCTTTCTCTGCCTCCTACAACCCTCAGGTGGTATGTGCATTATGAAGCCTTCTCAGATTTCTCTAAGTAAGGCTAGCCTGTGCCTCAGTGTTTCCCAGTGGTATCTCTATGCCCCTGTATTACAGCATTTACCTCAGCGTTAACATTCTGAGTGGTGATACAGTAGTGCCCTCTTTTATCCTTATTCCCTCCCAGGGACATATGTCAGTACTGTAGAGTCAATTTTTGATGTCATGTCCTCTCCCCTTCCCCACCCTAGCCTTCAACACTGTCAGCTCCTTCTCAGCAGGGAGGGTGTCCTTGGTATTGAAGTTTTCAGCACAGTGCTTGGCAAATGGTTGGCACTTAGCCAATAAACGCAGACTGAAACAAATACCATTGACATATTCTACGCTCAGTGATACGGTTTGGCTCTGTGTCCCCACCCAAATCTCATATTGTAGCTCCCATAATTCCCACGTGTTGTGGGAGGGACCCGTTGGGGGATGAGTGAATCATGGGCGCGGGTCTTTCCTGTGCTGTTCTCGTGATAATGAATGGATCTCACAAGATCTGATGGTTTTAAAAATGGGAGTTTCTTTGCACAAGCTCTCCTTGCCTGCTGCCTTCGACATAAGATCTGACTTGCTCCTCCTTGCCTTTCGCCATGATTGTGAAGCTTCCCCAGCCGTGTGGAACTGTAAGTCCAATAAACCTCTTTCTTTTGTAAATTGCCCATCTCAGGTATGTCTTTATCGGCAGCATGAAAACGGACTAATACAGTCAACATATCTAAAAATTAACTTAAAGACCCAGCAGCTTATCAGGTGCTGCCCTTTGGCCCCATAATGTTCTCTTGGATAATATTTTGCCATCTTCAAGCAGGTAAAGAAAGTGCCAACCAAAGTTATTATGTATCTTCTGATAAACAGGTTTTAATCCTTATTTGACCTTATCTTCTGATAAGCAGGTTTTAATCCTTATTTGACCAGTTTTCATGGACAGATTGATTAGCCATTTCCTCTGTTTGCCACATACTTTCAACAGTCTTTGACTCACTAGTTTACATTTCTCATTCTGTTTAGATTAAGCTTTTGGCATTAAATTATTGCTTGGTTTAGTAATACTATGATTGTCATAAAAATCACTGCTATATTATTAGTTCATTTATTGTCATCAAATAAATTAAACAACAACATACTTGTATGTATAATACTGTGAATGCTAAAAGCCATTGAACTGTGCACCATTTTGAATAGGTGAATTGTATGGTATGTGAATTATGTCTCAATAAGGATGTTAAAAAATAACTCACACTTCCCAGCATCTAAGGACTAGGATAAAAAAATAAAAATTCATACTTTCTTGAGCATACTGATTATTGCTCACTGTACATCATTTTGTCCTTTCCCATTCACTTGCTAAGAAAGTGAGGTTCAGAAAGGAGAAGTGACCTGTTTGGCATGACAAAGTTGGTTATTGGTAGAATCAGAGCTGGGACCAAAGTCTCTTCATGCCCAGTCTAGAACTCATTTTGTTTTTATAATTTTGTCCCCATGTTGGCAGTTGTACAGTGGCATTTGAGGAAGTTTTACTGAGTCCTAACTCAGTATAAGGACACTTCTTCTGAGACTGTGGGTGAACCCTTGGACTTCCTAAAATGCTACTCTTTTTTGATTTTTAATTTTTATAGGTACACAGTAGGTGTGTATATTTATGGGTTACATGATGTGTTTTGATACAGGCATGCAATGTATAATAACCACATCGTGAAGAATGGGGTAAAATGCTATTCTCATGCTGAAACCTTCTATGGTTATATTGATTGGAATTGCCCTTCCAGAAAAATTAAAATTGAAAAGTAGCACCATGGTGTATGTATAATTATAATGATTTCATTCATAAGATACATGATTTCATTCATAAGATACACAATTTCATTCATAAGATACAAAGGAAATTGGGGGATTTTTTTTTTTTTTTTGTATTTATGAGAAACAAGGGAGAAGAGCTACCTGAACCTATTTAGGGTTTGGATTCAGGTGCAGGGGATTTCAGTCACAGCTTAGCACGCTTTTACTCTACCTTCCATATTGAGTCAGGATCCCAGGGGGGAAGTAAGTTGTGTAGCAGCCCCCGGAGTACTGCTCCTCACACCAGTTCTTTTCTTCATAATGCACTGGCTGCAAGACAGAGCGACAAAAACTTGAAGGAGACACAGAGAAAGCTATCTAACCTGGAATAAATCGAACAGTTTAGTAGGCTTTGTATTGTCAAACCAATGTATTTCGGAAACAGAGTTGCATTATCCTGATGTTTTAAAAGATATGTCTTTGGGTAGGTAAATGTCATAGGTAATAAGCTTCTAAGAAATTCAGATTTTAGAATTTTTTTTTCATTTAGTTTCTTCATATCTTAAGTATTGTTCATAAATTGCAATAGTCTAATTCCATTTTTACTTTGGTCTTACCTATTAAAAAGTTTTAGTGCCTGAAGGTTTCAAGAAAAGTTTTTAAAAGGATTTATGTTTACTGGGGTGGGTGGATAGGAAAAAAGGGCAGAAAAATATGTCTGTTGAAGAAAAAGGATTATCAGGTTCATGTTTTGGTGGAGGTGAGCTTTCTTGAGGGAAGCTGAACAGACAAACTTACATTTTTGTGGCAGGCAAGCACTTCTGTTGATGGTGGTATTTGTAAACGACCATTGGTCTGAAAAACTTGTTTTTGCCATGAACAGGCAAAACTGGCCAAGACTTTGTAAAGTTCAAATGCTTTTTTAAAGTAACCAAACAGAAGCTTTATCATTAAGCATTACTTCAAAAAGATAAAATCAACGTAGCAAGTTTTAAGAAAACAATTTTTTAAAATTAATTAATTAATTAATTATTATTATTATACTTTAAGTTCTAGGGTACATGTGCATAACGTGCAGGTTTGTTACATATGTATACTTGTGCCATGTTGCTGTGCTGCACCCATCAACTCGTCAGCATCCATCAACTTGTCATTTACATCAGGTATAACTCCCAATGCAATCCCTCCCCCCTCCCCCCACCCCCCACCCCATGATAGGCCCCGGTGTGTGATGTCCCCCTTCCCGAGTCCAAGTAATCTCATTGTTCAGTTCCCACCTATGAGTGAGAACATGCGGTGTTTGGTTTTCTGTTCTTGTGATAGTTTGCTAAGAATGATGGTTTCCAGCTGCATCCATGTCCCTACAAAGGACACAAACTCATCCTTTTTTATGGCTGCATAGTATTCCATGGTGTATATGTGCCACATTTTCTTAATCCAGTCTGTCACTGATGGACATTTGGGTTGATTCCAAGTCTTTGCTATTGTGAATAGTGCCGCAGTAAACATACGTGTGCATGTGTCTTTATAGCAGCATGATTTTCAATGCCATCCCCATCAAGCTACCAATGAGTTTCTTCACAGAATTGGAAAAAACTGCTTTAAAGTTCATATGGAACCAAAAAAGAGCCCGCATCTCCAAGGCATTCCTAGGTCAAAAGAACAAAGCTGGAGGCATCACGCTACCTGACTTCAAACTATACTACAAGGCTACAGTAACCAAAACAGCATGGTACTGGTACCAAAACAGAGATATAGACCAATGGAACAGAACTGAGTCCTCAGAAATAATACCACACATCTACAGCCATTTGATCTTTGACAAACCTGAGAGAAACAAGAAATGGGGAAAGGATTCCCTATTTAATAAATGGTGCTGGGAAAATTGGCTAGCCATAAGTAGAAAGCTGAAACTGGATCCTTTCCTTACTCCTTATATGAAAATTAATTCAAGATGGATTAGAGACTTAAATGTTAGACCTAATACCATAAAAACCCTAGAGGAAAACCTAGGTAGTACCATTCAGGACATAGGCATGGGCAAAGACTTCATGTCTGAAACACCAAAAGCAACGGCAGCAAAAGCCAAAATTGACAAATGGGATCTAATTAAACTAAAGAGCTTCTGCACAGCAAAAGAAACTACCATCAGAGTGAACAGGCAACCTACAGAATGGGAGAAATTTTTTTTTTTTTTTTTTTTTTTTTTTGAGACGGAGTCTTGCTCTGTCACCCAGGCTGAAGTGCAATGGCCGGATCTCAGCTCACTGCAAGCTCCGCCTCCCGGGTTTACGCCATTCTCCTGCCTCAGCCTCCCGAGTAGCTGGGACTACAGGCGCCCGCTACCTCGCCCGGCTAGTTTTTTGTATTTTTTAGTAGAGACGGGGTTTCACTGTGTTAGCCAGGATGGTCTGGATCTCCTGACCTCATGATCCGCCCGCCTCAGCCTCCCAAAGTGCTGGGATTACAGGCTTCAGCCACTGCGCCCGGCCAACAATGTTTGTTTTAAAGAGAGATTTTGAAAAATATTTTGTTTAAAATAATTGCAATCACACAGCTGACTTCGGACAGTCATTTGTAAAGCATCCTATTTACAAAGCATGATTATGAGGTTCCGCCTGATGGGTTAAGTGGCTCCAGGTCTTCTGTGGTATCACCATACTACACCCCGTAGCACCTGACGGCTACATCCACCTCCTAAGCAAGCTTCCCTGGCTGTCTGCAACCAATGAGAAGAAAGGGTGGACTTTATCTTTCACTGTGTCTTGTTCCCAGGAATTTCTTCCTTCCACAAAATAGACACCAAAGCAAAAATTAAACAAGCGGCCCTCTCCATGCCAAGAGCAAACAAGAACAGGACCAACTTATTTTTATCATCAGGAATTAATCATCCACACCCTTATTAGGAAAAGGGACTTTCTCAAATGAAAAATGATCAGCCTTTTTCAAAATATGAGGACAAACGCTTTCCTCTCCAACTGAAGTTCCCCAAACTCCCATCTCACGAGTTGTTGGAGGAACTTCAATTAACAAACTGCTCTAGCCTGGGAGTGTCTCAGAATGCAACTTCAAAAAGTTTGAATATCTACCAGGGTGAAATCTCTTGAATGGCTTTTTTTTTTTTTTTTTTTTTTTAAATCAACTCCACACTCTTTATTCTCCAAATCTCTACCATTGAATGGCATTTTTAAACAGAAAACTAATAATTTTTAACAGATGTTAAGTGCTTTTCCTGGTGAGTATATACTGTATTTTTTGTTTTGATACTTTACTCAATATCCTTGAGCCTGGAGGCTATGCCTATATTTAAACTTGCTAAATGGTATATGAAAGCAAAAAAACAAAACAACAACAACAACAAAAAAGCAAAGCATATTCCTCATTCATATTGTTTCCCCTAATTGTTCTAGTTTATTTGCTGAGAAACAATTCCAAGAAACATCAAGAGCATGTGTTTCGCCTGTATCAAGTGCAGAAGATCTGCAATGGTGGGGCAAGGAGGGAGGGAGAGAATTTTGCTTTAAAATAGTGAACAAAAATGACAAATTTGAAAGACACAACAACTTGACCAGGAGGAAGCAAGTCACTCCAAAGCTAAGCAAAGTAAGTGTTAGAGTAATAGGGCTAAGTCATGTAGCTGCTCAACTAGATTATGGTATATACTACAGAGATTTGGATTTAAGAGGCTTAACAAGTTAAACATTCTCAGCCTCCTCATTAGACTTTTTTCATGCATTAACTGCTCATTTGTACATTGGTCTCTATTGTCTTCAAATGCTTCACAGATAACTGGATTTAATAATCACTTTCAAAAGGTGGCATAGTCTATGTCAAAATATTAAAAACTTAATAGTCTGATGAATGTCATGAGAATGCCAATTCATCATTTTAAATATTGATGAGGGAGGTGATTATGGGTAATTGTTATGAGTACTTTGGGCCCTCTGACTGTCACCAAATGCCCCCTACCCTGCCCCCATCCCACCTTTAACCACCTTAGAGTTCTACTTGATTCATTTGAAGATCACCGTTTTTTCAGGCTACTTCCAAAGGTGTCTAGAAAACTCAACTGGCAGCCAGCCAGCCAGCATGTCTTCTTTACATCTCTCATGTTCAAGGGTAAAACAAGGCAGAAAAGGGGCCATGCAGGAGTAGGGGCAGGTAATCTTATTTTTAACTGTGGGGGATGGGGTAGGTATAGGTTTGTGTACAGGAGTGAGACTCTGCCCTTTTTACAAGATCACCAAAGAGGGGAAAAAGCCCTTTTCATCCTCATCCTGGCTGCCAGGATCTAGGATCTTCCTATGGGTAGTAGAAGCTCCCCTCTTTTACCCTCCTAACAGAACTGGAAGCAGAGTGACCCAATGCCCTCTTCCAAGAAGAAACTCTGAATTCAGGGACAATGTAGCACCACCTAAACCATAGCATGTTGCAAGGTCCCTGACCTGCCACCAGCACAGCCAGGACCCACACTCTCTGGAACCACTTGTAAATTGACCAGTCCTGTGTAGATGCCTCTCCAAATATATTGGGAAAAACATGAACTTCAGGACCCCAACTTGCATCAACCTATCCCTGCTAGCCCCTTGGGGACAAAGAAAGATCTCTCACCCTTAGTATAGGGTTGGGAAGCAGCCTTACCTCCAGAGCTTCTGGGGAACCCAGAACCTTGGCATAGAGTTCACAAAGTTTCTTCAACCTGTGAACGAGAAGAGGCAAAAGTGAAAATAAAGGAAAGAAGGGAAGGAAAGAAAAAGTGGGAAAGAGGCATTTATCCCCTCATAAAAAAGACTCCACGAGCCATTGATTCCACTCCAACATTTCATTTTAATTTTTCAAAACAAGGCATTTTGTTCCATTTCAGATGTCTTAAATCTTTGAGGTCACAAATATTAATCACACAGGATTGCTGGTAAGTCTTCAAGAAAGTAAAGTGATGCATTGCCTGAATTACGGTATTATTTTATTATTTTAAATCCAGGAGCCCTTTTGTTTATGAACAAAATGTTTATGAAACAAATGTTTATGAAAATGACTAAGTTCTTCTCCTTCCCTCTCTTCCTTCTCTCTCTTTCTGTCTTTTTCTTTGTTTTTATACGAATCAAGTAACTTGCTGCAAGCAGAGGAATGGCTAGAAACAGCAAAGAAATAAGTACAGAAGTAGAACCAAATATATAAGGAAATTTAGAATTCATAAAGGTGGACATTTTAAGCCCACGGGGAAAAGATATTTTTCAATGAAATGGCACTGGGACAAACAGCTGCTCATGAAAGAAATAAAGTTGGATGCTTACATTATTTTCTTACACCAAAGTATATTTCAGAAGGATCAAAGATTTATATATAACAGGTAAAACCATAAAACGAATGGAAGAATGGGTGATTTCTAAAAAAATTATCTTGGAATGAGAAAGTCTTTTCTATGCGTGATAGATACTCAGAAACCATGGTTTTAAAATGGATAAATTTAACTACATAAAAAGATAAAATTTTATTATAGTATAAAATGAATAAGCCATAAACAGGATCAAAAGGCAAAGTGCGAAAAGATTTGTTCCAGGCATTGGAAACCCAGCAGTGAGCCAATCAGACAAAACATCCTACCTTCATGATCTTATGAATATGGGGGATATTTCTAGGGAAGAGGACCAGGCAGACCGCTACAGCCCTGGCCATGTGCAGAGGTAACACTGGTCATGGAGGAGAACCCTGATGGAATCGGAAAGCATGCATCATAATATAATTCAGGAGCTCTTTCCTGGTAAATACGTTATTAGCAGTGGTGTGGGAATAAATAATTGGCAGTGGTGAACACTAATTGCAAGAAGAAAGTGCCACCTCCAGAGAAATTAGTCCCTTTGTATCTATAATCCGTAATTGTTATGCATCATTCATGTACTATGTACAGCAGACTTCCCCACAACACAGTAATTTTTCTACCTGGTTTATCTCTTTCACAAACAAATTTTCAGTCCCTGGGTTATATCCATTTTCATATTCTCCATAGCCCCTAGCATAGTGTCTTATGTACAATAAACTCAATAAATATTAATTTGAAAACTTTGGTTCTTAAGTTATCAGCACTATGTCTTTTACAACAAGACCCTTATAATTAACATAGCAAACAAGTAGCATTGGCAATACACATATAATTAGGCAGTCTGTAAGTTAAAAAGTTAAGTAAAAATGAAAGGCAGGCAAGTAGGTAGCAAAGAAGGAAAGAAGGAGAAAAGGGAGGGAGGGACAGAGTCGGGGGAAAGGAAGGAAGAAACGAAAGAAACAGCACTTCTTTTGTTACCTTTCCTCTTTGGTGAGACGTGCCAGTTTTCTGGCTTTGTGGGCTAGGATAAATCTAAAACATACAAACCAGAAAAAGGGGAGAAATTAATGGTTGCTTTCATCCTAGCCTCATTTTTGTAGCTACACATGTGCCCAGTTTACACAGTTAAAAGTCTACCAAAAGAAACAAACTATATACTAACTTATCTTACGTTCAAAGTTTTTGATTTACATGTCAAATTTCTGACACTGAAGAGCACTTTCTAACTTCAAGGAGTCAAGTGACTAGAAGTAGATGACTGGCCATAATTTTTGCCTTGGATAACACTATGGCTGACCCACTTCCCCTCACCCAGCTGGTGGTCAATAAGAATAATCCTTGAGCCTCAAATGCCCACTTAAGGCTATGTCTGAGCCTTTCCAATTTCATCCAGTCCTTGCTGTTTGGTTTTGTCTCCACCGTGGTGTCTCCCTAGCACCCAATCTTCTAGATTCCATCTCAATTTCTAGCTCCATGATTGCCTTCAACTTACAATTGGCTTTGATCTCCCTGTTCTGACTGTTGGCTCTCTCTGAGATAAACTCATACATGTCCTAGGGCCCATCTTAATTTTGGATACTCCAGGTCACCACCTCTCTGGGCCAGAACATCCTGGTCTTCCCTTCCCATGTGCTGGTCTTCCCTGGAAAGCTGAAGACTAGGCTGGTCTTGGCTCTTCTCTACTGAGACTCAGAAATCTCAGCATCCCACTTAAGTAACATGGATGCCCACATAGCCTCCATAAGAAGTCTCTTAGTAAAACACCCCAAGTCAGGTCTTTTTATCATGCCTTCAACAAAAGATGGGTCACCAAAATGTTTCTACCCCCAACACTAAATACTAATAGAAAATTAACACAAAAATTTCAAAATGTTATTGGTATTCTGCTTCCTACCTAGATATTTATTCATTGGAAGACATTATTTAGAAAAGAACCAGTAATAAGTTTTATACTGCCGAATTTGAAAAATAGTGCCACTGGGTAAAAAAAAAAAAAATCACTTAACAAAGTTTGGGGCACATTTGTTAATAGTATGTGATTACCTTGTCAACACTGAATAGCAACCACAACACCATAAATGTGCCTTACCCCATTATGGCGGCATAGTTGCCTTCAGGTTTGGTATCATCCAATGTGTAGGCAACTGGAGCTTCCTCTCCATCAATAATCATGGTTCCACAGTAATCTTAGAGAACAGCAAAATGGAAGAGCATATTCATCACTCTATCAAACTATCCATTGCAGATATAATGAAGTGCATGTTTTTAAACTTGAGAAGCCCAAAGGCCAAATATAGCATGTCATACTCCAAACATATGAAGGCAAACCAAACTGATGTCAAAGGAGGGCTAAGTAGCCAGCATTTTTTGAAAAAAATCAAACCATAAGCTCTTTTCTGTGAAGAATAAAGCATATGATATTAGGAATTCATCTAGGTCACCATTTAATGAAAACTGGTTTTCCTTGCAGTTAATACTTGGGCTTCCTGTTTTCTCTTTCATAAGAAATCAGAATAAATCCAAAGATGTATAAAGGAAATACCAGTTCATTACTGTAAAAAAGAAGAGACTGAACACTGACATTTTATGAGATGTCACTTATTCTAAGTAGTTCTTTATTATCTGGAGGCAGTGTTTAGAGGAAAATTTATAGCACTAAATGCCCACAAGAGAAAACAGGGAAGATCTAAAATTGACACTCTAACATCACAATTAAAAGAACTAGAGAAGCAAGAGCAAACACATTCAAAAGCTAGCACAAGACAAGAAATAACTAAGATCAGAGCAGAACTGAAGGAGATAGAGACACAAAAAACCCTCCAAAAAATCAATGAATCCAGGAGCTGTTTTTTTGAAAGGATCAACAAAATAGACAGCCCACTAGCCAGACTAATCAAGAATAAAAGAGAGAAGAATCAAATAGATGTAACAAAAAATGATAAAGGGGATATTACCACCGATCCCACAGAAATACAAACTACCATCAAAGAATACCATAAACACCTCTACGCAAATAAACCAGAAAACCTAGAAGAAATGGATAAATTCCTGGACACATACACCCTCCCAAGACTAAACCAGGAAGAATAGAACAATAACAAGTTCTGAAATTGAGGCAATAATTAATAGCCTACCAACCAAAAAAAGCCCAGGACCAGACAGATTCACAGCCGAATTCTACCAGAGGTACAAAAAGGAGCTGGTACCATTCCTTCTGAAACTATTCCAAACAATAGAAAAAGAAGGACCCCTCCCTAACTCATTTTATGAGGCCAGCACCATCCTGATACCAAAGCCTGGCAGAGACACAACAAATAAAGACAATTTTAGACCAATATCCCTGATGAACATCGATGCGAAAATCCTCAATAAAATACTAGCAAACTGAATCCAGCAGTACATAAAAAAGCTTATCCACCATGATCAAGGCGACTTCCTCCCCGGGATGCAAGGCTGGTTCAACATACGCAAATCAATAAACATAATCCATCACGTAAACAGAACCAATGACAAAAACCACATCATTATCTCAATAGATGCAGAAAAGGCCTTCGATAAAATTCAACAGCGCTTCATGCTAAAATCTCTCAATAAACTAGGTACTGATGGCACGTATCTCAAAATAATAAGAACTATTTATGACAAACCCATAGCCAATATCATACTGAATGAGCAAAACCTGGAAGCATTCCCTTTGAATATTGGCACAAGACAAGGATGCCCTCTCTCACCACTCCTATTCAATATAGTATTGGAAGCTCTGGCCAGGGCAATCAGGCAAGAGAAAGAAATAAAGTATCCAAATAGGAAGAGAGGAAGTCAAATTGTCTCTGTTTGCAGATGACATGATTGTATACTTATCATCTGGAGGCAGAGCAGAGAGGACATGTATAACTAAAATTCATAGAATCCCAAACTCTCATTTCAAACATGCCCTCCAAAGACTCATTCCCCCGTCAAGAACAACTGGAGAAACAATTGCAGCTTATCCTAGATAAGAGTGTCTTCCTCAGTTCCCTCCTGAACAAAATACAGGCACACCTCAAAGATAATGTGGGCTTCATTTCAGATAAAGGAAATAAAGTGAATATAGTAATAAAGCAAATTGTGTCAAAGAAATTGCTCGGTTTCCCAGTGCATATAAGTTATATCTACACTACACTGTAGTCTATTAAGTGTGTAATAGAATTATGTCTAAAATATGGACATAATTTAAACATACTTTATTACTAAAAAAGCTAACAATCATCTGAGCCTTGAGTGAGTTGTAATCTTGTTGCTGGTGGAGAGGCTTGCTTCTATGTTGATGGCTGCTGACTGATCAGGGTGGTGGCTGCTGAAGGTTGGTGTGGCTGTGGCAATTTTAAAAAAGAAGACAACAATGAAGTGTGCCACATCAATTGACTCTTTTTTTTAAGAAAAATTTCTCTGGAGCCTGTGATGCTGTCTGATAGCATTTCACCCATGGTAGAACTTCTTTCAAAATTGGAGTCAATCCTCTCCAACCCTGTCACTGCTTTATCAACTAAATTTATGTAATATTCTAAATCCTTTCTTGTCATTTCAACAATGTTCACAGCATCTTCACCAGGAGGAGTTTCCATCTCAAGAAACCACGTTCTTTGCACATCCACAAGAAGCAACTTCCCCATTCAAGTTTTGTCATGAGATGGCAGCAATTCACTCACATCTTCAGGTTCCACTTATGATTCTAATTCTCTTGCTATTTCCACCATATCTGCAGTTACTTCCTCCACTGAAGTCTTGAACCCCTCAAAGTCGCTCATGAGGATTGGAATCAACTTCTTTCAAACTCCTGTTAATGTTGATATATTGACTTCCTTCCATGAATCACAAATGTTTTTAATGGCATTGACAATAGTGAACTCTTTCCAGAAGGTTTTCAATTTACTTTGCCCAGATCCATCAGACAGGCAGGAGGACTGTAAGGCAGGTATAGCCTTACAAAATGTATTTCTTAAATAGTAAGACTTGAAAGTTGAAATTACTCCTTGATCCATGGGCTGCAGAATGGACATTATGTTAGCAGGCATGAAAACAACAATAATCTCCTTGTACATCTCCATCAGAGCCCTTGGGTGACCAGGTGCATTGTCCATGAACAGTAACATTTTGAGGAATCTTTTTTCTTCTTAGCAATAGGTCTCAAGAGTGGGCTTAAAATATTCAGTAAACCATGCTATAAATAAATAGGCTGTCATTCAGGCTTTGTTGCTGTTTGATAGCATTTATAGACCACAGGCAGAGTAGACTTAGCATAATTATTAAGGATCCTAGAATTTCCTGAATGGTAAGTGGACATTGACTTCAACTTAAAGTCCCAGCTGCATTAACTCCTAACAACAGAGACAGCCTGTCCTTTGAAGCTTTGAAGCCAGGTACTGACTTCCTTTCTCTAGCTATGAAGGTCCTAGATGGCATTTTCTTCCAATATAACGCTGTTTGGTCTACATCAAAAAACTTTTGTTTCCGGTCGGGTGTGGTGGCTCTTGCCTATAATCCTAGCACTTTGGGAGGCCGAGGCGGGTGGATCACTTGAGGTCAGGAGTTCAAGACCAGCCTGGCCAACATGGTGAAACCCCGTCTCTACTAAAAATACAAATATTAGATGGGTGTGGTGGCGTGCGACTATAACCCCAGCTACACAGGAGGCTGAGGCAGGAGAATCACTTGAACCCAGGAGTCGGAGATTGCAGTGAGCCGAGATCATGCCCCTGCACTCCAGCCTGGGTGAAAGAGCGAGACTCCATCTCAAAACAAAACAAAACAAAACAGTCTGTTGTTTAATGTAGCCACCTCTTTCAATGTTCTTAGGTAGAACTTCTGGATAACTTGCTGCAGTTTCTTCATCAGCCCTTGCTGTTTCGCCTTGCACTTTTATGTTATGGGGAGAAGGCTTCTTTCCTTAAACTTCATGAACCAACTTCTGCTAGCTTCACACTTTTCTTCTGCAGCTTCAACTTCAATTGAAGAGAGTTGGGGGCCTTGCTCTGGATCTAGGCTTTGGCTTAAAGGAATGTTGTGGCTGGTTTGATCTTCTATTCAGACCATTCAGACTTTCTCTATATCAGCAATAAGGCTGTTTTACTTTCTTATCATTCATATGTTCACTGGAGTGCACTTTTAATTTCCTTCAATAATTTTTCTTTTATATTTACAACTTGGGTATTTGGCACAAGAGGCCTAGCTTTCAGCCTATCTCAGCTTACGATATGCCTTCCTCACTAAGCTTAATCATTTCTAGTTTTTGATTTAAAGCAAGAGATGTGCAGCACTTTCTTTCACTTGAACACTGGGGAGACCACTGTAGGGTCATTCATTGGCCCTATTTCATTACTGTTGTGTCTCAGGGAATAGGGATACCCAAGAAGATGGAGAGATCTGGGGGAACAGTTGGTTGACTGGGCAGTCAGAATACACACAGCGTTTATCAATTAAGTTTGCCATCTTATATGAGTGCTGTTTATGAAACTCCAAAACAATTACAATAGTAACATCAAAGGTGATCACTGATCACCATGACAAACATAATAATAATGAAAGTTTGAAACATTGTGAGAATTACCAAAATGTGACACAGAGACACGAAGTGAATACACGCTGTTGGAAAAATGATGCCAATAAACTTGCTCATGCAGGGTTGCCACAAACCTTCAATTTGTAAAAAGTGCAATTATCTGTAAAGTGCAATGAAGTGAAGTTCAATAAAAAGAGGTGTGCCTGTATATACAATTTCAAAAGACAGTAACAGGGCACTAGTGAAAATGTCAGGGCAGAGTCTGAAATGTTATAACAATATATTACTGCAGTGTACCACTCCTCCTGCTCTATCATTTCCTTGCAAAATTGAGGTTGTTTGAATAAAATTATTGTGGAAGACTCAGCGGCAAATGTTGTATAGAAAACCCAACAAGAAGATTTCAAAATAAGGAAGAAAGAACAGAGAAAGGACCTCCCCAACCTGTGTGCATATATGTGTGTAAGCAGACAAACCAGGAAGCCTTTTAAAGGGAACTTGTCTCTTTCTCTCCTCCTGCACCCCGCCCCACTGTGCACCTGTTAGAATCAATGTCCCAATCAGCCACTGGCTTGAGGGGTGCTTGAATGTCCTTCAGATGTGCTGGGGCAGGAAAAGATGTTGAGAAAGACTGAAGTATGTGAAGAAGAAATGTTTCAAGTCTAAGAACTCAAGATTTAAAAATACAAGAGAACCATCTTAGGAATCCCCTGTTATAAGAAGGCAAGAGAGAGAGGAGACAAATAGGACAAGATATGATCAAAGAACATGTGCATACTGATCATGTAGGGATCGGCTGGACAGGACCAGCATAGGACGCCAGGCTGGCCAAGGTGGAGATACTGCTTTCTCGATGGAGGGGCTCCTTGGACACTTCCTTTTCAGAGTGAATCTGGCCTCTGAGTCAAGTGGGTGCACTTAGTGGAGGTGAAGGACAAGGGGCAGAGAGAAAAGTCATGTTCATGCCAGGACAAGCTATGCAGCACAGAAGGGATTTCTGCCACTTGCAGATAGAAAGCTCAAGAGTCCCACCCATGCACAAAAAACATCTCATCAGCTTTGTAGGGCCTTACTCTTAGAAAAAGAGAAGTGATATTCAAGGACATCCAAACACTTAAAGAAGTTATTAAAGAATAAAGGCAAAGACAAAAGCAGAAACAAATTCACAACTAACAAGAAAACCAGAAAAGCTATGGGGGATGGGGTAGGTAGGGGGAGGGATCCAATAATTCAGGTAGTAGAAGAAATTTTCCCCAAAGTGCTAACTTTCTCAGAGAGAAACAAAGCCATTGTAGCTCTGGGAGGTAACAAAGAGGCATGTTCAGAATAAAATAATTCAATAGAAGCTTTTGTAATGTAGGAGTGTGGAGACAGGAGCTTTGATGAGATGATAATCACATTCATCTGGATGAATAACTGAAGAAGTTTACCAAGGACAAAATTAAAGGAAAAAAATAATAAGGGAATGTCCTACCTGACATAGTATAACATATTGTAATCATATTATAAAGCTACAGATATTAAAACAGTACAATGCTGTCATAGGATTAGATAATATAAACCTGTGCTTTCCAAAGTGGGAGTGTACACCTAGACTGCACATCTAGATAGTGGAAGAAAATACTAGAGATTCTAGTTTTTCAATTTAAGCTTTTTAAAAAGTCTACTTTTCAAATGTTTTATAGTTACAACGATACAATTTTTCAGAGGTACTTGTGTATAATTAAGGAATACCTATAATGGTAGTTTATGTCTACATTTTTTAGTAAGTAGAGCTGCAAAAATATTTAGAACCCAGTGACGAAGATCAGTGGAACAGAAAGAATCCATATATAGAATGTAGTAGGGGGAACCATCTTATGACAAATCATTAAAAACTGATTCACTGGTAAAAAATATTTGCAATATAAACAGAAAAAAACTTTAATGAGCAAAAGTAATTTACAAAATGATACCTTGTTAATGATAAAAATTACAAATTATAGATAAATGAGGTAATTTCTCCTACCCGATTGACAAAAATTTTTTAAATATTATTAGCTGGTGTCTTAGACTGCTGGTGTTGCTATAAAGGGATACCTGAGACTGGGTAATATACAAAGGAAAGAGGATATTTATTTGGCTCATGGTTCTACAGACTGTACAAGAAACATGGCGTCAGCATCTGCTTCTCATGAGGGCCTCAGGAAGCTTCCACTCATGGCTGGAGGTGAAGAAGGGCTGGCGTGTGCAGATCACTTGGTGAGACGGGAGGCAAGAGAGAGGGGAGGGAAGCGCCAGGCTCTTTTTAACAACCAGCTCTCATGGGAACTGACACAGCAAGAACTCACTTATTACCTCAGGGAGAAGAACGGCACCAAGATGTTCAGGAGGGATCTGCCCACAAGACCCAAACACTTGCTTTTAGGCCCCACCTCCAACATTGGGGGTCAAATTTCAACATGAGATTTGGAGAAGACAAACATGGAACTTATATCAACTGGCAAGGATGTGAGAGGACAGAAACCCTAACAAAAATTTCACAGGTCTACCCAAGTCAATTGACTTGATAATTCCATCCTACAGCATTTATCAAAAAGAAATGCTCCTATACAAATATGTAAAGCTAGATGGAGGATGCTGTTTATTGCGGCATGGTGTATAATAGCAAAAACTTGGAAACACGAAAAATGACTATCAATAGCAGATGTCTTGGGCAAATTCTGATGAGGCACACAATGATATACTGGTTATTCAGTTGTATAAAGGGGGTAGATTTAAATGTACTGCTTTGGAGAGATGTCCATGGCGTATTGTTAACAGGAAAAAGCAAATTTCAGTATGATATGTATGATGTATGATGTTTTTTTAAAAACATGTTTTTGGAAAAATATATTAACATATTTATTTAAAATTAAAGTTATATTTGTATAAAATATGTATTATATTATTTAACATGTATTTCCAGTACATATAGTTCTCTCTACATATATGTAGGCATGCTCACACACATATATTTAAAGTACAGGTTGAGTATCCCCATCCCTTATATGAAATGCTTGAGACAAGAAGTGTTTCAAATTTTGGCTCTTTTCAGATTTTGGAATTCTTGCATATACATAATGAGATTTGAGGGTGAGACCCAAGCCCAAATACCAGATTCATTTATGTTTCAAATACATCTTATACACATAGTATGAAGGTAATTTTATACAGTATTTTAATAATTTTGTACGAGAAACAAAGTTTTGACTGTGACCTATCACATGAGGTCAGGTATGGAATTTTCTACTTGAGACATCATGTCGATGCTTCAGAAGTTTCAGAATTTGGAGCATTTTGAATTCTGAGTTTTCAGATTAGGGATGTGAAACTTGTATTACCTATGCATACAGTAAATCTTTAAGGATAAACAAACTACATTTTTAACAGCGGCCCTATAGGGGGAGGAACAATAGAAGAGAAACATTTTTCACACACTTTTGTTTTTTGAAAGTTTTATGGTCATTATATTTACTTCTGTAATTTAGAAAAACAGGTATAGCTTCTGCCATTGAAAACATAAATTGATATAAATTAGACGTAAATATTTAAGGGAAAGTAGAAATGGTTCATAGATGAACAAAAGCAAGGAGACCACAAGAATTCAATGCATTGCTAACAGCCTCCCCCTTCCACAGAAGTGGGCTAGAATGAGGGGCTGATGCATCCGGTGTAGGGTGGAGTGCTGACGGTGAGGGCGGCTAGACAGGATGTCTCGGTGGAAGGCCAGCAAAAAATAGGAGGCCCGTCCTTGCCAATTCACAAAGATGTTACACACTAAGAGATTGGGAAGCATTTCCTGGGATAATCAATCTAAAAGCAATCAGGTGCTCTTACCACACACAGGAGGTGACCATGTGAGGAAATGGATATGTTAATTTGCTTGACCATAAATCATTTCACTATGTACATGTGTATCAAAACATTATGAAGTACACCTTAAATATCTACAATTAAAAAGAAAACAAAAGCAGTGTTTAGCATGATGCTGGGATTGTGTGGGGGTGTGGAGGGGAGAAGCAATCAAGAGTTGGCTACCGCTGTCTGTATCAAAATACAAAACGTTACCTTCTCTTTAATAACCCAAGCCACACTGAACATGTAAAACAAAACAAAGCAACATAAAACCAAAACTCTGGTGATTACTGACTGTGTGCCTGATATGTGCTAATCACTGTGCTGGATTGTTGGGGCTGCATAATTCATACCCTTCTATCTTGTTACCTCATATTGACTGAGCTTCTATGTTACTAGTTAATTACAGTGTCTTTGGCAGTGATGTTCATAGTCTGGTGCAAAGCAAAGATCTTGTTATAAGAGTGAACTTTAGATTTCATTTCAGAAGCTTTCAAATAAGTGTCATTGAGTACACTTATCAATGTAACAGGAATCATATTGGATGTGAGTCTGGAGCCCTACTTGGTGTTTCTATAATAGCCTAGAACTCAATACATTGTTGTGCAATTACCAGTTTACATGACTGTCTTCCTCCCGAGTCTGGATTTTCTGGGCAAGGAAAAGTGCCTTTGAATTCTCAATGCCTAGCACTGTGTCTGGCATACAATAGGTGCCCAGTTGAAGAAATACATTAAAGTTGTAACTCAAAAGAAATCTCAAATGCTTTGGTGAGGCTATCTCATGTCAACAAACTTTTTTTTTTTTTTTTTTTTTTTGAGATAGAGATGAAGTCTCACTCTGTTGCCCAGGCTGAAGTTCAATCATAGCTCATTCACTGTATCCTCCACCTCCTGGGCTCAAGCAATCCTCCAGTCTCAGCCTCCTGAGTAGCTGGTACTACAGGTATGCACCACTATGCCTTGCCCACAATCATTTTTTAAAAGTCTTATGCAAGGCTCATTACCAACAAGGACCAAGTCAGATTTTGAGGGTGGAGATCTTGGGTTTTCTTTTTGATACTAGTGCCTAACAACTTGCCTGGCACATAGCAGGCCTAAGATAAAGATTTGCAGGCATGAATGGAAAGTTACAGTTCCTCTCCATAAATAAAGGCACTCACACTCATTAAGAGAAGACTGTATTCCTGGTCCTAAACCTTATCTACTTGCCACCAGCCAGTCATTTAAAATGGGTGACCTGGGTCACAAGAGGAAGTAATTCAGCACCAGTGTGTTACAGCCATTAGATTCAAAGACTAAAATGACAGGGCTCTTTGTGGTAGATCGCTGCACTGACTTTGCAAACAGTAGATTACTTGCTCAACTGATGCACCCATCCAATAGCAGTCCTAAACATGATTATCTGCAACGTGGAGAATGAAGAGCCTGTGATGCAGCTGAAAAAGAGTAGTATACAAGAAAAAGCACCCTAAGGCAAAATTGTGGCACTTTCCCCATTTGCCTCCAACCTTCTTTCCGCAGTCTTGCTCCTCCTTGGAGTACATCCTGCCCTTCACCCTCAGTCTTAGATACTGACTCTTCTTACATGGCCTCCACTTGGAAGAAAAGTGGGTGCTATAAGAGCAAATATGACAAGATTCTAGCATTGTGCTGTCTGTGTGTGGCTACTTGCATTTATATTTAAAGCAATTAAAATTAAATAGAATTCTTATGCCTGTAATCCCAGCACTTTGGGAGGCCGAGGCAGGTGGATCACGAGGTCAGGAGACCGAGACCATCCTGGCTAACACGGTGAAATCCCGTCTCTACTAAAATTACAAAAAATTAGCCAGGTGTGGTGGCATGCACCTGTAATCCCAGCTACTTGGGAGGCTGAGGCAGGAGAATTGCTTGAACCCGGGAGGCAGGGGTTTCAGTGAGCCAAGATCGCACCACTGCACTCCAGCCTGGGCAACAGAGCAAGACTCCATCTCAAAAAAAGAATAAATAAATAAATCGAATTTTAAAACCTGATTCCCAAGTCTCACTAGCTATATTTCAAGTGTTCAGTACCCACATGTGGCTAGTGACTGGTGCTAGTGTATTAAAGCAGCTCTAGAACATTCCCATCATTGTAGAATCCAGCACCTCAGTGAGCATCCCTGTAATATTCTACCCAGTTGAGTAGTACACTTGTTGAAATGTGCAAATGAATAAATGGATTTAATTTAATATGGTAGAATCGACAATAGTAAGAGAGAGCCAAGAAATTTTCAGAATCCCAACCTTTGTGATTGGCTTTATAAACCCATACTTTAAAACACTGAATTGGAAAAGACTACTCACCTTTTTTCACAAGATTTTGTGGGAGGATTAAATAAACATTTTGTTGATTTACAAAGAGTTGGTTATATTCTAAGGAAAGTTAATTCCATGAGTTTGTGCCAATATATTTTATTCAAAAGAATTGTCCTTAGAATCTGGATTAACATTTTATGTCCAGTATTCTAACAAAACAGTTACATGCAAATACATGTCTTTAAGTTTCAAAAGCAATTGCAACAAAAACAAAAATTGCCAAGTGGGACCTAATTAAACTAAAGAGCTTCTACACAGCAAAAGAAACTATCAAGAAAGTAAACACACAGCCTACAAAATGGGAGAAAATATTTGCAAACTATGCCCCTGACAAAGGTCTAATATCCAGAATCTATAAGGAACTTAACAAGCAAAAACCAAATGACCCTATTAAAAAGTAGGCAAAATGCATGAACAGACACTTCTCAAAAGAAGACATACAAGTGGCCAAAAAGCATATCAAAAAGAGCTCTACATCACTAATCATCAGATAAATGCCAATCAAAACCACGATGAGATATCATCTCACACCAGTCAGAATGGCTATTATTAAAAAGTCAAAAAATAAGAGATGTTGGAGAAAAAGGAGCACTTATGCACTGTTGGTGGAAATGTAAGTTAGGTCAGTCACTGTGAAAAGAAATTTGGAGTTTTCTCAAAGAACTAAAAATAGAACTATCATGTGACCCAGCAATCTCATTATTAGGTATATACCCAAAGGAATATAAATTGTTCTACCAGAAAGCCACATGCACTCATATGTTCATCACAGCACTACTCACAATAGCAAACATGTGGAATCAACATAGGTGCCCATCAAAGGTGGATTAGATAAAGAAAATGTGGTATGGATATACCACGGAATACTATGCAGCCATAAAAAAGAACGAAATCATGTACTTTGCAGCAACATGGACGCAGCTCGAGGCTATTATCCTAAGTGAATCAATGCAGAAACAGAAAACCAAATACCACAAGTTCCCACTTACAAGTGAGAGCTAAGCATGGGGTACATATGGATATAAAGATGAAAATAATAGACACTAAGCACTACTAAAGGGGGAGGTAAGGAGTAGGCAAGAGTTGAAAACCTACCTATTGGGTACTATGTTCACTACCTGGGTGACAGGATCATTCATACCCCAAACCTCAGCATCATGCAACATATCCATGTAACAAATCTGCACATGTACCCCTGAATCTAAAATAAAAGTTGGCTTTTTTTTTTTTTAATGCATGCCTTAGCCACAAGTTTCTTGGACCTTCTTCTAAAGGTTTTTATATAAGGAAAGTACTCACCCTTTTTCCTCCAGAAAGGCTCTTTATAATAAACTATACACTTGATGACTGAACCCAAAGGCACACGAGTGATCATCTGGTTTCTCATCATTGGCAGAGGGGGATTGAAGTGAATCTTCATGCCCAGAGTAGGAGGAATAGCACTAATCACATATTTAGCCTGAAAGAAAAGCAGCACGGTTAAACGTTGTTGCCCTGTTGCTTTTGTTTTTTCCCAATGATTCCCTCTCATTCTACCGTTGTCCCTTTTCAGTCTCTTAAAGAAGTGACAAGGATTTTGTTGAAACCTAAAGTAGCCTTTATTGTTCCTTAGTTCAAAACCGCCAGTGACTTTCCATTGCACTTAGAGTCAAAGCCAAGTTTCTCACCATCATCGCCAAGGCCACACGTGAAATGGGCCCATTAAATCACTGATCTCACCTCCTGTTACTTTTGCCCTCACTCCTCTTAGTTCTGCCATTTTTCTTTTTCTTTTCTTTCTTTTTCTTTTTTTTTTTTTTTTTTTTGAGACCGAGTCTCACTCTGTCACCAGACTGGAGTGCAGTGGCGTGATCTTGGCTCACTGAAACCTCCGCGACCCAGGTTCAAGCGATTCTCCTGTCTCAGCCTCGGGAGTAGCGGGGACTACAGGTGTGGGCCACCACGCCCAGCTAATTTTTGTATTTTTAGTAAAGACAGGGTTTCACCATGTTGGCCAGGATGGTCTCGATCTCTTGACCTTGTGATCTTCCCACCTTGGCCTCCCAAAGTGCTGGGATTAGAGGCGTGAGCCACTGCGCCCGCCCTGCCTGCCGCTTTGATCACCTTGCTGTTCCTTGGTCACACCAGGCTTGCTCCCACTTCAGGGCCTTGGCACTGGCTGTTCCATCTTCTTCTCTCAGGGAGCCACATGGCTCAATCCCTCGTCCCCTCCAATTCTCTATCAGATATCACCTTCTCAGTGAGGCCTTCCCTGAGGACCTTATTTAAACTTGCATAACCAATTCTCCCATACCACTTTCTGGTATGGCCTCTCCCCACCTCACTGCTTGATTTTTTCCACACTAATTATCACTCTCTGACATACTTTATATTTTAACTATATGTTTCTTTATGGTCTTTCTCCTTCACTAGAAGGAGAATTGTATGTGGGCAGAGAATTGTATCTGTTTTGTTCACGACTGTGTTCCTAACTCCTAGAATAATGTCAGATGCATAGGAGGTGCTTGATATTTACCAAATAATATTTTCTGTGTTTTTCTAATTACATAAAAGCAAAATACAGAGGGTTGATAATACCGTTATATGTTTTTATAAATCCTCCCCCACCCCAAATAGTCTGGTTCTCTTTTCCTTTTTTTCAGTTAGAGGTAGCTTTTTCACTTTTGGCAAAAAGACTGTCTATAAAGTGTACGATATTGTTGACTTCAACTTTGATTATCTATGAGACTGTGGCCTCTTCCCACTTGTTTAAGTGTCTTGGTAACTCTGAGTGGAAAAATGTCAAACCAAAGTGCTTTTTTCCATTCTCTCACTCAACAACGATCACCACAGAAGACTTCTGTGACCAAATGTGGAGTGGGTTTTCCCCACATATGAAGCAAGCAAGCAATTCTATAGCAGACACCAGCCATGTGTCCTCTGAATTCAATTCAATTCTGACAGTATCTACCTGGAGATAGCTTCTGATCCTACAGGTTGAGGGCTCAGTCTCCAAGACTGTCCCCCACCTTCAGATGTCAGTCACAAGTCCAGCTTCCAGAACTTCTGACCAATCTGCTTCCAGTTGACGTTCCTACAACCCCTTTGAGTTTGATTAATTTGCTACAGTGGCTCACAGAACTCAGGGAAACATGTTTACTGTTTTATTTAAAGGATATTACAAAGGGTACAGAGGACGAGGTGCATAGGGCAAGGGATGTGAGAAGGGGCATGGAGCTTTCATGCCCTCCCCAGGCATGCCATTCTCAAGGAACCTCCAGTTGTGCAGATATCCAGAAGCTCCCAGAACTCGGTCCTTTTGAGTTTTTATGGAGGCTTCATTATGTAGGCACAATTGATTAAATCATTGGCCACTGGTGATCAATTCAACCTTCAGCCCCTTGCCTCATCCCCTCCCTGGAGGCTGGGGGTGGGGCTGAAAATCTCAACCCTCTAATCCTTCCATGGTCTTTCCTGTGACCAACCCCATCCTGAAGCTACCTAAGGGCTGCCAGCCATCAATCATTGGCATCAAAGAACATCACTCTGGAGATTCTAAGAGTTTTTAAAGTTGTATGCCAGGAAACTGGGATGAAGATCAAATATATATTTCATGATATCACAGTTACCTCATACATCTCATGGTTTAGGGTCTGCACAAGGACATTTTCTCTTGTCTGGTCAATGTAGATCACAGGCCTCTCCAGCTTCACTCGGTCTCCAAGGAGGTCCATTATCCGCTCGCTCACTTGACCAGATCCGCCCACAAATTTCCTCTCCTGGAAAGAGAAAAGGAGGTGAAAGAGAAATGCAGAGATGGGCATAAGTTGCTAAATTGCTAGTTGTCTTCACATATCTCTACTCTGAGATGTCTAACATTCATTTTGAGGCTGTGAATAGTGGCTTTCACCATGGTTTTCTAACTAGGAATTGCTGTCTTTAGACAAAATTACAGGATTTCTAAGTTACTTTACAAGCTATGCTCTTGTAGACTCCCAGGCTCCAACCTTAGCTGCACATCTTCAGAATGACCCCTATGTCCCACCTTTCTGGTCACCACCCCTGCTGTCTGTCCTATCTGCAGTCTTTTGTTGGGAGCTGGACCTGGTGAAGCTGTACCTAAAGCTCTTCCCTAGCTTGCCTGAGCAGACCTAAGCCTGATTTCCCTTGCTCTGTGGCTCAAGCACAGAACTTCCCTGCCTCCCACCATGTCCCTTTCCCCCAGACCAGCCTACTCTCTGTTGCAGGCTGCCCATCTTATCCTGGGTCAGATGCCTGCTGCCTCTGTAGCCACCGAAGTCATTTCACCTCACTGTACTCACCTGCCCTGAGTCTTGCTAAAACTTCCAAATATTCTACCTGGCTATGCACACAGTTGACCTGACTGCCTATTCCTTAATTTTCAGTTAAGGTTAGAGAAGGAGAAGGAGAGAGAGAAAGAGAAAAGGAGGAGGAGAAAGAGGAGGAGGAGGAGGAGAAGAGAGAGAAAGAAGAGGAGGAGGGAGAGAGAGAAGAACAGAACATGACAACCAAGCAGATTATCTAAGAACTCCAATCTGTTCCTACTGTGTCTAGCACAGTGCCTTATACAGTGCTGGGGCTCAAGAAATGGGCATTGAATGAACGAATAGATCAATGAATTCCATGCATAGTATGTGTTTTAAATTGAAAATGCATTTCTGACTTTCCTTTATAAACTTTCCAAGAAGTGCTCAAGATAAGCTTACTTCAGATGGTCTCCTACAAACTTACCAAATAATAATTGAGTGTATGGAAAATGGCAACAGTGCATAAAGAGAGACAAGTCTAGTTTTAAAATTACATTGGAAACTGGGTTCTCACAGTGGGTACCTGACAACAGACTGTGCCTTACAAGAAACACTTTGAGCTGCCATGGTAATGCTGTAAAAGCCACAAGCCTGCTTCCCACTTCAGCAGTTCATGATTGAAGGATGATGCTGATCTTTCATTTCAGTAGCAGTGTTTTTCCATTGGGACGGTGGGGGAGTGGATGGATACCTGTCCTCCATTCGTTGTCGAGATGATTCTGGTTGTGCCTCCACACTGCTTCACATACCACAGGAACCAGAGAGCAGAGACCTCATGGGTCTCTGCAGTGACACACAGGTTCACAAAGAGAGTGCCAAGCTGCTTTGCAGATCTGCACAGGAAGAAACAAGAGCAAAATTGGCAAATGCAGGAGAGCAGCTTCTTAATTCTCTAAAAATTATTTGAGTAATACATTTTCTTGGTTAAGTTTAGCACAATGTGGTAAGGTCAAAAAATTGTCACTAGAATCTAATATTACAAAACATGACATCAGAGGCTTTTGAAATATCATATTATTTTCCCTGTAAACAAAACACCTTACTCAGAATCAGCTTGTATTCCAGATTCTGTGCTTTCATGATTTCTCCCTACATTCCTGCTGCTCTTCCAGTGATCCCCATCTCAGTAAAAAGCACCACCATTTACTCAATGGCAAAAGCCAACACTCTAGAAATCAAACATTATTCCTCTCTTTCCATCGATCTTCCCCCATCCAATTCATTGGGAAGTCCCATTATCTCTCACCACATCACTCCACCTTCACCACAAATTTAGCATCCATCTCTTTCCAGGAGTACTGCAATTACTTCCTCCAGACTGGCCTCTCTGCCTCCATTCATCCTCACCTGGTATCTGTTCACCACACTCAAAACCGGAGGCTTTTCCCTCCCTCCCTACCATGGTGCTCTCTCTGAAGTGTAAATCAAATCATGTCATTTTCTTGCTTAAAAAAATCTCCATTGTTATCCTATTAAAACCAGAATAAGGATTCAGATCTTACACCATGGCTTCCAGAGCCCTATGTGATCTAGCCCATGCCTACCTTTTCTGCCTCATCTTGTACCCTCTTCTTTTTACTCTAATGTTTCCTTAGGAAGACATATTCTCAATTGTCTATGAAAATGACCACTGGTTTCCATATTCCCAGCACCCTGACATTCTCTATCATTTTGCTACTGTATAGTATCTTTATAACTCTTTTCACTTTCTGAAATGGTCTTGATTATTGGTTTATTCTTTTTAATTGCTGTCTCCCCCCACTAGAATATCAACCTATGAGAACAAAGATCTTATGTTTGTCACTCACCATAGTGGCCCGTTAACAAATGCCTGGAACACTGTAAGCACTCAATAATTACTTGTTGCATGATTGAACAAATGAATGATTGATGAGAAATATCAGTTAAACAGTATTTTTTAAACATCCATAACGTGCAAAGGATATGCTAGATGCTGTACCAAACACAAAATTAGTCACAGTTATCTATTCAGTTATGTTACTGCCTAACAGAAGACAAGCTCAAATAATGGATGAGGGGACAAGCAATTCATAGAGCATAAATGAGTAAGCTTTTGCTTGACATTGGCAGGTAAATGGTGAGAGGTTATCACCTATCAGGAAGCACATCAGAAAGCAAATAATCTCATCCAATTTCAAGGACTCCATTATATCTAGCACATCCTAAAATTCATCAGTAGTAATGTGCACTCTGGGATATCTTTAATAAGGTCCAATCCCCCTTTTGACTTTGACATGAAGTTTGCATATTGTTAATCTTGTTATTTCTGAGGCAGAATTTTCCATCTGGTAATGTTGACAATGGGTGAAATAAATGATACTGTCTTCCATTTATTGAGCTCTTTCCATACTCCATTGTCTTTAAAATCACTATCTTGTTAAATTGTTGCAACAACCATATCAAATATCTATTATTTTTCCAAGTTCACATGCTAGAAAACGGAGTCTCGGACAGTTTAGGAGTACATAATGGCACAACTTCAAACCAGATCATACTTGACTCAAAACTCATGCTTTTGATACCCCAAAATGTTTTCTAATTAGTCAGCTGACAGCCTTGGAAGTACAAATACTCACCAAGGGGCATCTCTCTACTTTACTGTATCTTGACCCTAGAAGTTTGTAGAATCATGCCTAACACACATATCAGTTATTGACATTATTTGCAGCCGTAACAACCTGACAGCCCATCTATGACAGTCCCCATCATTATAGCCTGTGAAATGGTGTCATATATACATTAAAGTGACTTACAGTTAGTTTTGTAAGATTTCTCAGGATAATTGAAGGGATGGAAATTGTTAACTCATGACTTCCTTGCGGAGGCAATTTGTAATATCTAACTAAAACAAATATCCAGAAGTCAATTTAAAATAAAAGTAGTATTTTATTTGCTGCTTCCTAAAATCCAATTTCTTTTGTTCCTATTTTTTAAGTGGATTGAGGGGCATACAGTAAAGGGGGTAATAAATAACTGAAACTTAACATTGGCCCAGCTGGAGAGCCAATATTTAACAAAAATATTGCTGGAATTCTAGTTGTTATTGTTGCCAATTTGGTGGGAAAGAAATAATTTTGGTTTGAACTAAAGGGAGATCTAAAAGTAATTCTGAAGGGCCAGTCTCTTCCTAATCCTTTATTTGAATTTACTCTAGGAGCTTCAGTAAGAAAAGAAATAAGAACAATATTTGAAGGATGGAAGGTCAAGGAAGTTAGTGCAATAATATTTCTGAATTTTTTGCCCTGTTGACTTTTTAAAAGATAAATGTTATAATATTTTTCTACATGAAAAATACATACACATTATATAAAATTTGGAAAATTTTTAAGATAAAAAGATGAGAGAATGAGTATCTTCCATATTTCTGCCCCTGCAGAAGATAATTACTAGTCTCATTTTGATGCATTTTTTTCTAAGTATAGGTCTTCTAAAAAATGTTTTTACATAGCTGTGATCACATTGAAAATACAGTTCATGTTTGTGAAGTGCACTTTGTAAACGACAATACCTGAAAGAATAATCAACATTAGTCTTGGAATGTATGATTGTGCTTTGGTCTGAATAATAATAGACTGGATATTCTGGGGCTTACTTCATTTAAATCCAGGAAATAATACTGTGTGTATCTTGCTTGGGAAGAGTTAGAAAATTGTCTTGTGTTCTTATACTCCTAGTATCTCAGAATGCTTTATTTTGTCAAATGACAACTTAGAATATTCACTAAGTGGAGGACTAGGCCAAGGGCTATGATAGAAAATGTCAAGTTCCTGTGATCCCAAAGACATATGATTGATTTTATCACCAAGAAACTTAAAAGTTCTCTAAGGAGAAAAGACCTAACTGAATTTATTAAAAGCTTTTCATAACAGGAGTTATAAAAAAATTCAGATAATTATATACTTATTATATTTTGAAAATCTAAAGTATATAATTTAAACCTAAATACTACAATTTTATTACAATTAAAATAAATTATATTGCACACTACATTCTCATAGAAGTGTTAGATAGCATTAGATAAATGTTTAAAAGAATATAATTAATAACAGGCATTCATTTCATGACATAAAAGGATTTTACTCTTCCAAAATTGGTTGCTTTTAAAGGTTGAAGACATAGGAGAGGCACAAAGATGTTTATTATAGAGTATTGTATAATAATAATAATAACAAAAAACAGAAAGTACCCAATGTGTTGAACAGGATGTTAATGGACAAATACATTACGTATTCATTTTCCATGGAATATTCTGGTACCATGAAATATGATGTTTAAAGAATAATTTTTAATGATGTAAAGTTTTTAAGCATTTTAAAAATAAATGCTTGCATAGTAATATTAAACGTTAAAAATATTTCAATGGATGTCCGCTGCTTTTGCAGTGCATATATAAATAGTTGCTTTTAGAAATGAGATCATATACCATACCACAACAGCCTGCTTTTCTATGTGCTTAATATTACTATTTTTTCCAGTCATTAAATATTCCTCTACAACACGATTTTTTAAAACCCTCGAGTATTGAATTTTTTAGATGTTCCATACTTGATTCTGCCGATTTATTATTGGGATTTCCGATCCTCTCTTTTAAAAATAATGCTTTGGATCTGCCTCTTTCACTCTTTCTCCCTCTCTCCTTCTCTCCCTGTATGCCTCTCTCTTCTTTTGTCTCACATTCTTAAAGCTAAATTATTAGAAGCTGAATTTTTATATCAAGAATTATATGAATTTTATGTATTTTGATTATTTCCATTTTTTAGATTCAGATATTCTAAAAGCTTGTTTTTACTTTTAGTTGGCAGTGAATGATGCCTAAAAATGAAGACATTAACCCCACAGCCAAACATATTCTCAACTAACGCTCTTCAGCAAGGCAGGGCAGTCTCCTTGAATTTGGCTTCCATTTTTCTTGTTTTGTTTACCACAAATTTACCATGTGCTTGAATTGGAACCCTCATAATCCTTTCCATTTTCCCTGCTGTCCAATAGCAGTGCGGCCTCTCCACGTGGTCTGTCTATACAAGCCTTCACAATTTCTCTACGATTCCCAGTTCTGCCAACAAGAATTTAATGCTTATCTCATGGGTACTTGTTTTTTCACTAAAGGGGAACAGCCAGTCCAGTCACACATGTTTCCCCTGTAGTTGTGAACTATCTACAAAGGCTTTAGAGGTTCCTCTTTAAGTCCTTGAAGAGTTGCACTACATCACACAAGGTATGGCAAATGCACACGCTAACCATCTCCACATTTGACCACCAGTGAAGAATACAAAAATTGTCCTATATCAACAACTTCATAAATGAGAGCTTTAAGCTGATGGTCTTTAAGCTGTTTTATATAAAGAAACTAGTACCTTCTGGTCTGTTCTGAGGACTTCACAGGGTAATACTACCTTTGTGATACAAAACTATTCCAAAGAAGTAAGTTGTATGTACAGATATCTTCAGGGTAGGAGCCAATTCCAATGGTTTTCAGCATTCTACTTGGCTGGTGGTGTGGTTTTAGACACAAAGCAGCTACTTGTTCCATACTTGTTGAATGGTATTGCTAAATGAACCTGAAAGGTGGTCACAATAAATGCCTGTGCCTAATGGCAAGACTTACTCAGTCCAGCAGACCTTGTCCAGCAGCTCCTTCATTGTCATGTTGTCCCACTCTTCTGCAAGGGGAGCCTTCCATGGGGCATCACTGGGAATCTACATTCAGATGAGGATTCGAAGGAGAAAGACAAATGCAATTTTCTATTTTATTTTATTTATTTTTGTAATTTTCCATTTTAAATAACTATTCAAATAGTATTAAAAACTCTACCTTAAAGAGGAAAAATGTTAAGTTTTCCAAATTCATCCAATGTTGCTTTTACTGCATAATTAATGCTGTCTATGTAGCTTTCCTATTATAAATCGGTACCACTCAAGCCATATTTAATTTGTGATAAAACTTCCTGCACAATAAATAGAGGCATGTTGTAACTGGGCTATTTCTAGATATGGATTCCTAAGTTACTAACTTCTAGAGAACATTCATAAATTTAACTCTTTAACAAGGATCACAGAGCTGCAGCAAATCATATCTATGGAGCTTTCAGTTAAGCTTTATGTGTGTTCAGGAACAGAAAACCAAACACCACATGTTCTCACTCATAAGTGGGAGTTGAACAATGAGAACATATGGACACAGGGAGGGGAACATCACACACTAGGGCCTGTTGAGGAGTGGGGGGCAAGGGGAGGGAAAGCATTAGCACAAATACCTAATGCATGTGGAGCTTAAAACCTAGATGACGGGTTGATAGGTGCAGCAAACCACCATGGCACATGTATACCTATGTAACAAACCTGCACGTTCTGCACATGTATCCTGGAACTTAAAGTAAAAGAAAAAAAATGCTTTATGAGTGATTACTTATGACTTGTTTGGGCATGGTGGTGAATCAAAGACCCAGAAGTCTAATTTTGCTATGTACCGAAGATTTCCAAAATTTGAAACATCTTTCCAAGAAGGCTGAGTGGCACCCAATCTCCTGCCCACTCATCATTAGTATACAAATATCAATCTGTTTGACATCTTATTATTGCAGAGGTTAGAAACAAGTTCATTCATTCATTTCACAAATCTTTACTGCTACTGTGTGCTCACAATGTGCTAGGTGTTGGAGATATATTGTACTTTCTTTCTTTGAAGGACTAAACGTATTACAAAACAAAAAATACAAATATAGTCAAAGAAGCTTTACCTCTCGCCCCATATCATCCATTGTCCTCCAAAAGTTGTTATGATCTAAGTAGGTAATTGGATTCCACACAGGTGGGAACGGCCCCCTGAAGGGGTATGATTTGCCCTGTGAGATATAAGATATTTTAAAAAGGAAATATTTGCTACAATGTAAAAGTAGATAATCTGCCAAATTGGTAAATGTCTGCAAGCAAAATCATGTGAGTTATCAATATGTGATACACACTCAACTTTTTAGCTCCTTGTGTCCTCAGAACCCCACTTAACGTTTTAGCATAGAGATTTCCAGCAAAATTCTGTGTTAATTAAGTTCACTGCCACACCAAGAATGGTAAAGAGGTTTCTCTCTGAAATTGGAGCCCTTAGCATATAAAATTTAAATACCAGTACATAAGTGGAGTTAACCTAAGGAAATCTTGTTTGCCAATGGTACTTGCAAATATCTCAGAGTCAGGAGCCTCTGTGTGCCTGGAGAGTCAGAAAATTATAACTATAAGCATTATATAACTTAGAAGGGGATGAAAAATCAATCACGAGAATGCAACCATCTGTTAGAAGAACCACAAAACAGGGCCCAGAAAGCTTTCCCAAGGACTCAGATGTGCTAGGTAAACACAGGAGTTCCCAGAGACCAGCAAAGTCAAAGCAGAAAGATTAGACAACTTCAAGCTTCTCTTCCAGACATGTTTACACCACCTGGTTCTTCCCACAGGGATACCTCGACACAGAAGTAAAGGGAACACATCATTCCAAGGATTAAAAATAAATAATCTCTAGGAGGATTAACCTGCTGATGGCACTTAAGAGACATACACAAAAATCACTTTGGGTCAATCTGAAAACCCAAGTCAGAAGCCAGGCTGTGCATTCTGACAGCATCTTTCAATCGAATCAGAATAACTTAAAGTTGTCAGTCAACAAAAACTTCCGCAAAACTCTGAGTCATTCAACAAAGACGCATCTTCTGTTGATGTTGTAGGCAGAGAAACTAGAATTGTGTAATAAGAGATTTCATATTTGTTCTTGTATTAATTCTGTGGCCATGTTGGTCTTCTCTCTCCAATAAGGCCATAAGATTCTCAGGGAAGGGTTGAGATACAGCTTTTTGTTTCTTCTCAGCCAGGATTCCTTAGAGAAACAGAACCAACAGGAGATAGATAGATAGATAGATAGATAGATAGATAGATACATACATACATACATACATAGGTAGAAACTACATAGACATATACACATAGATAGATGATATAGATACAGATATAGATAGAGAGAGAGACAGAAACAGAGAAAGAAACAGAGACAGAGAGAAGGATTCAGATTTATTTTAAGGAATTAGCTTATGTTGTTTGAGAGGGATGGCAGGTCCAAAATCTGTAGGGTAGGTCACGGACCCAGGGAAGAGTTGCAGTTTGACTTCAAAGGCAGTCTGCTGGCAGAATTCCCTCCTTTCCTGGGAGACATCAATCTTTTTCTCTTAAGGACTTCAACTGATTGGAGAAGGTCCATTCACATTATGGAAGGTAATCTGCTTTGCTCCAAGTCTACTGATTTAAATGTTAACCTTATCTTAAAAATAGCTTGACAGAAACATTAGAATAATGTTTGTCCAAATATCTAGACAAGTTGACATAAAAAATTAACTGCCACCCTTCTTAATTAACACTATTGAGGTGTACTTTACATACAATGTACTCATTTTATTTCAGTTTAGTTTCCATATTTTTTTTTTTTTTTTTGAGACGGAGTCTCGCTCTGTCGCCCAGGCTGGAGTGCAGTGGCGCGATCTCGGCTCACTGCAAGCTCCGCCTCCCGGGTTCACGCCATTCTCCTGCCTCAGCCTCCCGAGTAGCTGGGACTACAGGCGCCCACAACCGCGCCCGGCTAATTTTTTTTTGTATTTTTAGTAGAGACGGGGTTTCACCGTGGTCTCGATCTCCTGACCTTGTGATCCGCCCGCCTCGGCCTCCCAAAGTGCTGGGATTACAGGCGTGAGCCACCGTGCCCGGCCTAGTTTCCATATTTTTTATAGTTAAAAGTTATTTTAAAATTTTAACCTGCCATTAAAACTGTATATATTTATAATATACAACATAATATTTTGAAATATGTATACCCTGTGGAATGGTTAAACTGAGCTAATTCCATATGCATTACCTTACATACCTATCATTTTGGGAGGTGAGAACACATAAAATCTATTCTCTTAGCAATTTTCAAGACTACAATACATTGTTTTTAACTAAAGTTACTATGTTGTACAATAGATCTCTTGAACTTATTTCTCCTATCTAACTAAAATTTTGTATCCTTTGACCAATATCTCCTCAACAATGTACCCACATTAAATAATTTAACATGCAATTTGGGGAGTTATGACACATGTATACACCTATGTAACTACCACTCCAATCAAGATATAAAACATTCCTATCACTCCAGAAAGTTCCCTCTTTCCCCTTCCTAGACAATCCCTGTCCCCTTTCTGGCCCTGGGCAATCACTGTTCAGTTTTCTGTCACTATAGATTGTTTTTGCCTGTTTTCACATTTTTTAATGGACTCATACAAGATGTACACCTTTGTATCTGGCGTCTTTTGCTCAGCATGATATTTCTGAGGTTTGTCCAAGTTTCCGTTTGTTCCTCTTTATTGCTAAGTAGTAGTCCATTGTATGGATGTACCATGGTTTGTTTCACCTGTTGATAACTATTTCTAGTTTTGATCTGCTGTGAATAAAACTGCTATAAACATTCTTGTACAGGTCTTTTTGTGTACATATATTTTTTCTTCTCTTGGGTAAATGCCCAGTAGGGGAATGGCTGAGTCACATGGTGGGTGTATGTTTAACTTTTTAAGTTTAATAGTGTTCCAAAGTTGTTGCACTGCTTTACATTACCAACAGCAATGCATGAAAGTTCTAGTTGATCAGCATACTGACACTTGCTGACTTTTCTTTTATGCTTTATGTTTTAAATATAGTTTCTATTTGTTTTACACATTTTTACAAAGTAATTTGTTTTACAAGTTTTTACAAAATAACTTTGTTTTACAAAGTAATATTTGTTTTACAAAAAAAGTTGCAAAGACAGTACAGAAAGTTCCCATATACCTTTCACCTAGTTTTCTCTAATGTTAGCATCTTACATTACATGGTACATTGACCAAGACCAGGAGATCGACACTGGTAGATCACTATATACTAAACTTCAGATTTTATTTGGATTTCACCCATTTATCCACTAAACATTCTTTTTCTGTTGCAGGATCCCATCCAGGATATCACATTTCGTTTAGTTGTCCTGTCTTCTTAGTGTCTTATGGTCTGTGATAGTTTCTCAGTAGTCCCTCATTTTTCATAACCTTCGAAGTTTGAAGAATGCTGGTCAGTTATCCGGTAGAATATCCCTTAATTTGGATCTGTCTGAAGTTACATTTTTTTTTTCATTTTTAGATTGGGACTATGAATTTTGGGGAAGACTACCACAAAGACCAAGTGCTCTTTTCATCATGTCACCTCAGAGGGCACGTGATATCAACATGACCTATCATGGATGATGTTAACCTTGATTCCTTGCTTAGGGTGGTGTCTGTCAGGTCTCTCCACTGTACAGTTGCTAGTCACCCCTCTTCTATGCTCTGTTCTTTGGAAGAGAGTCATTAAGTTCAGAACATCCTCAAGAGGGGATGGTGGGAGCTAACCTCCACTTTCTGGAGACGGAGAAACCCCACAAATTTTTTGAATTCTTTTCTAAGGAAGGTTTTCCTCTTTTCCCCCTTTACTTGCTTATTCAATCATTTATTTATAACAGTGGGCATATATATGTGTGTTTCATACCTTGTGTTATAATCCAACACTATATTATTTATTTGTTGCTCAAATTATTCTACTTCTGAGCACTCCTTCAGGTCGGCTCCCTGTGTCCCTTTGACATGCCCCCATCCTTTTGTCTGTTGAGCATTTATTTTCATTTCTGGCACTAGAAGATTCTCCAGACTCATCTTCTGTTTTTTTCTGCCCAAGTCCTAGGATCTGTCCTTTGTCCAAGAAGCCTTTCCTTTTATCAAGAGAGTGGTATTTAGAAGCAACTTCTGGCTGCTGAGTGCAAGCTGATTTTGTTTTATAATCAGCTTTATTGAGAAATAATTCATGTTCCATACAACTTGCATGCTGACCTGAAAACCTCCACTTATCCCTCCTCCATTAGAGTTCAATACATAAAACTTGCTCAGCAGAAACCTGTGGATTGATCCAGGGACCATTCTCCACGAAGAAGAAGTCAATCCCCATTCTAGCTCTGCCTCGCCTAAGATGACTGACACAGAGTAAGACAGTTGCTTAATCTTCCAGGCCCCAGATATCAGTCTTTGTGATTCAACATCTATTGACTCCATTGTCTTCTTCCAGGAAGTATGCCCAGATTACCATAAACAGTTGGGTTAGGTGGTCTTCTCAGTGTCCCAGAGCTCTCTGTTTCTCTTTCATCTGCCACTAACTCCACTGCACCAGTTTCATGCATTTACTACTCTACCTCATTCATTGGGCCCTATGCTGCAAGAGCATGGGCTCTGGAACCAGTCTCCCTGGGTTGAGTCACGGTCTGCCACTCACTAACTGTGTTAAGTTGCTTAACTTCTCTGTGCTTCAGTTAACTCAGTAGTGAAATGTGATCATAGTAACTATCTTGGAGGCATGTTAGAAAGATGAAGTGTGCTGATTCATGTAAGTCACTTTGAACAGTGGCTGGCATGTTGTAAGTTCTCAATCAATATTATTACCACAGCTGCTACCATTGTAATTATAATCTTTGTATGCTTAGGATGTGCTGGCAGAGACTGCTGGCACACAGTAGGTTCACAATGCATGCTTGATATAATTTCAGCTGTGTGACCTTGAACTTGTCATTTATTTGACACACAATGTCCCAATTTCTAAACTGATCTTTTGTACTTTGGCTCCTTATGTTATAACTATCTATCCTACTTGTTTTAAGTCTCCCCTTGAACCCAAACCCACTCTGGTCTCTGCAGATTCCTATCAACCGAGTAGTGCCCAACCCTGCCCCCTCAACACAATGCACTTGTACAAAGGGGGTGTGGGATGGAACTTAAATAGCAAAGAACCAAATCAAGCTGCACACTGAGAGCAATGTGCATCTATGACTGGTGTACAAAGTCATCCTTCTGGACTATCAGTATGGCATTGTGCCCACAAAGAGATAAAACAATAAGCAATTGAATAGCCACACCATAAGTGGGAAGATCAGCATAGTTTTGCTTGAACATCCATTAATAAAAAGATAGAGAGGAAGAAATCAGTGTTCAGCCAAACAATTCAATTATTTAGGTTTTTTTTTTTGTTTGCTTGTGCTTGTTTTCATAAACACATTGGTTCAGTCAGAAATCACCAACAGATGACTTGAAGAAGAGTGTGAGCCCAGCAGATGTGGTTAATGTCTGTCTGTCACTGCCAGGGCCTGCACCAGCAACCATGGTAGCTCCTGGAAACATAAAGACAATTGATCCAGAAAGTGAGAGCTCAGTCTGACACATGAGACTTGGCCTGGGAAAAGGTGAAGGACAGCTTTTGGAATAAGGCAGAGTTAACTAACTAACCATGACCTGCATGTGGAGCCCTGCCCAACAAAAGCATCCTGCACATCTATCTATCTATCTATCTATCTATCTATCTATCTATCTATCTATCTATCTATCCATCCATCTATAGAGAGAGATAGAGTCTTGCTCTGTTGCCCAGGCTGGAGTACAGTGGCACAATCTTGACTCATTGCAACCTCTGCCTCCCTGATTCAAGCGATTCTCTTGCCTCAGCCTCCTGAGTAGCTGGGATTACAGGTGCGCACCACCACGCCTGGCTAATTTTTGTAATTTTAGTAGAGACGTGGTTTCACCATATTGGCCAGGCTGGTCTCAAACTCCTGACCTCAGGTAATTCACCCACCAAAGCCTCCCAAAGTGCAGGAATTACAGGTGTGAGTCACCGCACCCAGCCACATCCTTCTATATTAACCTCCCACCAGAACGCATAAGATGGGCACCTCTCCACCATCCCTCCTTCCTTTCCCCAGAGATAAATTATTTGTACAGTACATGTCATATGGAAGTGCTGTGATGTGGGTGGTAAGGGGCCCCTTCCAAGACTCTAGCTGACAGATCCCATCTGAATAACCCAGTTGAAATGTCACCTTAGCTGAATTATAGCGATTTTCATTCAATGGGGTCCCAAAAACATTGAGGTTTGCTCAAATAGCAATAATTCCAGCAATGCAATGGTGTCAAAGACCAGCTGTTAAAGCCCTCCTAACTCAGGAATGTTCTTAGAAAGGAGGTTTGCTCAAAACTCTAAAACCAAAAACAGTAAACGTGTGAGTAAATGGAAACCAAACAATATGTAAAGAAAACTATCATGAAGCAGAATAAAACACTTTATCCTTTAACCTCCTTGGTGTCTTATGTCTAAGCAGGCAACAGCTTAGTTTAGATAAATTCATAAAAACAAGTCTTCTTTTATAAGATTAGGGAAAACTTCTGATAAACACAGGAAAGAGCTATTGTTAGACTCATAAAAGATTGCAAATCTTCAAGTTTCCAGGGAATAAGCTGGGTAAGGAGGAAATGTCTAAGTTTATAAGATTACACATTCTGAGGCAAGAGTTTTGTGCCTCAGATTTGGCCATGATACAAACAGTCCAGTGATTACTATTACTGTTTTGAACATTGTCCGGGGAGGCTTGTTCTTCTGAAGACATCATAAGAAGACATTAGAATAAGTGCTCATCCCAGGATGTGTCTAAGTTACAAAGTCTAATTACATACAGCATTTTTCTTTGATCATTACAGCAGCCCTGTTAGGTAGGTTCAGCAGAAGTTATTTCTTCCTTTTACAGGTAAAAGAAATAAAGCTCAGAGAAGTTTAAATGACTAGATTGAGATCTCATAGCTCATGAGTGAAAGCTATTGGAAGTTCAATTTGATTTACAGTAGCTGCCAGGGTCATTGTCTTCCATCAAGCCAGACATGAACAAGATATGCAAAATGTAAATTAATGCCACTCACTCATTTTATTTGTTTTAGAAAACAGTTTTTTAATAAAAATATATTATGTTTACTTATAGTAGGGTTATTGTTGTTATTTTAAGTAATTAAGTTCTATCAATAAATATTTTTAAGATTCTCAATTTCAATTTATAAGATGGCAAATATAGAGAGATAGAGCCACAAAAACAAAAGCTACTTGGTGAAAGCGCTGAATCCTAGCCACTAGACCACCAGGGACATAGCATTGGGATTGCATTGGGAGTTATACCTGATGTAAATGACGAGTTGATGGGTGCAGCACACCAACATGGCACAAGTATACATATGTTACAAACCTGCACGTTATGCACATGTACCCTACAACTTAAAGTATAATAATAATAAATAAATTTAAAAAAAAAAGCTACTTGGAATTCTTAATAATTTTTAAGAATGTAAAAATGTTAGAGGCTCTGGACTAAAGTCTCATGAGAAGGATTATAAGATGGCTTTTAAGAGACCAACAGAACTGACTTGAACTGGCTCTTCAAAGTAATAGCTGTATGACTACAGGTAAATTGCTCAACATTTGTAAGCTTCGGTTCTCTTATCATTAGAATTGGAATCATGATACCTATCTTGGGTGTACTGTAGGAATAATGGAGATTATACAAGGTACACAGGATGCATGCACTAAATGGATATTGCTGATGGTTTTGTGATTATTATGAGTGTACCATCATTTATACAACCACTTCTTACCCATAAAGCCATGACCACACTTTTGATGAATCTCCTTTGGATGAATTCCTAGCATCAGAATTCCTGCCATGAAAATTTGTCTTTGACTTTTTAAAGCAGACTTCCTGAAAAACAGTAACCAAACTGATGCTCACATGGCCTCATTTTGGAGCCTGTATGTTCAGTTAAAACATTTGAACTCCACTTCCTAGAATCGTCACCTAGTGAGTGAGTGGCTCTCAGAAACAGGCTGGCTGGGTGACAGGTCCATTACTATCGTCAACATCAATGTTCTACATGTCCTTCTCCTCTCCTGACCTCTCTTCTGGAAGCAAAGACCCTACACCCCAATTTCTGCCACATTTGGGAAGCCCTTTTGCCATCATAATATTGATGCTGGACCCAGTCCCTGTCAGTAGAAACAGGTGGCCTAGTCCTTCTCAGATTCAGTTCCTGAGGAGTGACCTTTTTCTCTCAGAATGTCTCCTCTGACGCTCATGGGAACCTTGCCCTTCTAACCATTGGGAGCCAGGGTAAGCCACCCTCCCCTCTATAACTCAATCATTTTTACAGTTATGAATAAGGGTTGTTCTTAGGCAATAAACTAATTTGAAGGACCAGGCTTTCCTTTTGACCTATACTTGCAGTTTGAGAGAAAAGAAAATTAGTCTTCCCCATGAGGGAGGAGGGGAGAAGTCTCACAAACTGTAGTTGGGCAAATGGTTGTCTTCTTCTGTTCGTGTGCCTATTTCACGATCCTTGTTCACATTTCCAATTTTTTAATTTTTAAAACATTTTCTGGGTACATAGTAGGTGTATATACTTATGGGGTACATGAGATGTTTTGATGATACATGCATGCAATGTGTAATAATCACATCATGGAAAATGGGGTATCCATCCCCTCAAGCATTTATCCTTTGTGTCACAAACAATCCAATCATACCCTCTTAGTTATTTTTAAATGTACAATTAAATTATTATTGACTAGAGTCACCCTGTTGTTCCATCAAACAGTAGGTCTTATTCATTCTTTAATTATTTTTTTTTTTTTACCCATTAACCATCCTTACCTTCCTCTCACCACCATTTCACTATACTTCCCAGCCTCTGGTAAGCATCCTCTACTCTCTATGTCTATGAGTTCAATTGTTTTGATTTTTAGATCCCACAAATAAGTGAGAACATGTGGTGTTTGTCTTTCCGTGCCTGGTTTACTTCACTTAACATAATGATATTCAGTTACATCCATGTTATTGCAAATGACAGGATCTCATCCTTTTTATGGCTGTATAGTACTTCATTGTGTATATGTACCGCATTTCCTTTATCCATTCATCTGTTGGTGGACACTTAGGTTGCTTCCAAATGTTGTCTATTATGAACAGAGCTGCAACAAACATGGGAGTGCAGATACCTCTTTGATATGCTGTTTTCCTTCCTTTGGGGTATATATCCGGCAGTGGAATTGCTGGATCATATGGTAGCTCCATTTTTAGTTTTCTGAGGAACTTCCAAAATGTTCTCCATAGTGGTTGTACTACTTTACATTCCCACCAACATTGTGCAAATATTCCCTTTTCTCTACATCCTTGCGAGCATTTGCTATTATCTGTCTCTTGGATATAAGCCATTTTAACTGGGGTGAGATGCTATCTTACTGTAGTTTTGATTTGCAATGAGGTTGAGCAGTTTTCCACATGTCTGTTTGCCATTTGGATGTCTTCTTTTGAGAAATGTCTATTAAAATGTTTTGCCCATTTTTTGATCAGATAATTAGATTTTTTCTTATAGAATTGCTTGCTAACATTTCTAAGCACCCAGAATTGGCACTGACACTGTCTTCTAATTGCACCATCACATGGGTGAAAGTGGAGTGAGGTGCAGACAATGGCAATGTTGCATTTTTGGAATCTTCCAGCAGCACCACAGCATATGAAAGGCCTGGGATTGTCCACACAGAAAGAAATGGGGAAGATGGGAGTGGTAGTGGCTGAGAAACCAGGCAAAGCCCGGCAGGAATAATAATAAGAAGGAATAATGACAATAAGTAGTATTGAGTGCTTACTCTGTTCAGGCCCTGTTCTGTGCACTTCATATATATTGACTCAATCTTCACAGTGACCCTATGAGATAGGCACCATGTTGTCCTTTTCAGATGAAGAAACTGAGGCATACAGAGATAAATAATTATATTTTGCCTAAGATCTCAAAACTAGTATGTGGTAGCAGGATTTAAATTCAGACATTCAAAGACCAATGCTCTCAATCATGAAGCTTCCCAGCCTTTCCTTTCAATTATAATGATTGAACACTATTTGTCAGACACTGGGCTAATAGATTTAAGTTAATTCATTTAATCCTCAAAACAACCCAGTGAGTAAGCTGCTGATAGTTAGTTTCATCTTGCAGGTGAGTTTCATAGCACAGAGGGTTGAGTAACCTGTCCAAGGTCACACAGCTTGCATACTGCAGAAACTGAATTTAACCTCAGATTTGTGTATGTAGAGCTCACATTCTTTCTTCTTAAACAGCTTTATTGCAGCATAAGTGACATACAATAAATTGCACATGAGTAATAGAATTCAAGCTCTTGTCAGATTCTCTGCTCTATGAGCCACTTCTCATTTGTTCCAAAGATAGTCTGTGGAAGGCATTTAGATCAAGTAACCACTTGAGATTCTTACAAACTAGATAGAAGTGATTCATGGACTCAATGACCAGCCAGATCATTATTGTGGCTGTCCCTCCTGTTCCCATGCATGGCCTAGTCCAGTCCATCCTCGAATGGCTGTCACATCAGTTCATTCCTTCATTCAACAAATATTTCTTGAGTGCCTCCTGTGTGCCTGGCACTGTTCTGGGCACTGGAGGCACAACAGATAAAAGTCTGCTTTTGTGGGAGCTTATATTATAGTAGGTTTAAACAAGGAAAAACTAACAAAACAGACACTACACAAAATAAATAAGAAAATCATGTAGTAGATTAGAAGGTGGAAAGTGCTATGAAGACAAAGTAGCAGGGAAGACAAAGAGGAAGTGTTGGCGGTTTGAGGTTGTTGCAATTTTAATTAAAGTGATATCAAGGAAGTCCTCAAGGAGAAGGTGACAGTTGAATGAAGAGATGAAAGAGGTGAGGGGGGAAATCATGTGAATATCTGGAGGAGAGAAATGCTCCAGGCAGGCAGAGGCCCTAGTAAGTGTCTTCAGACGGGAGCATGAATAGACTGCACAAGAAACCAGAAGGGGGCAGCCTTGTCCTATCTCTTTTCCAACTGGACTGTCCCCTTGCTCACTGGAACAAACTCAAGCTCCTGTACCTGGTTCTCAAGGTTGCCAAAAGAAGGTGGCTGCCAAGAAGAAGGTGCCTTCCAAGAAGAAGGTGGCTGCCTCTGTGCTCTGGTCAAGCAGTTTTCCTGATGTCAGCAGGCTATCCTCTCCTCACCAGTGTATCATCACTGCATCTTTCCTCGAAGGCTTTTTATTTTCTAATATCCATCAGCACAAAGTATAAACTTTCTTTGCAGAGCTCAATACTGACTCCTTCAAGAAACCTTCCAAGCTTCATCTCACCACCCGTCACTGCTCTGCACATAAAGTTCACTCCATTTGAGTCCCTACCATCTTAATTTGTACTTGCCCATGTTATTTTGACAGTACTGTATTCTCTAGGTATTCCATGTGAGTACGTCTTCCCTCTCCAGCTATATCAGGAAATGAACCAATCATCTGTATCATCCCATAATGCTTAAGAATGTTATATATTCAATTGGTGTTTGACATGCATGGGATGGTTGGATGGATGAATGGATGCTTGGATGGACAGATGTAAGGATGGAAATGGATGGATGAATGAATGGATAGATAGGTGACTGGATAAACAGTACTAAAATAAGAAGAAGAAGTTTTCAGAGTCTGAGTCGGAAGTCTGATTGCTTTCTAAACACAATCAAAATTAATTTATTCTGAAAAAAGTGAAGTGTTTAAACTAAGAAGTTGAAAATTGTATTTCCTCCCTCAAAGACCTGTCTTTGTCCTATTTACCCTCACAATCTGGTGTAAATGCACCTGTAAGTGGAGACAGGTTTGAGTTCCACAGAAGAGTCTCCAAAATTAGTCTGTGCATTGACCTCAAAGAATAAGGGTGTGTGCAGAAGGATGCAGGGTTTTGTGACCGTAATTCTTTACTGCTTGTATTAGCCATTTCCAGCTGTATCACATTTCTAACCATCAGGACATGCCATCATGCCAAGAGGTTGTTTCTAAAGCAGAATAATGCCCATGACTAAAATCAGTTTTTCCGTGCCAACTTTCTCACTCTTTCAATTTGTAAACACATAAGTGTTTATTTGATCGAATAGCACGGGCATCTAAAGTATCTCAATAAACAGCATCCCTTTATTGAGGGCATGTAATTTTTGGATGTCCCCAACATATTGCTCAACATGCACACCAGCACCAGCAAAACTCCAGAGTGCTCTGGCCTTGAATAATGTGCTTTTCAAAAATAGAGACAGCTACCTACTAGTGTCAGCTTTTCCAGGAGAAATCTTGGCTCAAATAAAAGGCTGTTTCACCACAATATCGGAGATTATAAGAAAGCTGAAAACTGGAAGCGGTGGTTTTTGTCATTCTCTGGGACAAGGGCTCCTCTGAAAATTGGTTGCGAACCATGAAGTCTCTCCAGTAGAGTGCATACATATAGATAGTATAACACCAGGAGAAGGTACCTGAAGCCTACTCAGGGGCCCTCTCGCCAGAGTCCAGGAATATGAGGTTGAGAAAGCTTGATGACACCACCAAGTGCTGGTGAAGTAAAGAAGCAACCAGAACTCTCATATTTTGCTAATGGTAGTGTAATGTAGTATATTCCCCTTTGGAAAACTGGCAGTATCTACTAAAGCTGCATATACACATTACTATGACCCACTTCTAGGTATATGCCCCAGAAAATGTTCTCCAAACACATACATGAAAATGTTAAATATCCGTTAATAGTAATATGGACAAAAAAATGAATTATAGTTCCTTAATGGTCCACCATACAGCTATCCATCAATAGCAATATGGACAAAAAAAGTGCTATAGTTTCTTAATGGTATGCCATATACATCAAGGGGAATAAATCATCTACAAATACTCCTAATAGCATGATTGAATTTCACAGCAAAAATTTACAAAGGCAGCCGGACACAAAGACTACACACTATAAGATTTCTTTTTTTATAAAGTCTTAAAACAGGGAAAATTAATCTATGGTGATAGAATTCAGGATACTGGGTCTCCTTGGGAATGGGTAATGCCAGTAAAGGAACATGAGGAGGCCTCTGGGGGCTGTAGTGAGATGAAAGCTGGCTTTATGAGTATGTTCATTTTGAAAATTCATCAGCTGTTCATTTATGTTTTGTCTTGTTTTCTGTACATATGTTATACATCAACAAAAATTTACATACTCAGAATAGACTAAAAATCCACTGAATTGTACACTTAAAGTGGTGAACTGCATGGTATGTGAATTAGATCTCAATGAAGCTGTAAGTAAATGAATGGTTTGTGTAACTTCTGAGTTCAGGGTGAGGAAGGTTAGCAGCCAGCAAAGGAGCCCTGGAATGTTGTAATATACAGAAATATACAGTAGATTCATTGACTGCTTGAGTAGAAAAAGACTTCAACTTTCAACTTTCTACAGCCAGCATCACTCTATTGTTACAGCGAAAAGCTTCCTAACCAACCTGATGCACTGTAAAGACATCCATATCACTAGACAAGGTAACTTCTCTAGAAAGGGATGTTCAATGTCCACACTTGCTGTAGGTGACTGACTTCCTTTGAGAGATAAATAAGAGGAAGGGGTTTAAAAATCAAGTTCTTTTTTGGATTCCAGTGGTATTGGATTTGGAGTGGTCACCATAATAGGTGACATAGGCATTGCTGATGTGCTGTGCCAGGCTAGTGGTTGCTAGGCTACCCTGAGGAGAGAGATCCACATTTCTCAGAATCCAGAATGAACTGATTCTATGTTTGATGTCTCCCAGCAAAAGACACTTTTTTCTTTAGTAGATGAGCTTCAGAAGCTTCCAATGCCATCTCCAGTGACTATCAACAAGAGCCTGAGGTCTTCTAGTGTAGCATTTCTTCCTCCCAGAAGTTATTTCTTCTTCTCCTCCTCCTCCTTCTTTTCTCCCCTCTTCCTCTTCCTCTTCCTCCTCCTCCTCCTCCTCTTCTTCTGCTTCTTCTCCCTCTCCTCCTTTTTCTTCTCCTTCTTCTTTTTTCTCTCTCTCTCTTCTTCTTTGTTCATCTCTCTCTGTCTCTCTCTCTGTTATAGCTCTCTGTTAGTTTTAACTACTGACCAAAATGATTCTTTGGGGAGTCTGGTGAATTTCACTGATTCATTCTATTGTTTTCTGTATCCCCCATCCCCCAACGATTACTTTTACTGCTAGACAATAATAATCCATTCATCTGTAAAGCACAGATTGCCCGAAATCAGTTGCTTGACTTCTTTCTTTTTCTCCTATCCCATACATAATCAGCCATCAAAACGGCCAGTTCTAAATTCAAATATATCTAAAATCCAATCACTTCTCATCTCCTTGACTGTTACCTCCCTGCTCCAAGCCACTATCAGCTCTAACCTTTATTACTGCATTAACTTTCTGAATTCTCTCTCTGCTTCCACCTTTGGCCCCCAGAATCTCCTAGCAGTCAGAGTGAGTTTTGTAAGATATAATTCAGAACATGTCACTCCCTTGAGAAAATTTCTTCTAATGACTTTTATCGTGCTTACACAAACTCCAAAGTCTCTTCCATGGGCAACACGGCTTTTGTACTTCTCTTTCCCTATCTACCACTCTCTCCTTTTGTTCACTTGCCTCCCTGCTGTTCTTTAGACACACAAACTTATCCCTGCCTGAGGGCCTTTGCACCTGTCATTCCCTCTTTCAAGAACATGCATGTGCCAGATATTCGCAAGGCACTATTTAAATGTCACTTCCTAAGAGATGCTTTTCCTGTCAACCTTTATGATGCTTCATGGCAACTGAGACTATGTGGTACATTTATTCATATATATATATATATATATATATATATATATATATATATATTTTCTCTCTCTATATGTGTGTGTGTGTATATATATATAGAGAGAATATATATATATATGTGTGTGTGTGTGTGTGTGTATATATGTATAGAGAGAGAGAGAGAGAGAGTGCCTCTCCACGCTGGAATGTAATCTCCATGAAGGTAGAAATCTTGTCTTTTTCACTGGTGTATTCCCAGTACCTGGAACAGTATTCATTCAATAAATATTTGAAGAATAAATAAATATCTGATAGTGTGTTCATTTGAAACCATGTTTACAGGCCAGAAGAGATTCAGAGCAAATAGTAACAATGCTCATATAAACAAAGTCATACAATATCTGTCCTTTTGTGTCTGATTTATTTCACTTAACATATCTTCAACATTCATCCATGTTGTAGCATGTGTCAGAATTTCATTCCTTTTTAGGGCCGAATAATACTCCTATATATGGATATACTATATTTTGTTTATCCACGCATCTGTTGATACACAGTTGGGTTGTTTCCACTTTTTGGCTATTATGAATACTGCTGCTTTTTGAACATTTGTGTAGTAACTCATATTACAGACGAGGAGAATAAGTCTTAGGATAAACATCTTCGCCAGGATTACACAGCTGATAAGCAGAGTTCAAATTCAGGTGTGCTTAATGTCAAGCTAGTTTCCCAGCTCCTGCTTCCTCTCATGCAGCAAGGGATCGAAGTTCTGGATGGATCCTTGCACACAGGCAACAGCAGGTACCAACACTGCCCACCTCATCACCACTCTACTCTACTTACATATAATTGTGACTTTAATAGTATTAGGCAGAGAGACAAAGCAAAGGATAACTATCAAATTAGAACTAACACTGTATTTGGGTAACTGATGAAGACAATCAAAACTATTGACAGGCTTGGACAGACCCAGGAGAAATCTAGGCATCATCCTTTTAAGTGCTACTAACACTTAAACAAAATGGAGTAAGCACAAGTTATGAAACAGGCACTAAACAATACACTGAGGAAACAGAAATTAAATAAGACATAGTTCCAGGCTCAAGGAGCTCCAAAGTCCTGGAGAGGCAGGTCCATGAAAACAGAGAATTATGGCATCATAATTATAACATGGCATATGGCTGGCTTCATGGCTTCACCTGGCTATGTGGCTGTGTATGGAACAGCCCCTTGATGGCAACTCTAGTCTTTGGATAAAGGAAGTTGTTCCATGGAGAGGGTAGTCAGCAGGATTCATGACTCTATTGATCTCACCAGATACTATTATGCTTCTCTGTCCAAAGCCATTGGGTCATCCAGGTGGCAAGGTCTGCAAAAGCCCCAGTAAATAAAGTTTGGCCTGGAACTACTAAAGAGAAGGGTGGAGTTCCCAAGTGGTCAATGTGGCAGATGCTGTGATGAGCTTGCACAGACTGCCCTTCAGGAATTAGGAACTTATTGCTTCAGTTACTCAGAGTGCTGTTGGCAGGCAGCCCTTGATTTTCAGCCCCCTTCAGAGATTATCCCAGCTGCAGAAAATCCACTTTGCCTAAGGTCATGTCACCTTCTCTGGGCACCTCACTTCCAATGACTGATCTACATGAGGATAGAAAGGCCTGACCCTCTTGCCCCGCTCAGGATAGCTCCCAAGGGCCATCTCATCTTCAGAATCCCTTGTCAGGTCAGCCGAGGCTTCCACTGCAACTACATCACAGTTTGACTTATTGCTCTGGCCACCCCTGCCTTCTTGCCTTCCAACAATCAATGGCTGTTGATCCCCACAGCACCCACTAACAAACCACCAACATGCTATTCTTCATCTCCAAGTCTGTGTCCTGAGGAGCCCAACTGCAACAGCCATCCATTGGAATGGGCACAGCAGCCTGGAGCAATGTCTAAAAAATCTCAATCCCAGGGCTCCGGGGTGGCCCAGACCTCATGAGAAACTTCTGACACAGGCCTAATGGGGACCTCATTTGAGAATTGAGGTGTTTTCTTTTGGGGCGGAGATTGGTGGCAAGGTCCCAATTGTTTCCATCATTCTTATCAGAGCCTTGCTGAAGGAAATGAGAAATACAGCAATAGCTGCTACAAACATACTCAAATAGGTGAACAGACCAAACTGAGAGAAGAGAGTCTGTAGTCAAATCTAAGTAAGGCTCACAAGACAAATTTACATCACAGATCGTAATTTTAAAACACCATTAATGTCCTTATAAAGGTTTGTGCCATGAACAAAAGTGAATTTCCTGTTTTAAAAAGGTTTTCAACCTAAACAACAACTCCTAGTATACATTTTGAGTTATTTAGGAAAGGACCTTGGAGTTAAAGTCTACTCGATCTACAAATTCCACTAAATCTTAAACAAGTATGAGTATCGAAATCTTGTCTCCCATGCATTTTTAACATGTTCTATCAGCTGCATTAGCTTAAGTACAATTCTTCACTCCACTTTTAGTCTTACTACAAGACTTTCATAAACTCCCACCAATAATTTACATAGAAGGTAGTTTCCCAGCTCTAATATTCTAATTTAATTAATAAATCAAATGTGGTTTTTCATAGACAAAAATATAAAAAAGTGCTTGTTTAAATAACTGTTATTAAAGTGTTGTAAAATTTCAGGTACATATAGATATGTGATGGTTTGGAAAATTTCACTACAGACATAAAGTGATTTTTATGGTGATTTCATTGTAGAGCAGCAAAGAAATAAAACCAAATACAATAGCATTTACAAAGAAGGGGACACTCAGCTTCACCATAATCATTGCAAACCCTTGTTTTATAATATTCAAACACCAGAAACAACTTGAAAAAGGTTCGTTTTTGCATACACATACATGATATTAGATACTAGAGGTGAGAGCGCAGCTTGTGATGTTCAACATCCCAGTAGGTAACCATGAACTCAGGCATGCAACAAACTGCGCCTCTGTACATAATGCGAATGTAAATAGAATAGAACCGATGTCATGATAGTATTATGGGTCATCAGTGACACAATGCATACACATCTCAACATGGTGACTTGCACATAGTAAATGCATAGATATTGACTAATACCATCCTTACTATCCCTACACTTTTCTTTCCACAAAAAGTGTTGCCAACTTTCATGTAGATGATGAAAGCATTGGCTCAAGAAGTGACTAATTCTAATTCTGTGACCTTAGGTAAGTTACATCTCTGACATTTTCATCATCTGTAAAATGTAGGTACTAATACCTCCAGGGCTGTGGCAAGGATTAAATGAGATCATATATGCAAAGTTCTTAGAAGGATATTAGTTGTTGTTGTTATTATGATTTTAATATATACCACAAAGCCCCTTTCTAAACACACCTTGAGCCTCCCATAGGGCAATTGCCTCCCTCTGGGATAATTCTACCATATGAACTAGCAGATGACTTTGTAGAAGAAAGTTCAGAGCTTCCTGCCCATACAGCACCACTGAGTGTGCTGGGATTTATCAGCACAAAAATCCATCCCCGAATGCTTACCCCAGCACCTCTCCTTGTCATGGAAGGTACTCGTTTAATTGCATTTTCTAGCAAGCCCTCTCTGAACCTCCAGGACTGGACCCTGAACTCCAGCCTCAGAGAGCAGATCAGCTAATCCAAAACAACTGCACCACTCTCCTATCTCAGCTGTAGCCTCGCTGGGCTCACAGGTGCCGGATGACAGGTGCGCCCCTTGTCTTTCAAAGATATTATCTGAATGCTTTTGATGCCTCTGAAATGTATAGAGTAATGAGAAGATGGAAAAGTTCTTGGTAACCTGGGTACATGCCTTAGTACAATATACAAGGAGGGATGGGGATAGAGAGGGAGGGAGAAATTGACTTCTAAAATAAATGATTTTTCTCAAAACAAGTTCTTCCTTAAATGTCAATTATTATATTTGGATTATTAGATTATCCTTTTGAAATCTGAGGACATGTGATTATCTCAGTTGAGAAAAATTGTTTCTAAAAAACAAATTGTCAAAAAATTCCTTCCTAAAGTTTCTCTACCACATAAGATTTTAAAAATGATGAAGGTACCTGATATTTATAAAGTCATTTCATATATTATCATATTTAATTTTCAAGGGAACACTTGGAGGTTAGAAACTAATAATCTCACTTTACAAACTAGGAATTGAAGCTTCTAAGAAGCATTAAATTACATGCCCAAGGTCCATGGTAAAGTTATTGAAGCGCCAGGGGTGTAACACAAGTCTGTGACTCCAGAATTAGCATGCCTTTCTCTACAGAAAGAGCCTTATGAGACAGAAATTCATATCCTTGAATTTATCCAAGTACAACATGTTTTCTCTTCTCCATTGAATAACTCATCCAGTACCAAAGTCAGCCTCTGATTAATGCTGGTGCAGGTACCAACTTTTCACTCCATAAATTGTTTGGGAGAAGTGTTCACTTTTTTAGTGATACAAGCCAAAATGATGATTCACTTAGATGAGTCAGAATACTTCTCCAAAGAAAGTCAATGCTTTGAAATAAGAACTCCACTTTAAAATAAATCAAAGGAGACTTTATGCACAAATAGAAAGGTTTCCTTGGTTCCGAAAGGAGCTCTGTTGCTATGAACATTAATCCCTAGTGTAGAAATTGTGTTGATTTAAAGGAGATTCACTTGTTGAGGGAATAAGAAGGATGCTGGGAAGATTCTGATTAGAAGAATATTCTGGAGACTAGTCGAGAGATGACACAGCAGGAGAAAGCTGGAGTGAGATTCAGATGAAGGAAGAAGCAAGTTTGGCCAAAAAGCTACTTGTGAATTTTACATGGAAGACACCCTGGAGATACTTTAAGAGAATTCAAACTTTACCAATTGGACAGAGAGAAAAAGAATATCAAAGAGGCATCTGTTTATTTGAAACAATTATTTTCAGGAAGAAAAAGTTTTCAAAGAAACTCACTTAAGGGGTACTTTGAATTGACATCCATATGCTTTTTGAAAAGCCATTTCAAAGGAGAAGTCATGAGCACAAAGAAAATGGGTAAGAGAAATAAGGATTGTGATAGGCAAGTATCATAATGACCATTATCACCAACACCATCATCACCACCACCACCACCAGTGTCATCATGATCATTACCACCATCACCACCATCATCAGGGTTAACACTTTTTTCACATTTGCTGCATACTAAAATCCTTTTAAAGACTTAATACATTTATTTTTATTTATCTCCCTCAACAACCCTATAAGCAAGGTATTCCGATTCTCAATTTTTAGATTAAGAAACAGAGGCACAGAGAGGTTAAGAAACTTGCCTCAAATCACACAGCCAGTAAGTAGCGAGTTCGGAATTCAAATCCAGGCCCCTCTGGGTTCTAAGTCTATGATCTCAGTATCTATATTATAGCAGATGCATTTTTTTTTTTTTGAGATGGAGTGTCACTCTGTCACCCAGGCTGGAGTGCAGTGGCACGATCTCAGCTCAGTGCAACCTCCGCCTCCTAGGTTCAAGCAATTCTCCTGCCTCAGCCTCCCAAGCAGTTGGGATTACAGGTGTGCACCACCACACCTGGCTAATTTTTGTATTTTTAGTAGAAACGAGGTTTCACCATCTTGGCCAGGCTGATCTCAAACTCCTGACCTCAGATGATCCTCCTGCCTGGGCCTCCCAAAGTGCTGGGATTACAGGTGTGAGCCACCACGCCTGACCTACAGATGCATTTATTGTTATATCTTTCAACTTTCCCAAGAAAATGTACATAGTCACATATATTGTTCAAGCCTCTGAGGAGCTTCAATATGACAATATCTATATATCTTGGGGCTGCTAGAAGATATTAGCAAAAGACCCCTGAGGCAAAGACTATTTCTTTCATAGCTAGGAGAGAAATTCTTTAGGATATATTGTATAATAATTCATGGCTTCTGTTACATTTATAAGCATCTGCCTCTTTCTTTTTCTTGACATTATGTTCAACTATTTCACCTTTTCCATCTTCAAGCCTATGTATTTGTGCTCAGGAAGTGGGTCACTGTGCTAGTATTTTCTCTTTCTTTGATCTGTACCATTTGGACCCACCCAAAATTAAACTTTTAATTCAGAAGGTCCCTACCCCCCATACCATTCTTACGTATAGCTTCAATTTTAAAATTCTGTTCAGGGATATTGTCTCATATGATGGCTTTGAATTCCAAAGCAGGCCACAAGGTGCTAGCTAACTTATGCTGACCTAAAGTAGGTTTCAGCAATGACCGTGATAATGAAAACTGCGGGTTGGTCTAAGTGTAGTTTCAAAGTGCTCCTCTTCAAAATTATTGAATGACTGCTGACAACCCTCCCATTTCTCACACATATATATGCACATGAGTTTGAATAGGATGCTGTGAGTTTCAAAGCTAGAGAACATAGCAGGATCCTAAGAATACTTCCATTACCAATTGATGAGATGAAGTAATAGAACAGATTGTGATGACATATTAAGGCTTCACACATGTGCTGCATTTCACCTGTATGAGAAGCTATTTGGTTGAGTGAGCCACATAGTCTTAAAAATTATGATTGATATTGTCATTTTTATTTCAGTGGGTTCTGGGTTAAATGCCTAAATGAAGAAAGAGGATTGGCCCTTCATAGAAAAGGATTTGAGGCCGTGCATGGTGGCTCACACCTGTAATTCTAGCACTTTGGGAAGCTGAGGTGGGTGGATCACCTGAGGTCAGGAGTTCGAGACCAGCCTGGCCAACATGGCAAAACCCCATCTCTACTAAAAATAGAAAAATTAACTGGGCATGGTGACAGGCACCTGTAGTCCCAGCTACTCAGGTGGTTGAGGCAGGAGAATTGCTTGAACCCAGGAGGCGGAGGTTTCAGTGAGCCAAGATCGCACCATTGCACTCCAGCCTGGGCAACAGAGTGAGACTCTGCCTCTAAAAAAAAAAAAAAAAAAAAAGAAAAAAGAAAAAAGAAAAGATTCGTATTCTTCTTTTGTATCTGTCCCCAAAGAAAGAAGAGTAACAGCTGGGGTGAATTGCCATCCATGAAGAAGAAACAGACACAGACATATGTGTGGCCATGTGCACGTGCACACACACATGCACACACACACACACACATGCACACATGCACACACACATCTATTTGCTCATGAGGGAGCTTCTGCAGAATAGTACTTTACAAAAGAAAGTCGCAGCATGTTACTTCTCTACTTCAGACCTTCCAATGGCTTCCCACATCACCCAGAGTAAATGTCAATGTTCTTAGAATTGCCCTCTAGGCCCTATGCCATCTAGCCCTGCTCTCTCTCTGACCTCCTCATATTGTGTTGGAGTCTGTGTGTACTGGGTCCTGAGAACCATCTGTGTTCATCTCTTCCCAACTCTGCATTCAGTGTCGGTAAGTTGGTAGCTTGACATCGGCCATTAAGTATTTACACCATGCAAACTCTACAGGTGAGAGTTTTGCTTTTTGGTGTTTTTTCTTTTTTCTTTTTGAATCACTGCTTCCCTCCCGCAGCTTTCCTTTGTTTACTTCACTCCAGCCACAGGGGGGTCCTTGCTGTGCCATAAACATGAGCTTTACAAAACAGCTTCAGGGCTTCTGAACCTGCCATTCCTCTGGCTGGAACACTCTTACCCATATAGCCATTTTTTTTTTTTTTTGCTCTCTCCCCTCCTTTAGGTTTTCTGCTGAAATGTTACCTCCTCAGTGAGGCCCTCCCTGACTATCCTACTTGAAATTGGATCCCACCCTCTCACACAACCCCACACTCCCATTCTCCATAGCACTCATCGCTTTCTAATACAACACATATATATTTTTTCCAATGTGTGCAGATACTATAATGTACATTGCTATTAACATAATAACATCTTATACATGCATTTGGGAGATTTAGCATATCTGGTTAAAACGTTCAAACCCTTACTAAAAATTATTAAATCTTGACAGGGGGAAAGTAATAAGATTTTGAAAGCCGAAGCTTTTTGCATAATTCAGCAAGTTATTGGTTAACTAAACTTGAGCTCTAAAATATACTTGAAAGTCAACTCATATCCCCATTAGAATTGAGAGTTAAATTTAAAGTTGCATTTTTTTAAGTTTCAAGGAACATAATATATGAATTTTTGTTACATCTGAATTAACTTCATTTAAGAAGATCCATGTTTTATAGCATTTTTTATTCCGCACTTTGCCATATTTCTTGATTGTGCCTGTTATTGCAAGTGAAAAGCAATTATAAAATCAAACATGACTAATTCTATTTTAGGCATACAAATATTTTTCTACATATTTTATGTGTTTGTTTATATCTTCCCCAGATAACACATAAGCTCCACAAGAGCAGGGATTTTTGTATGTTTTGTTTGCCTCTGTATCTCCAGTTTATCTGTAACTCAACTGTGGACAAAGTTGATTGTGGAACTTGGACAAAGTTATTTGTGGAACCTGGGTGGGAGCCGGTGGTGTTAAGTGTTGAGGTGGGGGACCTTCCTGGTTTCTTGACAGCATACTAGGTGGCACATATTTTCCTGTAAGACTAGAGTACTTGTGACTAAAATATTTCTGTTTTCTCCTATGAGTGATGCCAAATCAGAGTCTGCCCAATTGTGCTCTAAAAGGGACAGGCTCACATATGGGCAAAGATCCATTCTTTCAATCATTTACACAAGAAACATTTACCTAAAGCCTACCAACTGCCACATCCTGAACCAAGTGCTGGAGATACAGCAGTGGACAAAATGGAAAAAGAAAAAATTTTGTTGCCTTAGTCAATTTTGTATTGCTATATTAGAATACCACAGACTGAATAATTTATAAAGAAAGGGAATTTATTTCTCATAGTTCTGGAGGCTGAGAAGTCCAAGAACAAGGTGCTGGAATCTGGTGAGGGAATTCCTGTGGCATCATAACATGGTGGAAGGCATCACATGGTGAGAAGTCACAAGTATTAGCAAGAGGAAAGGGAACAAACTGATCCTTTTATGAGGAGTCCACTCCTGCGATGACAGACCCACTCACACAATTAACGAACCCGCTCCTGCAACAGCAGCAACAATTAATGAGAGCAGAGCCCTTATTACCTAATCACCTCTTAAAGGCCCCACAACTCAGAACTGTTGCACTGGGGATTAAGTTGCCAACACATGAAGTTTGGGGACATATTCCAACCAAAGTATCTGCCCTCATGGAACTTGCCTTCTACAAGGAGAAAGTAGTCAAAAACAAATACATGTATAATATGATATACATGATATAATTTATAAGTGCTATAAAAAATAACAAAGCAGAGAAGGCATAAATTAGGAATAGAGAATACCAGTGGGGGTGGGAGAGGCTACTCTGGCATGTCTGAAGAGGTGATATTTGAGTTGAGACCCAAGAAAGGGCATTTCAAGTGGAGGGAACAAGTGTGTTTTGGTTATCAATGGCTGGATAAATAAATAAGCCCATATTTTAATGGCTTAAGGCATCACTCTATTATTTTCTCTCACAGTTATGTGGATTGACTGAACTCAGCTGGGCAGTTTCTTGCTTGAGTTTACTTATGTGGCTGCGTCAGATGGCAGCTGGGGCTGGAGTCATTCAAAGGCTCAACTGAGTTGGATGTCTGATGCAGCTTCACTTCCAAGTCTAGTACCTTTGTAAGCAGGGTTGGAAGGCTGGATTTGGCTGGTACAGATGAACAGAGTGCCTACATGTGGCTTCTCCAGCATGGCAGTCTCAGGGTATTTGGACTTCTTACATGGTGTAACTCAAGGTTTCAAAAGTGGAACCTGCCAGTTTCTTAAGGCCTGGGCCACCAAACTGAAGTAGCATAACTTCAGTCATATTCTCCTGGTCAAAGCAGTGACAGAGTCCTCCCAGATTCACAGAAAGGAGGCATGGAACCCAACTCTCCCTTTCCATGGGAAGACTACCAAAGAATGTGTAGCCACCCATCTTTAATCTGCTTCGAAATGCAATAGTCCAGGGGAAGGAATAAACTTGGCACACTAGAAGACAGAGTGGCTGGACCAGGGTGAGCTGGGCCGGGAGATTGGTGGGGCATATCATTTAGGTACTTGCAGGTCATGATGAAGATTTAATTTTATTCATTATCTTTATAACTTATTTATTTTTACTGCTTTTTCTCCCAGGGTTCTACAGTCAAGAAACCTTAGCTCCAGCCTGGATACATAGACAAGATGTCCACAGATATCTGGGAGAAATGCCTGGAACCAATCAGGGAGAAATATGAGGTCCCTAAAATAGCAGCAGCACAACTATCCTGGCCTCATAAAGAAAAGTAGCAGCTTAAAAACAACCTGTTGTTTTTAGATGGACTCTCATCCTTTCTAATCCAAAGGATCAATGTTATTAGGTATCATAATGACATCCTTTCAATTGCCAAAACGTCTACTCCACATAGGTCACCCTTAAATATGTAATTTTATATTTTCCTTTCTGCCTAAGCATGAAGTTATACAGAAAGCAATGCTTCTTCTAACCTTATTATGTTTATACTTTGCAATGGAAACATGAAATAAGCCCAAGAAACATGTACAGCTGTCTATTCTTACGTTTATCTTGTGTGACACAGAGTTTCAGCATTCTCACTAGAATGAGCAGCTTTAATACTTTTTTTAAATTCCTGGATTAAGAATGAGATGAGAGGATTCAATGTTTCCCAATAGTCCTTGATTTGACCAAATAGATGATTCACGTCAGTGTCCTCCACTGGAAGATCGAGAAAGTTACAGGTGGTCAAATGGAGATAAAAAGAAAATCAGTGATGGGGCATAAGATGAAAAAATAAATCAGCATTAGGAAGCAAGAACCTGAGCGGAAAGGGGAGAAGGGTTGAGTGCCTGCCCTGCAATTCAGTCTTCAGCACCCTTATCCTTTTCCTTGTCTTTCTTGAGACTTCACCCACTCTTAAGTATAATCTCTGTGTTGGCCTGCACCTAAGCTGAGCTGCCAAATCCCTGGATGGTGGAGTGAGATGGATCAGGGTTAAAGCCCCCAGTCCATCACTTACCAACTGGGGGATCTTGAGCAAGTTGTGTAAATGCCTTGTACTTCAATGCTCTCCTTTGTAAAGGAGAAATAACGAAAATTATCAGGCTTTTCTGAGCATTAAGTGAGATAATGCATAATAACTGCTTAGAATGGTGCTTTGTATCTATCAAAATCTCAAAAGATGTTGGTTATTGTTATTATTAAATTGAGTTTGGAACAGAATTTCCAGGAGCCACCATGTGCATATGAATTTGGTTTCACTTGAGAGACTAAATTATAGGTAACAATGAATTGTGATTTTTTTTCACAGTTTGCACATGAGTAGAAGCTGTCTGTAGCAACTGCCCTTAAGATTTGCCAACTTTAAAAAAGGAGAAATAGTAAATGTCAGCAGTAAAACGCTCCAGGTCGCTCTGCAGTTCTTTTGCTTAGAATTCTGCATGAAGCATGTGTGCTAAAAGGTGAAAAGAGTAAATAAACTTCCATTGAACTATAGGTTTATCTTCTCTACAACTCATTACTTGTTGGACTCTTCTCTGACTGTATTTTAAGATAATCACCATTTATAGCACTTGGGGCCATATTGTTTCTCCTCAGTTAGTCATAGACAGGGACAAATGAGCAAATGTATTAAAATAATGACACTATATGAAAAGTCTCTATGCTCTCCATAAATTTATTCCCTTGAATTTATTGAGCAGTGTCTTTTAAGGTTTTTGGAAGTGTTCAAAGCATTCTCTTAGGGTAGTCTCTCTGACCACGTCAATCTCAATTACTTCCAGCTTGCTCACTTTCTAATGTATTAAAATCCCAGGACATAGCATCTCCCTGTGTACCTAGGATTGTATTCTCAAAGTGATTCAAAGTTTCCCTACCCTTAGGAAGCAATGAGCACATAAGGAACTTCACTTATTGTTTACTTCTGGATTATCTGTGATGACAGATATTTGAAGTTGCCAGAATAAAGGAAGTTAATTTGCAATGTACTGTATGGTCTCTGTTGTGAGATTTAGACATATGTATTGTACGGGTTTTATTTTTTAACAAATTTAAGATGGATTAGCAATGTTTGCAAAAATACACAGGATCTACTAACCTTTTATGCCTGTGCTATCCAATATAGTAGCCACTCACCACATGTGGCTATTAAGCAATGTGTGCCTGGTACGAATTGAGATGTGCTGTGAGTGGAAACCACACATCAGATTTTAAAAGCTTAGTACAAAAGAAGAACGTAAAATATCTCATTAATAATGTTTTATAATGATTACAAGTTTAAATCATATTTTGAATATACTGGGTTAAATAAAATGTATCATTAAAATTAATTTCATCTTTTTCACTTTTTAATATGGCTACTAGAAAAATATAAATTTATCAATGTACATCTTAAATTTTGATTGGGCTGTGCTGTTGTAAGCTATTTTAATATTTTTAGATTTCATGCATGTATCAAAAGAGATTTTTAACGTAATGCATTTTAATTCTCTGAACTTAGGTTTTCTTAGAGACTGGTAAATCCTGAGATGCCTCCTGTCTCCTGACAGGAGGAGACATTCCTGACTCTACAGGAGTGCCAGTACGGCCAATTAGGGACCCAGAGGAAAGGATCTTAACTGACCCCAATAATAGCCATTGTCCCATATTCCAGGGCATAAAAAAAATCTGACTGGGGCTGAAGGAAACTTAGAAGGTAATACAGCCAGAAAAGGTCGCTTTATTTATCTCTCCTGTGATCTATTTAGCCTGTGTGGGCATGTGAGCTTAGTAGAAGCCAAATGCTTCTCTCCTAGCCTACTAATAATACAGAAGAAAAAGAATACTGGATTTTAAGGGGGAAAGTTCACAGTTCCGTGTATAAGGAGCCCATGAAAATATTTTCAGGATAAGTTTATTGGCCTGGCGCTCTTTTGAAAAGAATTTGTAAAGCTTCATCCTACCTGGTGTCTCATCATTTACATTCTTACTTGCTACTAAGAATCCCCAGAACCTTATAGAAAAGTTTGTTTCCAAAAGGAAAGTAAACAAACTCTATCCTTCCTATCAAAATGTTCTTAGGATCTTCAGTGTACCACAGCAGCCTCGTGACAATGAAATCAGTGTCTTGTTAACATCTTGTTTCTTTAAACCTCAAAGTACTAAGTGGGACAGGTACAAACACACTTATTTTCAAACAGAGATATCAAAACACAAATGCACAAATAACGCGGCCAAGGACACACAAAAGGTCAATAATGGAGTGTGTGTGTGTGTGTGTGCGCGCGCGTGTGTGTGTGTGAGATACTCAGAAAATTCTGCAGTGCAATAATAGCAGGATAAGGGCCTTTGAGGTTCTGCATTAGAACAGCTGCTTTGGGATCTAGACTGTCTGAACTCAAAGGATCTAAGCTCAGTCACTAAGCCCGGCTGGAAGCAGTTTGGTGATTGTTAATGGATATGTAACCCAGGAGACTGCTGCCTAGGCAGGTGAGAGGCACAGAGATCTGCTAGAAACACTGGGCCTAACCTCTTCTCATAGATCATGAGCTTTCCAAAGTAAAGTCTGTGTCTAATTACATTTTTAAAAATAAAAATGAGAGGAGCTCTTTATAAAATGTTTTGGCAGTACTAACAAGTACAAAGAAGAAAACAACGAATTACTCCATGTTGTACCATCAAGTTAAAAAAAAAAGCTGTAACATTTGGTGTATGACATTCCAGACCTCTTATATAAGCATCTACAAGATAGAAAAATGGATAGATGAATGGATGGATGGTTGCTATGGATGGATAAATGAACAAATGGATGATTGAGGGGGGAGGAACGAAACAAAAAACAACAAAGGAAGAAAGGAAGGAGGGAGAAAAAAAGAGAAAATAAAAAATACGAGAATTGAATCATATTGTATTTGTTATTTTAAATGATAGAAATATACTTCAATTTAATAGAAGAAATATAAACTGAAATGAACTGAAGTGCTAAACTTCAAATAAATGTTTCACACACCCAATTAATTAATTACTGTATATTAACTATTCATTTTGGTATAGACTGATTCATTGCTATGAAAGATTTAAGCAGCTGTTACCTCTCTTATGTGTCTTCCTTTCTTACCTTCTCTACATTCTGATTTTGTTGATTATATAATTTTTACCACATAAAAATTTTAAATAACATTTACATAAATTGCTATGATTGTAATTCTTCCAATTGTTTAAATCTTTATCTAAATATATTTTATGTTCAACACCAATTTCACCAAAGCTGATCCATTCCCGAATTCTTGATTTACCACTTGGTGATATTTTGAACTAGGATGCTGCTATGACAAAATTTCCAATTTTTGCTGTTGTCTTAGTGGAGAGGCTGCATGTAACCAGAAAACAGGTGTCACAAGACTGATAGGTAGAAAAAAACGAGACAGCATTGGTAACACTGTTTCCAGTTTTACTTGTACATCAAGTACAAGAATCTGGATAATCTGGAAGGCCAATCAAGTACTTACCAACATTAAAGCTCTAAGAGAAACTGTTAGAAAGAATGTCAGTGGTTGTTAGCATTTACTTGTAATACATTTGTTTTTTTTTTTTTTTTTTTGCACACATACACAAAACGACCCCTGAACAACACAGGTGTGAACTGCATAGGTTCACTTCTAAGTGGATTTTCTTCTGCCTCTGCCACCCCTAAGATAGGAAGACCAACTCTTCCTCTTCCTCCTCTACTTCTGCCTACTCAGTGTGAAGATGATGAGGATAGAGACCTTTATGATGATCTACCTCCTCTTAATGAACAGTAAATACATTGTCTCTTCCTTATGGTTTTTTTAATAACATTTTCTTTTCTCTAGCTTACTTTATTGTAAGAATACAGCATATAATATATTTAACACAAAATATGTGTTTACCAACATAATTAACAGCAAGCTATTAGTAGTTTTGGGGAAGTCGCGTTATATAAGAATTTCTGACTGCACAGGGAGTCAGCGCTCCCAACCCCCACATTGTCCAAGAGTCAACTGTTTATGAAGTCTTGGTGTACAAGTAACAGAAAACTGTTTATCCTACTTAAAAACAGACTTTTATAAAGAATAATCAGGAAGGTGAGGAGGATACAGGGCTTTGGAGGGAGCCAGTGGAATAACTACTCAACTGTGGAAAATCTTAAGGAAAGGAGGATCTTGAATTTGATTTTTCCAGTATGTGAGGGTGCAAGTTTGGCAAGAAGAAAGGCGGGTCAACTGGGTGCTGAGGCTTAGAAGGAAATGACAAAAAGTAGTCCCCAACCAGCAGACAGTGAGCTCTTTGCGGTGTGTTTGTGACACCCAAAAGCCTCAACTCATGCTCTGACCCCATTGCATCTTGTCATTTGCAATTAATCTCTGTAACCTTTAGGTCCTCACCTGTTAAATGGGGATAATACTTCTAATGCACAACCAAATAACTTATAGTTATTTGAGATTGGAAATACTTGGTAGTTTCTAGATGTCCATATAAGAGTCATGTTACCATTGTTATTACTTCTTGGTGGTTGCAGAGGCCAAGAGAAATGCCCAGGACATGTGATACATAGTCTGGGAATCCATGCCTAAGCCTTTCTGCAGGCTGCTGCTCTGCTGATGACATGGTAAGGCAGGCTAACACATTTCAGGCCATCTTGCACTTCCTGTCAATCTCTTGGTACTGCAAGTTGCCAAAACTCTCTTTAATCAGTTACATTGTCCCCTTATTAGTCACCATCCTTTGGTAAGCTGGGCCCCCTGTCATTGCAGCTCCTTTGGACTACTTGGTCATACCATATAATCACATGGTATAGAAGCTGCAACATTTTGTACAAGATTTAAGCTATATCGCTGTTTCCCTTAGTGAATTTCACTATCCTAACTGAATTCCATACATTGTCTACCCTCCAGTCCTAGCAAAATTTAAAGCTAACTCTGTTACCCACAACCATAGTCACTGTTAAGTTTATCCAGATATGTGCGTGTGTGCATAGAAAATATGTTTACTGATTGTACCATATTTTAAGTTCCAAATGGAAACCTTGGAGGCGGAAAATGAATTCATCTCATACCCTAAATGTTGCTCCAAATCCAGCCATCAAAGGCATAATTTTCAGCAAATTATTACATGCCAAAGATCTGCCTGTATTCTCTAAAGAATACAAATGAGCACTTTGGTTTCCAGAATAATAGCATAAGCTTTAGAATGATCACTAGACAAATGTGTTTCACTTACTAGAGAGAAAATTACTATTCTCCACATTTTTTCCTTGAAAAAAGTTTTCCATAATAAGACATATTTGTTTCAAACAAATAAGAAATGAAATGCAGTGTGGGTGGAAGTGACAGAAAAGGTTCATTGAGCCCCACTTCAGGAAGGGCAAACTCACAGAGCCGGTAAGCTCAACGTGGTAAGTGTGAAGTTCATGTAAAATGGGCAACTGTTCCTGAATAAAAACAAGAGTTGGTCTAACCTGTTCTTGGAAACTTCTATCTTCATGAGAGAAGCAAGTGTATTCTGGACTTTGATCCAGGCTCCCCTGGATTAATAGGATCAGGGATGGGGGTGTGAAGAAGGGAATATTGACCTAGAGAAGACTGGGTACTTCTGGCCTGTTGATCTCCAGGAGATGCCAAGACCTTACACTACAGGACGATTTCCATTTGCTAAATGCAATTATCATTTGCATATTTTATGTCTCAATATTTCTACTTTAATCCTGTTGCTGTTCCTTAGTACTGAGAGGCTATTCAGACAGAGATTAACTGAAATGGCACTGCAGATAGATAGCTAGAGTTTCACCTCTCTGCCTTTGTGTGCTTTTTGTGTATCATATTTTCAACTGGATTTCGGAGTTGTCAGCAAGACTGAGGGGTTGTGCCAAATGCGTCCTCCTCTGTGAGGCTGTTTGAGCAACAGCAGCTATGGCAGCAACAAGTAGACAACATATTTGAGAGATGAATCCTCATTCACATGTCTTTAGCATTGAAGGCTGACCATATGCAACACAAAAAAGACTTTGGCAATAAGCTTTTTTCCTGCCTACTAGGAAGTAGGTTAAGACCAAAATGTCCTTTTGCTCAGCTTCTCCAGATAGCTGAAGTTTGGAAATGAATATCAGTATGAAGTTGGGCTCTTAATTTTAAGTCACACTACATCTTTATAAATTGGCAAAACTCTTAACAGTTCAACCTTCAGTCCCAGAGCAGTTGCATGGGTGCTTTTACCAGACTTTAGTTTCAAATTTTGGATGGATGAAAGCTTCTGAGACAGAGAAATTTTATTTGTCTACATTGTACCAAACCTTAGAATTTTCTCCAACTTCTTCAAAGAACCCAAAAGAACAAAAACAACCACACATGCGTGCACATGTAAACACACAATGAAAGAGAAAGAAACATAAGTCAAAATATAGCAGGATTCCTTAAGAAGTTTTTGTTTTTATCTTTTTCTTTTTAATTATGAAATATTCCTTAAAAGTAAACAATTTTTTCAAGTTACTTCCAAGACATCTAAACAGCTGCCTTCCAAACGATATCAGTGGAAATTAGCATGCCTATTTGTAAAATGGATCAAAAATCTCAGTAGATGTTTAACAATAATTGTAAAGTACTAACAGCTGCATCACTGACTTTAGAAGTAAGGAAAACACCTTCTAAATTATATAGATTTGAGCTGAAGCGATCCCTTTCTCACTGATAATTAAATCCCAGTATAGTTTGGTATCACATCTTTTATTCATGAAGTTGTCTTTGGAAAACCCTACTTTAACAGCATATAACAGATCTACAGAGCATTAAAAATGAATGCCACTCAGTAGATACAAACATGTCTGGCAGATCAGATTGAGACAGAAGCCTGTTCATCACAGCACACTAGGGGTTTAAAGATGCCTATTATGGAGGCGGCATGAACACATTTCCTCTATCAGAAGAACATTTCTATGACAACTGCGACAGAACTGGTGATACTGGGAGTCATCCTCTCTTGAGGAAAGACACTCTTTCATTTGGGTAGTTAGCCCACCATGAGCTGCTGTACCCTTCCCCTTTTCTGGGTAGCTCCACTTCATTCATTTCAATATCAACCACTATATCCAAGTTCCTTAGCTTAATGTTGCTAAAGTTGCACATAAAACTCTATTTCCCATTATCAGCCACGTAAAAAATTTTAAAAGCAGATCCCTTTGATAGGATCTGACAATATGGCAAGTAGCATACTTGATACTCTCAGGATTCAGATTAAGAAATACATGCAGATTTGCTGAAAAAAAAAAAAAACAAAGACTAAATACACTATCTATTTACATGAACTATAGTTTGCACTCGGGGACAGTAGTTATTAAAATAGGTAACAGAGGACAATGTTCAAATTCCCAAAGCACTGCTTTCCATGACACAGGAGACAAATTTCTCAACTGCATTCTCTAGTACATAGTAGGAGAAAGAATGTCAAGGTTCTTGTTAATAATTCCAGAAATGAATGTAGCCATCCGAGATGCTTTTTACAGCTCAAAAATGAGAAAAATGACGTAGACAAAGACATGGAAGTGGAGATGGTAGAGAACAAGTACTTAGTTTGAGGAGGACTTCTTAGCTATAAGGTCTTCGTCATTATGTATTATCATGTAGCTCTTCACTGCATATGACTGATCACGAGGAGGCCAAATTGGCACCTTTGTCAAGACTGCAAAAACCTTTGTTTCACAGCATCATTATTTTTTCAATTTGTCTCATTAGTGATAATTAATTTGAGAGTAAGTTACTACATAAAACATACACACATATGCATGTGCATACAATTTCTTAAAATGCATTGATATTTCCCATTTCCTCCAGCAGAGGTCAGAAAATAGCAATACAGGAATATGAAAATCTACGAACCAAGAGAGTATTTTAGAATGATCTAATATTATAAAGGGGTTTGTTAATTGTTCTTGTTTATCTATATTTTCTAACCATATTTTTACAATGAACATGCTTTACTTCTGTCATAATTAAAAAGCAGTAAGACATATTTTAAGTATAAAGAGCATTACTGGCATATGCATTTACCCTGTATTAAGGACGGACTATGGCTTAATTACTTGTATTTTCCTAACTGCACATAGAGTAATGGAAATAGTGAAAAAGCAACACATTTGGCCATCACTGTGAAATATCATTTAAGTGTAACATCATTCCTGGAATTGATGACTCAGCAATTTCTTTCAGACAAGGGACTTAATGTCAGGACAAAACAAAGCATCCTGGACATAGCTCTGAGCTGACAATAATCTCTGTACACACAAAGACAGGCAAGTGAATATAATCTCTGGTCATCTCCTTTGACTGGAGAAATTTAAAGATCCTAGTGTTCTGAGAAGTCAATCTCTGCAAGCCTTACAGGTAGAATAAGACATAAGAAATTGGTCAAGAAAACCTATATTTAAAAAAACAAAGAACTCAACAAAGGGTGTTAAGAACTGTTGATTGATATTCAACACATCACATTATCACCATGGTAGATTTTCATTTCTAATTCATGTGTCTCTTTTTCTCCTCGACACATAGGGAAGGAAGGTGGAAAGGCTTATAATATAAAATTTGGTATTTTTAGTAGAGACGGGGTTTTGCCATGATGGCCAGGCTGGTCTGGAACTCCTGACCTCAGGCAATCCGCCCGCCTCGGCCTCCCAAAGTGCAGGGATTACAGGTGTGAGCCACTGCGCCCGGCCAATATAAAATAAAATTTGAAGGTCAACCCAAACATTTATTTATAAATTAAGGAAAACTTTTACCCACATTATACCAAATTAAGTAGCTGCTTAGTTCCCATTTTATTAAATGTTTCATGATTTATGGTCAGTTATTTGTCTCGATATTATCACTCACAAATAATATAAAGATGTCAAAATTGTTATATAAATCAAAATTGACTGTTGCTAGTTTCTTCTGTCTTATAAGGGGGTGTTCTCTACCAGTGAGGAATAAGTTCCTACGCTGCTTACTTCCACCTACAGGAGCAAGTGAAGATGAGAGAGGAAAGACTGAAATTGAAAACCTCTGCCAGTTCTTCCATGGGACTCCTGGATGGGGCCCAGATTAGGTGATTGTTTGATTGTCAAGAGAACATGAGTGACTTTGTGGACCAAGATGAGGATGCTGGAAAAACAGAGGAGCAGGGAGATGTGAAGAGAGTCTGAGGACCAGCAGCATGGTAGGAGACTGGAATCTGCAGAGAAATGTGACCAGTGAGAAATCCTCAGGGGATGCTTTGATCTAAGAGGTTATTAGAATGAATGTCCAACATTCAGTTCTAATCTGTTTGTATTTCTACAAATTTAAGAGCCTTCCCACCCCAACTCCATTGCTCAAAACTTCAGTCAAGTTTGCTTTTCACACAGCTTATGGTGGTCTGAGAAAAATCAGGACAAAGAGGTGAGTGTGAACCCAGGTTGGCATAAGCAAAGAGAAGAAAAGAATCACAGGCCATGAGATGTGAATGAACATAGGTATCATGGAAGCCAGAACCATGAGCCACGAATGATCACAGGAATGAGAAACCCAGTAAATTCACAGAAATCTCGGGGAGAACAATGAAGCTTCCTTGCAAAAGACAGGATCTGGGACTTGAACCACTTTGATGTCAATCTCCAAAGGAGAATAACTTTAGCTGATATATAGGCCACAATGATAAAACGTAAGAATATTTCATTAGGCATATTGCAAATACTCTTTACCATGTGCAGTCTAGGGCAGCATTTTAAAAACTTTGCACAGGTTTTTGTATAATATAAAAGAGTTCCAGGTATTTAAATGGATATTTAATAAATAAAGCACAAATGTTTGTTCTCTATGGGTTTTGATAAACATTTTACCACATGGACGATACCACTTCATCAATAACCTTTCTAAATAGGTTTAGAATTTCCACCTAATTCCCCTTTGTAATAGCAAATGAATCTCAGAGTGGCTGAAATGCCATTATAAAATACATTTGCATTGTCCAGAGATATAGAAGATTCTCTGAAAGAATGATCTGGAATTTATATAAGGAAACATCATAGAGAAGTTTTCAAATCCTTCAAAGTCTGGCCTGATCTTACCTTTACATGGTGGATCAGACGCTCAACCTCATTCACTTTGTAGGTCTCCAATCCTAATTCCTTGGCTAATCTCAAGATACGATTCTGGGTTGGTCCAACATAGGATCCTCCAAGGTCCACATATTTAACCTTTTGGTTCTGTTTTCCCCATAGGAAAAAATAAAAAAAAATTTGTAAAACATGTATAAAATAGCAAAAGACAGTCCTGAAATAAGCAAATCAACATTTCACAAGTTATAGATACAACTTAAGGTATATCTATGACAAACTAGATTTTGTTCTTAACTCTACTTCATTCACATGACTTAGTTATTAAATCAATCTTTAATTTAAAGCAAAATTGATTGAACGCTGAATAGGCAAGAGCTTCTAAACCTCATCATTTTCAATATACTATAACGTGGTTTGGTTTTTAGTGCTTTGAATTTGTGAGCTGTGAATTGTTGATGAATCTCTTTACTCAGTACTTCAGGTAAACGTTGAGGGGACCAACGCTAGAGAAAAAGCAAGAAAGAAAACGATCACTTCTTATGTGATTTGTTAATCCAGACATTTGAAAATAGCACTAGGGAATATTTGATCATAATTTGGACTTTGAAATTGCTTTTATGTTTTATAGTATATTTACATAGTTTTGAATTGGCTTCATTTCCAACGACTGAGGGGCAACCTTTGAACAATAAAATGAATAGAAACGTTTCCTATTTCTGAGTATGTCTAAGAAAAACCAGGTTCTTACTAGTTAGAAGCACTAGAAATGGTCCTTCTTTTCTGTTTTTGTTTATTTGCTTATTTTTTATCTAGCTTCCCACTCACTTACCCCTCAAAAATGCAATTTTCACAAGGCATCTTTGTTTTACTCACTAAAGTATTCCAAACACCTATAGCAGTTGTCCAATAAATTTTCTCAAATAAATGAGAGAAAGAGGTTTTTAAAAATTCAGCACCTAATTGTACTAAACCAGCTTCTTTATGTAAAAGGCACTCTTATATGCTGTATTTTTCAAGGAATATGAAGATTTCAAGAACTGGGGGAGATAAGATGTACATAGGCAAAAACCTGTACCGCAACATATAATAATTGTCCTTGTGTGGAACAGGTAAGTAGTATTAACACAGAAGAAAGGCAAGTAGCTTTCGATTGGAGTGGGAAGGGATAATATCCCAGAAGTATGTGAAGATTTTGCCATACAACGAAGGCAAAAAGAGATTTGAGGAACACAGAACGGCAAAAACAATGGCCAGTAGACAAGAAGGGCTAGACCAAGTTTGGAGGCCTGTGTGAAATCACAAATAACTAGGTTAGGGGGTATATGTCATGGTCAATAACAGATAAGGCTTTCAGGCTTATCTGAGCCTCTGGCTCTCAAGACTGGTAAGGTGCCCTCTTATGCCTCCTATGGCACCACTCCAAGCTGTCACTCACCCTCATTGTAGCATTTTCTTTGAAAAGCTATAATTAGGCAATTATAACAGTCAGTGTCCCCCTGGGAGACTGTAAAGTCTGTGGAGCAAGGCCATTCTGGGGGGATTACTGTGCCTGACCCATAGTAGGTACTCAGTAGACATTTGTTTTGAGGACAAATTCAATTACAAAGGAGATGACTCAAAGTAAAGAATGAGTACAGAGGGCTAGCAAGACGGTCAAAAAGGAACAGCTCCGGTCTGCAGCTCCCAGTGAGATCAATGCAGAAGGCAGGTGATTTCTGCATTTCCAACTGAGGTACCTGGCTCACCTCGTTGGGACTGGTTAGACAGTGGGTGCAGCCCATGGAGGGTGAGCCTAAGCAGGGTGGGGTGTTGCCTCACCTGGAAAGTGCAAGGGGTTGGGGAACTTCCTCCCCTAGCCAAGGGAAGCTGTGAGGGACTGTGTCATGAGGAACAGTGCACTAAGGCCCAGATACTATGCTTTTCTCATGGTCTTTACAACCCGCAGACCAGGAGATTCCCTCGGTCCTATGCCACCAGGGCCCTGGGTTTCAAACACAAGCCTCCACGGCCATTTTGGCAGACGCTGAGCCAGCTGCAGGAGTTTTTGTTTGTTTGTTTGTTTGTTTGTTTTTTCATATCCAAGTGGTGCCTGGAACACCAGTGGGACAGAACCGTTCACTCCCCTGGAAAGGGGGCTGAAGCCAGGGAACCAAGTGATCTAGCTCAGCAGATCCCACCCCTGCACATGTATCCCAGAACTTAAAGTATAATTTTACAAAAAAGAATGAGTACAAAGCACCAGATATATATCATTGATGAATCCTTCCAAAAGAAGAACTGTGAGTCAGAATTGTATATGTCTTATCTCTCTGGAAATGAAAACACTCTGTAGCATCTATGTCTATTATTCATATCTTGAATGTATGGAAGTAGGGCATTTCCTTGCAGAGAAACTTGCTTTGCTTGACTTTGTGTTTAAATAGAAAATCATTAATTTTAGGCAACAGTGTCAGAATTGAAACAACTAACTAGCAATTAAAATAAGAGTATTTATAAATTGGTAAATAATTCTTTAAAAAATATAAAAATTAACTGAAGCAAAAACAAGGAAAATTAGGCAGGTAAAAGTTTAGTTTACGTGAATAAATAAAAACATATCCATGTTCATGGATTGGGAGAACTAATAATGTAAAATGTCCATACTACCCAAAGCGATCCATAGATTCAGTGCAATCCCCATCAAAATGCCAATGTTATTTTTCACAGAAACAGAAAAAACAATCCTTAAATTCATATGGAATTATAGAAGACTACAAATAGCCAAAACAATCTTAAACAAAAAGAACAAAGGTGAAGGCATTATATTACCCAACTTCAAAATATATTATGAAGCAATGTTAATCAAAACAGTATGGTACTGGCATAAAAACAGACTCACCAACCAATAGAACAGGATAGAAAGCTCAAAAATAAACCCACGCATTTACAATCAATTGAGTTTTGATGAAGATTCCAAGAACACACAATGGGGAAAGGACAGTCTATTCAATAAATGGTACAGGAAAAACTGGCTATCCACATGCAGAAGAATAAAAATAGGCCCTTATCTTATACCATATACAAACACCATACACAAATAATCAACTCTAAATAGATTAAAGACTTAAACATAAGACCTGAAACTGCAAAATTACTTGAAGAAAACAAGCGGAAAGCTCCATGACACTAGTCAGGGAAATGATTTTTTGGATATGGCCCTGAAAGATCAGGAAAAAAAGCAAAAACAGACAAATGGAATTGCATCAAACCACAAAGCTCCCGCACAGCAAAAGAACAATTAATAAAATAAACTGACAACCCACAGAGTGCGAAAATATATTTGCAAGCCATACATCTGATAAGAGGTTGATATCCAAATTATATAAGAAACTCAAACAACTCAATAGCAAGAGACAAATAACCAGAATTTTTAAAAATGGGCAAAGAAACTGAACAGACACTTCTTAAAAGAAGGCATGCAAATGGCCAACAGGTTCATGGATAAAGTTCAGTACCACTAATCATTAGGGAAATACAAATTAAAACCAAAATGAGATATCACCTCACACCTGTTAAAATGGCTTTTATCAAAAAGATGAAAAATAACCAGTGTTGTCAAGGATGAAGAGAAAAGGAACCCTTGTACACTGTTGGTGGGAATGTAAATCAGTACAGTTATTACAGAAAACAGTATGGAGGTTCCTCAGAAAACTAAAAATAGAACTACCGTATAATTCAGCAATCCTATTTTTGGGAATATATCCAAAAGAATTGAAATCAATATGCCGAAGAGATATCTGCACACCCATGTTCATTGCAGCATTATCTACAGTAGCCATGATATGAAATCAACCTAAGTGTTGTCAGTGGATAAATGGATGAGGAAGACATGGTATATACACACAATGGAACACTATTCAGCCTTTAAAAATAAAGAAATGTCATTTGGGACAACATGGATGAATTTGGAGGACATTATGCTAAGTAAAATAAGCCAGGCACAGAAAGACTTATAAGTGGAATCTAAAACACGTTGAATTCATAGAAGTAGAGAGCAAAATGAAGATTATCAGGGGCTGGGGGGTGAGAACTGGGGGAATGAGGAGCTGCTGGTCCAAGATACAAAATTTTAGCTAGACAGGAAGAATAAGTTTTGAAATCCATTGCACAGTAACTGTAGTAATAATAATGTATTGTATATTTCAAAATAACAAACAGTAAATTTCAAATGTATCACCACAAAAAATGTCAAGAAAGTGAGGCGCTGAATATGTTAATTAGCTTGATTTAATCACTCCACATTGTATACATATGGTGAAAACATCACATTGTACTCCATAAATGTAATACAAGTATGACTTGTCAATTAAAAATAAAATAAAATTTGAAAAGTAAATTTAAAAATGGGAGAAAATCTCTCCAAAAAAGTTTAGTTTGTATGATTGGAAAGATTGTGTTGGTGTAAAGGAAGCCTTGAAGTTAGGAGTGGAAAGTACAAATAATTATGTTATTTTTCTTCCTATTTCACACACATACACACACATACACACACACACACACACACAGAGAGAGAGAGAGAGAGAGAGAGAGAGAGGAACACACATATCTGCCCATTTCCCTCTTAATCCTAACTCTATGAAGCCAAATATCAAGAGATAAAAAGACAAAAAGGAACAGAAGAATTGAAAGGAAGGCAAACTGGGGGAGAGGCTGTAAAGAATGTTTCAGAGTTATTTTCACCCTCTCAGAGTCAAATGAAATTGAAGATTTTTTGGGGAAAAACCAAAAATGAAGCCCCAAACTCAACTTCAGTCCCATATTTGTCCACCGAATTCTTAATGCCTTACCCTAAGAGTGTAAGTCCTGCCTCCCACACGGTCCCGGGCTTCCAGAACAACCACATTCAGTCCAGAGTCATGCAGAAGTTTGGCTGCTGCCATACCTGGGAGAAAAGACAGTAAGACATCAGGATCAAATATTTTACAAGGATGCCAGACAAGCTCCTCATGCTAACAGTCAATGAGAAAAGTCCGTGCTGGCTCAAGTACACAACCTATTGTTACATTCAACTTACAAGTGGATACGGTTTGTCAATAGAGGCCCAGAGTCTGATGTTTCTGGAAACAACAAAAGGGATTTCATTTTTTGGTAAATTTCTCAAATCTTAAACACATCCTCTGTCACTATATCAAAATGTCTATTTTAATGTCTAAATTGCATGTCTGATAATATAAATGAGAACACAAGGCCATGCTCAAGAGAAATATATGAGTCACAGACACAGGACCAAGTCCAGTCACTGACTTCATTCTCAGGGTAAATATGAAAAACCGGTAAACTGAGGGACAGTGGGCCTTCAAAGCATGTGCCAGGAACTGGGATTTACTATTAAAGTTGGACTTTTAGAAGTTGACGTAAAGTTTCAAAATCAAGGACATAAAATTCGACCCCTTGTGCATCTTGATTTCCTGATGTGATCCATCACTGCAGAATGAAATAATTCCATTCATGACTAATTTAACTATTAATTTAGTCAAAAATACTTAGTGAATGCCTATTACATTCTCACCACCACGAATTTAGCTCTTAAAAAAAACCCACAGCTTTACAGAGGTAAATGTACATGCAATAAACTTTAACCACTGTGATGGTTAATTTTAAGTGTCAACTTGACTGGATTGTGGGATATCTAGACGGCAGGCAAAGCATTGTTTTTGGGTGTCCCTGTGAGGGTGTTTCCAGAAGAAACTGGCATGGGAGTCGGCAGACTGGGAGAGGAAAACGGGCTCTCAATGTGGGTGGGCCCCATCCAATCTAATCAGCTGGGTCTCTGCTGGGACAAACAGGTGAAAGAAGAGGGGACTCTCTCTCTCTCTGCCCTCATTCTCCCTTCCGGAGCGGGATGCTTGTTCTCCTCCTGCCTTTGGACATCAGACTCCGGGTTTTGGACTCTGAGACTTGCACCAGTGACCTCTAGGGGGCTCTTGGGCTTTTGGACTCGGACTGGGAGTTGCACCATTAGCGTCCCTGGTTCTGAGGCTTCCAGACCAAGAAAGCTTCTCCCATGTTCCAGCTCGCAGTCAGCTATCATGGGGCTCCTCTACCTCTGTGATGGTGGGAGCCAATTTCCCCAGTAAATGTATTCTTCCATGTATCCTGTTGGTTCTGTCTTTCTGGAGAACCCTGACTGATACATCCATTAATGCAGAGTTCAATACGTTTTGACAAAGGACAAAGCATAGCGTGGAGTACATGTATAAAGTTTGGGGTACTAATCCATTCTGGATGTAGTTTTTGACCTCAAAGCTCTTAAAATACTGCATTTTTTACAAAGCACTCTTACAAGATTTAGCAAGTTTTCTCAGAGAACAGAAACCTGGTGCTCTTCCCATGACGAGTGGGCTGAATGTGCTCAGTTCCAATTACCTTACTCATTTGCTTTATGAGACCAAATATTAAGGCCATGCCAAGATGCTCTTGTGCCTTACAACATAGATAAAACTGCTTCTATCTTGTCTTTCAAAAATAATAGTTCTGTGCCTTTTAGACTCCACTACTGCAAAATTAAAAAGATTCCTATAAAATAGCTAATAGTCATATTATATTGGGTTCTGTTTTAATAAATTAATTCAATGAACTTCTACAACCCCATGAGATAAGTACTGTTGACATTCCCATTTTACGGCCAAGAAAATCCAAGTCCAAAGAGATGTCCAAGGTCGCATAAGGAGTAGGTGACAAAGTCAGTTTAACTGCAGCATCTGTATTCACAGCCATTATACAACATTGTCTTCCCCGGACCCCCATGGCCATCCTCTTCATTGATGGCATCTTCCAACTTTTGCTACAGGGAGAAACTACACTTCAAAAGATATTTCTCACTTTTTTGGATCAACTTGTTTTTAAGACACACCTGTATGTTGTGGTTTATAAGAATCCATATAACATAAAATATGAGCCCACATTAAAAACCATAATGAAAAGCCAACGCTTCAGTCACCGTCTATCAGTGATCTTAAAGGAGGAATTCTCATTTTTTAGAGAGGCTGATTTGACATTTCATTATTTGAGTTAATCCATCTTCCCATCCCTGTCACTGGGGGCAGAGCCAATGCTTCCAGTTGCTGATGGGGTAACAGTTCCAAAGCCCATGAACCCCGTGCAGTGTACACAAGCATTGCACAACCCTGATTTAGGAATACAGGGCACAGGATTTACAACCCCAATTTCCTAATTTTACCTCCATAAGGAAAAAAAAAACACTTCTATTTAAGTTCAAAATTACAAACAATACAATGACATTTTTCTCATCAAGCATCAGTTCAACAAATGAAATAACATGCAGTCATAGCAACAGCTGTTATCACTGAATTGAGATAAACCGCTTGAGCATGCTGAGGCTTAAACAAAAGGGTTCAGAAGGAAATACAACGTCACTTGTATACACTAAGCATTTTGTATTCCACAAAAGGTACTGTCTTTTAATAAATGTATTTACCCAATAATATCAGATGCTAAATATGAACAGTTATTAAAACAAATAAAGGGCTTATCAAATCATTGAACAGAGCTCTCTATGCTCATGTACCTTAAACAATTATAAATAGAAAATTACAAAAATATCTTTAAAAAAGGCAACACAAAAATGTGTTGCTGGAAATAACTTACAATTTAGCTCACTAATGTTCATAGGGGGTAGTCAAGAGGCTTTTTGGAAATCAACTGACAGAAATTGATCTGAAAAAAAAAATTGGTCCAAATATCAGTGGCTTAGGGAAGTCACTGCAATTTAGAAGGTTAGGGTACATAGGAAACTGAGTTGGAGACTGGTCAAGAGGTGATTAAGATTGTCTAGAAGAGGTAGCTCAAAAGCCTCCCTCAATGATGAATGATAAAAGGACTAATGATTTGATTGCTCAAGGACAATTAACTCTACAGAGCGTCCCTCACTTACAAGACAGTTATTTCCCAAGAGTTCTTTTCTATGTTGGTTGTTTGGAACTTTTAACACATTTTGCCATAGAAACAAAAATATGAGAGATGATATATCCTCTGGGAAGTATGGAAATTTTCAAGTGCAATATTATTGCAAAAAAAATGATACAGTAGCAGAAATACATTTGCCCTAAAAACATTAGACAATGTAATCACCACTATTTAAACATTTATGCAATAATCTCCTCATAAAATGCAAGTAACAATTTGTTTGTTAAAAATGAAAATACCGGCCAGGCACGGTGACTCAAGCCTGTAATCAGCACTTTGGGAGGCCGAGGCAGGCGGATCACCTGTGGTCAGGAGTTTAAGACCAGCCTGGCCAACATGGGGAAACCCCGTCTCTACTAAAAATACGAAAATTACCCAGGTGTGGTGGCAGGCGCCTGTAATCCCAACTACTCGGTAGACTGAGGAAGGGAGAATTACTTGAATCTGGGAGGCGGAGGTTGCAGTGAGCTGAGACCATGCCACTGCACTCCAGCCTGGGTGACAGAGCGAGACTCTGTCTCAAAAAAAAAAAAAAAAAAAATTAAAATACCCACAGTAATAACAGCCACCATCATAATGCATGAAGTACTTTGGTCTGTGTGAAGCACTTTACACAAAAAGCTCAACTGATCCTTACCACAATGCTGAGGAATATTATTATCCTCATTTTAAAAAGAAAAAAATGGCAGCTTAGAGACATTCAGTGACTTAACTGTAGGTTACACAATTAGTAAGTGGCAGAGTCAGAGTTCAACCCGAAACCTGAACTCTTAACCACTACCCTTGGACAAAAAAGAAAAAATTAAAAACACAGTAACTCTACATATACGCTGATTGATATACAGTGTCTTAAAACATTCTGCTGACTAAATATAAGAATCTTAAATACCAGCTTTTCTCACAGATATTTAACCTTTGCAAACAATTTAGGAGCAAGCTTATCATCATTTCATCTTTTTAAAAACCTAATGACACTTGTAACATGCAGTATCAATTATAGTCTCACAAACAAATGGTAATTTGGCACTTTCAGAAGCAGTCCCTACGTCCCCATGACAGGCCCTTGGATGAATAATCATAGCACAGCACACACAAATAATGGTAGACTAATATTTAATATTATGAAATTATACAAATATTGCATCTCTCTTCTGAGAAGTTTACTTGGAGAAGTTTTCGTAAAAGTGACGACAATCTCAGTTACAAGTAGACACCCAAATTATTTTAAATACTTAGAAATCAGTGATGTGCAACATGATTAGCATTCTGCACTTTTAGTTTTTTGCCAAGGAAAATGGCCCAAGTTAGATGCTGTAGGAGACTGGGAAATACACAGTGGCGGTAACACACAAGTGCCCTTTTTACAGTGTCTTAAGGGCAGTTAGAGGAGCCAGAATGCAAAGGGAAGGATAAAATCAAAATCGCCACCTGCCTCATGCTTGGCTTTGTCAATCTGTTTCACACTCTTCATATCAAACTTTGATATTTAACAAAACTTTTTTTAAAAATTAAAATGCAAAGTTAATAGTCTTGAAAACACTACATAAGAACTCTTTCACAGTTTAAAGTTATGAAAAGAGAGAGACGGAATCACGTGAACCAAAAGTGACAATGAAATTCACTATACTTCAAAGAATCCCTATTGTAATCCTGGTAAACTATATAGGCATTCCCTTGGGATTTTTTTTTTCCTGTTGTTGTTGTCGTGTTTGTTTGTTTGTTTTTGTTTTGTTGAGACGAAGTCTCACTCTGTCACCCAGGCTGGAGTGCAGTGGCACAATCTCAGCTCACTGCAACCTCTGCCTCCTGAGTTCAAGTGATTCTCCTGCCTCAGCCTCCCCAAGTAGCTGGGATTACATGCAAGCACCACCACGCCCTGCTAATTTTTGTACTTTTTTGTACAAAAAAAGATGAGATGGAGTTTTGTAGAGATGGAGTTTCACCATGTTGGCCAGCCTGGTCTGGAACACCTGACCTCAGGTGATCTGCCTGCCTCGGCCTCTCAAAGTGCTGGGATTATAAAAACCAAGAATATGCAAATATCCCTCATCACCTCTATCACTCTGACAAAGCAATGGTTTTATGAGAAAATTCTAAAAACCACCAAGTCACCTTCTGATCACATAACTGGAATTCTTTGATTTCTCTGAAGAGAATGCTTTCTAGTTATTTGACACAAACACACACAAAAAGGTCTGAGGTAAGGAGATAAATATCACCAATTTGACATCAAATTCATAAAAGTGGTTTTTGTAGGTAGAATTTAGATGTTAATTGTTGAACTTTTCAACACAGAGTAGCAAGGAAACCCTGAACAGTAAAGCCATCACTGAAAACAGCTAACGTTTTGAGCATTGACTGTGTGCCAGCCGCTATTCTAAGTGTTTTAAGAACTTATTTATCCTCCCAATAACTATGAGGCAGGCAGATATAGAAAATGAAGCATAGAGAGGCCAAGTAATGTGCACAAGGGTCACACAGCTAGCAAGTAGCAGAGCCAGTATTCAAATTCAGGCAACCTGACTCCAGATAACAAGCACGACTTCACAGTGAAACACTGCAAATCTTCTCTTTAACGTCACAGATCATACAAGCATCAGGGCCACTGCTAGCGCATTCACTCATGCCTTTGTGTAAATTGCAAGAAGGCACACACTCGTGGCTAGTAAATTTCCAAAACATGTCCTTCCTTCAGGCGAATGCGGCTCACAAGGTGCATGCAAATGGCTTGGCTGGCAGAGTGGGGGGCTGCATTACACCCCCCTTCCACTTCATCAGCCAAATGCCCTTGGGCAGGGCACCACCTGAACAGCTTATGCTGTGGCCTTGAAGCTCATAAAACTTTTATTTCCTGAACAATAAGAATTTAATTGTCTATTCTTTGTCTCCTCAATTCTAGAACATGGTTGGCACTTACATGTTTGTAGAATGAATTTATTTAAAACCTTTCTACAGAGATGACATTTGATTACTGAGTCAATAAATAAATAAATGGCTGTAGTGATCAATGTCTGCATAAGTAAAATATTTTAAATACAGTATGAGAAACTAAAATACTTAAGACATACTGAAACTGATTTCCTCTGGTCATCCAGAAATGGTAACATAAACTTTTGACTTTTTCAAAGGGAAAGAAAGACAGCCAGCCAATAATAATTACCACCTTACATTTGTACAGCATTGCACAGTTTCCAGCACTCACACACATTCAATCCTTAACAATAATGCCGTGAGTCTGGCATCGTTACTCCTATTTTGCGGATTAGTAAAATGAGGTTCGGAGAGATTCAAGAGCTTGCTCACAGCTATACGGCTAGCAATGGCAGAGCTAGGTCTGAAACCTGGTTCTGTTTCTGTGTCCTAACGTGTGTTGCCTCAGCCTTATTGCCTCCTATAACATACAGAGATCCATGTTGCTAAAACAAAATTCTTGAAACATGCAGAGTTTTAAAATCAGAATTTTTAAACTAACTTTCTTGGAAAGAGTATGTTGGAGTCTATCAATGTCCAAAGCCTTGGGACTATATCATTAGAGGAATATTTGCAGGCATGTGGAACAATGCAGCATTCTCCAGGGCAGCCCCACTGAACTACATATTAGGGGGTGTTTTGGCCAAACAGTTCCTCCTCCTTAAGTTCAAACTGGCTTCTCTTCCTGAAAATGCACCAGTCACAATTTTGGGGAAAATCTAAACAACACATGACATAAACCAAATATTGCAATGTGTACCATCATTTTGATCATTGAGAAGCAATGTTTAAGATGATGTTATTCACGTCTTGTCACCCAAAATGAAAACAAAAAAATAGACTGCAAGCCTTCTTGGAAACATGGTAACCTTTGCTCTGTTTCCTCTAGGACAATCAAAATATATAACATAAAAACAAATGGCAATAGCTTGTAAAATAATGGAGACCTTTACTGAAGCCTCAGGCTGTGGGATGATTTATGCTCTTGAAAAAGATAAAAAACATCAAGCGTTCATAAGTTGCCATAGAAACCTTTCTCCAGATGCAGCCGCTTTGAGATACTAGAATGAGATTGCCTTCCAAGGTCTTTCAGAATATGTCTAAAACCATAAAAATTGTCTCTTCATCACACTTTATATGCAAATGATTGCATTTTCTAAAATGTCAGCAATCATAATGAGTCTTGTTTAATAACCAAGCTTTTGTCTCTACCCTTTGTTGTTTGAAAGGCGTTGACAATCTTTTATGTATTGTAATCGTGGTAGACAAAATTTGTTTTTGCTTTACCTCAACATAGTCTCCCATGAATAAAAGAATCAAACACAGAAATTACAGCTTTGTCTTTCTCGGGTTTGTGTGTTATATTATTCATTATAAAAACTGTTCAATAAAACTAAACTTTTAATTTCCCTGCCTCAAATCCTTCTGGGAATTAGAGGAAGTGTGTATGAAATAAATAAACATACACTCTTTCAAGAAAATTGTTTTTTTAAGTATAGAAGATAATTATGTGATGCCATGATCATTTCCTTTTTTATTTTTAATTTTTATGCGTACATGGTAGGTGGATATATTTATGGGGCACATGAAATATTCTGACACAGGCATACAATGTGTAATAATCACATTGAGGTAAATGGGGTATCCATTTCCTTAAGCAATTGTACTCCCTCAGTTATTCTAAAATGCCATGATCATTTCTTTGATGGGGATCTGAGGATGAAATATTTCACTGCTATGACAGTAGCTCTCCTACGGATTACCAACACAATGTTTAGAATCACAAACATCTTTAAGGAAGAATATAAAACTGGAGAGCTACCATTTCTGCTTTGGGTCACCCCCTCCCTAGATCCCATGCTGTGATAGGTGTTACAAATGTCATGAAGAGGGTTAGAGGTCTGCTATAGAGTATGTTGACTACCTCTCCAGGAAAACATCCCCTTTCACCAAAAAGGAGAAGATAGATTAGGAGATCTAGAAAAAGAGGACAAAATGTGGGAGTTACCAAAGAAAAGAAATCTGGATGTGAGGTAATCAGTGATTGGAAGAAATAAAATTACAAAGGAGTCATTCAGTGATGCCAAAGGCTGGCCCTGCTTCCATCTTCTAGGAGCCTAGTGAGCCTGCCCAGACACGAACCTGTGAAACAAAGACCAAAGGAGTCAGCAGTGTGCAAGGACCAGAACCAAATGAAAACACCACCTGGTCAAGAAGAAGGCAGAACTTTGCCCTTCAGTAGAAAAAGCTGTATGCCCAAAAGGCCACCTCCTGGCTGCATAACCTCAGACAAGAGTCCTCACCTTTCTGGGACTCACTTCCCCCATCCATAAAATAAGGTGATTAAATTAGGCCACTTCCAGTCTGTGATCAACCTAAATGAGACAGGGTGGCAATGTCATAAAGCTGAGATTTCATTACAGAGGTAGTATCTTTATGACCCCAAAGCATCTAGCCCAAAGTCTGCCCTGTGGAGCTTAAAATGTGGGTGTCATCGATAGATGTGAATGAAAATATGTGATTTTTGTGTTCATATATGATAAGGAAATGCTGATTTAAACAAAGCTGTTTAGGGATAGATGTGCTAAGATAATTAGGGATGAAATGTCATGATGTCTGTGACTTACTTTGAAATGCATCAAAAATCAAAAGGGATTGATAGATGGAGAGAGGGATAAATAGTTGGATATACTGGAATAAAGCAAATATAGCAAAAACATTAATTGTGGAGTCTAGTTGGTTGGTATATGAGTGTTGACTGTACAATTCTTTGAAAAATTTCATAATAAGAAATTTCTGGAAAAAAGTTAAACTGGTTTCTATTCTGCTGGACTTGTTCAGAGCCTCAAGTTAATGTATCACATAATTCCATAAAGATACTATATACTATTTATATAATTTCTTAGTCTTTAATAACTTATTGGGCAACAGAGGATAAAAGTGATTCTCTTGAGGGCAGAAAGTTCTTATATTTTTTGAAAAACATACCTAAAGCAACTGGTCAATTTGGTCAATGTGGCTAAACCTGATGGTGGGTTCCTTAGACTGATGTCCAAAACATGATGTGCCTCTAGAAAAGAACAAAGTCTAACAGAAAAGGCACCATGAAGGCAGGGAAGAGGGTAACTACAGGTGTTTGGAAAAGGAGCTGCCTGGGGAGGTCACAAGTACATTTGGTACAGCCAAGTTACAAAAAAGTAGAAAATGATGGTCTGGGCGCAGTGACTCACGCCTGTAATCCCAGCACTTTGGGAGGCCGAGGCGGGCGGATCATGAGGTCAGGAGATTGAGACCATCCTGGCTAACACGGTGAAACTCCGTCTCTACTAAAAGTACAAAAAATTAGCCGGGCATGGTGGCAGGCGCCTGTGGTCCCAGCTGCTCGGCAGGCTGAAGCAGGAGAATGGCGTGAACCCAGGAGGCGGAGGCTGCAGTGAGCCGAGATGGTGCCACTGCATTCCAGCCTGGGTGACAGAGCAAGACTCTGAGAAAGAAAGAAAGAAAGAAAGAAAGAGAGAGAGAAAGAGAGAAAGAGAGAAAGAGAGAAAGAGAGAAAGAGAGAGAGAGAGAGAGAGAAAGAGAGAAAGAGAGAAAGAGGGAAAGAGAGAAAGACAGAGAGAGAGAGAGAAAGAAAGAAAGAGAAAGGAAGGAAGGAAGGGAGGAAGGAAGGAAGGAAGGAAGGAAGGAAGGGAAGGAAGGGAAGGAAGGGAAGGAAGGAAAGGAAGGAAAGGAGGAAGGAAGGAAGGAAGGAAAGGAGGAAGGAAAGAAGAAAGGAAGGAGAAAAGAAGGAAAGAAGGAAGGAAGAAAGGAAGGAGAAAAGAAGGAAAGAAGGAAGGAAGGAAGGAGAGAGAGAGAGAAAGGAAGGAAGGAAGGAAGGAGAGAGAGAGAGAGAAAGGAAGGAAGGAAGGAAGGAGAAGGAAGAGAAGGAAAAGGACAGGGAAAGTTCCCTTTTTTTCCTGGCCATGCAGTCTGACAGGATCACCCAGGCAAAGGTACACCAAAGATGGGGGCGATGTCCTCAGCTAGAGCAAGGAGGAAGGGAAAGTTTGCTGCCACCTCTGAGGAGCTGGAGGATGGCCAGATAAGTAAATTTGGGTAGCATAGTGTTGTGAATTGAATTGAGTACACCTCAAAATTCATATGTTGAAGTTCCAACCCCTTAGAACCTCAGAATGCGACCTTATATGGAGATAGTCTTTACAGAGGTAATCAAGTTAAAATGAGGTCAGTACTGTGGGCCCTAAACCAATCTCACTGGTGTCCTTGTAAAAGGAGGAACTTTGGAAACAGAGACATGCACATAGAGAGAACTCCATGCAAAGATGAAGGCAGAGATGGAGTGATGCCTCTTTAAGCCAAGGAACACTAAAGATCGCCAGCAAACCACCAGACACTGAGGGAGAGGCATGGCACAGATTCTCCCTCGCAGCCTCCAGAAGGAACCAACTCTGCAAACACTTTGATCTTGGGCTTCCAGCCTCCAGAACCATATGACAATACATTTCTGTTGTCATAAGCCACCCAGGGTGTCGAATTTTGTCACAGCAGCCCTAGGCAACTAATATACACAGGAAATGTTATCTTCCGTACTAACTTTACTAACTTCACTGTTAATTAAATCCATTTGGGGATAACATGGTGATGAAAACCCTGGGTAGCCACTCCAGACTGGCTTTTCTTATGTTGTCAGTAGTGCTGAGAAGTTGGGAGAGGGTAAGAGAGCAGAGAGGGAGTTCCTAGAAGAAGCACTATTTCGAGTGACCTGTTGGAACTGGGGAATGGGGCATTAGCCCAAACAGATGTTAAGTAAGCAGTTGGGTGAGCCTCATAGTGACAAAGCTTAATAATCTGAGTTCTAACCCAAATGTCCATCAATGATAGACTGGATAAAGAACATGTGGCACATATACACCATGGAATACTATGCAGCCATAAAAAAGAATGAGTTAATGTCCTTTGCAGGGACACGGATGAAGCTGGAAGCCATCATTCTCAGCAAACTAACACAGGAACAGGAAAACAAACACCACATGTTCTCATTGGTAAGTGGGAGTTGAACAATGAGAACACATGGACACAAGGAGGGAAACATCACACACCAGGGCCTGTCAGGGGGTGGGCAGAAAGGGAAGGGAGAGCATTAGGACAAATACCTAATGCATGCGGGGCTTAAAACCTAGATGACGGGTTGATAGGTGCAGCAAGCCACCATGGCACATGTATACCTATGTAACAAACCTGCATGTTCTGCACATGTATCCCAGAACTTAAAGTAAAATTAAATAAAAAAAAAATCTGAGTTCCAGCTTTGGAGCTGTAAGCAACACAATAAAGGAGAGGCCTTTCTCCATTCAACACAGAGCAGTAAATAATAATGAGGGGATGTGAATAATCTAGAACTTAAGTAAGAAATAAAGCTTCCTGAACTTCCCATCAAAAAATTAGCCATTGCCAAGGTTATACAAATTCTATGCTTCATACGAATTCTATAGCATTTTAAAAGTGTACAATGTTTAAATCTCTCATTAAACTCTACTTTAAAATTCAATGATTGTCAATGACAATTATATAACTATTCAACTCACCAAGAAATTTTCTGCCTTCGGAGCCTCATTGTCTTTCTCAGTGCCAAGGAAAAGTTTTGACACGCCCAGGCACAAGAAGTTCCATCCTGCCAGCTCAGATGCTCTAGGTCTCTGGGCACCCAGACCAGGTAAGATGAAAGATGGTGGCAGGTCAAGACTGTGAACTTGACCAGAATAGGTTATTCAGAAACATGTGTGTGGGAAAATCCTTTCCTTAAGACCTTAACAGCAACTTTCAAACAGAAGTCACAAGCAGTAGAAGAATCAGTTCTGGCATTAAAAACATTGGCTTCAATAATCACAAGCCAAGCAGATTCTTCTTCTTTTTTTAAAGCCTAACCCGAAAGACTCATATTAAAACTGTACAGGACCACCCTAACAGTATATAGACTCTGACTCACATAGGAGGTCACAGACTCATGCTCAGTGTCTAGCATGTAAGTGTGTGTGTGTGTGTGTGTGTGTGTGTGCGCGCGCGCACTGAAGCTGTGAGCAACATACATAACCAGGGGCATTATCCAGGGCTAAAGTTATCATTGAAACAGCAATGCACAAGCTACAACTGCTTCTTCATCTGTCGCTGGGGATTGAGTGGCACCCTTCCTGCTAAAATAGGAAGACAACATAAAGGTATTACAATCCCTAACTGTAGTTAGAGAACAAAAACAAGGATTATTGGAAGTCATAACACAACAACTAGCATCCTAGAGAATTTTATTTTATTGACTCAATTAGAATGAGCCTTGCATACAGAATTTGAAACAGATAAACAAATGCAATGAAAAGAGGCAAAGGTATGGCTCTCTTGGCAAACACCATTAAGGCAAGTGGCTTGTGGGAAGGAGCAGGAAGGGGTAGGGCAACAGGTGTGTTTTCTTAGAAGCTGCTTTCGCAAGCAGATGGCCTCTGTCCCAGTGCTTTGGAGCTAATTCTCCCTGCTTTAGTCTACAGTCGGTGTCTCTGGCAGCAGCCTAAATCTAAAGAGACAAAACATATCTTCCATCACCATGGAGAAACAGCAGCTCCACCCAGTATTCAGGAATTTGCCCTTGAAAAGGCAAAAATAAAAAAATAAATATAAAACAAAACGGAAAAACAAAACTCTTCACGATATTTTAAACAGCGTTGAACTTCTTCTTTTTTTTCCTTTGGAGATGGAGTCTTGCCCTGTCTCCCAGGCTCGAGTGCAGTGACACCTTCTCAGCTCACTGCAATCTCCGTCTCCTGGGTTCAAGCGATTCTCCTGCCTCAGCCTCCTGAGTAGCGGAGATTACAGGGACACGCCACCACGCCCGGCTAATTTTTGTATTTTTAGTAGAGATGGTGTTTTGCCATGTTGGTCAGGCTGATCTCAAACTCCTGACCTCTGGCGATCTGCCTGCCTTGGCCTCCCAAAGTGCTGGGATTATAGGCGGGAGCCACCACACCTGGCCCCTCAACTATTTTAATTCTTACAAAAGACCCTGCTGAAATCCTAGTGTTTTAAAAATTCAATTATAGTAGATTTTACCTTCTGCTTATATTTATAGTTGACACTTGAACAACACAAGGGTTAGGACACCAACCACCTGTACAGTAAAAAATCCATGTATAACTTTTGGCTCTCCCAAAACTCAATTACTGATAGCCTACTGTTAGCCTTACTGACACATAAACAGTCCATTAACACATACTTTGTATGACATATATATTATATACTGCATTCTTACAATAAAGTAAGCTAGAGAAAAGAAAATGTTACTAAGGAAATCATAGGGAAGATAAAATACATTTACTATTCATTAAGTGGAAGTGGATCATCAAACAGGGTTTCATCATTGTTGTCTTCATGTTGAATAGGTTGGGGAGGAGGAAGAAGAGGAGGAGCTGGTCCTGCTGCCCCAAGGGTGACAGAGACAGAGAAAATCCACATATAAGTGGACCCATGCAGTTCAAGCTTGTATTGTTCAAGGGTCAACTGTACTTTCACATTATTTTCTCTTGTTCCATTTAACTACAATTTAGATTTTTTTTTTTTTCATTTAAGATAAAAGCATTGGATCCAGGGCCTTTCTACACCGCCAGCATCTCATCACAAACACCATTGACTAGAAAGCCTCCTCTGGCCCCTCAACACAAACTACCTATTCATGTGTGTGTGTGTGTGTGTGTGTGTGTGTGTGTATTTTTTAAATGGAGTTTTGCTCTTGTTGCCCAGGCTGGAGTGCAATGGCGCGATCTTGGCTCACCGCAACCTCCGCCTCCTGGGTTCAAGCCTTTCTCCTGTCTCAGCCTCCTGAGCAGCTGGGATTACAGGCATGTGCCACCTTGCCCAGCTAATTTTGTATTTTCAGTAGAGACGGGGTTTCTTCATGTTTGTCAGGCTGGTCTTGAACTCCCGACCTCAGGTGATCCGCCCACTTCGACCTCCCAAAGTGCTGGGATGACAGGCATGAGCCACCGCACTCGGCCACTAACTACCTATTCTGTGATCATCTCCACATAAAATTAAATCTTGCAGCAAGGCTAACATTCCAAAAGCACTTTCCTGGAGTCCTGCAGTCCATCCCACCCTGGCCTCTGCCTTCCTGAGAAAAGGAAAGATCCTGCCAATATGGCTGCAAAGAATTTCCTCCCCCATTTCTTGCTGCTCTGAAAACAACTCCCACCTCCCACTTCCCAAGTGCTAGCCTCTGGAAGTTACGTTACCTGGACTTGTCTCGGAGTCAGAGATATTGAGGTTCTGGCAAGATTTCGTCTTCATTTTTCATTCCAAGTTAGGACTTGGAAACCCAAAAGTCCCAGGGAACTGAGTAGAGTAGTAGGTAAAGTGTGAGATAGGCAAGTGTAAAACAATAGCCAAGAGCAAGGGCTTTGGAGAGCTGAATAAAATCACTAAAATCAAATTTTAAAACACTGGCGAGCCAGCCCCAACTTGTGAGAGATTTGGTCCATGGGCTACCAATTTAGAACCTCTGATCTAAGCTACCATCTAGGCCTCATTCCATTAATAGGAATGTGGCTTCAGCAAAGGCCAGACACCATTTTCCTGAGCCCTCACAGATTCAAGTCAGCTGCTTGCATGGCTCCAAAGATGGAGGCTCTTCCTGTTCCCCAACAGGGCTTTCTGTCAACCCACTGAGGAAATTCCTCCTTCCTGTATGTGAAGCATATTTACAAAGTAGGGGTCACTGACAAACCTGAACCAATACATGATCAAATCCTACTGATTTTCCCAGGTTTCCTTCTGCCTTATTACTTGGACCCAGTCATTGGGCTAGGAGCTCAAACCTAAATCCTGGGCTTCATGCTTCAGTCTTTCAGGTTCCGTATCCCATCTTACCCATGATACCCTGCAATATCTAGCAAGACCTGCCCTCTGCCAATCTGTCTAGCCTCTTTTCCTTCTGCTCCACATCCTACACTCTGGCAACACTGAACTCCTTTCCCCCCATTGTGGCTCTTTTCATACTCTGCACTGTTTAGTGTTTCCAGGCATTTATTCTGCTGAGATTTCATGTAATTCCACCTCGTCCCCCAAAACCAGTTCAAGTGTCACCTCTTCTAGAGAATTTGCCCTAATCAGGCCCCAGGGTGTGTTAGGACTCCCTAGTGTGGATTTTCCACAGCAGTAAATACTTTATCCCTTATTGGACCACCCATAATAAGAAGGAGGATACCATGGCTGGCTAGGAGAAGGCAGACTGAGGCAGAGTTTGCATCTAAATCCACAAGAATCTTTTGGGGAGCTCCATAATTTTTAACTTTTCACTCAAATTATTTTTGGAAAGAGGCTTTTCCTGTTATTTCATACCAACAGATTGGAGATAGGTTGAAACCTTTCCATGTTTGGCCAAAACCCAGCTCATGGTTTGATGAAACGATTTAACAAAAGCCAAAACAAGCTGGCAATGTTTGTGAAGACAAGGCCTCAAATGGAACGCAGATGGAATTACTTATACCTTTATTAGATTCAATCCCTTCGAGATAATTTATACTTAAAAAAAGAATCATTCTAGATCTCAGCGAGACGCCCTGAATGCAGTTGTCAGGGTCAAGCATCAGAAGAAGACCTGGCATACAGAAATTACCAGTAGTGCAAAGATTTAGAGTAAAACAAAATATCTATTGCTGGTTGGGCAAATTATTACAGGGGGGCCTGTGGCTGAGAGCTATTTTCCCCATTCACTTTAGGACATCTGCTCAGTCGCCCCAAATCAAAAACAAATCCAGGTGTTTTAGTCAGAATATCGAGATATCATGCTGAGTGGTAGGTCCCAACTCTTGCCAATCGAATTGTTTTAATTAATTCCTTATGTTAAATTGGCTTCATACGACTTTGAAAAAGAAATTTTAACATCTGTGCAAAAATTAGGCATCTTTCATATTCTGGGTCTGCCACGGACTGAGTGACAAAACTTGTTCCTTCTTTAAATCTCAAATTCCTGATCTGTAAAAAAGTAAAAATGTTTACTCCTATCTCGTAAAGTAACTGTGAAAAAAATGAGGTAACATACACAAGGAACTCAGCACAGTGCCTGTAACATGGCAAATACCCAACAAATATTTGTTCAATTAATGAATGAGTCCAACATCTTAGAAAGTATTTGGTTTGAAATTGGAAGACTTAGGTTCTAACACCATTCTGTCTCTGAGGCACTGTGGAATCTTGGGCAAGTAATTTCTTCTCCTAATTCCAATGTATAAAATGGGGACAATACCTTCCAGACAGAGTTGATACTAAGATTATATGTGTAGAATTACTTGCATATATTGGACTTGCTGCTGCTGTCTGGTGATGAGCAGGCTGGGCCTGGAAATTAATGATTCCTCTACTTTTCCTGCACATTTATCTGCCTACAAATGATTATTGACAACTTGGAACTTTTTACAGCATCTCTCATCATCCTTGGATCCAATATAGATGATTTATCTATAGATCAAGTCTTACAATATTGGTATAACCATCTAGCTTTCAATATTCCTTCAAACTATGCATCACACACACACACACACACACACACACACACACACACAATTACTGAGTCTAAAACCACTCTCTTTTTAACCTAGAGCAAAACAAATGGATAATTTGTGTCATGGATTGGATGAATGTCCATCAACCATAGCAGAGAAGACATAAAGCAATTTTTTCTGTAGATAACATTTTTATTATAAACCTGGAGCAATCCAAGCAGTATCTTTTGCTTAATCATCATCAGAAAGAATACTTTAACATCTCTTTTCTGAAATTAAGGCCACTGTATTTGACAGATGCCTTCCTACCATTAAATGAATCATATTTTTGAACAATAGTTTTTAATTTTCCACTGTACAAAATGGCTGCTTTATATCTTTTCTTCTTAAACTTCCTACATGACACCATCCCACCTCCATCCCTCTTCAGCTGATGATGATGCCTCATTTTTATGGAGAAAATGAAAGAACTTGTTCATCTTTTCATAGTCAACCCACCTATACACACACCTTCACCTGTGCCTGTTTGTGAAACTTTACCTCCTATGACTTAAATGAAGTGTTCTTTCTTTAAGGAAGCCAATCCTCTCCACAGTTTTTAGATCCCATCCCCATCAGGGCCTCGATCCGCTAATCATATATTTTCTCTCCTGCATCATCAATTTCTTCTTCTGTCCTGGATCATTACTATGAGCACATGAGCATGTTCTGGTATCTTCCATCTTCAAAATATATGTGGTCAAATACCTCCCTTTCCCTTTGAATCCCTTCACAGCACTTCTTCAAAGAATAATCTATACACACTGCGTCTATTTCCCCATCTCTATTTCCCCAACTCACTGCAGTCAGACTTTCATCTGTACTATTTCACTGAGACTGCTCTTGGCAAAGATGTCAGTGATTTTCATATTGCTAAATCTGGTGGGCACACCTTTGTCCTTAAATGACTTGTTCTCTTAGCAGTATTTGGTCATGCCTTCCTTCTTGACTCACTGTCTTCCCTTTGTTTCTGAGCCACAGGCTTCCATGGGTTTCTTCTCTAACTCATTGCTCCTTCTTAAATGCCTTTGCTGGATTCTTCTCTTCCCAACCTCTAAACATTGGAGAGTCCCAGGACTCCATTTTTGAGCCTCTTCTTTCTTCAGTCATTCACAGGTGATCTCAACCAATTCCGTAGCCTTGAAGCTTCAGACTTGATATGTAAATTGCCTACTTAATTGTGCCTTTCTTTATGTAATAAACATGTCAAATATAACATGTCCCAAACAGAGCTTTTAAGTTTTCTCTCCCAAATCAGTTCCTTTCTAGTCATTTCCACCTCAATAATGTTAACACAATTCACCCAGTTGTTCAGGCCAAAATCCAGGAATTGTCCTTGTTTCTTTTTCTTCCTGACCACTCTGGCCTCCAATCAATACATCAGCAAGTCAACGTCACCTGAATACAACCATTTCTCAGCACTCTTACTGATACCACCTTGGTCTAAGACAATATCGTCTCTCTTTGGGACTATTGCAAAAGCCTGCAACTCCTTCAACTCTTGCCTTTCTAAGATTTTAAATTACACATTTCAGGGTATCTTTCAAAACAAAATTCAACTGATGACACTTCTGTATTTCAAATCTTCTAAGGACTTCCATTTCAAACAGGAGTCTCACCCTGTAACTTAACTTACAGGGCCCCTATATGACCTCACCCTTGCTTAGTTGTCTTTCCTATCACCCCTCGCTCATTCTACTACAGCCACATTGTTTTTCTTTCTGTTCCTTGAAAATGGAAGGTTGTTCCCGCCTTCGGGGATTTGTAGTAACTGTTTCCACATCCTGTAATGCTCACCTCCCTGACAGGTACATATTCAGGATCACAGATCTTAGTTTGAATGTTCTCTCTAAGGAAGAGGCATTCCCTGACTCTGCCCCATTACTGCATCCTATTTTACTTTTCTTTTTTTTTTTTTTAAATTTATTTATTATTATTATACTTTAAGTTGTAGGGTACATGTGCATAACGTGCAGGTTTGTTACATATGTATACTTGTGCCATGTTGCTGTGCTGCACCCATCAACTCGTCATTTACATCAGGTATAACTCCCAATGCAATCCCTCCCCCCTCCCCCCTCCCCATGATAGGCCCCGGTGTGTGATGTTCCCCTTCCTGAGTCCAAGTGATCTCATTGTTCAGTTCCCACCTATGAGTGAGAACATGCGGTGTTTGGTTTTCTGTTCTTGTGATAGTTTGCTAAGAATGATGGTTTCCAGCTGCATCCATGTCCCTACAAAGGACACAAACTCATCCTTTTTGATGGCTGCATAGTATTCCATGGTGTATATGTGCCACATTTTCTTAATCCAATCTGTCACTGATGGACATTTGGGTTGATTCCAAGTCTTTGCTATTGTGAATAGTGCTGCAATAAACATACGTGTGCATGTGTCTTTATAGCAGCATAATTTATAATCCTTTGGGTATACACCCAGTAATGGGATGGCTGGGTCATATGGTACATCTAGTTCTAGATCCTTGAGGAATCGCCATACTGTTTTCCATAATGGTTGAACTAGTTTACAATCCCACCAACAGTGTAAAAGTGTTCCTATTTCTCCACATCCTCTCCAGCACCTGTTGTTTCCTGACTTTTTAATGATCGCCATTCTAACTGGTGTGAGATGGTATCTCATTGTGGTTTTGATTTGCATTTCTCTGATGGCCAGTGATGAGGAGCATTTTTTCATGTGTCGGTTGGCTGTATGAATGTCTTCTTTTGAGAAATGTCTGTTCATATCCTTTGCCCACTTTTTGATGGGGTTGTTTGTTTTTTTCTTGTAAATTTGTTTGAGTTCTTTGTAGTTTCTGGATATTAGCCCTTTGTCAGATGAGTAGATTGCAACAATTTTCTCCCATTCTGTAGGTTGCCTGTTCACTCTGATGGTAGTTTCTTTTGCTGTGCAGAAGCTCTTTAGTTTAATTAGATCCCATTTGTCAATTTTGGCTTTTGCTGCTGTTGCTTTTGGTGTTTTAGACATGAAGTCTTGCCCATGCCTATGTCCTGAATGGTACTACCTAGGTTTTCCTCTAGGATTTTTATGGTATTAGGTCTAACATTTAAGTCTCTAATCCATCTTGAATTAATTTTCGTATAAGGAGTAAGGAAAGGATCCAGTTTCAGCTTTCTACTTATGGCTAGCCAATTTTCCCAGCACCATTTATTAAATAGGGAATCCTTTCCCCATTTCTTGTTTCTCTCAGGTTTGTCAAAGATCAGATGGCTGTAGATGTGTGGTATTATTTCTGAGGACTCTGTTCTGTTCCATTGGTCTATATCTCTGTTTTGGTACCAGTACCATGCTGTTTTGGTTACTGTAGCCTTGTAGTATAGTTTGAAGTCAGGTAGCATGATGCCTCCAGCTTTGTTCTTTTGACTTAGGATTGTCTTGGAGATGCGGGCTCTTTTTTGGTTCCATATGAACTTTAAAGCAGTTTTTTCCAGTTCTGTGAAGAAACACATTGGTAGCTTGATGGGGATGGCATTGAATCTATAAATTACCTTGGGCAGTATGGCCATTTTCACGATATTGATTCTTCCTATCCATGAGCATGGTATGTTCTTCCATTTGTTTGTGTCCTCTTTGATTTCACTGAGCAGTGGTTTGTAGTTCTTCTTGAAGAGGTCCTTTACATCCCTTGTAAGTTGGATTCCTAGGTATTTGATTCTCTTTGAAGCAATTGTGAATGGAAGTTCATTCCTGATTTGGCTCTCTGTTTGTCTGTTACTGGTGTATAAGAATGCTTGTGATTTTTGCACATTAATTTTGTATCCTGAGACTTTGCTGAAGTTGCTTATCAGCTTAAGGAGATTTTGGGCTGAGACAATGGGGTTTTCCAAATATACAATCATGTCATCTGCAAACAGGGACAATTTGACTTCTTCTTTTCCTAACTGAATACCCTTGATTTCTCTCTCTTGCCTAATTGCCCTAGCCAGAACTTCCAACACTATGTTGAATAGGAGTGGTGAGAGAGGGCATCCCTGTCTTGTGCCAGTTTTCAAAGGGAATTTTTCCAGTTTTTGCCCATTCAGTATGATATTGGCTGTGGGTTTGTCATAAATAGCTCTTATTATTTTGAGGTACGTTCCATCAATACCGAATTTATTGAGCGTTTTTAGCATGAAGGGCTGTTGAATTTTGTCAAAAGCCTTTTCTGCATCTATTGAGATAATCATGTGGTTCTTGTCTTTGGTTCTGTTTATATGCTGGATTATGTTTATTGATTTGCGAATGTTGAACCAGCCTTGCATCCCAGGGATGAAGCCCACTTGATCATGGTGGATAAGCTTTTTGATGTGTTGCTGAATCCGGTTTGCCAGTATTTTATTGAGGATTTTTGCATCGATGTTCATCAGGGATATTGGTCTAAAATTCTCTTTTTTTGTTGTGTCTCTGCCAGGCTTTGGTATCAGGATGATGTTGGCCTCATAAAATGAGTTAGGGAGGATTCCCTCTTTTTCTATTGATTGGAATAGTTTCAGAAGGAATGGTACCAACTCCTCCTTGTACCTCTGGTAGAATTCAGCTGTGAATCCATCTGGTCCTGGACTTTTTTTGGTTGGTAGGCTATTAATTATTGCCTCAATTTCAGAGCCTGCTATTGGTCTATTCAGGGATTCAACTTCTTCCTGGTTTAGTCTTGGAAGAGTGTAAGTGTCCAGGAAATTATCCATTTCTTCTAGATTTTCCAGTTTATTTGCGTAGAGGTGTTTATAGTATTCTCTGATGGTAGTTTGTATTTCTGTGGGGTCGGTGGTGATATCCCCTTTATCATTTTTAATTGCGTCAATTTGATTCTTCTCTCTTTTCTTCTTTATTAGTCTTGCTAGTGGTCTGTCAATTTTGTTGATCTTTTCAAAAAACCAACTCCTGTATTCATTGATTTTTTGGAGGGTTTTTTGTGTCTCTATCTCCTTCAGTTCTGCTCTGATCTTAGTTATTTCTTGCCTTCTGCTAGCTTTCGAATGTGTTTGCTCTAGCTTCTCTAGTTCTTTTAATTGCAATGTTAGAGTGTCAATTTTAGATCTTTCCTGCTTTCTCTTGTGGGCATTTAGTGCTATAAATTTCCCTCTACACACTGCTTTAAATGTGTCCCAGAGATTCTGGTATGTTGTATCTTTGTTCTCATTGGTTTCAAAGAACATCTTTATTTCTGCCTTCATTTCGTTATGTACCCAGTAGTCATTCAGGAGCAGGTTGTTCAGTTTCCATGTAGTTGAGTGGTTTTGATTGAGTTTCGTAGTCCTGAGTTCTAGTTTGATTGCACTGTGGTCTGAGAGACAGTTTGTTATAATTTCTGTTCTTGTACATTTGCTGAGGAGTGCTTTACTTCCAATTACGTGGTCAATTTTGGAGTAAGTACAATGTGGTGCTGAGAAGAATGTATATTCTGTTGATTTGGGGTGGAGAGTTCTATAGATGTCTATTAGGTCTGCTTGCTGCAGAGATGAGTTCAATTCCTGGATATCCTTGTTAACTTTCTGTCTCGTTGATCTGTCTAATGTTGACAGTGGAGTGTTGAAGTCTCCCATTATTATTGTATGGGAGTCTAAGTCTCTTTGTAAGTCTCTAAGGACTTGCTTTATGAATCTGGGTGCTCCTGTATTGGGTGCATATATATTTAGGATAGTTAGCTCTTCCTGTTGAATTGATCCCTTTACCATTGTGTAATGGCCTTCTTTGTCTCTTTTGATCTTTGATGGTTTAAAGTCTGTTTTATCAGAGACTAGTATTGCAACCCCCGCTTTTTTTTGTTCTCCATTTGCTTGGTAAACCTTCCTCCATCCCTTTATTTTGAGCCTATGTATGTCTCTGCATGTGAGATGGGTCTCCTGAATACAGCAGACTGATGGGTCTTGACTCTTTATCCAGCTTGCCAGTCTGTGTCTTTTAATTGGAGCATTTAGTCCATTTACATTTAAGGTTAAGATTGTTATGTGTGAACTTGATCCTGCCATTATGATATTAACTGGTTATTTTGCTCGTTAGTTGATGCAGTTTCTTCCTAGCCTCGATGGTCTTTACATGTTGGCATGTTTTTGCAATGGCTGGTATCGGTTGTTCCTTTCCATGTTTAGTGCTTCCTTCAGGGTCTCTTGTAAGGCAGGCCTAGTGGTGACAAAATCTCTAAGCATTTGCTTATCTGTAAAGGATTTTATTTTTCCTTCACTTATGAAACTTAGTTTGGCTGGATATGAAATTCTGGGTTTAAAATTCTTTTCTTTAAGAATGTTGAATATTGGCCCCCACTCTCTTCTGGCTTGTAGAGTTTCTGCCAAGAGATCTGCTGTTAGTCTGATGGGCTTCCCTTTGTGGGTAACCCGACCTTTCTCTCTGGCTGCCCTTAAGATTTTTTCCTTCATTTCAACTTTGGTGAATCTGGCAATTATGTGTCTTGGAGTTGCTCTTCTCGAGGAGTATCTTTGTGGCGTTCTCTGTATTTCCTGGATTTGAATGTTGTCCTGCCCTACTAGGTTGGGGAAGTTCTCCTGGATGATATCCTGAAGAGTGTTTTCCAACTTGGTTCCATTTTCCCCCTCACTTTCAGGCACCCCAATCAGACGTAGATTTGGTCTTTTTACATAATCCCATACTTCTTGCAGGCTTTGTTCATTTCTTTTTCTTCTTTTTTCTTTTGGTTTCTCTTCTCGCTTCCTTTCATTCATTTCATCCTCAATCGCTGATACTCTTTCTTCCAGTTGATCGAGTCGGTTACTGAAGCTTGTGCATTTGTCATGTATTTCTCGTGTCATGGTTTTCATCTCTTTCATTTCGTTTATGACCTTCTCTGCATTAATTACTCTAGCCATCAATTCTTCCACTTTTTTTTCAAGATTTTTAGTTTCTTTGTGCTGGGTACGTAATTCCTCCTTTAGCTCTGAGAAATTTGATGGACTGAAGCCTTCTTCTCTCATCTCGTCAAAGTCATTCTCCGTCCAGCTTTGATCCGTTGCTGGCGATGAGCTGCGCTCCTTTGCCGGGGGAGATGCCCTCTTATTTTTTGAATTTCCAGCTTTTCTTCCCTGCTTTTTCCCCATCTTTGTGGTTTTATCTGCCTCTGGTCTTTGATGATGGTGATGTACTGATGGGGTTTTGGTGTAGATGTCCTTCCTGTTTGATAGTTTTCCTTCTAACAGTCAGGACCCTCAGCTGTAGGTCTGTTGGAGATTGCTTGAGGTCCACTCCAGACCCTGTTTGCCTGGGTATCAGCAGCAGAGGCTGCAGAAGATAGAATATTTCTGAACAGCGAGTGTACCTGTCTGATTCTTGCTTTGGAAGCTTCCTCTCAGGGGTGTACTCCACCCTGTGAGGTGTAGGGTGTCAGACTGCCCCTGGTGGGGGATGTCTCCCAGTTAGGCTACTCAGGGGTCAGGGACCCACTTGAGCAGGGAATCTGTCCCTTCTCAGATCTCAACCTCCGTGTTGGGAGATCCACTGCTCTCTTCAAAGCTGTCAGACAGAGTCGTTTGCGTCTCAGTTGAAAATGCAGAAATCACCGGTCTTCTGTGTCTCTCGCGCTGGGAGTTGGAGACTGGAGCTGTTCCTATTCGGCCATCTTGCTCCGCCCCTCCCTATTTTACTTTTCATCGATTAACTTATCACTAGCAGTACTTTGTAGGGAGCTAAGTATTTATTTTTTTGGTCCTTTTGGTAATTTATTATGTGACCGCCCCCCTCCCCCACCAACTAGACAATAAGCTCTGTGAAAGCAGAGATCTTGCGTGTGTTATTTCCTGCTTTATCCCTAGCACCCGGGAGAATATCTGGCATGTAGCCATCCTCAACAAATATTTGTTGCTGGCAGGAAAGAATTCAGACAAGTCAATTAATTCACCTCAGAAGGATGAAGAGCAATTCATTTTGCAAAGAACTTACTCTAGTGGGTCCACCAGAATGCATTTCTACTCAAAATCTGACATATCAAAAACGTATTTTAATGTCAAGGTGACCGTTTGATCACAGGTGTCCTCTAAAACTTTTAGTCCTAAGTTTTCTGTTCCAAATGTTTCTGTAACTACAAATTTAATACAAAATTTTGTCAAGGAAAAAATGTAAAGTACCAGAGCAGAAGGGTAGTTTTTCACCCGGACAAGGATTCAAAACAGACCCCCAAATATCAATAGCATAATGGCAGCTCCATCACTTATCTGCCTCATGTCTAAAGTCTACAGTTTCTTTTCATCAGTAACACCATTTTGGGCACTTGTTGGAAAACTAAAATGCTTCCCTTGCTGAATGTCATGTAAGTACCTGAAATTTTAAAGAGTTATTTTAAGGGCTTTGTTAATTATTATTTCCTCTGGTGTATTTAAATTCTAGGCCTGCACTGTTAGATTATTGAAAAGAAAGATACCTGTTCAATGCTGTACTAGCTACTTACAGAAATTTCTTACATTTTAAATGTATTTTAGCATTATGCTCCAGCTGAAACGTGTGTGTGTGTGTGTGTGTGTGTGTGTGTGTGTGTGTGTGTCTATTTTTAAGTACTTTGAACAAACTCTCTGTATTCTCAAGCTTTGGGCATAGTCCAAAATTGTCAAATGAGTCAGCAACCCAAGTTGAAAGGTAAAGCCTCTTGTAACAGGAATGGTCAATTCCATCATGCTGAAGGGAGGTATAATCCAGACCTGAGAAACCTGTGCTCCCTTACAAATTCCTCCTGAACAAAGAAGTAAATCCTTTGTCAACTCAAAATGGCAATGTCACCCCTTACACCCACAGTTGCAAAATTACATTTTCTATGTCTTTAGTGACAAAATTCTAAATCCAGAATATTATGCAGTGATGTTATGTTCTTCTGTGCTTCTTTGTCCCTCTGGATTTATGTTTGATTTTATGAGTCTTTATTTCCTTTACCCTGTATTGTATTTGTGGGGTTCTCCATGTGTATTCTTAGTGCTATGTCTTACTATGTCCATCTGTTATCTCATGCTTCCCCAATTCCTGGTCTCTCTTAACTGACCCAAATTCAAAGCCAATAAACATTTCTTTTCACATTTGTTAACTCAGCTGAAAATACAGAGATTTGGGAGTCATCTTAGGAAAAGTGAGTTTTGAATCCACTGAGTTTCACTAAAGGTTTGTGAAAGCAGTAGAATCACAGCACAAATTTTACATACACTAATACCATACAGAAAATATGTTCAAGGAAGTCTACTTATTGGATTAGGCCACTTTAATTGCAGTATCAGGACTCACCCTGTGTCTATTGGCCATACACCTGGGTGTGAAATCTGTACACTGGAAGTAGTTGGGACACTCACTGAATACATGCACCGGAAGGGCATAAAGGCTCTTAAAGTCAGAGAAAGCAACTCAACGGCTTGGCTAAAACATTTCTTTTATGAGTTACCTACCCAGTTCAGAAACATAAACATAAACAAACACTGGTTCATTCAGGAAGAAGAATGGATTCCACCCCATATTCTAACCACAAGTCAAAAAAATGAAATAAAAATAACCTCTCCAGAAAATATAATAAGAGACACAAGAAAAATATTTGACTTTGCCAGCAATTAAAAATGAAAAATAACCATTTTTCACCTCCCAAGTTAGAATACCACATTCACTCTCAATTTGGAAAAGATTGATAAAGCAAAGGATGCTATTAAGTGATCCCAACAGTGTGACGAAACAAAGTTGGCTGGAAGAGTAACTGGTAAAGTACTTGAGAAAAACAATTTGGCAGTATCTGTCAAAGACATTAAACTGTACGTATTTTAAAATCAGGAATTGTTACCTTATGAGTCAATCTTAAGGAAATAATACCAAGTATGGGAATAAGTAATTATTTCTGAATATATTTAGTGCACTGTCATTTATAATAACAACACACACACAATACATAACGTCCAATAGTCTGGTATTAGTTAAGTAAGCTATGGTATGCCTTATTTGACGTTACTTAAATTATGTTCTTAAAGACTGTAATAATATGGAAAATGCTTATGTTAGAAAATCATACATCTTTGTATCTTTGAAAAGATACAAAATCATGTCTATACTATGACTGCAAATACAAATGTGTGGTTGGTACACATGTGCACACACACATAGCCAAAACAAATGTATATATTTTTAAGAGGCTGGAAAAAATACATACCTAAAGTTAAGAGTAGTTGTCTTTAAATGGTAGGTCTTTGAAGTAAATTTATAAAAATAATTCACCCAGAATTAGTTGAAAAAACCCCTATTTAGTCATGATACCAAAGGGGCAATTTCATTTGCTGGACTATTTCCTGAATTATCTTTACAAATGATCAATTTTCTTTATAAACTTATACTTTTGAGATCCCTAAATTAAGCACTTAGTCACATAATTGCAAACTTCTCTATAAATCACAGTCCACCTTCCTTTACATTGCTACTAACCCGCTCTATTTCAGAAAAATAACCGATACAAGTAAATTGATAGAAATGCTGTCCCAAAGGTCAACTACTTGGTACGTTATGAAATTTACTTCAATTACAGGCTAATGATCAGATTGGGAGATGTAGAGAAAGATGCATATTATTTTTTCAAAGCTAGGGAGCTATTTCTTTTAATTGCTGTTTTAACCTGTTTTAACACCACTAATACATCTCTATTAGATTACAGTGTAAATCTTGGAATTTAATAACATTGTTTATATTATGCTTTTTAAACTGATGAATACAACATAATTATTGTTCATCAATTAAGGAACTGAACTTGGCATCAGTATCTGTAACTCTAGGCGAAGGAAAATATTTACTACATGTTAAACATAATGTCGAAATATATGCATATGTAAATATATTCATGTAGGTAAACACATTTCATACATGCATACATTAAATATATATGTATTTTCTTTAGTTGGAGTTTTCATGTGAAACATTTTGTTTATTTTATAAACATAAATTTATATACAGTATATACATAAATTATCTGTAAACACACACATATATATATTACTTACCAAATGCTTACTGTTTAGGATAATTGCTTAGGATAATCATTTTCTTAGTGATAAATGTTTTAGCTTCATTGGTCTTGTGCCATTTATGAATGGTAAACTAGAATGTGTCTTAATTTCCATTTAGTTTGCATTTCGTTCCTGAATGCTTACCTTGTTTCAAATTATTTTCCAGGAATACCTACAATCCAGGAAACAATCACGTCAAACCATAGATGGATAAACTTTGATGAGTGGATTTATTCCTGCCAATATGACATCTTATTTGGGCTTTGGGCTTAACTACATAGAGGAGGTTTAGGTTTGATTTCAACACTCAAGATGGCCCAGAGTCAGCTTTCAAAGGATGGGAATGATATGGTTTGGCATGGTACATGGATGCTCTACTTAATGTTTGGAACTGGGTCAGAACTAGCCAGAACTGGGTCAGCCTCAGGACAGCGTCTTGCCTAAAGAAGCTGAACAGGCTAAGAGTTTTTCCCAAAGGATCTCTCCCAGAACCAACCATCTCAGAAAAGCATATGAGAGGCACAGGCAACCCAGTAATCCTGGCATCTCTACCCTCGATCCAGGAGGCAGCACAAAATGATAACTTTGTAGGTATACCTGCACTATGTGACATTCAGTAAATCACTGCAGATCATACTTTAAAATCTTAAGAGGGTGATCCTCAAAAGGTTAAACAAAGAGTTACCGTTTGATCTAGCAGTTTCGCTCCTGGGTATATACCGAAGAGAAATAAAAATATCTCCACACAGAAACTTGTACAAGAATGTTCATAGCAGCACCATTCATAATAACCAAAAATTGGAAAGAACCCAAATGTCCATCAACTAATTAAAAGATAAATAAATTATGGTATACCCATATTATAGAACATTATTTGGCCTTAAAAGGGAATGAAATATTGATCCATGCTACAACGTGGATGAACCCTGAAGACATGATGCTAAATGAAAGAAGCCAGACACAGAAGGTCACACAGTGTTTGATTCCATTTGTATAAAATGTTCATAATTGGCATATATCTAGAGACAGAAAGTACATTAATGGTTGTAAGGAGCTGAGAGATTGACGGTGGTGATGGGGAATGAGGAATGACTGCTAAGGGATGTGGAGTTTTCTTTTAGGGGGACAAAATGTTCAAAAATTACATTGGAGTGATGATCATAAGACCCTGTGATTCTATGAGAACCCACTGAATTGTACATTTGAAATGGGTGAATTGTATGTGAATAATGTCTCAACAAAGCTATTATTTAAAAATCTTATGAAGATAAAATTTTAGAACCAATAAGATTGATCATTATTATCATTGCTCTTTCAAGTGATTCAGAGGTTTTCATGAAAAATGTTGAAGCAGGTATTGTCGATGTTGCACCCATATTCCCTCCTCATTCACTTCCACGAACAACCATTGTTTACTTGAACTACAGCGACTGACTCTTTGCCCAAAAGCTCTTTTTTTTTTTTTTTTCTGGCTGCAGGCTCTAATGTAATTCACACAGGTCTGTCAGACGAGGAAGGACCACTAAAAGTGAATTTTAGAATATATTTGGAAGAATGATCAAAAGTTACCTAAGTCACGGGTACTAGGAAGACTACACGTGAGAGAAGCAGGTACAAAGGCCAGAGGTTGCAGATTATTCAAGAACTTCAAAGTGGATCAGGGTAGCTACAGAGCCCTAGGAAGAGTCACGGGAAACAAGGCATCCGAAGTATGTCGAGTTCAGGTCTTCAGTGTTTCTGGGCCATAACCATCATTTCAGACTTTATCCTGGGGGTAATGGGGTCCATGGAAAGATCTGAAGCAGAAGAGTAAACCTCATGAGATTTACATTTTAGAAAAATTGCCCTTCCAGGAGAAATGTGTGAAAGAAATACACCAGGCTGTTAACACGGGTCACCTCAGGAGGGCAGGAATGAGGTGAAAGTCAACAAATATTTAGCTTTGTCTTTGAACAACTATGTTTGCATCACTTCTGAAAATAAATATGTTTTGTGACTAAAAAATATCCAATCTGTTTTCTTCCCATTCACAAGTTTGTAATTCCTTTACTGTAAGAATGAACTAGAAGGATGAACCTTGAGGATGTTATGCTAAGTGAAATAAGCCGGACACAAAAGGACACATTCTGTATGAGAGCAGTCAAATGCATAGAGATAGAAAGTAGAATGATGGTTGCCAGGGGCTGGGGAAGAAGGGAATGGGGAGTTATTGCTTAATGCGTACAGAGTTTCTGTTTGAGAAGATGCAATGGTTCTGGAGATGGATGGTGGTGATAGTTGTACAACAATGTGAATGTACTTAATGCCACTAAACTCTAACCTAAAAACAGTTAATATGGTAAATTGTATGTTAGGTATATTTTATCATAATAGAAAAACAAAATGGAGGGGCATGGAGACAGTTAAGTGGTTACCACTGTGGGCAACTGTGGGGAAATCCGGGAGACAGTGTGGAGCACAATTTAGCTATCCTAAGAGATGAGGAAGATGAGTTGCTCATCCATCAAATCATGTTAGTCATAGACTGATGGCTGCTTTTGGGAAAACATTAGCCCCACTCCCACTGCTCGCCTGCCTGGGTTTGAGCCAAGAGGAGTTCCAGTGGCCAGAGAAAGCCTGCGGGCAAAAACTAGCATCAGACAGAGGCCTTAAGTTCATGTGTATGAAAATAAGTGCCAAGGAGATTTGGTGAGATCCCTGCAATGTCTGCTACAAATGTCAAGACTCTTGGCTTGAAACCTGGCCAGAATATGGTTCCACTTCCTGAAACCGGAAACATTAGTGGCCAAAGAAGTAGAAGCAGGCAAAGGAAGGGAGCTGGCAAAGGAGACTGGTGGAGCACTAGTGATTTAGGAGGGAAGCAGGAAATTGTGCTACCATGGAAGTGATGAGGAGAAGTGACGTTTTAGAACGCCCAGTTAATACATAGCCCAAGAAACTAGAAATTCTTTTCTTAGATCATGGAAAGTATTTTAGAAAACAGTATTAGTTAAATAACAGTTTATAGGCTCTAAACACCCCATACTGCACTGTACTACAAAACTCAAGTGTCAAAGATGGAAAAAACAATATTCAACTAGACAACAGTATGAGATAAGTGTTTCCACTCATCTCTTTCTTTCCTTTCACTTAATGTATGAATTATACAAACCAATATACTGCACAGACCACCTTTTAGGAAGGCTGTATTTGTTGAGGAAAAAATTAGCATTCCTTTCCTTATCATGTGTACAAGAATTATATGTAACCAAAGTCCTTTAGAAATACCAGGCAGATATTGCTGTTATTATATTTTGCACATGTATTTTGTTTGTTCTTCACATACAGCTGTAACTACAAAATTGAATAAGCTCCCACTTTAAAAACTACTTGCAGATATCATTTTTCACCTGTCATGGAGGCCTTCATTGCATTTTTAAAATATTGAAATATGATGCTAAAATTTATATATAGGATGCATCATTTAAAAGCTGGTTTAAATTATAAGTGCTAATGCTTCTTTTTAAAAATCCTTTTTTTTCTAAGAAAAAGTATTCAAACATCTTTACACATAAATATATATTCAATGGAATTTTAAAATTCACGAATCCCTTTAATTTTAAAGATTAATTTTAAATGTATTCTCAAGCAACCTTTAAACCTACAGACTCCTTCCAAAGGATTTTATCTAGGGGGAAGGAAGCCAGATTTAAAAAAAATATCTGTTTGGCGAAATATATTTTTAAAAGAACACAATAGGAGAAAAGAAATGTTTTCCCATTTTCATCAGCTTCTGCTAGTTTTCTGATCACAAACTAAAACCCAGAAATAAAGCAAGTGCACGCCCCAAATGATTTTTCTTCTACATGCAAAATGCTTTTACCTTTCCTACTTACTGTCATCTCAACCTCTTTGTATTTTTCCCCATTTCACAGACCTGTCCACTGGAAGCTCAATACTGTGGACTGGCCGACTGATTTATCTACAGAAAACTCATTTCCCCCTTGGACACATTCTCTATGAAATCAGAGAGAAAGGAACAAGGGGAGAGAAGCAGGGCACAGGTGGCATATTTTGGATGTTCTGCCTTTTATCAACTAGGACCATATGATTTCCTTTCAGACACTGACCGTTCCTGTGTGCGGCCCAATTTCTGATAACATAAAAGGCACGTATGATATTCTACTTATACCCCTTATAAGGCCAGAAATATCATACCACCTATGAGTAAAACTTAAAAAGCTAGCAGAGGACAGAGACTTGGAAAGCAAAGCCAAAGTGATGTTGGTATCCATTCTAACTTTGTCCAAAGGCAAAGCTCTTTCAAGGCACCGAGAGGCTTCTTTCATTTAAAAAGTACATTTTTGTGCATGCGCCAAAAATAAATAAGCAGAGAAAATGTAATTTCACATCAATTCTTTTGTGTGTGTGTGTGTGTGTGTGTGTGTGTGTGTGTGTGAATGTGTTGAACTGGAACCTGATTATTCATTCCTAGCACTTAGCATACAGGAGGCATTCAGTTAATGTTTTCTAAATGATAGCCTCGTAGCAGACGGGGATAGAATGGCACGTTGCCAGCAAAGATTTTGGGTAGACAGTAAATACAAGAGGCTGAATCACAGGGTTGAAGACTAGCCCGCAATTTCCTTTTACAGACCCTTCCGTAAACAATGTGCTTTTTCTTTTTCAGTCAGAGAACAGGATTCTCAAAGTGCTAACGGTGTCATAACACTAATGGTGTAGCTGCATAAAGTGTAGTTTGATGGGGTATGGGAAGGACAAGATCTCTCTCCCTCTATTATAATTTGTTATGGAAAAGAACAAAGTGCTGTTCCCACTAGACTTTAAATAATGCTAAATTTTGTACAGCCTCTGACTTTTTCTATGCTTTTCTAATCATCTTCAAGAAAATGAGCTGGGAGATGAAGCCTGCCTTTGTCTCCCAGCCGCTTTGCGCTGCCGTAGTCTGAGCACCTTGCTTTGGTTCCCCTCCCCACGCTGCTGTACATCACTCACATAGCAAATAAGCAGTTGAGGGGTTAGCTTCCCCAGTGACCTGCATCCAATTTTAACAGAGACCTACTTAGAATCTTTAGGACCCCAAAGTGTATGATTCCTGTCTTTCTCAATAAAACAGAGGGACTTTTCTGTCAATCTCTAAACTTAGATTAAATGGATAGTTGTCTCTTCCGCCCTGTTGTAAAAACAATAGCAGATTAGTAAATATAAAATAAAATGAAAGGAAATAATTTTTCTGACTCTTACATCATTTTTTGAATCACATAGAAAATTAAATCTCTGGACATGCTGATTCAAAATGTTGCAACTCATTTAAACAATGGTTATTTCCAAGTAGCACAATCAAAAGGTCAAAACCCTATAGAACACCCCCTCACAATCGTGATTTCCTATCTTTCTAGTTCACTTGCTCAAACTGCTCTAATATAAATGTTCTTTAATGACACAAAGACCTCCAATCTATTAACATCTCCATTTGAATCTATGAACCAGCTTGCTCCCTCACAACCTCCCTTTCTCCCTTATCCATCAAGAACTCCATTGTCCATTTTTTTCATAATCACTTTCAGCATTTTCGACACCCTGTGAGAAATCCTACAGGAAGCTGCATGAAATGGTCACAGGATAAGGGAAAGAATAGAGGTATGTGCCAACAGTACTATTTTTCTAAGAACCCAGAATCTGAGCTGGATCCAAAGTGGTGGCTTGGAAGACATGGACAGCGTCCAACCTTCTGTATCCAGTCTTCACAGATTAGGGCTGTTTCATAATTTCTCTCTTGGTTGTACTGCCATGGATTTCTCCAGTAAAGGAAGGAATCCATATTTCGAGCACTTCCAGAGCAGAGGCTCTAAATTTCAGCTCTGAATCAGCACACAGAGTGGTCAGAGAAGAATGGAATTCCCCAGAGAGTGTTTGGGCCAGCTTAGTGATCAACCTCTACCTTTCACCCTTACTTTGGGAGCTCTCAGGGCACCAAAGAGTGATTATCCAGAACTGATGAGGCTAAGCACCTTCCCCAGGCCCTACCGGCCTCTTGCATCCTTGATGGAGGCCATTAAAGAACATGGGCGGTGGCTCACGCCTTTAATCCCAGCACTTTAGGAGGCCAAGGCAGGTGGATCACGAGGTCAGGTGATCGAGACCGTTCCGGCTAACATGGTGAAACTCCGTCTCTACTAAAAATACCAAAAATTAGCCAGCCATGGTGGTGGGTACCTGCAGTCCCAGCTACTCGGGAGACTGATGCAGGAGAATGGCGTGAAACTGGGAGGCGGAGCTTGCAATGAGGCAAGAGTGCCATTGCACTCCAACCTGGGCAACAGAGTGAGACTCTGTCTCAAAAGAAAAGAAAAGAAAACAAAAGGACATGGGAAAGGTCATGCCTTTTAATTGCTTCTCCCTTCAACTGACTGAAGCTTCATGATTAGAACATCTTGTGACATGCTAAGCAAAAATACTGTTCAGTCATCCTCTGTCTAGCTTAGGATCCCCTGGTAAGCAGCATCTGGGATGGGTTTGCACATAGAAGCTTTATCAGGGTTCAACACATAGAAAGAAAGAAAGCAGGATTGGGCAGAGGAAGGAGTTGAATTGAGAGATGCAATCACAACAGAGAAATCAATCAGTCCTACAGTGAGCTCTCAGGCTAATGTGGCCCTTCAGAGTTGTCCTACATTGAAGCAAGAGGGTACAAAGGCCTGGGTGAGTCAGCTCCCTTCAGTCAAGGGTGACTTTCAGAGAGGGACTTGGCTGTGAGCCAGCAGCAGCCAACACTCTCAGCAGGTCCTGAAGGTAGTGGGACAGCCTACTATAGCATCCACTATACAATGAGTGAAAGTGAAATTTCAACACTCTATGTATATTAGAATATAGATTTAAGTTCCAACTACTTAAAGCTATATTTCAAAGAAGAACATGTGAATTTGCTGGTTATCTATCCAGTAAATTCCATTGCCAAATCCTCCTTCAGGGACTCTGAGGACCTTGAGGTGAAGTTGCTATCCTCCTTTTCTCTGTCTCATCTGATTCAGATAAGCATGTCTTTCTCAGCACCCATCACCCCTCCGAACATTCACCTCTACACATCTGCCTCCTTCTGCTTGGTGTACCCCTGAAAGATGGGCACATGTATTACCCATCTGTGTGTTCCCACACCTAGCCCAATGTTTGGTAAGTAGGGCACTCGATAAGGGTTTATTGAATGACTGAATGAATCAATGAGTGAACAAATTTCTTTTTCTCCCCTGCAGAACAATGACATAGGGAAATACATTTGATGGAACGAGGACTACTCTTTTAGTGCACGCCTTTATGTGTATTTATCATCGGTGCTTAACAAGGTCTGTTTGATTTCGACTAACTGGCACAGAATAAAAGGGCTATTCTGAAACAGTCGACTCTATCTTATGGGTCTCCTAAATAAACTAAACTCTATCACAGGATTTGAATGCAAAATACAGAGGAAATTAAAATGCAAAACATGAAACAGCTGTTTGATCAGCTGTTACAATAGACTGTGAACAAAGGCTATATTCATGTTTTATCTAGATGGGTAAAAATAATTAATCATAGAAAATGGTTTGTTACACAGCTATCGATTTTCTTTTCTTTTCTGCATGGAAACACAACAGTTATCTAATTAATGACGGTAAACTTTTGGAAGCACAGGCTAGATGGTAACCAATGAATTTAAAAGTACTATAAAAGTGTATGTTCCCAGTAGATAATGGTAGGCATAAGGTAGTAATTGCAAAAAAAAAAAAAAAAAAAAAAAAAAAAACAGCTTTCCTGCATGTTACAGAGAGCAAAATTTACTTGCCACCACTAAAATGTTCTAAAATGTTACAAAACTGACGATATTTTTAATTTCTAGTGTCTACAACTTCATTAAATTATAACTGCAAACTGGTAAAGAATCTTGATTATCTCTGTACCGTCTGGGGAACGGTTGGGTAGGGAGGAAATGTTGGTTTCCTATTGAAATGGCTAAGAACTCCATTATTACAATTCCATCAGACGGTAAATTGGTAAAACTTTCTTGGGGTGACAATTTTGCTATAATTATTAAATGCCTTAAAAAGGTTTCTAACATTTGTCTCTGGAAATTTCCTAAAGAAAAAATCAGAGTTATGTGCAACAATTTAGGTTCATAACAGCTTTGTTGAAAATAGCAGAAAGTTTGAAAAAAACACAAATGTTCAGCAATAGGAGATTGATTTCAACAAGTTGTAATACAATCATATGAACTAATGTTATAAAATTATGAAAAAACATTTAAAACATAGGTAAACATTCATAATATGTTGGTATTTATTTTTAAAGGGGATACAAGTAAGTACAGTAAATACAACATAAAGTTTGCATACAGAAAATATAGGTGGCAATAGTAACAGTGGTAAATATTTTATGGAGTTCAATTATGGAAGATTTTCATTTTCTTTTTGCCATTTTCTATAATTTGCAGATCTTCAGAATAAACTTGTATTATTTCTGCATTCATGTTATTAAAAATGATACTCGCACCTCTCTAAAAAATTTCCTCAAACTGTAGATCATCAAGATGGAATGTGATTGCTTCTTTCATTTCTATCAGTGGCCTTTCTTCTTACAAAATGTTTGAAGTAATTTTGGTTATTAACTAATTTGGTTATTAATTCTTCACTTTATCCTTCTTAAAAAAAGATGCTTTGCTGGATAACAAAAGCTCTTCCAATGAGCTTGTTTCTTTAATGTAGAAAACTGGAAAATAACCCAAAGAAGTGAGATATAATTTAAAGACGTAATATCAATACACAATTTAATACACACACACAACTGGGATCACAGGAATAAAAAGTAGCCCCAACTTCAAAATATGAAGTAAGGATTCCAAATTCAATTAAAAGAATCATTAAAAATGTTGGAGAGGTTAAGCAAAAGAGAGGATTATTTAGGCTAGAAGGAGAGCAAATAAAACTAAGGATTCAGTAGGACACCTTCATCATTGTGTACTTCTGATAAATGTTGATGAAGAGGAGAATAGAATTGAAAATGGCCTAGCTAAGAGATGCCTAACATAAGATCAAGAGCTCAAATTTCAGATATAAAGTGGAAATTAGATAGTATATGACATTTAAGATGCCATTAAATGGAGACTATGGTAAGATGACTAACATTTGAAAGGTCAGACCTACCTGAAGATGTTTGCTGGTGGTGCCCCCTCTCACAAAACAAAACATTTAAATGACAGGTTTTCTCATTTTTGTTTGGTTGTTTGTTTTTGTGTGGAGTCTTGCTTTGTCGCCAGGCTGGAGTGCAGTGGTGCCATCTCGGCTCACTGAAACCTTCACCTCCCGGGTTCAAGTGATTCTCCTGCCTCAGCCTCCCAAGTAGCTGGGACTACAGGTGCACGCTGCCATGCCCAGCTAATTTTTGTATTTTTAGTAGAGACGGGGTTTCATCACGTTGGCCATGATGGTCTCTATCTCCTGACCTCGTGATTCGCCCGCCTGGGCCTCCCAAAGTGCTGGGATTACAGGTGTGAGCCACCGCGCCCGGCTGACAGTTTTTATATAACAAATAAGATGAACTACTCACTTTGTGTTTGAGATTGCCAGAGATACACGTTTTATCATTTAGTAAACTGGGCCATAGCCCTTAGGAAGAAAATCTCTGTTTTTAGTTTTTTAAAGAAGAAAAAATGTAAATACCGTCATGTCCTTCAATCCCAATGATAAAACTTTGGAGGGAAGTTTGCGTAAAGAAAATATAGGTGGCAATAGTAACAGTGGTGAATGTTTTATGGAGTGCCTACAACTTCATTAAATTACCACTAATTATTGTTTGTGATACTTCTTTTCTGGATAGGCTGCCAGCAAGACAGTGAAGAAAGCAAAGTGCATCTTTGGAGACCTCCTTCTACTCATTCTTGCCTTCTTTCTATCCCCATTTCTCTTGAAACCTCCCTTGGGCATTCAGAATAACCCAATACATTATAATCAGCTGATCACCTCTCAACCTCTTCCTGAATTTCTATCCATGTCTTGGCTTCCCTGGTTGTCAGGCACACAACCGTCCACCCTATTTTTATAGCATAAACTGTCAGTGCCTTCCTATTTCCCACAGCGGGAAAAACCTAACTTTTCGCTTTTTCAATCACTCATTTTTTGATCCTGCCCCACTCCTACTAACTTTCTTTCCCATGTCTCCCCATCCTTTTATTCTAGACAAGCTGAACTTTCTACTGTCCTGTAAATATAAATATCACCTGATAACTGAAGTCTCTGGCCCTATGATTTAAATGATTCCTCCCATCTTTAAAGCCTCTCTCTTCTCTACCTTCCCAAACCTGGACTGTTCTTCAGAACCTATTAAATTCTACTCCCTTAATGAGACTTTCTCCAACTCCTGGGGTCTTTAATGATTCTTCTAACTTAGTCCTTGGGTCCCACAGTTCAGAATTCAATTACGCATTATTTTAATTGTTCCTTATTGCGTGTATGTGCTAGTCTTGTGTCTCCATCTGCATTTTAAGTTTAGTGAGGCTGGGGACTTAGCCTTACTCTTTTTCTATACCTTCCTTCAGTAAATAAACGTATGCTGACTTAGGAAACATTGCTAACAGGGAATTGGCTTTCTGTATTTTTATTTACTGAGTTAACGGAGGAGGCTGAAGATGGATCCATTTTGTGAGCATGGAAACAGAAAGTAGAAATAGTGCATTCAAACTATTAGTGATTCCAACCTCCCACCTGGCATCATTTGATCAGGATGCCCTTCTGTTTGCATTTTCTCCTAAGGCTGAGGGCTCATCCTCCAGGACAGTAATTTTATTCAAAAGAAGTGGCTGTGAGGTCTGGAGCCAGCCCTTTTCCCTCTCTAAATGTGCTTTTTCTTGGATGTAAAACCAGGCGACCTTAACTAGTGTGTAAAACTCTAAAGATGTTTCCATCTTCAGTCACCAATGATTCTATTAAAGCAAAGCAGTTTTTAACTTGGTCTTCTAAGTTTGTTCCTTGAACATTCAAAATCAGGAAGGAAATTTATACCATTGTGGCCTCCTCTTAGGGGAAATAACAACTTTTATGCAGACACATTACTAATAAATTAAGCCCAGCGAATGAGATCCTTGCAAAAGCATAATGGTACATATTTAACCTGAGCAAATTTCCAAAAGATTCTCTTGTGGGGCTAAAAACACTCATTCTTCAGACACATATTACACCTGAACATGGCCCCTCAATTTGGCTCACTTTTGCACCCTATAAGGGTATTCAATCTTGCATGATTCCAGGGTGCCCTCAATTAAATACTGCCCAGTGACTTGTACAAATAACAAAGTTAACATTTATTGAGAATTGTAGGAGTTAGCCCAGGAATATTCCCCCACTTTTGAAGTACCAAGACAAATTGAAGAAACTTGGCTGAAGAAGTACCAAGACAAACTGAAGAGACAAGCTCTTTGAAAGAGCTTTTGATATCTAGCAGGGCATCTTTTGCAGAGGATAAATTGAAGAATTAATAACCACATTTATTTATTTATTTATTTATTTATTTATTTATTTAATTTATTGAGACAGAGTCTCACTCTGTGGCCCAGGTTGGCGTGCAGTGGCACAATCTCGGCTCACTGTAACCTCCGCCTCCTGGGTCCAAGTGATTCTCCTGCCTCAGCCTCCCAAGTAGCTAGGGACTAGAGGCATGCGCCACCATGCCTGGCTAAGTTTTTGTATTTTTAGTAGAGACGGGGTTTCACCATGTTGTTCAGGCTGGTCTTGAACTCCTGACCTCAAGCGATCCACCCACCTTGGCCTCCCAAAGTGCTGAGATTACAGGCTTGAGCCACCACGCCTGGACAATAACCACATTTATTAATAACAAAAATTCCCTCAAATTTTTTAAGAAGAAAGGCCACTGATATAAATGAAAGATGCAGTCACATTCCATCTTGGTGATTTATACTTTGAGGAATTTTTTTAGAGAGAGAAGAGTATGGTGTTTCTGGAAATATGAGTTGCAGAAATAACACGTATTTGTTGTGAATATCTGTAAATTACAGAAAATGGAAAAAAAATGAAAATCATCCGTAATTGAACTCCACAAAAAAACTAACCACTGTTACTATTGCCACCCCTATTGCCAAAGCTCCACATTTTGGGGAACAGATGGGATTTGAACCCAAGTCCCAGGCCTCCAGTGCCCTTGTGTTTAACAGCTGTGTGATCTTCCTTCCCGTTTGTATAAGAATGTTTTACGTTTATAGTTTCTGACATATTTATCTCTTAAAATATATCTTAAAATAATTAGAGTTAAAGTTTTTTGTTTAAATTAAGCTGCTGACTTTCTCACATCATCTGTGTTAGTAAATCATATACAAGCCAAGAAAACAGGGCTTGGAAGCAGAATCCCTGTTACAGGCTAATGTTCCCTGAGTGTGCGTGCACGTGCGCGCACGTGTGTGTGTGTCAGTGCATTCACATGCACAGCCACAAACCACTTTCTCAACCCAAAATTTGACAGTGACGAAGCTGGTGCACTGGCACTTCAGACCACTAGTTGCTAGCGGACATTTTGTCAGCCTGATGAACAATAATAATCGATATCTATTGTGTGCCTGCCAAATGCCAAGCCACATTCCAAGCACTTTACATGTATTTTCTCCTTCTTTTTTTCTTTTTTTTTTTTTTTTTTTGAGACAGAGTCTCGCTCTGTGGCCCAGGCTAGAGTGCGGTGGCCGGATCTCAGCTCACTGCAAGCTCCGCCTCCCGGGTTCCCGCCATTCTCCTGCCTCAGCCTCCCGAGTAGCTGGGACTACAGGCTCCCGCCACCTCGCCCAGCTAGTTTTTTGTATTTTTTGTATTTTCTCCTTTAATCCTCTCAGCCACTTTATGAAATAGATGCCATTATTATCCCCATTTCCAAATGAGAAAACTAAGGCATGGGAAGGTTAACTATTTTGCCCAAGGTGGCACACCTAGTTAGTGGTGGAACCAGGGTAGACACCATGCTCTTAACCCCTAGGCTCTACGTAGCACTGCCCCTGTATGTATGGCAGGGAGTCTAGACCTCAATACCCAGTCAAAAGAGAAGGAAATTGTGGCCATTGTCAATGGCCAAGCCAAGTCTTAAGCCTGCCCTGGTGACTTCTGAGGACACGTGAGGGCCTAGAAATTGTGACTCTAATGGTAACTGGCTCTGCTCGCCCAGCCCACCAACCGGCCCCATCACTGTGTACCAGGGGTGTTAGAATCAAGCAGAAAGAACAAGGCTTTGCCATTCTTAACCTTCACAGAGCTTTTGTCATTCTAATCAAGCTCCTAACACCTTGCACAGCATGTAGACAATGCTTGATATGCTACCTTTTTATCATTTATTATTAAATATTATTAAATAAATAATATCATTTGTTATGAATGCATTTATCGTCTATTGTAGTTAAGACAGGAAACAAGTGGCTTTAATGAAGACCAGATCAGAATTGGAACAACAGCCAGGTTGAGGTGAGGCTGAAGTACAGATCTAAGGCTTCCAGAATTTCTCCTGATGCGGAACCTAGTGGGTCTCACAGCCCAAAGTGAGCCTGAGTTCCTCAGGCCCCTTGTGGGGGGATAAAGGGATGGACTGAGTCAGGATGAGGCTGAAGCCAGGCAAGTCTCTCCTGATGCCTACAAGTATACATGGCGTCCTGTTGCCACCTTATCTATGCTGCACATCCAGAAAAAGTATTGGTTGGTGAAAAGAAGTGATTATATAAAAATGCCTGTTTCTGCTCCCTTAGATTGAAAAACTCTACAAGACAAACAAGGATATATTTCCAAAAAGGTAGTGTAAGGCACCTATAAGCCAAAGCTGAAGTGATCGCTGTTTATGGTCCTACATGTGCATTCTTTCCAATCCTTGAAACAAGTCGGCCAGGAAGGCATTATGAGTCTCATTTTAAAGATGAGGCAGCTGAAATACTGGGAGGTTATATACCTTTTAAGGTTCCATATACGTAAGCGTAGGAAATGAGATTCATAACTAGTTTGTTTGACACTAAAACCTATTCTATGCCCCCACCCCCACCCCCGGCTTTTTTTATAGACAGTCTTCGTCTGTGGCCCACGCTTGAGTATAATGGCATGATCACAGCTCACTGCAGCCTCGAACTCCTGGGCTCAAGCAATCCTCTCACTTCAGCCTCCAGAGTTGCTGGGGCTCCAGGTGCACTCCTCTCTACCCAGCTCTGTGTGTGTGTGTGTGTGTGTGTGTGTGTGTGCGCGCGCGCGCACACGCGTGTTTGTGTAGAGCCATGTCTCATTATGTTGCCAGAGCTGGTCTCAAACTCCTGGGCTCAAGCAATCCTCCCGTCTCAGCCCTCCAAGTTAAATCCTACGTTCTTTTAATATTGCTGTATTACCTCTGTCTATTCTTTCCTTGACTAGGATATACAAATTTCCAGGCACATCCGTATAATTATTATTTTTTAGGACATTCAAGTGGGTTACAGGAGCCCAGGGAAGTTCTCCATTTTTCTTCACCAAAGGTGAGAAAGAGGCTTTGCCATTAACACATGGGCCACATCTGCCCACCACACACCTCAACTCATGACCCTTTATGAGCCATCTCTGACATTCCCTGCCAAAGCCGGTACCACTAGCCTACAGCCAGTCTTGCTCTCCCTGCCACAAATATCACCTACCAGGTGTTGGTTACAATTTGGAAGTCTGGTTCCAACACTTCCAGGGATCTCAAACAAGTGGCTGCCACCCTCAAATGACCAAATCTCCTCTCCCAAGTCTGGCCAAAACTTTCTTGTTTCTGCTTCAAGTTGCCTTTTTTAGCTTTTATTTTGGGGATTGAACGAGAGCTATTCCAGAATTGCAGAAGATAGTTTCCATGGCTCCACCAACCCAAACACTAAAACTGAGAGATGGGGGACAGATGCAACATGCTGCTGTCCAGTTCCATGTGGGAGATGTCATTGCTCTGCCAAGTCTCTGGAGATGACCTGCCCCTCGGGTAAAAGAGATTTCAGTGAATACTCATTTATACACCATGCACATTTCTAAAAAGTTAGTCTACAACTATCTTGGAACTTTTAAAACATCAAGAAAGAAAGTTATGTATTAACCAGCTATCCTCCCAGTACGTCTCTGTTTATCCCAAAGGGAGTGATTAAAATTTGCTGACAGCTTTAAAAATTATCAGGGAACGGCCAGAATGTCACAAGTTTAATAATTAACAAAGTTTAGAACCCAGAGTCAAATCCAGAGACTTTAAAACATAAATCACCGGGTTGGTCACCTACGAACTCGAACATTCTATACACTACACTCTCGATTTTGGCCATTTCATCTACTAAAACCTCCATCGTACACATTTGTAACCCCAATTTCGTTCCAACTGCTAGATTTCTCTCCCTGGGTGTCCTCTCCCAGAACCTCCAACTCTAGATGTCCTATCTATTCCCAAAACCTTCTCTCCCTCTTCTTCATATCCCCTTTTTGCTAATATCACCACCAGATGTGACACACGGCATTTGATGCATGGCACTCTGTGAATAAAAAATCATAGGCCGGGCGCGGTGGCTCAAGCCTGTAATCCCAGCACTTTGGGAGGCCGAGATGGGTGGATCACGAGGTCAGGAGATCGAGACCATCCTGGCTAACACGGTGAAACCCCGTCTCTACTAGGAAATACAAAAAAACTAGCCGGGCGAGGTGGCGGGTGCCTGTAGTCCCAGCTACTCGGGAGGCTGAGGCCGGAGAATGGCGTGAACCCGGGAGGCGGAGCTCGCAGTGAGCTGAGATCCGGCCACTGCACTCCAGCCTGGGCTACAGAGCGAGACTCCGTCTCAAAAAAAAAAAAAAAAAAAAAAAAAAAAAAAAAAAAAAAAATCATCAGTGCCATTCATTGTTCACAGAAAGATCTAAACCTTTCTGACATACAAGGCTCCCCACAATTCATCCCAACTGACTTTTCTAGCTTTCTCTCCCACCAGATCCCTCTGGCAACTCTCCACAATGAAGCTCTTAAGTTCTCCTACACGTTGCCATGTTCTTTCACAGTTTTGTGGTTTTGTACAAGCTGCTCTTTAGTTTAAAAATGCTTTCTTCATCTAGTCTCCTGGTGAATTCATATTCATCCCTTAAGACACAGTTCAGATGTCACCAACTCTGAGTTCTTCTCAGATTTTCTCAGACAGAGTTTGATGTTCTCTCCAATCACCTTCCCTAGAACTTTGTATGTGCACTATTAAAGCACCCGTCATAGGCCAAAGAGTAGTAATTATTCTTGACTATCTCCCACATCAGCTTGTGAGGGTCCCAGGAACAATGGCCCTGTATAAATCATCTTTCATTCCTTTTGGGACAAAATGTGGAAAAGGAAGTAAATGTTCACTGAATGAATGAACAATGAATCAATGAATGGACCCCTCCCAAGGCACACACCACCTTCTACCTTGTATTGTGAGTATCCCATCTCCCTTCTTGAATTGACAAGTCTTCTGGGGCAAGAACAATATGATCCATTTTTGAAACCCCTACACAGTCTCCCTCAATTCCTATTGTCTGAATAAATGGGTAAAACTCTTGAGGAGCTTGTGCCATATTTCAGACTCTGCAAAGCTATTTTACTCACATTATTTCACTTGCCCTGTAATCTAGCAGTGACTAATTGGTGTTATCCCCATGTAGCAGATGAAGCAATTGAGTAAGACTGGGCTTTGGAAGCCTGCTTTCTTGGTTCTTAGAACAATGCCTATTCCGTGGAATGTTCTTGAGAAAAGTCAGATCTACTCATCAGTACCTTGTTTTGATCAGAGTTTGGGAGGATGAATGCAGAGGTTTCGCCACTGCTTGCAAAAATAGCTAAACCCTTATCTACCTTTTCCAGATGAGTCTAACATGAGTAATGTGATTGAACCTGAAGGCTTGGAGTATAAATCAGAAAGGGACAAATCATGAAGGGAAAATAGAAAAATCTGAACCCATTAGGCATACTTTAGTAAGAAAATGACTTTGGGGGGCCTGAAAAGAGAAACTTCAGCTTCCGTAAGATGGGGTGCTATGCAAGGCAGCATCAAGAGGCACTTAGTAATATTTTCTAAAACACCTAAGTAGGTATGCTGTTAAGTCCAAGTTCCTCTAGGAGAGAAAATGTCAAAAATGCTGAAAGAAAACTGAATTTACACACAGCCTTGGCCAACCTCAGCATGTTGTGATTACGCATCTATGTACCTGCAACACCAGGCACAGGGCCTGGCATGGGTGAGCTCACCTGAGCCTGCTAGACAGACATGGTAGCCTGAGATCCCACCCAAAGGGGAGGAAGGCTGGAGCAGAGGCAGGAGGATGGGACCACGGTCAGCACCAAACACCCAATGCCTTGGTTTTTTTCTGCAGCCACAGGAGAGTCAGAATAACTCTGCCCTGCCCTCCTGGCAGGGAGCAAGGCCAGCCCCTACTTCCCGAAGGCTACTTGAGAATTCCTTAAGGCAAGTCTTAGACACCACATCCACGGGTCTGGAGGTGTCCTAATTACTGCTCAAGTACTAGGCAGCGTTAGGAGGTGGGCCAAAGCATGCCCAGGGGGCCATTAAACAGGCTGTACTGAGAGCATTGTTGATTCCCACTGACCCCATCCCATAGGATCTGCCAGATCCTCCACAGAGGGTGTGTGCCCCCACTACCCCCATCCCTTCTTCTGGCTTCTATTTTTCGGTGCCCTTGGTATGTACACAGCCCCCTGTGGCTGAGGGGTTAGTGTCTGTCCCCATCCTTGCCAAATATGGGCTAGGCCAGAGAGCAAAGCTGCCGTTTGGCCACCCCGAACTAGGAGTGGGGTGGGGTGGAGCGGAGGTGGGAGAGGGATAGGAGGAAAACAGGCATTTGCCAAAAAGGCACTGCAGCCTCAGGTTAGATCCATGACAATCACAGAATCTCAAAGAATCAGGAGGGCCTGGAAAGTCTTTGGCAATCGATTGGCCAGGCTCCAACCTCTTCTGTTCAAGGTCGTTTTCCCGATGCCAGGACAACAACACGATGCGGTGCATGCTTGCTCCAAGCGAGGGTGGGGAGTGTCCAGGTCAAGTTGGAGCAAATGACTGACCTTTGTGCCACCTCCCCACCCCTTTCCCCTGGCTTCGAAAATTCCAGCAAGCGAAGGCCCAGCAGCCTTCTGGGGGAGAAGTTCAAAGTCTGGCCCCAGAGGTGCAACAGGCTTCCAGCCTCTGGCCTCGGTCCGAGGAACGCACCCAAAATTGCCCCCAAAGGAGGGTTCAGTGCACGGCACTCCGGACTCACTAGAGCCCCGCCCGTGCATGAAGAGTCTGGGGACTGCAGGGTCAGCCCCTGCCCCACGGCCGCCCCCCGCGTCTCCCCCAGGCAGCCACCTGTCCGAGCGCGTGAAGAGGAAGGAGGGCGCACAGCCGCGACTAACCTGAGATGCCGCCCCCCACCACGACCACGTCGCATTTGTTGCTCATGGCGCTCGCCCCGTTCCAGGCCTCCCGGCTGCCCGCTGCTCCGGTTTCTGGGCCTCGATCCCAGTCCTGCCTGCCAGCCAGCCAGCCCGCCCGCCTGCCCGCCGGCCTGCCGCGCGCTGCCCCCGCGCACCAGCGCCTCGGCGAGCCGCTATATTACCCGCCCCGGGAGCCCGGACGCGCAGCCCCGCCCGCCCGCCTACGCGCAGGCCGGGTGCAGCGCGGGGCCACCGCCCCCGCCCGCAGCTCTGCCGCCCAGGCCCGGGGAGGGCGGGTGCCTGGGCGGAGAGGTCACTTAGGACCTCGAAGAGTCCCGCCCCAGAATCCCCACTCCTCAGCCTTCTGCACGGTATTTTCTCGTCACCCTCCCTAGTGCACTATCAGGCTTGGCGGCTGGGAGGATGGCAAATTGGGGTGTCTTCCTTCAGGGCCCGAATTATTCCCTGGGTGTAGGGCAAATAATAAGAAACTTCCACTGAGTGGTTTCAAGGTACCAGACACTGTGCTCAGCACTTTATGCACGATTCCTGTTCAAGCTTACAACAATCCATTTTGCAGATGCGGAAAGCAAAACATAGTGAGTGACAACAGAAGATAAAAAGTCAGAAAGAAAAAAAGAAAAGAAAAGCTAGGAAGATTCCAAGACCCACTTCGATTCACCACACAGTACTACCATTTCTTGGCATTCCCAGCCCACCTCACCTTCCTTCCAAATACCCACTTCTTTCCCCACTCCCCCTGCGTGATTAGGTCAGGAAGGGTCCTCACTAGCATCGCAAATGCCGCACCTTAAATACACTCTGAAGCAATGCAGTGTGTCCTTGGTGGAAGCTGTTGAGACTAGACCCCAGGAGACTGGTGGCAGCAGGGAAGAGGTCTTGGATGGGCAGTGTGGGATTCAGAGCCCCCAGAAGCAGCGAGCCAAGTTACCTGTGTGACCCTGGAAGGTGGGTCTGAGGAGCCTGGTTTAGCCAAACATAGGGATGATTCAACAAGATTATAGGGGTTTAAGCTAAGGTGACTCCAGGGAAAACAGAAGTTTATTTCTTCTGAACAGTAGGAAAGCCACCTCTGAGAATTAAAAGTGGGAAGAAGCAACATAGGGTAGCTTTTCAAGAAATAAACAGGTGAAGTGCTTCTGTTCAGGCCTGAGAGGGGCTGGCTTCAGATCTGGGGAATTTGATGAGAAACTGAAGCAAACCTCTGTCTCATCCCACACCATTCCCTGTATCTACCTGCTACCAAGGTATTCTGAGCTTCTGCTGTCCTCAGATCAGAAGACAGTTTGGGTACTTCTGTGACGGAGTCACAGGTGACAGGAAAAGTCTTCGTCCACCTCTGACTTCCATCTGTCCTGCTTTGGTATAAAACAGTCAGACCCTGTCCCTGAACCCCGATCCTTACCTCATGTCCCCAATGCAGAGAATGAAGCTACCTTACCCTGCAGACAATTTGTGCTGACCTCCTCCTTGCCATCCCCTAATTGGTCCACCTCTGTCCACAGGTCCCTGAAGCTGTGGGCTTCTTGGCTGTGGATACTGTCTCCTCACCTAGCCTGCAAGTGAATTACGTGCCAGGTGAGGTAGGATGAATGGAGAGGATCTGCTATGGTTTGAATGTGTCCCCCAAAGTCCACATGTTGGAAACTCAATCCTCAATGCAACAGTGTCAGGACATGTTTAGGTTCCCAGGGTTCCACCCTCATGAATGGATTAATGCCACTATAAAAAGGGCTTGACCCAGGGTTCCACCCTCATGAATGGATTAATGCCACTATAAAAAGGGCTTGAGACAGCGAATTTGACCTCTTACTCCTTCTAACCACTCATTGCCCTTCTGCCATGGGATGACACATTGGGAAGGCCCTTGCCAGATGCCAGCCTCTCAATCTTGGAATTTGCAGACTCTAGAACCATGATACAATAAACTTCTCTTCCATGTAAATTACCCGCCTTAGGTATTCTGTACTAGCAGCACAAAATCGACTAACACGAGATCCTTGTGGAATCTTCTTGGAATCTCTTTTGCTTAGTTCCAACAGTGCAAGTCAGCCAGGGGTCTGGGGATCTAAGACTTTGAATAAAAGGCAGACTGATAATCCCTTTTCTATGTCCAACTGGCAATGAGGCCAGGAGAGGAACCACACAGTTCCACGGTATCTGGAGAAAATTCGTTAGCAAACAGCATTTTCCCCAAACAAAGGTAATCAGTTACCTTGTGCTCCATGAGGTATATTTTTTAAAAGGGTGGCAGGGTGATTGAATTAGACCCCAGGACTTGGTCATAGGAAAAACAGCAGCCACCTGTTGTCCCCACATACAGGCAATCATCCAGATCCATTCAGGGCCCTCAGTCTCTTAGGTGGGATAATTCCCGAGGTCTGTCTTCTCCATCTGCGTTGTGTGGCCAGATGAAAAGAGGACTTTGCAAACTTGAACGTGCACACAAATCACCCAGGTTTTGGGTGAGGTCTGAGAAGACACATTTCTAACAAGCTCCAGGTGATGTCAGGGCTGCTAGTCCATGGACCACACACTTGATGACATTCTCTATTCCAGGCCTCTGCCTCCCCATCATTTTGAGAACCAGCTCCATGCTCTAGAGCCCCTTGCCTATTTCAAGGTGCTCTTTGTAAGAAAGTGTCCATTCATTTTACCAGCATTTATTAAACACCTGCTAAGCTGAGCCCTGGGGAAGAGATGAAAAGGATGGAGTCTGTCCCTGCCTTCATGGGGCTCATGCGCTGTCAGGGAAGACATACAGGAAGAGTGATCACAAGCATAATTCTGAATATTGCCCTGGAATATAAAGCAGGGCTCGATAACGCAGCCCAGGCAATCATGGAGGACCTCCAGGAGGAAATGACATTTGTACTGGGGCTTGGAGGATGAATAGGAGTTAATTAACTGCTGAGGAAGATAAGCACCCCAGGCAGACTGATCAGCAAGTGCTAAATTGAGAGGCAAGCCTGAGGCTGGAATAGTGGAAGAAACATACACAGGCTAAGGTAGAAAGAACATCTTTGGCTACCTTTATGACATCACAAATACCACAAAATTAATAGTGAAGAATATGATGATAACCTTAGATGATTAACAATAAATACAATGATAGGAATCATCACTTATTTTTGTGTATGTTTGTGTCTTCCCCTCCCAACTAGATAATCAATTCCTGCAGGAAGGGATAATGCATGATCTTTTATTCATCCATTCAAGAATAATTTATTGAGCAACAACTCTGTGTCAGGCATTGTGCTCATCATTAGGTATATACCATTATAAATAAGATGCAATGTGAATTCTGGGAAAACTAAATATGGAAACAGACCATTACAATAAACCCAACTCATGTTCCAATGGAGCAGTACTCAACAGCTCTAACCAAAAAGTGCAGAGGAGTGCAGTTTGCCCCTAGCAGTATTTGTTTGCCTTCAACTTGATGAAATCTATGTCTCTTTCATCAATTAAAATGAACTTACTTTCCTTTCATTTTTTTATTAGAAGACTCCCAAAGAGATAAAATGTTCTTATTACTTCTTTCTTACTGTCCAGCTTTTCATTAACGGATATTTCAGCGAATGTCTCATGATGCTACAGGCGGTTTCAATAAAGAAGTAGGCTGTGCAGAACAGAGTTAACCAGATATTATCTGAGTTGTACATTTTGCCTTTTTTTTTAAATGCTGGAAGCTTGACAGGGGATAGAAAATTTGTTTTAAAATTAGATTCTTCAGAGCTTTCCATTTTTTCCCCAATGACTCCGTTAATCTTTTTAAAAACACATGTAGAGGAATAAAGTGATGAAAGGGTCAGCCGTTACAGCCAGGATGGCTTTTTAATAATGTTAAATTGGAAGTGTTATAGGGCTCCTGGTTCTGCCCAGTGCGGTGTTCATCATCAGCTTGGATCCTAATCTGAGTGCATCCAAATCTTTCCCTTGAGGGCAATGAGAAGGTGGTAGGGGGCCCTTCAGTGGAGCAAGACCTTGCTTTTGGACCCAAGGACTTGTTTAGGGGGGATCACACATCCTCAGGCAGCACAAAAGTTGGTGGAGCCCAGCTTCAATCGCTTCAATTCAAGTCAAGGCCTTTCACAGGAAAATAGGCTACACAATCTAGGCCCAACTGAAAAGTCCACAGGCTGGTTTAAGATGCCAGAGGAAAGACCTACCGCAGAGCCAGGGACTGGTCAGGTATTTGATCAAAGTAAAGTTGGCAGGGAACAAGTCAAATGACAGGTGGGCATTCACAACTCACCTCAATTGACCGACAACCATGTGGAGGTGCTGAGCTGGCTTATAGAGACAAGGCTGAGCCACACAGAAAAATGACTCTTACTTCCCAAAGAACCAGAATAAGGCCCTTTTCCTTATGGCACCATTGTCATAGTATGGGCAGGACAGAGAACATAGGGGTACATTACAGAGGGGTTGTCCCCAGAACATACAAAGTCAGGCAGAGACACCAATCCACAAGTCTTCAGAAAGATAGAGGTCATCCCCAAACATGCTGTAGAGCATGTTGAAGAAAAACAAGACCTTATTTGCATTATAAGTGCTAAGCAATCTGCACCCAAAGTGAATTTTTTTACAATGACTGATGTCAAGACTAAGAATATTGGCCGGGCGCGGTGGCTCAAGCCTGTAATCCCAGCACTTTGGGAGGCCGAGACGGGCGGATCACGAGGTCAGGAGATCGAGACCATCCTGGCTAACACGGTGAAACCCCGTCTCTACCAAAAAATACGAAAAACTAGCCGGGCGAGGTGGCGGGCGCCTGTAGTCCCAGCTACTCGGGAGGCTGAGGCAGGAGAATGGTCTAAACCCGGGAGGCGGAGCTTGCAGTGAGCTGAGATCCGGCCACTGTACCCCAGCCTGGGCGACAGAGCAAGACTCTGTCTCAAAAAAAAAAAAAAAAAAAAAAAGACTAAGAATATTTCTACAACTTGGCAGGGTATGGTGACTCATGCCTGTAATCCTAGCACTTTGGGAGGCTGATGTGGGCAGATTGCTTGAGCTCAGGAGTTTGAGACAAGCCTGGGCAATATAGTGAGACCTCATCTCTAAAAAAAATAAATTAAAAAAATTAAAAAGAATATTTCTAGAACTCATACATGGGGCCCTAAACAAGGAATGATGTATCAGAACAGATGACATGAAAAGAACTGTATGGCACACAGAGGAAGGTCAAATAGCAAAAATTCTGATCAAGAAGGAGAGAAAATCAGAACAAACATTTCTCAAGAACATTGGGTCAAGGATTTTCACCAATTCTTTTAGTAAAAAGGAAATTAGAAATAAATATTAGGGTCTGAATACTAATTATTGGTTGTTGAGCAGAGTTATTTTGAATGAATTTTTCTGCTTTATATAATTCTAACTTCATAGTGTAAGCTCACTGATGCAGAATCAATTATTTGGTTACATTTATATAGCCTTGAGTTAAATAATCTCTCCATGTTTTATTATAAAATAGATATTTATGTCATGTAGACTCCTGATGATGATTGCAATCAAGATACTGGTAACTATGGGTAATCAGATAAGAAAAGTAGCTCTTCTTATAGATGGCTACTGTAGTAAGACATATTCCTGGCTGGGAGAGTTATACGTTACAAAATGATGCTCATAGCTTGGACTTGCGTTAACTTGAACTCTTCTAAGTAATAGAAAATCAATTTTTATGAATGGTTGAAACAAAGTATTCATTTGTATGGCAGAGGGCAAATTAGGGACACTACAGGAAGTTAAAGCCTATGGCTGAGGGTAACGTGTCTACTCCCACAGAACTGAGGATTCTATGCTCACAAATCAACCAAAATCCAAGAGACTGTCACAGCCTGGATTACCTGGAAAATGAGCAGGAGGTATTCTTATATCTGAAAGTTTGTATCCTTTGACCAACATCTCATTTTCCCATCCCCAAGCGTCTGGCAGTGGCGACTCTCTGTTTCTATGAGTTTGACTTTTTTTAGATTCCACATATAAATGAGATTATGCAGTATTTGTCTTTTTCTGTATGTCTTACTTCATTTAGCATAATGTACTATAGTTTCTCATCCATGTCGTCACAAATGGCAGGATTTTATTCCTTGTTATGGCTGAATAGTTTTCCATTGTGTATATATACTACATTTTCTTTATCCATTCATCTGTTGATGGACACTTAGGTTGATTCCATGTGTTGGCTATTGTAAATAATGCTGCAGTGAACATGAGACTACGTATCTCTCTTCGACATACTGATTTCATTTCCTTCGTATATATACCTGGAATATATACAAAGGGTTTGTATGGTTATATGGGTTATATATCAGTTCTATTTTTAGTTGTTCTTTTTTTTGAGAAACCACCATATTAGCTGTGGTGGAAATTTCCACCAACCCACCAACAGTGTACAAGGGTTCCATTTTCTCCACATCCTCACCAACACTTATCTCTCTTTCTCTCTCTTTTTATAATAGTGCATAAGGTGATATTTCATTGTAGTTTTGACTCACATTTCACTCATGATTAGCGATGTTGAGCACCCTTTCAGGTGTCTATTGGCTTTTTGTATGTTTTATGTGGAGAAATGTCTATTCAGGTCCTTTGCTCATTTTTTAATTGAGTTATTTGATTTTTTTTTTTTTTTTTTTTTTGCTATTGAGTTGTATGAGTTCCTTTTATATTTTGGATACTAGCCTTTTATCAGATATATGATTTGCTAATATTTTATCTCATTTCATAGTTGCCTTTTCATTGTGTTGATTGTTTCCTTTGCTGTGCAGAAACTTCTTAGTTTGATGTAGTCCTCTTGTTTATTTTTTATTTTGTTGCCTGTGCTTTTGGTGTCATATCCAAAACAACAACAACAACAACAACGAAACACTGCCAAGATCAATGTCAAGGAGTTTTTTTTTTTTTTTTCTTCCTGTTTTCTTCTAGGTGTTTTATGGTTTCAGGTCTTATATTTAATTAAGTCTATATTCCTTTTTCAGTTAATTTTTGTATACAGTGCATGATAAGGGTACAATTTCATTATTTTGCATGTGAATACCCAATTTTCTCAACACCATTTATTGAAGAGACTGTTCTTTCCTGATTGTGTTTTCTTAGCACTTTTGTCAAAGATTAATTCACCATATATGCATGGGTTTATTTTTGGGCTCTCTTCTGTGTTTCATTGGTCTGTGTGTCTGTTTTTATGCTAGTAACATACTGTTTTGATTACTATAGCTTTGTAACATAGTTTGAAACCAGGAAGCATGATTCCTCCAGCTTTGTTCTTCTTTCTCAAGGTTGTTTTGGTAATTTGGGTCTTTTGTGGTTCCATATGAATTTTAGGATCATGTATTCTATTTCTTTGAAAATGTCATTGGGATTCCTCGAATCTATACATCACTTTGGGTAGTATGAACATTTTGACAATATTAATTATCCAATCCATAAACAAGGGATGCCTGTAAAACATATTTTAAAGCTTCTATGACTAAAGCAGAGTGGCATCAGTTCATGAATAGACAAAATACTCAACAGATTGGAAATTAAAGAAATTGATTCAATTGCATATAGAAATTTATCAGGTAATTAAAAGGAGCAGCTCAAATTCTTGAGGAAAAGATGGAGATTGTCATTTCTCCATAAGTTTTATTTTAAGCAGTCTCAAACTTACAGAAAAGTCGCAAGTACAGTACAAAGAACCTTTTATTCCCCCGAAGCATTTGAGAATAAGTTGTTGACATTATATTCTATCACTACCCCCAATACTTTAATGTGTACTTTCTATGAACAAAGTCATTCTCCTACATAACTACAATATGGCCCTCAAACTCAGAAAATTAGCAATGAATTATAACTACCAACGAATCCTCCTATCCCATTTAATTTTTGCCAATTGTGTCAATAATACCCTTTCTAGCAAAAGAACCCAGTCCTGGATCACATGTTGCCTTTAGTTGTGCAGTCTCTGTAGACTCCTTTAATTTAAAATAGTTCTCAATCTTGCCTTGACTTTTCATGACCTTGACACTTTAGACGAATTTTGTATAATTACGAGACATTTTGTAGAATGTCCTTCAATTTGGGTTTGTCTGGTGTTTCTTTGTTATTAGATTCTTATTGTGTATATTTGGTAGAAGTATTATGGAGGCACATTTGTGTTCTCCTAATTGCCTCCTATTCTGCGGTGCACAATTTGAATTTGTCCCATTACTGGTGATGTTAATTTTGATTTCTTGGTTATAGTAGTGTCTGCCAGGCTTCTACTATAAAGTTATGCTTTTTACTTTTGTAGTAACCATTTTGTGGAAAAGTACTTTGAGACTATGTAAATACCTTGGTCTTCATCAAACCTTCAATGTATTCACTTATTTATATCAGTATGAACTCTCAGATTCTTATTTTATTCAATGGGTTATAATCCATTGCTAACTTTATTTATTTTCATACTCAAATTATCTGCGAGTTAGCCAGTGGGTATCCCTTCAAGATGACTTCTCCATGTCTAAAATTTTCCTCTAAATGTAGTGTTTAATAAATCCTATGGTAGCAAAATAACTGTATAGCCATAAATAAAAAGATAAAATTGGATCCATTCTTCACATTGTGTACCAGGATACATTCCAAATAGTTCTGGAATTTAAATGTAAAACAATGAAACGTGATGGGTGAAATACTACATAAACTGAGAGTGGGAAAAACTTCCCTAACATTGACTCAAATGCAGAAGTACCAAAAGAAAAGATGAACAAACGTGGTCAACCTTGCCCTTGTGGTGTTCACAAGATGTCCAGGACCCTTTACCTGGCTTCAAGGCAATCCTGTGAGCTGACTTTAGTCTCGCCTGCTTTCAGCAGCACTCCCAATAATTCCACAACATAGACCTTCTTGGGCAAGCCTCCTCAAGTTCACGCAGGCCCATTCCAGCCTCTGCATCTTTTCCAGGAACAGGGAGAGAGCCCTTCCCAGAACCCGAGCAGCTGGCACCCTCATCTCTGACTTCCCAGCCTCCAGAACCGTGAGAAACAGACTTCCATTGTTTAAGCCACCCAGACCGTGGCATTTTGTTATGGCAGCCTGAGCAGACCAAACACAGAATGGCAGGCTCTTTTTCTCTTCTACTCTTAGCCCTCCTCAGGCTACTTTTTAAAAAAAATTATTATTATTATTTTTTTACTTTTTCTGCTCATGTACCCTTTCTGAGCCACTTTGCTAAAGACTCCTGTGCCTTCTCTGTTACTTCTGCATGATTTCTTCCTTCTTGGTTCCCTGGTCACATGGTTTCCCAATTTCCCAGGCCTAGCTACTAAGCTACTTTGGCGAAGCCTTTCATGTTACTGGGAATGTTGCCTTTTCTGTCTCAGTAAATCAAATGACCCATTAGTCAGTCCTTGAAATACCTTATGCCCATAAAAAATCTACGGTGGAAATGTCTTCAGATTTTACTGTGATTTCTCTAATAGATAGTCTTGAGTTTAGGTAGTTGTGGGGGGGCGGGGAGCTGTGGATATTTTAAAATTGGAAAATTTTAGCTAAAGGATTTTTAAAAGGAAGCCAGCAGAGTTCAACTAAGTCCTTTACACACTTTTTGAAAGAAGCAATGTGACAAAGCCTATGGTCTCACTTTGGTTTCTTGTGCATCACTTGGAAAATTGCTAAAACAATGAATGTTTAACATTCTTACCATACACAAAAAGAATGATAAGTTGGGGAGGTGGTGGATATGTTAATAGGCTTAATAGGATCTTTCTACAATGTATACATAGATCAAAACACCACATTGTACTCCATAAATATATACAATTATTATTTTTCAATTAAAAATAAGTGAATAAATATTATTGGTTTTAAAAGAATGTTCTGTATGCTATAACAACTTTTTCACAGCTATCTGGCCACGTAGAGTAAAACTATGATTATACTAAGGATTCCAAGATTCTCTGAACTCCTAGGGTGCTTTCTAAATTGTCTAACAGAAAAAAGATAAAATTATGCTCACTATAGAGACCCAATCAAATGCAGTGTGTAGACTTATTTGGATCTTGATTAGAGGAAACCAACTGTATTTTGGAAACAGCTGAGGAAACTTGAATATGGGCTAGATGACATTAAGAAATTATTGTTCATATTATGTGTCATAACGGCATGATGGTTATATTAGAAATGTCCTCGTCAAATAGAGATGCATACTTAAGTATTAGAGGATGAAATGACACAGTGTTTGAGATTTGGTGTAAAGCACTCTAGGAAAAAAAATAGTAGTGGCTTGTAGATAAAACAAAACTGGCAAAACAGTGACAGATGTTGAAGCTGAGTGAGAGGTGCATGGGGGATTATTATATTATTCTTTCTACTTGTATGAATTCATGAAAATTTTCAGAATAAAATGTTTTAATAGTACATTGACTATAATTTTATTAAGCATATTTTACTATGCTCAAATGATTTGAAAGTTGGCAACCAGTTGGTAACTTTATGCAACTAGGTTGAGTAATAGAGGATTTGCTATAGTCTAAAGAAAATAAAGTGTTTCCATCTTTCTTACTTTGGTGAATCATTCGGTTTATTTTTTCTCCACCTGGAAATTCCCTGGAAAAAAATACAAATAAATCTTTTCGCCTCCTCAAGACACATGAAAATTTAATACCTTTCAATCTTTAGAGGACTAGTGATGTGAGTCACAGAGCTGGTAAAGATCTTTGGAGCCATTTGTAACCCCTCTGTTACCTCCCTCCTGCAGTCTACCTAAAGCCTTGGAGGCAAAGAACAAGGTCAGCAGCAGGCAGGCTCAAACGATGAGGGAATAGAACACCCAGAGTCTCGAAATAGGAACAGGAAGTAATGTCATCTCTAAAATTTCCTTCTGTTAACAGCAGCACCCATTTGTACAGCCAAGAAGAGAACTCAGAACTCCTGGCTATGAAAAGCAAGTATAAAAAAGCTCAAATATTGTGAAGTCACATTTTATGTGACGTAGCTCCTGTTTGTATAGTACTCTGCTATATGTGGGACATTTACTGGTAAATTCCAGGAAACAAAACATTTTCAAGTTCCAAAAAGCATTACTCAGAGCTGGTGTTGCAAATAGAAATTGACCTGCTGAAATCAGGTTGGGTGCTATTTTGCAAAAACTGTGCTTTCTTGGCATTCAAGTGAAGTCATTTCATCAAGTGCTGAGATTTTAGAGAAATCTCAGTAATTTTCAGTCATAATATTCACTGTAGAACTAGAAAAGTGTTCATTTATTGCAAAGTGCTACAATGAAAAAAATATTATTTGAGGTATAATTTCCGTGGTTAATTATCCAAATAATTGAGGTTAGAACAAGTTGTTTCTCTACATTAACAACATACCAATGCCTTACGTAAAACTCCAGTTTGGAATGTAAAGAACTAAAAGGTAACTCATCTGCCCTATCTTTCCACAAAACAAAACAAAAACAAAAACAGCGTAGGACCAGTCTCCTCTCCTAATGTGATATTTAGGAGTCATATCCTAAACTCCACAATTTCCTGGAAGTCTATTCTTTACTTTAGATCACAGTTGATTTAACTATGATGTGAATATGAACTAGTATTAGGATGGTGCAAACATGATTGTGTTTTTTGCCATTAAAAGCAATGGTAAAAACCATTGGCCAGGTGTCATTACTCACGCCTGTAGTCCCAGAACTTTGGGAAGCCGAGGCAGGCAGATCACCTGAGGTCAGGAGTTCAGGAACAGCCTGGCCAACACGGCAAAATCCTGTCTCTACTAAAAGTACAAAAATTAGCCAGGTGTGGTAGCAGGCTCCTGTAATCCCAGCTACTCGGGAGGCTGAGGCAGGAGAATCGCTTGAACCCAGGAGGCGGATGTTGCAGTGAGCCAAGATCAAGCCATTGCACTCCAGCCTGGGTGACAAGAGCAAAACTTTGTCTCAGAAAAGAAAAGAAGAGAAAGGAAAGGAAAAGAAAGGAAAGGAAAGGAAAGGAAAAAGAAACCACAATTATGTACCTTTGCACCAGCTAATATAAATAGTCACTGTCCCTACCTTTGGAGGAAGAATAACTTTCTACCTACATTAAAGGAATAAGACAGCTGATTGCTTATTTGGGTACTGACTGTACATCCAGTTCTGTGTCACATGCCCTTGGAGATGTAGGGAAAATACTAGAGAGCCTTTGCCCTAAAGAGGGTTGCCATATTGAGCAAATAAAAATATAGATGCACAGTTAAATTTGAATTTCAGATAAGCAAGGAATAAAATTTTAAGATAAATTGTCCCATGCAACATTTGCCGCATACTCATACTAAAAAAATTATTTAATGTCTCTCTCAAATTCAAATATAGGTAGATGTCCTGTATTTTATCTGGCAACCCAGTCTCCCAAAAATATTTCCTTCTGGTTCAGGAGGAGAAATCAACACATTGAAATCAAGAGTAATAAGTAGCAGAATATAATCAAATGTTATATTATGGGGCGCAAAAAAGGCGAAGTGTTAACAAAAGTGGAATTCCTCCAATAGGCAATATGCTACTCAAGGAACTATGTCTTTTGGGATTTTTCCTATGTCCCCAGACCATAGCACAGTGGCAGTGGTGTTTAATGGATCCTTAATGTGTTTAATAAATGAGCAAATAAATGAATACATCAGTCAGTGTGAGAGGATTTGAGGTGGGTCTTGAAGGAGGATAAAAATATGTATAGATAAAGAATAGCAGAGAAAAGGAAAGGACATAGCTGTGTTGGCAGGAGACTGGGCAGAAGCAGCTGTCAAAAAGGAAAGTTTCTATAGCAGTGGTTCTCAAAATTTTTTCTAACTGAGAACAACTTAAGCAGGGCAAAAGATTCCACAGCTGCTGACTCTACTTGTTGCACTTCCCAGTAGGAAAAAATAACTAATGAAACAAAATTAACTAAAAGCCTACAGAATTGCATGCAATGCTCCTAGAAAGACTGATGTGAAGATTACCTTTTTAGGTCAGTTTATACCTCTTTAGGGGAGTTCTTGTTACCCACTAGTGGCCTAGGAAGTATATTTTTAGAAATATTAGACTAGAATGTAGGTGTTAAGTTTCTTGAGATAGAAAATGAAAAGTAAGAAGGCAAATACTAGGTCCTCAACATTTTTTTTTTCTTGAGACAGAGTCTAGCTATGTTACCCAGACTGGAGTGCAGTGGCATGATCTCAGCTCACTGAAGCCTCTGGTTCAAGCGGTTCTCCTGCCTCAGCCTCCCGAGTAGTCGGGACTACAGGCGTGCAGCACCACACCCAGCTAATTTTTGTATTTTTAGTAGAGACGGGGTTTCACCATGTTAGCCAGGCTGGTCTCAAACTTCTGGCCTTCAAGTGATCCCCTCACCTCATCCTCCCAAAGTGCTGGGATTACAGGTATGAGCCACCACACCTGTTCGACATTTTGATATGAAAGTATTAATATGAAGTGCATACACTCTGGCCTGGCAGAGTTTAAAGGATTTTTTTTTAAAGTCACTTAAAGCCACCTGGGACCAAGAAGGAACAAGACCTAAATTCTAGAATTGCTTCAGGGTAGATCAGGTTGAGATCTCAGTACAACTGACATTTGGACAGGATAAATCTTCGTTGTGGGGGGCCACCCTGTGCATTATAGGATGATTAGCAGCATCACAGCCTTTTATCCAGTTTCTATGGTTTGAACGTTTGGATCCTTCCAAAACTTATGTTGCAACTTAATCTCCAGTTGAATAATATTAAGAGATAGGAACTTTAGGAAGCGACTAAGTCATGAGGACTCCTCTCTTGTGAATGGGATTGATGCCTTTATGAAAGAGGCTTCATACAGCATTCATCCCCCTCTTTGTCCTTCCGCCTTCCACCAAGCCAAGTGAGCACATAATGTCTGCCTCTTCTACCATATGAGAACATAGTAAGAAGGCCTTCACCAGACACTGAACCTGCTGGTGCTTTGACTTTCCAGCCTCCAGAACTGTGAGAAATAAATTTCTGTTCTTGATTAATTACCTAGTCTCTGGTTTTTTGTTATAACAGCACAAATTGACCAAGACCCCACTAGGCGCCAGTAGTACTCCCTCCCCCATTAGTTTGTGACAAACAAAAATGTCTGGAGACCTTGCCAAATGTCCCCTGGGGGGCAAAATCACCCCCTGTTGAGAACCACTGCTGTAGATGAAAGCACCCTGTACCAGTTGAATTACATGACTAAGAAGTCTCTACTGTAATTATTTTTCTATCCAATTGAGGCAAATAAGGGACAATTTTGGCAAATAGAGCCTGTGAATTTGAAAAATTTGTCTCAAAGATGAATAAAAGTCGTGCCAAACATGAATACTGAATGATGAAAAGGCGAATTATGACCTATATCCATTCAGATCGCACACATTTACTTCAAAGGTCCAGACTTCAGTGGTCCTGGGTCAAACTCAGTTAGATTTCCTCACTGAAATAAGTGCACTTGACAATGAAAGGCAAATAATTATCAGCTAATTACAGGGATGACTACCTTTAATGTACGCTTCTGCGTCTACAATGTCGAATAGAAGAAAAATTACCCATAATAAAGAAAAAGGAGAAAAACCCTTGGAAATCTGGGATCTTTCCTGAGAGGCAACTCCCCTCAAAAAACAAATGTTATGCTCTATCAGTTCAAAACCCCTCTGGAAATGTGCACATCCGGTATCATTCTACCAAAACATGTAGATTTCATATTGCTTGCCTTTTGTTATATTATGCTAGAGACATCATTTCATGATTTGGAGAAGCAATCACTGCTTCCAACTAATATTATGGAGCTCATAAATCTCTCCCTATGGGAGAGATAAGATATATTTTTCCACATGATAATCATTCTATTTTTCCTATTATGAACTTAGTGACTTTAAATAAATTCTTATTTTTCCTGATAATTTTTAAAGTGAAATTTAGTATGGAATTTAAAAATGTGGGTAAGGCTGAGTGCAGTGACTCATGCCTGTAATCCCAGCACTTTGGGAGGCTGAGGCAGGTGGATCACCTGAGGTCAGGAGCTCAAGACTAGGCTGGCCAACATGGTGAGACCCCATCTCTACTAAAAATACAAAAAATTAGCTGGGCGTGGAGGTACATACCTGTAATCCCACATACTCAGGATGTTGAGGCAGGAGAATAGCTTGAACCTGGGAGGTGGAGCTTGCAGTGAGCAGAGATATTGCCACTGCACTCCAGCCTGGGCAACAGAGCGAGACTCCATCTCAAAATAATCAAATGAATAAATACAATAAATTTTTAAAAAATGGATAAAACGAATCCGTATTTTGAAGGCCCGCTGTTATAGGGGAATTACTGACCAAATATTAATGAAAACTCTCTTATTCTTATGTTAAAAAATAATAAAGCACTGAATAAAAGTTTCAGAACCAAGTGATAAGTATCAGTCAAAAGGAATTTTTAATAAAGTCCCTTAATTTCCTACTTATGGTATAATTAAGTAATAATCAGATTTAGCACTTCTATTTCTAGCACCATGATACACTAAATATCCTGGAAATTCTTCCAGTACAAAATAGCTTAAAATTCTAGATAAAATATAACAAACACCACATTATGCTAAGGGAAAGAAACCAGATACAAAAGATCACATATTGTATGATCCCTTTTATATAAAATATTCAAAATAGGTAAATCCATAAAGACAGAAAGCTGAGTGGTAGTTGTCGGGTGCTAAGGGAGGGGTAAATGGAAGATTAACTGCTCAATGGGCATGGAGTTTCCTTCCCTTTGGGGTGATGAAACGTTTTGGAAGCAGATTGATGTGGTGGTTGTGCAACATTGTGATACATTAAATGCCACCAAATGTATACTTCAAAATGGTTAATTTTTATGTTATGTGAATGTCACCTCCATATAGAAAATAAAAATTAACAATACTTTCTAAAAGGTGTTTGTTTTATATATATACAGATTTCCATAAATTATATAAACAAAAATTTATATATAAACATCTTTTTAATTGTATAACCAAGTTAACGAGAAAGTGATAGAAATCACAAGGGGCTCAATATAAGAAGCAGATGGAAATGCAAGTGGTTATTTGAAACTACAGTTATCTTGGAGCCTTTGATGATTTCCCTAACCAAGGGAATTAGACTTTAAGGGCAGAACCAGGACCGGGGGAATCATTTGGGCCCACATGGCATGAAATGTTCTGAGACTGAAAATGAAGTTCAAACACTAAAAGGAATAAGTCGATGAAAGTGTTCATTGGACACAAGCCATCTCTCCAGATGGGAGGAAAAATAAGAACATATTTTGGCCTGGAATCTGGATTTAAAAAAAAAAAAGTTTCTTCTCTGTAACAGCAAATTACAGTAAATGATAGAAATGGGTGGGGAAAAGTAACAGTTAAAGACTTAAAAGACTTCTAATGAAAAAGGATAAATACTTATATTAAACTATTAAATAAAATTAAACAAAATTATCAAAACTTAAGGAATTGAAATCACAAAGCTCAGTACGTGGGAAGTAAAAAGGAAAAGAACTAAAATATATAAAAGTGATTTGAAAAGCAAAAGGTCATATAAAGTGAATAGATAAAAGGAAGGGTTTTTAGAAAGCATAGCCCTTAATTAAAAAATAGAAAAAGAAAATAGGGTACTAATTCATAGAAAAATAACTTATAACAAGTTAAACTACTACTGTACATAACCAACACAGAAATGCCAAGTTACTAATAACTTTCAAATAAAATAAATTTATACACAACCATAGTAAGGAAAAATAGCAGCTACACAACTAATAGCAGAGTTGGTGACAGTTCCTAGAAAATGGTAGGCTTTGGCCATGTTCCATGTAAGGGCCTGGGCAGAGGCCCTCAACAGAGGCCAGGGCGGTAGGATCCCAATTCCAGAGGTCAAAGCCCTGCCCTTTGGCTATTTATAAGATTACTTGAAACCCAAGACACTCCCTCAGTACAAACACATATGTAGAGACACTATGATACTAGGGATAGAGGTTTCTCTGAGATCAGACAACCGACAAATGACAGAGCTGTCACTTCACCTCTCGTCTTCTGAGTCAAGAACATAGATTTCTATCACTTCCCTGAATTCTCAACTTTAAAACAACGAACAGTGAAGCAATTGAACACACAATACCACGTGTTGGCTTTTATGATTTGGTTTTCCATTTGTTTTCTTGGCTTTGGAATCTCAAAAATGTTGTGTCTAGTTAGAAGAATGAACTGGGTAAGGCAAATGAAAACCCTTCTGCTCATACTAAAGAGAGCACAGCTGGGTGACATTACTCAGAGGGAAGGGGAGAGGGACCCAGGGGCCCAGGGTCCAAAGAGTACAAGTGGAAAAAAAATAGAGTCCACCCGAGACCCCAGCAGGAGCAGATAATGCCTGTGCTCCACCAGGGACGATTAACCCTCCTCAAAATAGGAAACCTAAGAATTTCACACTGCAGTGAAATTTTCAGAAAGCTAAGATTATGCTAGTTGGGGAGCATGACCTAGTCTGAGATTATAACCTCATGCTTTTTTGGCGTTAACATGTTTTTTCTATTATAAAATGATAACAAAATTGTCTCTCACATTTTATTTGGGAAAATTAAAATTTGGCAACCTTAGTCAATCAATTGATTATTACTATTATTTTTAGAAAATTGTATCAGTCTGTGAAATGGGGAAGTCTGAGTATTCTGCATTTGCAGACAAAAATCGCAAACCTTAATAAGAGGGTGTGAGCAACCACGATGTATATGTGTGAGTCTGCATGAGAGAAAAAGCTAGACACACACACACACACACACGAGAGAGAGAGAGAGAGAGAGAGAGAGAGAGAGAGAGAGAGAGAGAGAGAGAGAAACACGGAAGGCTACTGCAGAAGGTGGGAGTTTTGGAGAGGCATTCCGGGAACGAGGAGGGAAGAGACTGAGATGGATGAGGGTGGGGAATGTCAATGCCTTGTCTCAGTTCTGTATAAGTATGGTGCTTTCCTTAGCCTGGGTTGTCCTGAAAATCAGAGCCTGGGACAAGGGTATTCTTGCAGGTAGTTGATTTGGGGAAGTGATTCCAGGGAACGGTAATGGGGGCTGGGAAAAGGGAAACAGGGAGGAGCAACACACATGGGGGCACCTGGTGTTTAAACTCACTGAGACCTTTTGGGAAGTGATAGAGAACGCACCTCACAATTGTCTGCCAGTGGCACCGAAGCGGGGAGCATTGATCACATTCCCCGTATCTCAAGGGTTGCCCCATGGGCTGATAACTCCCCCACACTTCCAACTTGCGCCTATAGGAATACCAAGAGAGCTTCTGAGTGTCTCCCAGGTGATGATGTCAGAGGAACCCGGGGGCAGAAAGTGAGAAGTACAAGATGCAGTTGAGATGAGGTGCTGCGAGGTTATACAATATCTGTGCAGAACTGGTTGCCACTTCTATGGCTGGGGTAGTAGATAGGCTGAGGGATGTCACATGCACCTGAGTGTCTTATCCAGTTTTTTTTCTTTTCTTTTTTTTTGTCAAGTAGTAAGATCCAGAAACAGTTGTTTCATCATAATAAACAAAAGCTTTCAGGTGAAATATCAGTCAGATGTGTTGTTTTTCTCATTAGCCTGTAGCGATTGTGGCCTCATCTCAGTGACAGCTTTGGCAGACAGACATTCTTCTAACATGCTGTGCACCTAAGCATAGCTAAGACTATAGCTGATGTCTCAGAATTTCTCACTTCCCAAAGTCCCTAATGTCCTCTCACATTTACACAGCAGCTATAGTGACCTGTTCTTTGGATAATTACTTAATAATTCTGTCTCAAGTGTTACTGCAATGGGACTCCTTAAATTCTCCATAATCCAGACTGGCTCAGTCCCAGCCTAGGACAGGCTTGAGCTGTCACATTTGAACAGCCCTACTAAAGTTACAGAACATTTTCACATGATATTTCTCCTTTGGCCTACACATCAGCGCTGTAGGGATAGGCTCAAATGGTAAAAGTGACGTCTACATTCCAGAGTTAGCATAGCAAGCCAGCCATAGACTAGCCATAGAATGTTAGGATCTCTGACAATGTTCTTTCCTCATTAACATTCTGTTTCTTGTCTGTAATAACTTGAAAACAGTTTTTAGGAGGAACTGGCCTGCCTTTTACAAGGTAAAGCTCGGACACTGCAGTGTGACCTGCTTTTGTCATAGTTGTTAGTGTATCAAGTGGGCCACTTGATATTCTTGGTAGTAAACAACTGAAATCATTTCTGCCTATTGCTTTCTGCCTATTTTACAAAAAAGGAAGATCTTGTTGAAAAGTTATGGGTTGTTTTCTCACAGAATCAGCAGGAAGACTAAAGAACTAGACTCATGAATAAACAGGAACCAAAGTTACAGGATTGGCTAGGTTCTCTATCTCTCTCTATTTTTTTTTTCAACCAGAACATCACATAAGTTTATTTCAAATGTAACAGCAATGTTAAAATTGACAAGTTTAATTCTTAACTGCAACAGGTAAACTTAGCCATTTAAGTATTTTTTAAAGTTATTCCCTCCAAATAATTGAGGGAGCTTTTCTTTTCCACCACCATCACACACGCTAAGATTTCCCAATAGTTCTCTTTTTGGAGGACTTTTCAATTGATGAGTAAACTGCTTTAGAGATATTTCAGAACTTCATTCCACATATGAAAACTAATCTGGACAAACCACACTTTGCATAGGTTTCTCTGCAGATTTTTTGCTTTAAAACCTAAATGCAACTACCATACAGTGCAATTTTAACCTATTTGCCACACAGTAAAAACTATCTGTCCTGAAAAATATGATGGATATATCCTGTGATTTTCCAATTAACAGAATTGTTCTACCTCAAAGATAATTATTATCATATATCAAAATAACCAGCTCAGCATGGGACATAACTTCAGTCTTTACTGACTCACAGGCATATGAACTTGTGCCCAGCTTTCTACCTCTTCCACATTCTCCTCCTCCTCCTCCATAAGTGGATGGAATTATTTAATATAAGTTTGATGTAGGACAATTAATCTCTTATAAACATTTACAATTTAGGTTAAGCCATTGACTAGCGTGGAAAAAGAAACTCTATATAATGATAGGGAACCTACACACTCAATTCAAAATTTAATATTTTCCCCCTTAAATTACATGTACTTGTCATGAGGCAGCTATTCTGTTTTCAATAACCACATTTAGGGATACATTCATAGGACAGATGAGATAGTCCAGGTGAAATGGTTATAGAAATAGAGGCAGTGTCATCTCAGAAAACCATTTATATATCAAAGTCTATTTTGATATCTGGAAAGTTTACAAAAAGGCTGCTGTATTCTTCAAACTAATTATGCCTTCCGTAACTCAAGCACTCTTCTCTTGGCAAGAGAAGGCTGAAGCTTATCCATGAAGATAAAGGTGCTTAATGCTAAACTTTTCTTCTAAGCTTAGATTTGGATTGTTTAAGAAATGAATACCCACCCCCCCAAAAACCAGCAAGATCTTTCTACATTTTTACCATTTTAAGATTAGAACCCTATAAACTCATTCATCATCTGTCTTCTCTTTCTGTATATTCTTGGCACTCAAAACTATCGAAGTCTACTGCACTTTGTACTTTCACATTCTCAAATAAAAACGTAAGCTTATAAAGTGCGCATAAACATTTTATAAAATAATTTTGTCATTTAGCATATTTGGAGATGAGACTTTTATACCAGAGTTTTACATAAGACAATAAATATTATGAATGAAACTTTCTTTTAAAGTCAAATGACAGGAAGCTCAAGCCCTGTGCATTATTTTAAAATCTGATAACATTTCTAAATATTGGAGATGGGACTACAAGAGGAAAACATGAACGTTTTAGATGTCTCCCATCTTACAAAGTTATCAACCTGTCAAAGCTTCTCTCTATATGCTGGAAAATGATCTGGCATAAACCAATCCTCTCAGTGGAGGAGGTCACAGCGACATTTGTATTATTACACTTTACACTTCTACTTTTTCAAGAATAGAAGCAATATGTTTAACAATTACCCCTGCTCCAAATCCTTAAACTCAATGTCATAGGCACAGAATGTAAGCAAATCTGGGATCTTCTCCAACAGATATTCAACAGCACAGCTATGTTAGTCTCAAAAATACTGTCTAGATATTTTTTCCTATATAATCAAATGCTCAGTGGCCACACTTTTAACAGCTGGCATTAGATGACATTAATTGTATTTATTGTGTCACAGTCTGTCTAAGCTTCCTGTTAGGTATTTTTTAATATGTCCAAGAGAAAACACCTGCTTCAGGTTTATTTAGGGGTAGTGACCCATAAGGGCATCAACTCCATTTTTAAGGTTAGACTATTGTCAGGTTTACTGAAGGAAAAGGAACAGAGGAAAATTAAAGCACAATAAATCTCTTTAGGTCAGTTAAGGCCCATATCTCTAGCGGGGATATAAAAAAATTAATCTCACCAGCCCATATTCTGAAAGTTAATGCCACTAGTAACAATCAACAGTAGGAAAAACAAACCTGCTAACAACCAGCCCACTCATTAGCAAAAAAGCAATTTAGCCCAAATACTTAGACCAAAGTATAACACTACCTAAACCAAACTGCCCCACCTACCAGCAAGAAGAGAAGAAATAGTTGCTTAAATATCAAAGCAAGTTTAGTATTTCTTACAAGGATAACGATGTTCCAACTCCCGAGAGAGTGCTCAGAAGGACTAAAGGTGGGGTGAAGGCAATGTCTAAGGATTAGTATCCCACAAAGTCTTTAAAAACCCGAAGTACCAAAAACACACTCAACTTGTCTATGAATTAGAGAACAAGATATTAGTGCTACTTCTTTTAGTTTTTTGAAATATACAATATTTTGTAGGCCCTTCAATGTGAAAGCAGGACATTCAACTTGAAATTATTTGACAACTAAATTTTTAGGACCATCTAACTCTTACTGCAAAATTAAACAGATTTACCTTCTCCTTCCTTCAAACTATCTCACAAAAATAAGACAAAACAATCCACACATGATTTTGTAAAAGTCCTTGAAAATATTAAAACTCTTAAAGGGAAGGAAAGGAAGAAGGAAAAGCAAGAACAAGGAGGGAGAAAAGTTTTAAAAGAAAAGGTTGGGGGAAATCAATGGGCCTCTCTTTTATTTGGTCGTAAGGCTTCATTCATCCACAAGGCAGCCAGGTAGTGAAATTGTACCACACACCCAGAAGAAAGAAAACACTGGAAACAGTCAATAAGCAGCACTCAAGAGTGCCACAGCTGTGCAAAAAAGGAAAATTCCCTGGTTAGGGCTCCACCACTGGGCACTGATGATCACCACTAGTGTCACCAGAATGAAGCCTAAACTGCCCTCATCACTGATTCTGAATTCAAAGATAATAATTTGACTGGGCTTGGGTCAAATGACCCACAGCCTAACTGCCAGTAGCTGTCTCCTACCATGTCATTGTATGAATTCCATGGCAGAATTCCAAATGTAAAAAGAGGCTTAGACCCTATCCTGGACAGTCAATAGGAAGGATAATGTCCACTACATAATACATGTCTAATACATTCAAGAGAATACAGAAAAGAATATACTTAAATGGTCCTGTTCCAAGTGTTATTTCTACCTGTCCTCTGATTAGAGTGGAAATTAGTGCTACATGCGCTATTCACTCATGTCTCCATTCACATATTCATTTAGGCATCAATCAAATGTTCATTGAGATCTCATCTGCTTCCAGGCACTCTGAAGATACCAAGATGAACAGGACATGGTCCTCCAGAGTGTTGTATTCCAATAGAGAAAACAGACATTAAATAAATAATTTTAATGCAGTGTAGTAAGTCTTTATATACAGATTAATGCTAAGGGCCAGCCACAGTGACACATGCCTGTAATCCCAGCACTTTGGTGGGGTGGGTTGCTTGAGTTTAGGAGTTCAAGACTAGCCTGGGCAACATGGCGAAACTTCATCTTTACAAAAAAATACAAAAATTAGTCAGGTGTGGTGGCACACACTTGTCATCCCTGCTACCCAGGAGGCTGAGGCAGAAGAATCACTTGAGTCTAGGGAGTGGAAGTTACAGTGAGCCATGACAATGCCCCTACACTCCAGCCTGGGCAACAGAGGGAGACCCTGTCTCTCTCTCTCTCTCTCTCTCTCTCTCTCTCTCTCTCTCACACACACACACACACACACACACACACACACACGAGATTAGTGCTAAGGGGCGGTGTTGGCATGAAGTAGAAAGTAATCAACTTAAACAGAGGTGGGGTGCATTAGCCAGGGATGGCCATTCTGGGAATAAGCTATAGTAGTGGCAGATGGGGGTAAGCTGAAAGGTACCTGCATTAGGTAGAGATGAGTAACATAGTGTATCAGGGGCACAGAAAAGCAGATAGAGCTGAAGGTGAAGATGAAAGCCAGATTGAAGAAAGCCTTCCTGGTCATGCTGGGCACGAGCTTTGTCCTGCAGACAGTAGTAGTGCTGACATTGGGAGTGGGATGGTTAGTCCAAACTAAAGGAGGGGTGGGCTGGTACATAGAGGCTGGTATATTCCTTGAGATAGGGCAGGGATTTCCAAAGGACAACCACATAGGAAGGACAGAAAACCCAGATGACATGTCCAGAGCCACTGAGGCCCAGGAAGGTGGGGAAGAGTCATTTCAGCTAGACTAGGAAGTCCTGCTACACGTGCTAGTTCCAAGGATGGGGTCTCCGCCACTGGGCTGGAGTAAGAGCAGTGCCCACAGCTGGAAGGTGTGAAGTCACCAAGTTCCACCAGTTGGTAGCAGGTGGAAGGGAAACATAGGACTGCAGCCCAGAGCCTGCAGCCTGGCGCTTACAGCAGTGACTTGAGGGAGCCAGTACTTGATACCTGGAAGTTCAATTTAGGAAACCTCTGGAGTAGACAAAGCAGGAGACCAGAAAGCTAGTGAGCTAAGTCTGCACAGATTATAGGGGGCCTCCTAAATGGGAAAACTTCTTGGTCTACAGTTTGTCTCTTAAAGCGATAGTTACAACAGAGTCTATAAAACATGGGTGAACAGGGCCGGGTGCGGCGGCTCACGCCTGTAATCCCAGCACTTTGGGAGGCCAAGGCGGGTGGATCACGATGTCAGGAGATGGAGACAATCCTGGCCAATATGGTGAAACCGCACCTCTACTAAAAATACAAAAATTAGCTGGGTGTGGTGGTATATGCCTGTAATTCCAGCTACTCGGGAGGCTGAGGCAGGAGAATTGCTTGAATCAGGGAGTCCGAAGTTGCAGTGAGCCAAGATGGTGCCATTGCACTCCAGCCTGGTGACAGAGCGAGACTCTGTCTCAAAAACAAACAAACAAACAAACAAACAAACAAAACATGGGTGAGCAGGCTAGATGGCCCAGGCCCAGTGTTGGAGGAAGGAACAGAGGTATTGGGCACGTGTACCAATCTGAGCTAGGATAACTAGCTTACAAGGTAAAACTTGATTACAGAAAGATGGCCCCCGAAAAAAAAAAAAAAAGGCAGAAACAAAAACAGAAACAACAAAGAGAGCCAGACCCAAGGGACATCCTGCAGAAGGTTAATTGAATTGTCAGCAACATCTGTTATTGAAACATAGCTCCATAAATTCTCCACAGCCCGGGCTGGGCTGGGCCTGACCATGGCAGTGCTATGGCCTTGCTGCAGGAAGAAGAAAGGAGGAGTGTGGGGACAAGGAGCTATGCATGATTTGGCAGACGTGATTAGAAACGATGGAGATGGGAGAGCTCAGAAAATATATAGCCTTGCTGCAGCCATCCATGCATTCTGAGTCTGAAGAGTAAATCATCTCCTCTAGCCTTCTGTGCTTTCTAGGTTTGCTCAAAATGGAAACAAGAATTAAGTATAAGCTTCTTAGTATGGCACACCTATCCCGTAACCTGGTTTCTACCCCTCTCTAGCCTCAGTTGCCACCCTTCTGTCTCGTATTTGGCCCTCTTATAATGCCATGCTAGTCTCGCCTCTGTGCCTTTGTTAAAGTAATTCCCTTTCTTCAAAAGTAGGGCTGCCAGATTTATCAAATAAAATACAGGATATCCAATTATTACATTTGAATTTCAGACAAACAATGAATTTATTGTGTGTAAGTATGCTCCATGCAACATCTGGGACATATTTATATTAAAATTTATTCAATTATGTGAAATTTAAACTTATCTGGGTGTCCCATATTGTATCTGACCACCCTAACTGGAATGCTTTCTTACTCATTCTTTGGGGTGCATTTCAAATGTCCTGTTCTCCGGGAAACCTTCCCTGAAGTCCTGGGTTGGTCCAAATGCCCTCTTCTGGGCTCCTGTGGGCTCACATGTGTGCCTCCAGCCTTGCACATTGTTGTGAAGTTATCTTTGGAGGCATTGTTGTCCTCCATCAGCCTCTCAGTTTTACCAGAGCCTGATGAAGCAGGAACTTTGTATTCCCAGCATGAAGGTTGCTCAATAAATATTGGATGACCTGAATTAATATCTGTAGGAGTATACTTGTAGCCTTGCAAATAAATGCCACAAATATACCAGCCCAAAGAGGTTAAAAAAAAGTTTGTCATTATTCTCTCTGTTGCTCAGGCAATAAAAGAAAAGAAAAGCAAGACTTTTTCTGACGGCTGAGCTGACACCTTGCCCCTGGTGCTGGGTGAATGTAAAGGGCAGTTATAAAGAGCACTAAGAAAGCATCTAGTACTCTCGCAAAGCATCAAAGTTCAAACACTATAGAAGTTTGACCTTTCAGAGTAACTATATGTTTCTATGACTCTTTAGGAAAAAATATGGCTGGGCGCAGCAGCTCATACCTGTAATTCCAACACTTTTGGAGGCTGAGGTGGGCAGATCACTTGAGCCCAGGAATTCAAGATCAACCTGGGCAACATAATGAGACCCTGTCTTTACTAAAAATTTAAAAATTAGCAGGGCATGGTGGTACATGCCTGTGGTCCCAGTTACTCAGGAGGCTGAGGTGGGAGAACTGATTGAGCCTGAGAGGCTGAGGCTGCAGTGAGCCGTGATTGGTCACTACACTCCAGCCTAGGTAACAGGGTGAAACCTCATCTCAAAAAAAAAAAAAAAATGATAATGATAAAATAAAAAATAATAATAATAATAAAAAGATGTTATCGGTTGGGCATGGTGGCTCATGCCTGTAATCCCAGCATTTTGGGAGGCCGAGGTAGCTGAATCACTTGAGGTCAAGAGTTCGAGGCCAGCCTGGTCAACATGGTGAAACCCTGTCTCTACAAAAGTACTAAAATCAATCAGGCATGGCAGTGCGCACCTGTAGCCCCAGTTGCTCAGGAGGTTGAGGCAGGTGGATAGCTTGAACCCAGGAGGCAGAGGTTGCAGTGAGCTGAGATCATGCCACTGCACTCAAGCCTGGGCGACTCATGCCTATAATTTCAATACTTTGGGAGGCCAAAGTGAGACTCCATCTCAAAAAAAAAGTGAGAGTGAGACTCCATCTCAAAAAAAAGTATATGTATTAAAAAGGAAAAAAAGAAAAAGATATTTTGAATTTTTCTATCTCAGAGTGCTACTGAGACAATAAGGAAATGTGAAATATTTAATGATTTCAGAAGAAAAGCATTATTGCAGGCTATTGAATAGCCTAGCAAGGAAATTTAGCCCATTTCCTTAACTTGAGTTAGGAATCATTTCAGCAAGATGACAATCTAGCCAAGAATCAAGGATGTTCCTTATTAGTCCAAAGATGCCACTTTACAGATGAAAAAATTAGTGACTTATCCAAGGTCATGGAACTGATTAATGACGAAAGGTTAAGGATCTTCTGACCCCCAGCCCAGCAGCCTTGTAATTGTCTTAAAAAACCTTTGAGGGGGGTTTCCAACATCATGGGGTAATCCATTCAAGTGTTTATTAGAGGATCATTATTATCAAAACAAATTCTTCTTTCCTTCCATTTTATCAAAATTTTCCATTCTATTTAAGTGTTCTTTCAATTGAAAGGAAAAAAAAAGTCTCACCCTCATCAACCTGTGCTTTGTATATTTAAAGACCACTGTACTTTGTATATTTAAAGACCACTACTAAATTGACCTCTACATCTTCTCATTCTCAAACAAAAATAAAAACTGTACTTGGTGGGGTTCATTCTCCTGGGAAAGTGTCTCTCCTTTGAACTATTACTTGGGTTCTTCATATCCTTCTTTCATTGGAGCATATAGAACGGATATGGCAATTTAATATGGATCTGCCCAGATTGGGAATAAAGGAAGAACTACTTTTACTTGTGCATTTTCATATATCCCTATACATCTTATGATTATGTTTTCTTTCAAGAAATAAAAGGGGAAAATATCTTTTAATTGTTATTTCATGATCATGCCATTCACTTCAAATCACAATTTCGTTTTACTGCTGTCAACAGTAAAGGCTCAGTGAGATCCCAAGACCTCTGTCCTGTAACTAAGCATTAGTAACTCACATGCCCTGTATCTTAAAGAGCTTCGTTTGCTAAAGACTGGGCTTAAACTCATTCTCTTTGCTATCCTTATGTCATGCCCTAGATGAGTTTTACTGAGAACTCAAAATCACAAGCATGCAGGCCATAAATCTAACTTAGGGCAAAGTGTATTAAATATCAAGGAATTTAAGTCTAGAGTTCCTTCTTGGCCAATTCTCACTCAATTTCCAATATCTATTTTACTGAATCTCCCTCCCTCTCAGCTGTGTTATGTTTATTGTTAATCTGCAAAGTCTCTAATTGCCCTGTAGTATTATAAGCTTATCTTCTTGGAGACATTTCCTTGCAAGTTTACTTAGTAATCTTTAAAGGTACATGATGCCTATACTTTAAAGAGGGTAAGCGTAAATATTTACTTATAAACTGTAATCATGGGGAACAGAATAAACATTAAAATCATATGGTTTATGATGTGGCATGAAAACTTTCTCTTCTGACACCTTTGCCTAAAAAAAATGCCTGCCTCCTCTCCAGCTACCCAAATCCTCCCTATTCTTAAAGATTCAGCTTAAAATCTCTCTCCCTATGGTAACTTCCTGATCCTCCTGGCCCAAGGAATTCCTCCTTAACTTTAAACTCCTATATTGCTCACTTGACCTTTAATGTTTTTATGGAATCTTAAATTTTACAAAGCGTTTTCCCCACACTTGTATATCTTAAAACATTTTATTTGTTAAAGGTAGTATATTTTTATTTTTTATGATTTCAACTTTTATTTTAGATTCGGGGGTGCACGTGCAGGTTTGTTACATGGGTATATTGCAATGACACTGAAGTTTTGGGTACAAGTGATCCCATCACCCAGGTAGTTAGCATAGTACCAAATAGGTAGTTCTTAAAGCATTTTCTAAGTGCTTTTGTGTCTCACAGGGCTGGTAGGTACTTTCGTTTTATTGTACTAAAGCAGTTTTCAATTGATACTTATTTGTTCATTAGTTTGTTATTAGATGTCTCTCTTCCTCCCTGTTTGTCTGTCTCCACTGGCAACCACCCTCTCAGCAGTGTAGCCCCAGTACCTTGAATAATACTTGGTATTTGTTGAATAAATGAATGAATGAAAGCTACCCATCACCATAACATTCCTGTCTGTAAGCATTATTATCCTCAGTTCCCCCATGAGGAAACTTAGTTGCAGAGTGGTTGAGTAATTTACCCAAGGTTACATAGTGTCTGATAGAGCTGGATTCCTCCAGGAAGGTTTTCTGATTTGCTAGTTGTGAGACAGCACAAGTTTCTTCCCCTTGCTGTGTCTCCATATTCTCATTGTAACAGTGGAGCTAATACCATGCTATCTGTCTTACAGGATTATTGTGGGGATTAAATGAGCAAACGTAGGCAAAGTACAGGGCCCTTGCGGTCGCTGCTGGACATGCCTAGTTGATACTAATTCATCATTCATTGAGTAATACCATTCAAATAGCTACTAATCTAACAATTTTGTTCACAAAGATATAATGAAATACTTTGTTAAATACCTTGCTGAATTTAAAATTCTCTCAACCTATGAAATCCCTTACCTGCTGGTTTCATTAACACTATCTACAAAGGAAGTGAGGTTTGGCTTACTTCTTGGTGAACTCATTCCATCACTCAATGGCCATGGTTTCCTTGTGTGTGTCCCAGGCTTTCCTTCTGTTATCTGCTTTAGAATTTTGCAGAGGAATTCCATCAAGCACATTCTTCCTTGGTTTCCAGAACCCACTTTCCTTCCCTTTTGGAAAATGGGAACATTATTCCAACTTCAAAATGGATTCACTTAGTTTTTATATTTTGTTCCCACAGTGTCTGGTAAAATGTATTGCTCAGCCGGGTGCGGTGGCTCACGCCTGTAATCGCAGCACTGTGGGAGGCAGAGGTGGGCGGATCAGTAGAGGTCAGGAGTTCAAGGCCAGCCTGGCCAACATGAAGAAACCCCATCTCTACTAAAAAATACAAAAATTAGCTGGGCATGGTGGCACACGACTGCAGTCCCAGCTACTCGGGAGGCTGAGGCATGAGAATCGCTTGAACCCAGGAGGTAGAGCTTGCAGTGAGCTGAGATTGCACCACTGCACTCCATCTTGGGTTATAGAGCGAGACTTTGTCTCAAAAAAAAAAAAAAAAAAAAAAAAAGACAAACAAAAACACATTGCTCAATTGACTTCGTGGATTGCTTGATTTGGGACTGAATTCTGATATAGATTGGATCTCTGTGTCCCTACCCAAATCTCATGTTGAATTGTAATCCCTAGTATTGGAGGTGGGGCCTGGGGGAATGTGATTGGATCATGGGGACAGATTTCTTATGGATGGTTTAGCACCATCCCCTTGCTGCTGTTCTTGTGATATTGAGTGAGTTCTCCTGAGATCTGTTCCTTTAAAAGTGTGTGACAGCTCCCCTCTTTCTCCCTTGCTCCTGATTTGCCTTGTGATGTGTCTGCTCCTTATTCACCTCGCATCACGATTGGAAGCTTCCTGAGGACTCCTCAGAAGCAGATACCACTATGCTTCCTGTATAGCCTGCAGAGCCATGAACCAATTAAACCTCTTTTCTTTATAAATTACCCAGTCTTGGGTATTTCTTTGCAGCAACGCAAGAATGGCCTAATACAAATTCTTATAATGTCTTTGCAATTGATTAGAATGTACTCAGAACTTTAGTATTAAAACGATCCACTTACCTAGTAATATAATAACTAATATTTTTATGTGCCAAGGAATGTGCTAAGCCCTTTACAAGCATCATTTCCTATAAGTTTTACGAGATTACTTTGAGTGAATTAGTATTCATTACCCATTTCACAGCTGAAAAGCTAGGACTTATAGATTGTATTTCATGCTCCATGGTGACCAGAAAAACAAGCAAACAAACAAAAAACACCAGAAAGAGTACTTGACAAAGAGGGAAATAGGATAGATACAAAATGAGAAGTGCGGAGCTGCCAGGATTCTTAGAGGATTTGGTGGTTTTCTAATTCCTGATTTTAGTCCTTTCTGGACCCTTATTAAAAAACCTTTTTTTCTCCCTTAACCTGATTCTACATCATATCTGTTACTTGAAAATTAAGTGTTAAGAAGGCTTTCTGGAAGATGTAACAATGTATTTCCTCATTGTTTTGAGGAAGTAGGAGTTTACAAGATGAATAAAGGGCATTTGCAGAACAAGCATCAGGTGAGAAGCGTATAGTGGCTACAGGCAGCACGACAGCCAGTATGTTTCAATATTCCCAATAGGAAGGGAATCTGAGAGGTGTGATGGAAAGTGAGGTGAAGAGATAGAAGCGTAATCACGTCATGCCTTAAATATCAAAATTAAAGAATTTTAAATGTATCCTGAAAACTAAGAGAATGGTTTTAATGTTTAGTAACAATAAATATAAAATTAAGAGAATGATTTAAATATTTAATAATAATTAAGATGAATAATTTTAAGCTGGAGATAAAATTTGCATTTTGGACTGATCATGCTGAGTGTAGCCACCTGGTGAAATGTGTGGGGAATTTTCAACTGCCAAACAACCATGGATTTCAGTGATCCGGGAAAGGAGTGGAGGGGACCTGAACCAAGGCCGACACAGTCTCACCATTACCTAAAAGGTGGAGGGTTTTTCTTAAAAAAATAAAAATAAATAAAAATAAAGTAAAAAGACTTATTTATTCTTTTTTTCTGTTTCTTTTTTTAAAAACTTTTATTTTAGGTTGGAAGGTGCAAATGCAGGTTTGTTATATAGGTAGACTCATGTCACAGGGGTTTGTTGTTCAGATTACTTTGTCACACAGACACTAGACCCAGTACGCAATAGATATTTTTTTCTGATCCTCTCCCTCCTCCCACCAACCACCCTCAAGTAGGAAACAGTGTCTGTTGTTCCCCTCTTAGTGTCCATGTGTTCTTCTCATTTAGCTCTCACTTGCAAGTGAGGATATACTGTATTTGGTTTTCTGTTCCTGCATTAGTTTGTTAAGGATAATGGCCTCCACCTTCATCCATGTTCCCGCAAAGGACGTGATCTCGTTCTTTTTTATGGCTGTACATTTCGGGTGAAAGGTATCCTTTCAGCTCAATTGCACGCATTTTCTTTCTGACCTCGGTGAACTTGGAGGGTACAAAGACAAAGCAAATGTCCCAGAAGGAAGTAGATGTATGCAGTTTCATAGTTCATCTATGCACACAATCCAGATACCTTGAGGTTTTATCTTAGGGACAAATAAGATCATAAAGTTAATATTCTGGATTCTAAAGACCTGTATATTTTGATTCTGCAGGCAAGTTGGCTGCTGCAGTACACTTAGAATTCAGGACAGAGAGACATAAAGAACAAGGCTTGAGATTAACTTTCTATGATACTCTTGTTGTTGAGATTCAAATATTTTATGTTAGTTTCAAATAACAGGTTTCTAAGGTTGTTAGATGAAAAATTGTGCCTGAATTACATTTGCATCTTTTTGGCTATATTTTCTTCTCATTTCCACATGAAAATAATGGCAAATAATCTCTCCATTTCTTTAACAACCCCACAGAATCTCAATTTTTCTAAAGAAGGCTTCTGGTTTTGTTCGTTTATTTGTTCACTTGGTTTTTAGGAGTAAGGAGCAGCAGCTATGTCCATTATCCTTGTGTGTTTCAGACTTAAATGCCCCCTGTATTTTTCCTACACTATTGGACCAGCCTGTTGATTCAAGACTCTGCCTTTCATTTAGTGAGGGCTGTGCCTTTTAAGTCATTGTGAATTACATCAGTACCCAAAGCACTTCATATCTAGGACCTCTTTATACTGAATAGCATATAACAGAGCTTGATGCAACTGTCCTGACAAAGGTGGGTGTTATTGAAATTCTAGGGGGAAAACCGAGCTTGTTCATTTGTTTGTTTAAGGTAATTGCTCAGACCCAAACAATCTGAAGCAATGAACAATTTTATCTAAGACAAATTTCATTATATTATATTCTAATTGCTTCAGTAACAACTGTAGAATATCTAATTCTAATCATAACAACAACAAACATTTTTTAAATAAGCTGATCAGATGTCTATGTCTAAGACAAGGCAATGGGGAGGGGGTATGTGTATGTGAACATAAAACAAAGGACAGAGGTCAGAGATTGAAGTTCTGATATTTTCTTGGCAATAAGATCGAAGTTATGAACTACATGATCCTGAAATCCTTCCTAGAGGAAGACAGTACTTCCTTTATTTAGCCTGAGTCTCTCAAAACAAAAGGACATTTGTGTCAACTTCAAATTCCAAAGGTGTTTTAAGTATGAACATGAAACACACAAAACTTTGTTATTTATAAAATTATTTTAATGTATATATTTTAAGTTTTTTTGTGATTCATGTGTTTTCAAATACATATGTTTTTACTAATGCAAATGTTTTGTTGTATTTTCCATTTTTTTGTTTGACACTTCCCTTCACCTCATTGCTTTATGCTCACCCACATTTACCCCTCCAACACACGAGCACACACACATGTGCACACAGAAACGTCATGTTGACTACCCGGTGTATATCCTTACCGAGCTTACATAACTGTATACACACATACAAACATATGAGTGTTTATCATTGTTTATTTCATAAAAGTGCATCATATTATATTACACACTCATTTTTGCATCATTTTTTCCTTAACATTCCTATAAAAATTCCTCCAAGTCAAGTGGTACCTTTTTTTTTTTTGAGACTGAGTCTCACTCTGTTGCCTGCCCAGGCTGGAATGTGTGCAGTGGTGCCATCTTGGCTCACTGCAGTCTCTGCCTCTCCGGTTCAAGCAATTCTCGTGCCTCAGTGACCCAAGTAGCTGGGATTACATGTGTGCACCACCATGTCAGACTAATTTTTGTATTTTTAGTAGAGACGGGGTTTCACCATGTTGGCCAGACTGGTCTCAAACTCCTGGCCTCAAGTGATCCACCCACCTTGGCTTCCCAAAGTGCTGGGATTACAAGCGTGAGCCATCACATCCAGCTGGTACTTTCTTTTTAATGACTGCATAATAGTCTACAGTTTATGAACATATGTATTCAACCATACCTCAGCTTTCATCCAAAACTGATTTAGATTATTTTCAACTTCAGACTTCCAGAACTGTAAGATAATAAATTTATGTTGTTTTAAGCCACACATGAAGTGGCAATTTGTCACAGTACCAACAGGAAACTAATACAATTATAAAGAGGTGGCAAATAGAAAGTATGAAAAAAAAAGCAAGACAAAGAAAGAAATCAGAAAAAAATAGCCAAAATTTTAAGGAAGAGTATGTATGCAAGATAGGAGGTTTCCTCTATGATGTTCACCCAAGAGTAGAGAAAGAGTATATCCCTAAATTTTATAGCTTGGTAAAAGAGGGCAGAGAATATCTATCTGCTTTAAGTCCTAGTCAGTATAGCTTCCATAACAGGAAGCTGATAAAATAAAAAGATAGAATAACGTTTTATTGGAAAACGTAAAAAGTATCACTATTGGGAGACTACATAATGTTTTCCTAAAAATTCCAAGGAAATAAACTCGAAAATCTTGTAATTAATGAGTGAATTTATTTCAGGGGCTCAATAAACAACGTACAAAAGCATTATCTTTCTTATATACTTGTCATAGTGAACATTATAATTCATTTTATTTTCTGCATATTTGAATTTTCAGACTTTTATACAATTATGTTTTATGACTTGAGTAATAAAAAAGAACAGTGGATAATGAGAACATGAAAAAAGTCACTGGTTTCAAGTAATTTTATTATGTTGTAAATCTGTGTTGTTTTCTTCATGTTTCTTATGTTTGAAGTTTACTGAGTTTCTTGGATTTATAAGTTTATAATTTTCATCAAAATTGTACATTTAAAACAACTTTTTATAATTCTTTTTATTGTCTTCTTCTCTTTCTTCTTCTTTGGAGATTCAGACTACACATATGTTATGTCACGTGATGTTGTCCCACAGCTCACTGATGCTCTGTTCATATAGTCATGCCCGGCTCAATGACAAGGATATGTTCTATGAAATGCATTGCTAGGTGATTTCATCATTGTGCAAACATCAGCATGTAGTTATACAACACCTAGGCTATATGGTATGGCCTATTGCTCCTAGGCTACAAACTTGTACACCAAACTGGTCCAAACCACACCCCACGGGCCGCATGCAACCCAGGACAGCTTTGAATGCGGCCCAACACAAATTTGTAAACTGTCTTGAAACATTATGAGATTTTTTTTTTTTTGCAATTTCTTAAAGCTCATCAGCAATAATTAGTATTAATGTATTTTATGTGTGACCCAGGACAATTTTTCTTCCAGTGTGGCCCAGAGAAGTCAAAAGATGTTACTGTATGGAATACTGTCGGCAATTTTAACACAACGGTAAGTATTTGTGTGCCTAAACATATCTAAATGTAGAAAAGATACAGTAAAAGTACAATATTACAATCTTATGGAACCACTGGGATATAGGCGGTCCATCATTGCCTGAAATGTCATTATGTGGTGCATGACAGTATTTTTTTGTCTGTTTTCTCACTCATTTTGAATGGTTACTACTGCTATGTCTTCAAGTTCACCAATCTTTTTTTTTTCAATGTGCTGTTAATTCCATCCAGAGTTTTTTTTTTTTTTTTTTTTAATCTCAAATATTGCAGATTTATCTCTGGCATTCTATGAGCCTTTTCTATTTTGTCCATATCTCTGCTTAATATGCTTAATCATCTTCTACTTTGTATGATATATGGAATATAACCATAATAGTTTTAATATCCTTATCTACTAATTCTATCTTCTCTGTCATTTGTGGATATGTTTTGATGGGTTTATTTTTCTCCTCATTTTGGGTCACAATTCCCTGCATTTTTGCATGCCTGATCATTTTGTATTGGTTGCTAGACATCGTGAATTTTACTTTGTAGATGGTTGGATGTTTTTGTGTTCCTAAAAAGAATTCTTGTGCTTCGTTATAGGATGTGAAGTTACTTAGAAACAGATTATTTTGGAGGCTTTGTTTTAAGCTCCGTTAGATGAGATCTGAGTAGCCTTCTGGTAGATTTGATTTTGACTCATGACTCTCTCAATACCCATGTGATTACTCTACCTAATGCTCTGTGAATTATGAGATTTCCTCTCTGGCTAGTAGTAGTACAAACTATTCCTGACCTTGTGTGAGTCCTGGAGATTTTTCCCTCTACTATTTTTGGGTTGTTCTTTGGCCCAGCCTCTGGTAACTCCTTTACACACCTGCGTCAATCAGCTGTCAGCTGGAAATTCAAGGAGCCCTTATGCAGCTCTCTGGGAAAGTCTTTTTGGGTACTCTCTCTTCTTTGGAACTCTGTCCTGCAAACTCAACTCAGGGAGAGGACCAGGCTTCATCTGGGTTCCCTCTTCCTGCACTGCTCCCAGGAAATGCTCTCTGAGCAGCGAGCTGGGATAGTCATAGAACTCACCTCATTTGTTTACCCTCTCCCAGGAATCACTGCCCTGCACTGCATCATGTCCAGTGTTTGAAAACCACTGTTTCATATATTTTTTCCATTGAAAAACTGGTTTCAGTTCCCTGTTATTACATATTGAATGGAAGCCAAAATCGGAAATAAACATTTTTATATGTATCATTAAGTTTCAATAATTAAAAACTTTTTAAACTGATGCAAGAATTCCTTGACAGATCATCAGATCTGTTTATCATTGACAGGTGGTCATGTAATATATCATAAAGGTGGCACCATAAATTAGTGGCCAAAAGGAGGAATTAATCAGTAAAATGGGGTGGAAAATTCTTTAACTATTTGGGAATAAAATAAATGTATATCTTCACCACACACAATACTTGAAATAAATTTAAGTTCAAATAAAGAATTAACTATAAGTCAAAAATGAGCAAATCCACTAAAAAGACATGAATATTTAATACCACCATACAAAGAGTTTCTATGGTCAAAACTGGTCCCAGCTACTTGTGCCCTTCTCATGAGGAAATTTTTGATGAGTGAAGGAATGGGAGAAAAGAAAGAAGTCAAAAGATGATTTAACAAAGGAATTAAACTCTAAAAAATGTAGAATACAATAGAAAATACAATGAAGTTGTTTAAAAACGGACAAGAGAACATAGGGGAAATTATCTCCATTGTGAGCAAACTTTTTCTTTGGTTTAGAGAAATTTCCTTTTGTTCATTGAGATTTTGGTGCTGGGCTAAAAAATTTTTCCCTTCCTTTAAGACTTCTTATCACCCTATCTTCTTAATCACTGTATCAAATTGCATAACAACTATACACTTTATGCTGATTTTGCAAGGGAGAGGGAAAAGCTGTGATGATTCAACGAACATGGATTTACCAAAACAACCTTATCATTTTTTTACATAATAAGTCATAATAAGTCAACTGAAACGTAGGAAGATATTTCTTTTGAAATATCTACAGTGACATGTCACATCAAGAACAAAGAATCCTATGCCATCTTGGTACACACAAACAGCTTTACCCTCCCAGGAGGGGTATGCCATTGTGAAAGCGCCACCATCTGATGATTCCATTTCACTTTTGGCGGTGTTCCAGTTAACTGAATGTCTGCCCACTTATCCACCTGAAGGAGAAGATCTGTGACTCTGAATCAAATCAAGATATATTTGGTTTTTAAGATTTTGATGTACAGTTTAACTTATTTCTTGTTTTATTGTTTGCCGTCTTTTACAAAGATAATGATAAACTGAGAAAGAAAGGACAAATAGTTGTGTGCTCAAGTAAATACTTGTTTTGGCTTGAAAATGTTTTACAAATGCAGTTATTTTATATAAAGAAATGATAATCTTGATGAAATGAGATACATGTGCAGAACATGCAGGTTCGTTATATAGGCATACACTTGCCATGGTGGTTTGCTGCACCCATCAACCCGTCATCTACATTAGGTATTTCTACTAATGATATCCTTCCCCTAGTCCCCCACCCCCCGACAGGCCCAGGTGTGTGATGTTCCCCTCCCTGTGCCCATGTGTTCTCATTGTTCAGCTCCCACTTACGAGTGAGAATGTGCAGTGTTTGGTTTTCTGTTCCTGTGTTAGTTTGCTGAGAATGATGGTTTCCAGCTATAGCTATGTCCTGCAAAGGACATGAACTCATCCTTTTTTATGGCTGCATAGTATTCCATGGTGTATATGTGCCACATTTTCTTTATCCAGTCTATCACTGATGGACATTTGGGTTGGTTCCAAGTCTTTGCTATTGTGAACAGTGCTGCAATAAACATACCTGTGCATGTGTCTTTATAGTAGCATGATTTATAATCCTTTGGGTATATACCCAGTAATGGGATTGCTGGGTCAAACGGTATTTCTGGTTCTAGATCTTGAGGAATCGCCACACTGTCTTCCGCAATGGTTGAACTAATTGACACTCCCACCAACAGGGTAAAAGCGTTCCCATTTCTCCACATCCTCTCCAGCATCTGTTGTTTCCTGACTTTTTAATAATTGACATTCTAACTGGCATGAGATGGTATCTCATTCTAGTTTTGATTTGCATTTTTCTAATGACCAGTGATGATGAGCTTTTTTTCCATATGTTTTTTTGGCCACATAAATGTCTTCTTTTGAGAAGTGTCTGTTCCTATTCTTCTTCCACTTTTTGATGGGGTTGATTTTTTCTTATAAATTTGTTTAAGTTCCTTGTAGATTCTGGATATTGGCCCTTTGTCAGATGGAGAGATTGCAAAAATTTTCTCCCATTCTGTAGGTTGCCTGTTCACTCTGATGATAGTTTCTTTTGCTGTGCATAAGCTCTTTAGTTTAATTAGATCCCATTTGTCAATTTTGGCTTTTGTTGTCATTGCTTTTGGTGTTTCAGTCATGAAGTCTTTGCCCATGCCTGTGTCCTGAATGGTATTGCCTAGGTTTTCTTCTAGGGTTTTTATGGTTTCAGGTCTTATGTCTAAGTCTTTAATCCATCTTGAGTTAATTTTTGTATAAGGTGGGAGGAAGGGGTCCAGTTTCAGTTTTCTGCATATGGCTAGCCAGTTTTCCCAACATCATTTATTAAATCCTTTTCCCATTGCTTGCTTTTGTCAGGTTTGTCAAAGCTTTGTCAAAGACCAGATGGTTGTAGATGTGTGGTGCTATTTCAGAGGCCTGTGTTCTGTTCTATTGGTCTAAATATCTGTTTTGGTACCAGTACCAAGCTGTTTTGGTTACTGTAGCCTTTTAGTATAGTTTGAAGTCAGGTAGTGTGATGCCTCCAGCTTTGTTCTTTTTGCTTAGGATTGTCTTGGCTATATGGGCTCCTTTTTGGTTCCATATGAAATTTAAAGTAGTTTTTTTCTAATTCTGTGAAGAAAGTCAGTAGTAGTGTGATGGGGATAGCATTGAACCCATCAATTACTTTGGGCAGTATGGTCATTTTCACGATATTGATTCTTCCAATCCATGAGCATGGAATGTTTTTCCATTTGTTTGTGTCCTCTCTTATTTCCTTGAGCAGTGGTTTGTAGTTCTCCTTGAAGAGGTCCTTCACATCCCTTGTGAGTTGTATTCCTAGGTATTTTATTCTCTTTGTAGCAATTGTGAATGGGAGTTCACTCATGATTTGGCTCTCTGTCTATTATTGGTGCATAGGAATGCTTGTGATTTTTGCATATTGATTTTGTATCCTGAGACTTTGCTGAAGTTGCTTATCAGCTTAAGGAGATTTTGGGCTGACACAGTGGGGTTTTCTAAATATATAATCATGTCATCTGCAAATAGGGACAATTTGACTTCCTCTCTTCCTATTTGAATATGCTTTATCTCTTTCTCTTGCCTGATTGCCCTGGCCAGAACTTCCAATACTAGGTTGAATAGGACTGGTGAGAGAGGACATCCTTGTCTTGTGCCAGTTTTCAAAGGGAACTTTTAGTTTTTTCCCATTCAGCATGATATTGGCTGTGGGTTTGTCATAAATAGCTCTTATTATTTTGAGATACATTCCATCAATACCTACTTTATTGAGACTGTTTAGCATGAAGGGTTGTTAAATTTTATCAAAGGCCTTTTCTGCATCTATTGAGATAATCGTGTGGTTTTTTGTCATTGGTTCTGTGTATGTGATGGATTACATTTATTGATTTGTGTATGTTGAACCAGCCTTGCATCCCAGGGATGAAACCGACTTGATCGTGGTGGATAAGCTTTTGGATGTGCTGCTGCATTTGTTTTTGCCAGTATTTTATTGAGGATTTTCACATTAATGTTCATCAGGGATACTGGCGTGAAGTTTTCCTTTTTTGTTATGTCTCTGCCAGGTTTTGGTATCAGGATGATGCTGGCCTCATAAAATGAGTTAGGGAGGATTCCCTCTTTTTTTATTGTTTGAAATATTTTGGAAAGAATGATACCAGCTCCTCTTTGTACCTCTGGTAAAATTTGGCTGTGAATCCGTCTGGTCCTGTACTTTTTTTGTTTGATAGGCTATTAATTACTGCCTCAATTTCAGAACTTGTTATTGGTCTATTCAGAGATTCGACTTCTTCCTGGTTTAGTCTTAGGAGGGTGTATGTGTCCAGGAATTATCCATTTCTTCCAGATTATCTAGTTTATTTGCGTAGAGGTGTTTATATTATTTTCTAATGGTAGTTTGTATTTCTGTGGGATCAGTGGTGATATCCCCTTTATCATTTTTTATTGTGTCTATTTGATTCTTCTGTCTTTTCTTCTTTAATAGTCTGGCTAGCAGTCTATTTATTTTGTTAATCTTTTTTTAAAAAACACCTCCTGGATTCATTGATTGTTTTGAATGGTTTTTCTTGTCTTTATCTCTTCAGTTCTGCTCTGATCTTAGTTGTATCTTGTCTTCTGCTAGCTTCTGAATTTGTTTGTTCTTGCTTCTCTAGTTCTTTTAATTGTGATGTTAGGGTGTCGATTTCAGATCTTTCCTACTTTCTCCTGTGGGCATTTAGTGCTATAAATTTCCTTCTAAACACTGCTTTAGCTGTGTCCCAGAGATTCTGGTACGTTGTGTCTTTGTTCTCATTGGTTTCAAAGAACTTATTCATTTCTGCCTTAATTCAGGAGTAGGTTGTTCAGTTTCCATGTAGTTGCTCAGTTTTGAGTGAGTTTCTGAATCCTGATTTCTAATTTGATTGCACTGTGGTCTGAGAGACTGTTTGTTATGCTTTCCATTCTTTTGCATTTGCTGAGGAGTGTTTTACTTGCAATTATGTGGTCAATTTTAGAATAAGTGTGATGTGGTGCTGAGAAGAATGCATTTTCTGTTGATTTGGGGTGGAGAGTTTTGTAGATGTCTATTAGGTGTGCTTGGTCCAGAGCTGAGTTCAAGTCCTGAATATCCTTGTTAATTTTCTGTTTTGTTGATCTGTCTAATATTGACAGTGGGGTATTAAAGTCTCTTGCTATTATTGTGTGGGAGTCTAAGTCTCTTTGTAGGTCTCTAAGAACTTGCTTTATGAATCTAAGTGTTCCTATATTGGGTGCGTATATATTTAGGATAGTTAGCTCTTCTTGTTGCATTGATCCCATTACCATCATGTAATGCCCTTCTTTGTGTTTTTTTATCTTTATTGATTTAAAGCCTGTTTTATCAGAGATTAGGTTTGCAACTACTGCTTTTGTTTTGCTTTCCATTTTCTTGGTAAATATTACTCCATCCCTTTATTTTCAGCCTATGTGTGTCTTTGCAAGTGAGATGGATCTCCTGAATAAAGCATACCAATGGGTCTTGACTCTTAATGCAATTTACCAGTCTGTGTCTTTTAATTCGGGCATTTAGCCCATTTACATTTAAGGTTAATATTGTTATGTGTGAATATGAGCCTGTCATTGTAATACTAGCTGGTTATTTTGCCCGTTAGTTGATGCAGTTTCTTCATAGTGTCGATGGTCTTTACAATTTGGTATGTTTTTGCAGTGGCTGGTACCGGTTGTTCCTTTCCATATTTAGTGCTTCCTTCAGGAACTCTTGTAAGGCAGACCTGGTGGTGACAAAATTTTGGGTTAAACATTCATTTATTTAAGAATGTTGAATATTGGCCCCCACTCTTGCCTGGCTTGTAGGGTTTCTGCAGAGAGATCTACTGTTAGTCTGATGGGCTTCCCTTTGTGGGTAACCAGATCTTTCTCTCTGGTTGCCCTTAACATTTTTTTCCTTCATTTCAACCCTGGTGAATCTGATGATTATGTGTCTTGGGGTTGCTCTTCTCTAGAAGTATCTTCATGGTGTTCTCTGTATTTCCTGAATTTGAACATTGGCCTGTCTTGCTAGGTTGGGGAAGTTCTCCTGGATAATATCCTGAGAGTGTTTTCCAACTTGATTCCATTCTCTCTGTCACTTTCAGATACACCAATCAGACATACGTTTGGTCTTTTCACATAGTCCTGTATTTCTTGGAGACTTTGTTCATTTCTTTTTATTGTTTTTTTCCCTCTAATCTTGTCTTCATGCTTTATTTCATTAAGTTGATCTTCAATCTCTGATATCCTTTCTTCTGCTTGATTGATTCAGCTATTGATACTTGTGTATGCTTCACGAAGTTTTCCTTCTGTGTTTTTCAGCTCTATCAGGTCATTTATGTTCTTCTCTAAACTGATCATTCTAGTTAGCCATTCCTTTTACCTTTTTTCAAGGTTCTTAGCTTCCTTGCATTGGGTTAGAACATGCTCCTTTAGCTCGGAGGAGTTTGTTATTACCCACCTTCTGAAGCCTACTTCTGCCAGTTCGTCAAACTCAATCTCCATCCAGTTTTGTTCCCTTGCTGGCAAGGAGTTGTGATCCTTTGGAGAATAGGGGTGCTGGTTTTTAGAATTTTCAGCCTTTTTGCGCTGTTTTTTTTTCTCATCTTCATGGATTTATCTACCTTTGATCTTTGATGTTGGTGACCTTCGGATGGGGTTTCTGTGTGGATGTCCTTTTTGTTGATGTTGATGCTATTCCTTTATGTTTGTTAGTTTTCCTTCTAACGGTCAGGTCCCTCTGCTGCAGGTGTGCTGGAGTTTGCTGGAGGTCCACTCCAGACCTTTTTTGCCTGGGTATCACCAGTGGAGACTGCAGAACAGCAAAGACTGCTACCTGTTCCTTCCTCTGGAAGCTTCATCCCAGAGGGACACCAACCAGATGCCAGCTGGAGCTCTCCTGTGTCAGGTGTCTGTTGGCCCCTGCTGGGAGGTGTCTCCTAGTCAGGAGGCACAGGGGTCAGGAACCCACTTGAGGAGGCAGTCTGTCCCCTAGCAGAGCTTAAGCACTTTGCTGGGAGATCCACTGCTCTCTTCAGAGCCGGCAGGCAGGAACATTTAAGTCTGCTGAAGCTGCTCCCACAGCCACCTCTTCCTCCAGGTGCTCTGTCCCAGGGAGATAGGAGTTTTATCTATAAGCCCGTGACTGGGGCTGCTGACTTTCTTTCAGAGATGCCCTGCCCAGAGAGGAACAATCTAGGGAGTGAGTTATTTTTTTTTTTTTAAATCTACTTGTGTTCAAACATGTCCTAGTCTCTGTAAAAATGTCTGTCCCTACTATTCCCTACTTACCTATATTCTGGCAAGAAACATCAGGGACCTGCAGAAGCATAGTAGATTTGTGGGATGTTGTCGACAATTTTTAATTTTTATTTTAAAAATTTTTTGTAGAGATAGCATCTCACTATGTTACCCAGGCTGGTCTCAAACTCCTAGCCTCTAGTTATCCTTTTTCCTCAGCCTCCCAAAGTGTTGGGATTACAGCCATGAGCCACTGCACCCAGCAACCATTTTATTTTAAAATTAGAAATCTTACTCTGTCACCAAATAATATCTTTCTAACTTAGGCACAATGTATATATCTCATGGTAACTCTCCAGTGACTGATCATGTAAGCGCTGATAGCAAATTTATACTCATAAAGGTTTTTTTGTTATTCTTTTCAAACAGAAGAAAGTTTCTGAAGTAAATCTCTTAAGGCTAAGATATTATATTTCTGTTTTTTTCTTGGAGATCATTTAAATTAAAATTGTGGCTGAAAAAAACCAGTATGTAAAATATCACCTAGTGGTTTCAAATACCGTGAGCTCATTAGAACGGCAAAACACTTGCTGATAATTTATCCGAAACTGAACAAGGGGGCACCTAGCAAATGAAGAAAAGTAAATTTAATCTGCAGTTTAATTAAAGAGCAAAGGGATAGGATGATTATATTAGTCATATATTTTCATGCGAAAAGTACCCATAGAAATCTAGGACATAATAATCGACAGTATCTTTGCAGTTTTAACATTTGGAATTTTCATGCAAGCGTAAAGACACAGTTTGAGCAAGGTCTGGGTGCCAGAAAATTGCATGCTTAGATTTAATGGTAATCCTTGGGATGACTTTATGTAGCTCTTGGTTTTAGTTCCTTCACATAATGGAAGTCATCACAATTCTTTATTTTCTCACATAAATCTTGATAAACATTAGTTTAAGAAATATACCAACCAAAAATATTTTATTGTGTTAAGCCTTCTGAACACCTGTAGTCCATACCATTACATAAACATTTTCAAAACAGACACGAAGAAAGATTAAGAATAAGCAACTTGCATTCAGACATGATGAAGTGCTCTTCTTTCCAAAATGCATGCTATTTTCTAGAATTTGGGGGTATCTTAGTCCACTTTGTGCTGTGCTGCTAATACCTGAGACCGAGTAATTGATAAACAATAGAAGTTTACTTGGCTCCCAGTTCTTGAGGCTGGTAAGTTCAAGAGCATGGTACTGGCATCCATTGAAGACCCCTGTGCTGCATCATCCCATGGTGGAAGGAGAAAGGGCAAGAGTAGCAAGAGAGGGCTGAATTCACTTTTCAAACAACCCACTTTCGCAATCACAAAACCACTCCAGCGATAATGTCATTAATCCATTCATAAGGGCAAAGCCCTCCTGGCCTAATCACCTTTCAACAATCCCACCTCTTAATATAGTCACAATGGCAATTAAATTTCAACATGAGTTTAGAAGGAACATTCAAACCGTAGCAGGGCGCCTGGTATTACGGGACAAGAGATGGAGAATTCTAATTGCTCAAACAGAAATAATGTGTCTGGTTTTTGGGCATTTAAAAATCCTCCTTTTTTTTTTTTTTTCTTTTTTTTTTTTTTACCGTGAAGAGGATGTTTTCTTATTTATTTATTTATTTATTGAGACTGAGTCTCGCTTTTTCGCCCAGGCTTGAGTGCAGTGGCGTGATCTCGGATCACTGCAAGCTCCACCTCCTGGGTTCACGCCATTCTCCTGACTCAGCCTCCCGAGTAGCTGGGACTACAACCGTAGTCCGCTCGCAACCATGCCCAGCTAATTTTTTTGTATTTTTTTTAGTAGAGACGTGGTTTCACCGTGTTAGCCAGGATAGTCTCCATCTCCTGACTTCGTGATCCGCCCGCCTCGGCCTCCCAACGTGCTGGGATTACAGGCGTGAGCCACTGCGCCCGGCCCTGAAGAGGGTGTTTTCTTACAGACTAAAAAACACCAAGGCCGGGCGCGGTGGCTCAAGCCTGTAATCCCAGCACTTTGGGAGGCCGAGGCGGGTGGATCACGAGGTCAGGAGATCGAGACTATCCTGGCTAACATGGTGAAACCCCGTCTCTACTAAAAATACAAAAAACTAGCCGGGCGTGGTGGCGGGCGCCTGTAGTCTCAGCTACTTGGGAGGCTGAGGCAGGAGAATGGCGTGAACCCGGGAGGCGGAGCTTGCAGTGAGCCGAGATCACGCCACTGCACTCCAGCCTGGGAGACACAGCGAGACTCCGTCTCAAAAAAAAAAAAAAACACCAAATAGCCTTTATTTAATTATGGGCTAAGTGCATTCTGGTGGGAGAATAATGCAACTAATGATACTATGTCAATATTCTCAGTTATCAAAAAAAGCAGAGTCTCACTGATTTCAACATACATTTTGTCAAGATTTAATATCTTAGGGTCTTTATTTGCAAATTCTCTGCTATCTCTATGAATGTGCCATCCAATTATTTAACCTGTCTGCAATCTCTATCAGTATACAAGATATGGATGGATTGATAGATATTGACAGATGAATAGCTGTGGAGCTGTGTGTATAATTCTTGTGACAAATTACTCTTTAATTCATAAATGTATGCAGAAATATTATGAAAATAAGTGAATTCAGTCCCTTCTTGCTACTCTTGCCCTTTCTCCTTCCACCATGGGATGACTATTCAAAAATTAAGTTTCTGAAAATAATCATTTTTTTAGCTTACAATTTTACAAATTGGCAACTTGAGCTGAGGCCAGCTAGGAAGGTCCTTCTGGTGGTTTTGGCTGGAATTATTCATTTGTCTGGAGCAGGAGTTAGCAAACTTTTTCTGTAAAGGGCCAGATAGCAAATATTTTAGGTTTTATGGGCCACACAGTCTCGATCACAGCTACTTAACTCTACCAATATAGCACTAAGGGAGCCATAGATGGTAGCAAATGAATGAGCATGGCTGTTTTTCAATGAAACATTATTTACAAAAATAGGCAGCTATTCAGAGAACTCTAATTGCCATACTCTGGTTTAGGGTCAGAAGCCTGTTGGCTATGGGCTGGCTGGTCTAGAATGAACTCAGCTGAAAGGTTCTGCACTTTTCAAGTTTCTGTTTGCATCCTGTTTGCTAACTCCCCATCAGCCAAAGCAAATTGCCAGTCAACCCAAATCCAAGGGCTGCAGAAACAGACTACACATCTTGATGGGAGGGGAATAAATTGTGGCCATTTGTAATTATTTAGTTCCCAATCATGATCTATGTATCTAAATAATCTTCAGTAAGATATGCTAAGAGACAATACACAACTAAAGCTCATAGTAGCCACAGATATTCAGTGAGGCTTCCTGTGTAGATCCTGGATGTCCCCATTGCTGACCAGGGCTGGAATTCATGAAATCTCTTAGAATGTTTCTTCTCCTTCCTGTAGAGGTGGGATGGCCCTGGGAAGATTGACACCCTATGCATCTTATATGTAGTGAGCAACTAAGTAAGGTAACCTGAGAATATAGAAGGACCCAACTGGTCCAAAAGCATCACTCACTACCAATAACATCTTCTACCATTTGAACTACTTCTTCAAGGTTAAAAACTGTGAGGCACTTATCCTCCAGAGCATCTGGTTAAAGTGCCTTCAGGCCAGCAGAAAGTCCAACTTCTAGCTCAGATTTACTGCCTGCCACCTTGTGGCTTGTCTCAAATCTCTCAGAATGCTTTCATGTTGTTCTATAATGGTCTCTTTTTTGTTCTGTTTTCTCCTTACCATTGATAGTAAGAGTATGTCTTACCCAATATCTGTTGAAGGGCCTCTCAAATGTAAATTTGGGGTGGGAATATGGATACTGTGGGGTGAGAGAAAATGCAGGCACAGAAGGCAATTTACAGGAAGGCAGATCCTGGGCAGGTTTTGCTCTGGCATCCTAATAGCAGCATGACAAATCCCAAATCAAATACAGCATGTTTCGCCATTTACCTGGAGGAAGGAGCATATCCTTAACTGAGTGTCTGTCATTTTGCAGGGGCCCACCTTTAAGAATTTGGCTTACATCCCCTTGTTCAGTCTTCTTAAAAACTCTTTGGCATATACAGTATTATCCCCATTTCACTGATGAGAGAACCGAGGCTCAGAGATGTTCAGTGTATTGGCTGAGGCCACTCACCTAGTAAATGACATAATCAGGGTTGAAACCCAAGACATTCTCTGGCAACTCCAAATGATGCCGCCAAGACTGACAAAGTCATTTGGATATTTCTTCCATCAAATTGTCTAAACCCTTCAAAGCAAGCAGCATTAACTTACCAAATGTTTGACATGTAAGTTTTCCTTTGCACTTTAGCTGACAAGTTTTCCAAGTTATCCAGTGACAGTCAGCAACAATAGCATTTGAATTTGGACTGTGACACATAACGCACTCTCTACCTTGTGCTCAGAATCTTGTCATCTCTTATTAGAATTAGGAGTGTTTCTAGGGAATCATCCATCATGCCTGGCCCTCACTTCAAGGCTGTGGAATTGTCTCAGCCTTTCTCAAACTGCTATTCTGTTCCTTTCCCAAGGTTCTCCAGCAGAGAATTCCTATCTTTTCCACTGGAGACCTCTTCTAGTGTTTTCTTCTCTTGAAAGAAAGGAGTTTCTTTTTAATGAAGATCTAAAGTTACTATAGTTCTAAATGAAATCATTCCTGTATTTTTGTCTTCTAAGAAAATAAAGAAAGATGATCCAATTCATCCCCATGAAAACTCCATTATACAGTCATGTGCCACATAATGATGCTTCAGTCGACACCAGACTACATATACAATGGGTGGTTGAGATTATAATGGAGGTGTCCTATTCAGGTATGCCATTTTTTATCTTTTATACAACATTTTTACTGTACCATTTCTATCCTTAGATATGTTTAGATACACAAAAAGATACCATCACATTACAGTTGCCTACGGTATTCCCTACATCCACATGCTATATAGGTTTGTAGCCTAGGAGCCATAGGCAATACCATATGGCCTAGGTGTGTAGTAGGCTATACCGTCTAGGTTTATGTAAGTACAATATATGATGTTCACATAATGACAAAATCGTTTTGTGATGCGTTTCTTAGAATGTATCCCCATTGTTAAGTGACACTTGAATATATAGTTAAAGATAGAAATTACGCCTTCAGTTTCTCTTGAGCACCTCTATCTTCCTCAATTAGTTTTTGGCATTCTTTAGGAGCACAATCCTGATCATAATTATTTCTTCATCTTTAGAAACTCCTTATTTACAAGAATCAGACTGACAGTCATAATTTCACTTCTTAAGAGATGAGTCTCTGAACTTTGCCATGTCAAGTAATAAAAGATCATGGAATTTGGAGTCAGATGTTCAAGATTTGAACCTTGGGTCTGTCAGCTATTAGCTTATTTACCTCTGAACCTCAGTTTTCCCTTAAATCTTCTATTGTACATTTTATTTTTATTTTGGGGGGAGAGAATATATTTCATCACTTAGGAAATGTTGTGTTTTTGTTAAAACCTAGTATATAGTTACTGTGGTAGGCAGAATAATGCCCCCACCAAAGATATTCTCCTTCTAAACCTTGAAACTTGTGAATGTGTTATGTGACATGGCAAAGGGGGATGAAGGTTGCAGATGGAATGAAGGTTGCTAATAAGCTGATCTTAAGATAACGAGAACATCCTGGATTATCTGGGTGGGCTCAACGTAATCACAAGTGTCCTTAAAAGTGGACAAGGGTAGTAGGAGAGTTAGAGTTAGAGTTAGAGAAGGACATATAATGGTGGAAGCAAGGTTAGAGCGGTGCAATGTGAGAAGGGCTGTGGGTGGTCTCTAGAAGCTTTCAGAGGTGCTAGAAGATAATCCATTTTCTTGTCTTTCCAGCTTCTAGAGACCACACACACTCCTTCGCTCATGGCTCCTTCCCCCATCTTCAAAGCTAGCAAATATGAGTTGAGTCCTTCTCACATCACTCCACTCTTTCCTTGCATCCATCATCATATGTCCTTTTCTGACTCTGACTCTTTGCCTCCTTCATCCACTTTGAAGGACCCTTGTGATTACATTGGGCCCACTGCAATAATCCAGGATAATCTCTTTATTTTATGGTCAGGTTATTAGCAACCGCAATTTCATCTATAACCTTGATCCCCCTTTACCATGTAACCAGAGGCTCCCCTATGCCATCTAAACCCCTAGTTCTCATACAATCCATATGTGAGTGATGCACTGCTAACCACCCTCTGAAATCCTCTCCAACCTCCACTTCATTGGCTTCTGTCTTTACTGGTCCTGCTTCAGCAACTCTGGCTGAAACCCCACGGTATCTGCATCAGCTCCCTCTCTTCTACCTGCCTCTGAAATGTGAGTGTTCCCAGGGTCTCCTTTTAAGTTTGTTTGCTCTCATGGCTTCCATTACCACTATAGGCTGCAGACTGCCACACCTGTTTCTGTATTCTAGCCTCCATCTTGTCCAACCCAGCACAGTGCTTCTAAGGGCCTGTCACTCTGCTCTCTGCAGAATGTGCCAGATAATTCACTAATGGGACATTTTAGTACTACCTTCGACATCTAAACCCCTCACTTCATCTGCAAATCATATGTCTCTTCCCTCTCTACTAGTCCTTCTTCTATTATGCCCTCATGTAACGCTTGGAGGATGACAGATATTGCCAGCAGAGCTACAGCTTCCATCTTCAGATATGATCATGCCACTCCATTAGTAAATGCCAAGTCTTTACTCCAATACTCCCCTCTCCATGAGGCCTTCCCTGTCCACCCTACTTAACATTGCTACCATCCCCTGCCAACATTCCTAATTCCCCATACCTTGAGTTATTTTTTTCTTTCCTCCATAACACATACAACCTTCTAACATACTATACAATTAACTCCCTATGAGCATTGTTTGTTGTTTGTCTCCCTATTAGAATAAAAACAGGAATTTGTGTGTGTTTTGTTCTCTGGTACATTCCCAGCACCTAGTAGAGTGCCTGGCACAGAACATAGTGAGCCCTCAATAGTTATTTGCTACGTGAATAAGTGAATAAAGCAATAACAGAACAGTGATTCATGAGGCGTATGAGAACTAGAAAGAGAAAAAAGACGAGGACACAGTGAAGGCCAGAGTACAGGGTTCAAAATTCCATCCATATATAATGTCACAGGCCCTAATGTAGGGCACTACCAGTGGTTATGCAAAATGGAATTACAATCAGAGGACCTGGAAAGGGCCCAGCTTATATAATAGATGGATAATTTAATATCAGAATTACCATAATAATATTTTAATATTATTAAAACCTGAAAGTTTTGTGCTTGGTTAAGTCCCAGATGATAGGTGACGGGTAGACAAAAGCTACATAAAATAAGCTCTTCCAAACGGTTGCTTATTTCTTCTTGGATGGGGTTCCCAGAGTGTATTAATCATTTTTTTAAATGTTCTGATGCTTTGATATCTTGACCTTTTGCAGATCCAGGGAAGGACTACACCTCCGAAGGGTGGTTAATTCCTAGCGGTAGCAAACAACATACCACAAACCAAAGAAGCCCAAGCTCACATTCCCCTTCGCCTTCTTTTATTAAGCTCCTGTTATGTGGGACACCATCTCCCTCCCCTAAAACACCCCAGGGCCAAGTACCAAGCAACCCTAGACTTTGCCAACATTATTCAAACTATTCAATCCTAAAACTATTTAGCTTGCTTACCCTGACTTGCCCATTTTTTTTTTTTCCCATGGAAACCAAAATAAAGGCTCGGGCCCATGTGTTCCCCTCACTCCTTCTGCCTCCTGACTGACCCTGGTGATTTCTCATGTGGCCCTGCAGGCTTCTCTTTCTTTTTTTAAAATTCTAGAAATGCTTAAGAGCATTTGATCTACTAAATAAACTTACCAGATTCACAGAAGTGGTAAGAAGGATTTTACTTGTTAGATTTGTGAGTCTGCCTTTGTAAAAGTGACAGAATCAAATATATTCAACCTGTAAATGCAGTTTGAAATAGCTAAGGTAATTTGATTACTTAAAGATGAAATTGGTGCTAAATACTTAGAAGGATTTAATCTGTAAAATTAATGAAATTTATGAATTAATTGAACATTAATCAAATAACCAATTAAAATGACTGTTCTTTTTCTTATACAAAAATACTAAGTTTATAAATATAACCTAAAAGATGGGCTTAAAAGCTTAAGAAAGCGTAGGTTTTTATAGTTCTTATTTAAAAAATTAAATAGTAGGAGCCAACCTATGGAATGAGAGAAAATATTTGCAAATCATATATCTGATAAGGGGTTAACATCCAAAATATATAAGGAACTCACACAACACAACAGCAGAAAAACAAATAATCTGATTTTTAAACGAACAAAGGATCTGACTAGACATTTTTTCCAAAGAAGACATACAAATGACCACCAGACACATGGAAAGGCGCTCAACATCACTAATCATCTGGGAAATGCAAGTCAAAACCACAGACACCTGTTAGAATGGCTATTATCAAAAAGACAAGAGATAAGTGTTGCTGAGGATATGGAGAAAAGGGAACTCTCATATACCATTGGTGGGAATGTAAATTGGTGCATCTATTATGAAAAATAGTATGGAATTTCCTCAAACAATTAAAAACAGAATTATCACAAGCTCCAACAATCTCACTTGTGGGTATACATCCAATGGAAATGAGATCAGTAGCTCAAAGACATGTCTGCACTCCCATGTTCGTTGAAACATTGTTCACAATAACCAAGATATGGAAACAATCTAAGTGTTCTTTGACAATGAATGGATTTTTAAAAATGTAGTATACAAAAAGGATAAAATACCTAGAATACAGCCAACCAGGAAAGTGAAAGATCTCTACAATGAGAACTACAAAACACTGCTGAGAGAAGTCAGAGATGACACAAACAAATGAAAAAACATTCCATGCTCATGGATAGGAAGAAACAATATTGTTAAAATGGCCATAGTGCCCAAAGCAATTTATGGATTAAATGCTACTCCTATCAAACTACTGATGACAGTTTTCACAGAATTAGAAAAAAAAACTATTCTAAAATTAGTTTGGAACCAAAATAGAGCCCAAATAGCCAAAGCATCCCAAGCAAAAAGAACAAAGCTGGAGGCATCACACTGCCTGACTTTAAACTAAACTACAAGGCTACAGTAACTAAAACAGTATTACTCTGGTACAAAAACAGACACATAGATCAATGGAACAGGTTAGAGAACCCAGAAATAAAGCCACACACCTACAACCATCTGATCTTCGACAAAACTGACAATAACAAGCAATGAAAAAACGACTCCCTATTTAATAAATGGTGCTGGGATAACTGGCTAGACATATGCAGAAGATTGAAACTAAACGTCTTCCTTACACCATATACAAAAATCACTTTGGGAGGCCAAGGCAGGTGGATCACCTGAGGTCAGGAGTTAGAGACCAGCCTGGCCAACTTGGTGAAACCCTGTCTCTACTAAAAATACAAAAATTGCCAGTTGTGGTGGCACATGCTTGTGGTCCCAGCTACTCAGGAGGCTGAGGCAGTAGAATCGCTCGAACTTGGGAGGAAGAGCTTGCAATGAGCTGAAATCCCACCACTGTGCTTCAGCCTGGGAGACAGAGAGAGACTCCATCCCCACCCCCCCAAAAAAAAATCAACTCAAGACGGATTATAGACTAAAATGTAAAATTCAAAACTACAAAAACCCTGGAAGACAACCTAGACAATATCATTCTGGACTTAGAAATGGGCAAAGATTTCATGACGGAGACCCCAAAAGTGATTGCAACAAAAACAAAAATTGAGAAATGGGACCTATTTAAACTAAAGATCCTCTGCACAGCAAAAGAAACTATCAATACAGTGAATGGGCAACCTACAGAATAGGAGAAAATATTTCTAAACTCTGCATCCTATAAAGGTTGAACATCCAGAATCTCTAAGGAACTTAAATCAATCAACAAGCAAAAAACAAACAATCCCATTAAAAAGCAGGCAAATGACATGGACAGACACTTCTCAAAAGGCATACACATGGCCAACAAACATATGAAAAAAAGCTCAACATCACTAATCATTAGAGAAATGCAAATCAAGAACACAATGAAATATCATCTCACACCAGTCAGAATGACTATTAAAAAGTCAAAAAATAACAGATGCTGGTGAGGTTGCAGAGAAAAGGAAATGCTTATACACCACTGGTGGAATGCAAATTAGTTCAGCCACTGTGGAAAACAGTCTGAAGATTTCTCAAAGAACTTAAAATAGAACTACCATTCAAGACGACAATCCCATTCCTGAGTATATACACAATGGAATATAAATTGTTCTATCATAAAGACACATGCATGTGCATGTTCATCACAGCACTATTAACAATAGCAAAGACATGGAATCAACCTAGATGTCCATCAACCAAGGACTAGATTTTTAAAATGTGGTACATATACACCATAGAATAAATACTATGCAGCCATAAAAAAGAATGAGATCACGTCCTTTGCAGCAACTTGGATAGAGCTGGAAACCAATTAATGCAGGAACAGAAAACCGAATACTGCATGTTCACACTTACAAGTGGGAGCTAAGCATTGAGTACACATGGACGTAAAGAATGAAACAATAGACTTCAGGGCCCACTTGGGGGTGGAGAGTGGGAGGAGGGTGAGGATTGAAAAACTACCTATTGGGTACTATGCGAATTACTTGGATGACAAAATTATCTCTACAATAAACCCCTGCAACACGCAATTTACCCATGTAACAAACCTGCACGTGTACCCCCGAACCTAAAATAAAAGTTGAAAAGAAAAGAAATGTGGTGTATATACACAGTGGAATATTGTTCAGCCTTAAAAAGGAAATGTTGACATTTGTGACAACATGGATGGTAAGTGAAATAAGTCAGGCACCTAAATACAAGCACTATATGATCTCCCTTATATGTGAAATCTTAAAAAGTCAAGCACCTAGAAGCAGAGAGTAGAATACTGGTTGCCAGAGCCTGTGGGGTGGGGAAGCAGGAAGACGTTGGTCGAAGGATATAAACTTTCAGTTATAAGATGAATAAGTTCTGTGACTCTTACCTACAGCATGGTGACTACAGTTAATAATACTTCATTGTACATGTGAAATTTCCTGAGAGAATAGATCTTGAATGCTCTCACCACACACATACAAAAAAAAAAAAAAAAAAATCACGTGAGGTAATAGATGTGTTAACTAACTTGATTGTGGTAATTATTTCACAATATATACATATATCAAATCATCATGTTGGACACCCTACATTTATAAAATTTTATTTGTCAATTGTACCTCAGTAAAAGTGGAAAAAAAAATGGTAAGATACAAGTACTTAGAAGAGCATTTTTCTATGCACAAAAGCATTTTGAACAGAAAAGTCATTGACCCTTAAAATCTTTCAAAGTCTTCACAATGCACCTCTATTCACAATAGCAAAGACTTGGAATCAACCCAAATGTCCATCAGTGACAGACTGGATTAAGAAAATGTGGCACATATACACCATGGAATACTATGCAGCCATAAAAAAGGATGAGTTCGTGTCCTTTGTAGGGACATGGATGCAGCTGGAAACCATCATTCTCAGCAAACTATCGCAAGAACAGAAAACCAAATACCGCATGTTCTCACTCATAGGTGGGAATTGAACAATGAGATCACTTGGACACAGGAAGGGGAACATCACACACCGGGTCCTATTGTGGGGAGGCGGGAGGGGGGAGGGATAGCATTAGGAGATATACCTAATGTAAATGACGAGTTAATGTGTGCAGCACACCAACATGGCACATGTATACATATGTAACAAACCTGTACGTTGTGCACACGTACCCTAGAACTTAAAGTATAATAAAAAAACAAAAAGGAAATCCCTAGCACACCCCAAATTTCCCTGGCAAGGCAAGTCAGCCCCTGCCTGCTTTGCCATGTCATGCTTATGCTCCTCCATCCTGCCCAACTTCTCACTTCCCAGTCTGTGTGGCTGCCAGCTGGATGCCAGCTCCTCCACCTCCCACATGTGTTTGGCACCATCCAAACCTTCTTCTTCACCTGGCTCTCTCTTGCTCATCCTTCAAGTCTCAGCCTGAATGTCTCTTCTTTGGAAACCCCACATTCCAACTAAATTGGTCCCCTTTCCCTGAAAAAAACTCTCGCAGCATCCTGTAGTTTTCAGGTTGAATCCACACTGAAATTCTGATCCATGTACTTATTGCCTTAGGGCATTGCTAGACTCGGTTGCAGCTTTTAGGGCAGGAACAACCTCCCCTGAGTGGTAATTTACCGTTTAACCAGGTCATTGATGGGAGTTTTCTGAAACAGCAAGCAAGTCTCTTGTGATTTTCTGAAATTCAAGAGGAAGACCACAAGTCACATCTCAGATCCCCAGGACTAATTTCCAATGACTGACATTCAAGCCAAAAGAATACAATCCGTCTCCCCGTCATATGACCACACCCTCTCAACGCAGCGCCCTCTCCACCCAGCTGTATCAGGGTGCAACTCTTTGGTCAAATTTCTTCATGTAGGCAAGATTTCCGAAGATTAGCAGGACTGTAATGTTTTAAACAAATGGAACCAGAGCAATTGGATAGAATTAACAAAAAGAACTTCTACCTCTATGCCATTGACAAAAATTTATTCAGAATGGATCATAAACCTGAATGTAAAGTCTGGAGCTATAAACTTCCAGAAGAAGACATAGGAGGACATCTTCATAACTTTGGAACAGACAAAATTTCCTACACAGCACACAAAAAGTCCTAACCATAAAGTTTTTGGTTATTTATTTAAATAGGTCGTTTATTCTGCCGCACACGTCAAGCTGGTGTCTCTTATATGATATATTTGCTTTGCTGATTCTTGAAATTTGATTTGTGATATAGCCTCTTTCAGTTTTGAAAATCCTAAATCTTAAACAGTTCATATTTATTAACATCACCAGTAATGTATCCTAGTGGATCCTGGATCAGAAGGAAAAATATGGTTACAAGTGCATCAATGAGACAATTGCTGAAATTTTAGTATCATTTATCCTGGTTATGTAAGAGAATGTCCTTGTTCTTAGGAAATGCATGATGAAATATCTAGGAATAAAGGAATATTACAATGCTGTTTACTGTCAAATAGTAACATATATAATATATATGTATTTTATGTATATAGCGGGAATGTGTGCTTGCATTATATATATTTATATATAAATAACACTGTTTACTGTCAAATAGTAACATATATATATAAAACAAAGGGATATTATAATGCTGTTTACTGTCAAATAGTAATTTAATATATATGTATATATATATATAGAGAGAGAGAGAGACAGAGAAAGAGAGAGAGGAAGAAAACATGGCAAAATATTAACAATTGAGGAATCTAGGTGAACAGCATATGGGTGTCCTTTGTACTTTTTTGCAACTCTTCTGTAAGTCAGATTTTTTTTAATTTTTAAAAACTGAAAAATACCATTGGAATTGAATTGAAATCTATCTCCTGAAGATTTCTATCCCTTTGAATCTAATTCTACCCCAACATGATCTTTCTGGAAATAATATTTTTTCTACTATAATGGAAATCCAGACATTATAACAATGGTACCATGATCCTCCCACACCTTTTTCTTGTTCAGTGTCCTGGATGGGAACTTCACCTCCATCCTGACTTTTGCCCCCTTCTTGCTCCTGAGCCATTCTTCTAATTGGAGTGGAGATATATATACATGCAAGCACACATTCCCATAAGCACCATGTATCTATGTTAGGCGTGACATCTCACTTTGGAAACCTATGTCAGCTCCCATATGTACAGAGCCATCCATGTGAGTGGACAAGAAGTTACTTTCCTTCCTGCAGAGAAAACCTCATCAATGTCCAGGGCTTCTCAATGCAACTGTGACACAGCCTGTCACCTGCTGCATTGGCAAAGAAAAATTGGATACCAAAGCATTGTCTGTTTTGGCAGGACTCTGAGACTGATGGAGTCTCAGGAACTCACAATGTGTGGAAAAGAAAAGAAAGAAGATATAAAAGCCTGTAGTAGAAATGTTGCTGTAGTGTGATGTGCTCTTCCCCACCCCTCTTTTCAGAGCAATAAAAAAATAAATGATGCTAGAGTTTTATCAGTTCTTTCTTAATTGAATGAATGAGGCTTTCCTGAAGAAAACTGTCCCACAAAATGAATGGTTCCAACACACAATCCAGCAACACAATCAGACATTATGAACTAAGATTGCCACAAGCTCCAGTCAATACAGAAAGACACAAGATAAATCTGAATCCAGAGGATGTATATTCTTGTTTAAAGTATTGACTGATGGCATGGATTGCATGAGACCTGCCCCGGATAACTTGGTACATTTAGCATCACCAAAACTTTGCTGTGGCAACCAAAGCCCCAGAAATTTATTTTTGTCAAGATGCCTCCAAATCTGTCAATGAGTTTCCCTGACTGGGCACAGGATGTTTGAAATATAGCTAGCCTCTTGAGGTCTCATCCAGCTCTTTGATTTCAAGTATAAAGGAGTACTTGCAGATTTTGTGTTATAGTAGACCATTAGCACCATCTAAAGGCTTCATACCAAATGTCTTGACAGTCAATGTGCATGTTGCTCAAAATGCTTTTTGCTCTGATGATATAATTATTTGGGAGACTGATACTCTGAAAACTTTTGCCTACCTGGAATGACACAGTAGGCCCCTATTGTATACTATGTGTCTGTGACTTACGTTGTATTCCTGGGGAAGTGCGTGTTGTCTGTAGCCCTTGCCTGTTTGAAAGAGGTAAAAGCGTAGTCCCTGTATATCAGAAGCTGTGTTGGCCTGCTTTCTTGGGTAGGTGCCCTGTCATTCTTCAGCTCAAGAAATTCACTCTGCAATTGAGCCTTGTCTAAACTTGGCTATGAGTGCAGGAGTCAGGGGGTCGGGGATGGGAAGAAGAATGGGGCAGACATCCAATAATAACCATTAGCTTGGGCTTGAGCAATTGAGGCTCCAGTCCTGCGTTGCTGTGTGCTAGCTTTGTGACTTTAACCTCTTTGAGCCTTTCATTTCTAAAGCAAGGCCATTATCTTTAGGGGCCCCTCCTATTCTGCCATCAGTGTGGCCTTGGGTTTTGGGAAGATTATATGGATGGCCGGGTCCATTACCTCTGTTAAATATCATGGCAGGGAGCAAACTAAAACGACCCGGGCAAGTCTTTGTTACACAATTCTTAAGCCCAGCCAACTTTCACTCAAATTATTTGGATTCAAGGTCAAGGGAATTCTGACTTAAAATTTCCTCGGGAAGTTTTAAGTTTATTGGGGCCCCGGTGTTTTGCTGGAGTCCCCAGAGTACCTGGAAGCTCATGTGCTCCCAAAGACATTTTAGAAATACACACTGATTTTATAAAAGACTTGGGTGGCATGTAGTTTTTAGAACAAATTTACCTTTGATCCTGACCAGGTACTTTGATGTAGTCACCCAATGGGAAAGTGTCTTGTATAAAGGTCAAACCCAGGTAGGTGTGAGGAGGGAGGGTGGATGAAAACAACAAAGAATCTTAAGCTTAGTAGACATAGAGATCTGTGGTCGAAGTTTACCCCCATCCTTTACTGGCTGTGAAACTTGGGGAAAATCATACGACTTCTCTAGGCTTTGGTTTCCTTGTCTGTAAGACGTGGTTAACTAAAAAGTTGTTAGGCTCAGCACAATGGTTCAGGTGTGTAATCCCAGCACTTTGGGAGGTTGAGACGGGAGGATCACTTGAGGCCAGGAGTTCAAGACCAGGCTGGGCAACATAGCGAGAGTTTGCCTCTACAAGATTTAAAAAATAGCTGGGCATGGTGGTGTGGACCTGTAGTCCCAGCTACTTGGGAGGTTGAGGAAGGAGGACCTCTTGAGCCCGGGAGTTTGAGGCTACAGTGAGCTATGATTGCACTGTTGCATTCCAGCCTGGGTCACAGAGTGAGGCTGTCTACAAATAAATAAATAAATCTTTAAAAAACGGTTGAGAAGATTAAATTAGTCTATCTATCCTGTCTAGCACCATCCTTGATACAAAGTAAAGATTCTATGAGGGATGTCATTGACTTCTTATCTTAAAAGCAGACAGTCCTCTTTAAGGCAACACACTGCACAAAGGCTGAAGGCTCTCGCTTATGAAAATAGGCCGCAGCAATAGATTCCAAGTCTAGATTCAACAAACTCTTGCCAGTTTCCTCTGACTCACAGCCTGGGGCCTTGCCTTTGTCTTTCAAAATGTCCTCTCTGCCCACTGTTTCCTAGTATCTGCCATGGCTCTGCATTTCCCCTGCTTGATCCTGCTTCTCTGCTTTCCACACAGGTGGCTTTTGCTATCAGGGTATTTGAAGTTTTCCTTTGATGGCCCTGCAACTAAGCAACTTAATTATGGATGAGCACTCTGCCTAAATGCTTGTATCTCTCTTTCTTCTTTAGTCAAATACCCCTGGCATATATCCAGGGCTTCAATGCACAAAAGCAAAGGGTAAAGCTGACCCACCCACACTGAGCAACCCCCAATCCCTTCCCATCCATCTGCTGCTTGGAGCCTTTGTTAGAAGGGAAGAGGGAGGAAGAGTGAGCTAGGAGGAAAAGAAAAGGAAAAATGAGACCCATTTCCATAAAATGTGCCATATTTAATATTTTAACTTCTCAAAATGAATGATGCATTATCAGCAATGCTACTGTATGTAAAATAATAGAGTTAACTGTGTTCCGATATTGGTCAAACTAGCATTTTAATGAGATTACTAGAATACTCCCATTTTTAATCACATATATAAAACATCACCCAGGCACAACCCTTGAAAAGAAGAAAAGGCAAAACAGAGAAACCCAAGAAGTAAAATATAAGATTTCTTAGTGGTGAAAATAAAACAGGAACAGATTTTTCTAAAGTACCTTTACCTTGAGAACAGAGAAATATTAGAGGAAGGAAGCATGTGCTTGTGTGTGTGTGTACACGTGCACACATGTGTGTGTGTATGTAGAAAGAATATTCATAGTACCAGAAGAGATATTCACAATCTAGCCTGAGAAACAGAAAGCGTAAAAGTGGTTCACTTGGAATCACGCATTTGGTTACTGGTGGAGCCAGAGGTGCATTCAGATTTCCTGACTCTGAGGGGATTGCTGGGCAGAGCCATGTTGGCAATAATGTCTCTGAAATGTCCAAGTAACTGTTGCTTGCTAAGTGCTAAGCTGGTTCATTCAGTCTGCAGTCCCATCCTCTTTGCTCTTGTTCTTAGACTTGCTCACCCCATTGGCCTTTTGTTCCCAGTGATTTCAGTATGCCCATGAAATCTCAAAAAGAAGCTATAGTTCCAATTGATATGCCCTGTAAGCATAAAATACACACCAGTCTTGAAAGACTTGGTATAAACAAGAATGTAAAGTGTCTCATTAATAATTTTTCCTATTGATTACATGTTGAAATGATCGCTTTTGGGACATAGTGTATTAAGTAAAATATGCTAACACTAATTTCATCTGTTTCTCTCTATTTTTTTTAAATGTGGCTAAAAGGAAATTTTAAATGATATGTATATATAGTTCATATTACATTTCTATTAGGCAGCACTGTCTTAGGTAATATAAAATTGCAATTTTTCCCCTTTTAATTTGATATTCTACCCTTTATTCAAATTTAAGACTTGCTACAAAATTTCTGGCTCGGGATGAATGATTGCTGTTTTGGAAAAATGGGAATTAGTGTAAGAGACAAATGATTAAGATATATTAAACTGTGCTAATTAATAATTGTGCTGTTTTTAGAAAATGTAGAAATTATACGAATCAATAGTTGTACTATTTTGGAAAAATAGAAACTAATGTAAGCAATCAATGATTTAAATGTATTAACTTGTACTATATATTTTAATCCTCCCCTTCTTGGGGTGGAACATACAGTCCCTGACTCTCTGGTGTTCTTAAATTGAAAATTGACCAGAAGATTTACCTTCTTGTGGTTCTTCCATCAGACTACTACCAGAACATACTTCAGAATGGGCTAACTCACACATTAAAGAGGAATCGTTAAGGCTGAGGTTGGGGGGCCGTGTGGTGGAGCACAGTGTTTTTGAGAATAATTGGGTAATGAGAGGACGAGAAGGTCATACATTTACTTAAGAGTAAAATAACTTCCTGAGAAAAATGTTCAGAAACTCGCACATTTCATTGCTTTAGTTGTTCTAATCTAAGCCTGATTCAGACATGTAGGTGGGCACATAAAATAATCTCATAGGTGTTTTCTGCCACTACTATGAATGTAATTTGTTTTGATTTTTGTTGTTTTTTGAGACAGAGTCTTGCTCTGTCATCCAGGCTGGAGTGCAGTGATGCGATCTTGGCTCACTGCAACCTCTGCCTCCTGGGCTCATGTGATTCTCCTGCCTCAGCCTCCTGAGTAGTTGATATCACAGGCACACACCACCATGCCTGGCTGATTTTTGTATTTTTAGTAGGGACGGGGTTTCATTATGTTAGCCAGGCCGGTCTTGAACTCCTGACCTCAAGTGATCCACCCACCTCGGCCTCCCAAAGTGTTGGGATTACAGGTGTGAGCCACTGCGCCAGCCCAGAATTTGAAGGAAGAACACACAAGCTAAAAATTAAGCTATAAAATAACAGCCAGCTCTATTTTTTTTCTATGAATTTAGTGCTATAACCTTAGAAAATGAAAACTTTTTATTGTAGAGTAGTATAACAAGAAATGTCAAGAATGTATAATTTTTGCTGGAAAAAAAATGGCGGCGGTTGGGGAGGACAGTCAGAATAACATTCACCTTAGGCAAAGTTGTATTTGACAAGTTACAACTTGTTCAAACTATGACTCCATAATGACAATGGCAACTAATACTCGTGAGTGGTTACCAGGTTCCAGGCATGGCTCTATTTCTCTATTTCTCATCATGTGTTAACTCATTTAGTCCTCAAAATGGCACCATGAAGTACAGTATATACATATTGTCCTTTTTCTTGCCTTACAGATGTGGAATCTGAGGCACACAGAGGCTAAATAACTTGCTCAAACTCACGTGGTTAATAAACAGCAGAGCAGGAACCTGTAAACTCTGGCAATCTAGCCCCAGAGTTCATGCTTTTTACAATGAAGACAGCTATGAATTGGCAAGTAATAGTGGACAAAGAGTCAGAGAAATTCACAATGTGTTGGTTTCAACAACAGTAAAGAATAGTTTCAGGTGGTCCATGGAAAAGTGTCATGCAAGAAAAATCACAAACAATATTGGCCAGTAGGGTGAACATCAGTTGGGAAGTCAGGAGACAGAGGATCAAAAACCTCTATAAAGAGAGAGAATTGGACTACATGCCTTCCACGTTCCTTCTCAAACCAGCGATTTTGTTAGTGCTGTGGTTTCTTGTGGCTTCTTCCAACAATGGTTACCTAAAGAGTTATGAATTGCAAACGGAGTTGTGAAACCTACTAAGGGAAAGAGAAGGAGACTGTCCCAATGCGAAAGGGGAAATAATTTGATATATTAGGATTATGGGGAATAAAACCACACTGCTAGAGCAGACCAAAGATTGAAGAGAACACATTGTTAAGAATTTAATGATTGAAGAGAACACATTGTTAAGAATTTAATGATTGAAGAGAACACATTGTTAAGAATTTAGTTATTTACAACCATAGCAGGGTTTATAATGTCAGATCTTACAAGGATAGAACTTGCCTCTTTAAATTTATTTCCAGAGCATGTATGGATGCACAGATACTTTATCTACATTTTATGTTGATGATGGCAGTATTGGTGTTGATGATCATTTTGAAGATAATGAAGAACTCTGGGATATTTTTAAAAAGCCAGAGTGATTATGAATCATAAGCACTTATTTACGCCATCTGTAAAGTGCGGGTAATATTAACCTCAAGGACTTTGGGGAAGATTAATTAAGAGAAAGCAGGGAAAAAGCTAAACACAATGTCTGCTCCATTATATGCTATTAATCAAGGGTGGCAGTGATGATAGAGGGTTTTTTTTGTTGTTGTTGTTTTTTGTTTTTTTTTTTGTTGTTTTTTTTTTTGAGACTTGCTATTTTGCCCAGGCTGGCCTTGAACTCTTGGGCTCAAGCTATCCTCCCATCTCAGCCTCCCAGGTAGCTGAGACTGCAGCACCACACCCGGCCTCTGACAGAGTTTTAAATTCTCAAGCACGGCTTTGTTTCACATACAATTTTTGAATATATTTATTTTCTTCAGAAATTCATATTAGAATAGGTTGTAAAGGTCTGTTGGGTCAGACCCTGTATACTTTATGTCAACAAGCTCCTCACATTCTGAGATCATAGTTTGCTAATGACAATTGACAGATACCTACACAAGATGGTTTGGTGGTCCTTTTCTTAGTCCACATGCTTTAGAAAAAAGAAAAAGACGGTTTTTGGAACAACAAAGAAAACATAGACTTTGAGGTCAGAAAATGACCTCAGGTTTCTTTTCTGTGAAATTTTGTAATAATTAACTTATTCCATAAAGATATAGAATCTTTTGAGAACCAAGTGAGATACTCTCTGTGGAAGTGCTATACAAATGCTAGTGTTATTATTAAAAGTCATATTGCCTTGTGTTAAAATGGTTGCTTTCAAACCAAGAACACCAGGTTATCTCTTTGTAGATTACCTCTATATGTCATTAGCGCACTTAGTATAGTCATCTCTCACTCTCTCAGCCTGTGCACCTATGAAAAGCAAGGATAGGACTTTTTGATCTCAATATCTCCAGCATTTAGTATTCTAGCTGACACATAGGAGGCACTGTCACATATTCTTAAACCATGCATTTAAAGGAAGCAGAAACATTGATTTGAACCTTTAAATATTATGAGCCACACAATGAGACTAGATGGCTTAGATCCAAAATGAGTGAATTTCTTTCCTTTTACAGACCAATAAATATATAAAAGTTACTGTTGCAGGCTTGGTTCTCAAGAGTCACATACTGAGTTAGAGTTTGTGGTGCAGGATATTTATTAGGGATCAGTATCCATAGAAAACAAGTGGGGAAGCTAGCTTAGGTAGAAAGAGGAGTGCTCATTAGAGTTGTCCTTCATTGGGCCAAGATAGCCAGGCCTTTATACCCTGGCCTTCATCAGTCACTGGATATGAGCCATTCTGGAAGAGCATGTCCTTGGGCAAGGTGACTCCTGCAGCTGAGGCCATTCCTGAAGGGGTTGACAGTTGAGGCAACCCCTTTTGAAGGGGGATCTGGCTGGTGCATCTCTATGTTTGCCATAGTCATAAAATTTAAAATGTTCTTTGCCCCACATGAGAAGATGGCATAGGGCACAGGATGACATTAATCAATGAGACATTTCAAATTACATTTATAATTGAATAAAAGAAAAGGCTTATGCTCTCACAGATTTATGGTAGAATATACCAAAAATTAATGCAATGAAGACTTACAGAAAAACAAAAGGCTCTAACATTGATTTGTTGGCATGTGATGTCAATTTCTCATGAAATGCGGTCCTTCAGCAGGTGTTGTGAGTACTTTTTTGTGCTTTGAAACAGGCATCACTAAGCAAAGAGCTCCTCCCAGAGTGTAAAGATGCAGTGATGGGAAGAACTCTTCCCAGATTCAAGTCTCTCCACTATTCTAGCTTCTGAAGAGAACAGGTGTGTCTGTCCACTAGGAGGTATCTGTACCCTGGAGTCATGACAAGTGCAGCATCAGCACGATATGGCTTCCCTTTCTGATCTAAGTCTTCTCACCCCTACCCACCCCTCAGCCCCAACACATTTGGTATTTCATCTTGGGCAGCTCTCTTGCTCAAGTGTGTAGGTTTCAATGGTGCCCAAAGAAGTGAACAAAAGCAAACCCATACCTTAATTCATTCAAGGTCACAATGAAGAAATCAGCTTACTCAGTTTCCCAGTCACAACGTGTAAGCGACCTGCTCTACCTAACACAAAATAACGTGTTGGGTGGACTAGCAAACACAGGAGTTTAGAAGAAAACCAACCACTATTTCCTCAGGACCTAGAAAGGTTGATTCGTCCTTCATTTTGAGCTTCTGGGGGGTAGTTCAGGAGCTTATGCGTATTAAGATTTAAGGTATGGGTCTGTAAAACTGGAATCTCAAGAAAATCAATTAAGTTCATAAACCTCTCTACCTCCCACTGCAGTACTAACTCATTATTATTAAACGCTTAAAAAATGATGAGGGCAAGATCAGTCTACAGGAGGCTTGCCCTCCACCATTATAGATTATCAGACAGATTTCTAAGATGTAAGCTACTAAAATTATAACATATTTTAATTTTCTCATGCATAGTAAATGGAGAAGCAAATGAGCATTTCTTAGGCATTCCAGGAGTAATGTTTTAAACTGATCAATGTTTTCATTTGGTTCTCTCTCAATCCTTAGGGGTAGACACCAAAATAAGGCTAACTATGTTTAATTTTTAAAAGATAGAAAACAAATTCCATAGTAACTTAATACCCAGTAATGTCTGAACTCTCTCAGTTCCCAGGGCTATTTTTAGGTCTTTAGGGAAAATATAACTATTTTTCCCCTTTCTCAGCCTTGCTATTCCCCAATTAAACCTTACCCTGTCTCGCCACACCCTAAGATTCTGAAAGGAGCCAGGCTCCTTTCACTGGTGGCGGGAAGGAAATTAAAGCAGTCAGGGTTGTGAGGAGCAGGAAGTGTAGGTTCGAGTTCCAAATCCAAGAGTGTCTGTGACTTTCAGCCAGTTCCTTGTTTTCTACAGGCCTCCATTTGCCCATGTATTTAAGGAGAGAAGAGGATGTATGCTTTCTAATAGCTCTTCCAAGGCCACTGTCCTGTGATTCTTTAATGCTCCAAGCATATTCTGCTCATTTCCATGGGGGAAACTTTGACAGTAGACCATGTAATGGGATTTGAAGATACTATTTTCTATGGCTTCCAGAGAATTTGGAAGATATGAGTCATATAACTGCCCCCTGTAGTCCCAAACTGGTAGGAAGGAAATAAAGACTAGAGTTTAAGGTATAGATTATAGATTCTCAAAGAAAATTGAGTTTTTAAAGCCAAGAAAATACTTTTTAAGGCTGGAAGTATTATTTTTCACTTTTTGATTAGCAACATGAAAGAACAGTCATAAATGTGACCAACAGTTAATACTTTCATTATCAGTTAAAAATTATAACCATTTAACTTTCAGTATTAAATGTAATTCCATTTATGACAAAATTCTTCATGTAATGGTCCAAATTGCCATTTTGCATTTGCCTTCAGAATGAGGAGAACCTGCAACTTAGTGGACTGGCTGGCTGTGTCACTACAGAGGTTAAGATCAAGGTCAAGATTTAGTAGCATTAGTTTCATTCTGTTTCAGAGCCATGAATACAAATTTAACCCTGCTGGCTTTCTTAAGAATGTGTGAAAGCTGTGCCAAAGAGTGTTCAAAACCATTATCTCTACTGGAAAAGTAATTCACAGGTTGGCTGTACTAACAGTGGGGGAGTTAATATCATCTCTGGTTAACCAGGACAAGGTTGCCCTGGAAACTGAATTGCCAAGTCTGGGTTTGTATTGAGATGCCTAAGATGGACATAGCATTGTGCTAACATCATGAGTATTCTTGTAATGCCCAGTAATATCATTGGATCCTGAGCACTGGACAGTCAATGGCACAGAAAGGTTGTTAACTATTTTGTCCTTCTGCTGGTTCTTCCAACTTCACTTATGGATATTTATTTTCTTCTGAGAAAAGTAAAGAGATTAAAAAGGAGGGGACTCCTCTGTTTCATTCCATAGCTTCCAAGGAAGCCAAAATGCATTAGATTTTGTGTTTATTCAATGGGCTAAAATCTAAAACTCATAATCAAATTTAATAAGCCCTCAACACCTTGGTACACTGATTTCAGAAAAATGTTCCCACCATGCATTCTGGAACCTCATTTCTCTCTCTCTTTCTTTCTTTCTTTTTTTTTTTTTTTTTTTTGACCCTTTTACCACATCATAGGAGATGCTCAAGTACTAGCTACATGTATGTTCTAGTCCACATGATAGTAGGATATCAAGTAGGAAAAAAATACTTAAACAGTCAAAATTTTGAAGATACTCTCTTTTTATTTCAAAACATGGGAATAACTCAAAATTTGAGCCTCCAGGACCAAAACGCATTTGAACCAAATGTTCAGAAGACAAGCCAGGCCACCATTTTGGCAACACATTTCACATGGACAAGTGGATATTAGAGAATGATGCCCGCGACACGGCTAAAGCTATAGCACACCCACAAATAGATTCATACTTTGTTGTCTAATTTGCATGCATGAGTACGGTGCATTCTCCATGCCACTAGTACATATATGCCTTTTCCAGAGTCAGTGCAGGATCCGTATTTGTGCAAGTCTTTAAAAGTCTGCTCCCTTACAAAATTTTACCGTAATTTATCTGAGACAGCCTTCCCGTGACAAATTCTTTATGCTGCTTTTACTTCCAAAAAGTCATTTCTGAATAATAATTATAGCTGTCAAGAGTTCCAGCATCACATAAAAGAATCTGTTTGTTAGTTATTTTAATGTCAGTTCGCTGGCTGTGAGTAAACCTAGCTAAACATATCCACATGCTTGGTATCTGGAATTTGAAATCGGTAACCTTTAGCAGCAATGGCAACCTTAGACCAAAATGACAAGGTAAAAAAAACATCAACAATAACAGAAGATGTCCCAGAAAGAGCTGGGCTTTTCTACTTTCCAAAGTAAATTCTTCCTCAATATGCACCAAACACTGACAACCTGACATGCTTGTGTATGAGGGCCCACTTTTTCCCACTAATGCTGAATTGTTGGAAACCCAAACAGCATCGAGATCCAAGGGAGAAAATGTCTGAATCTGAAAATCAACCAAAAGAAATTGTACCAGAGAAAGGAGATGGGAACTGCAAAGAAGTTCCCAGAGTATCTCTCTCTGTCAACAAGCATGTAGAGTCTTTATTACTAGAATATGCAGAGTCCCGGGAGAATTGTTGCATCCTTTTTTGCCTTAACTCTTTTCTTGCCAGTCTTTCCCTGGCTGGTCGAACTGCTCCTACAGTTGTCCCATCCAGAAGCCACACAGAGCAGCGGGCCTCAGGAATTGCATTCCTCACAGTGACAGGAGAGGATGTACCGGTAGGTGGCAGTGAGTCGCATGCCCCCTGAGCATCGCAGCCGCAACGCCTTCAGCTTGGAAGTCTGGGGCCGGCAGCAGTGACAGGAGGAACGGAAGGGTTGCTTGAGGACAGTGCTGAACGACACCAAAGGCTCGGAGCGCGATGCCTGGCTGCAGTGCCCCTCGCACCTGGCCAGGAGCACCATCTGGGGAAAGAAGAGGAGGTGGTTACTCTGTAAGCCACAAGCTTAGCCAGGTAAAGCAGCATCCTTTGAAAGACCCTCACACTCCTTGCCAATTCCTGCTAGATTAGACCAGTGACTCAATGCATGTTGCAACACCCAGGCCCCTTTCAGACCGATTGAATTAAAATCCTTGGGGATAGGGCCCAGGCTTTCATGGTTTTCAAAGCTTCTTAGGTGATTTCTAAGTGTACTGAGGGTTTAGAACCACTGAATGACGCCCATCACTGTGATGTACAAGTAAAAACCAAAGAACAAAAGAAATTTCTCCTGACAGGTAGTGGTCTGCCACTGGCCCAATGTATTGCAATTCTACCTGTAGCAAAATGCAGAAAGTCAATCCAAATTGAAGCCAAGAAGTAAATTAAAATGACTACAAAAAAAAAAAAAAAAAAAAAAAAACAGAAAGAAATTGATTTGTGCAGGAAATAGCTAAAGAACAGGAATATAGTTTCTGAAGAAGAAAATAGGATAGCCTGAGTAATGCTTACGAAGAAATATTCTGGGTGCTGCAATTTGGGACAAGAGAATGAAGTAGAGACAGAGCATGTTTGGGGCCCTGAAATCACACTTCTGGGTTTATGCATTGAAGGAGCCTGGGATTTGTGTAACTGCATCTGCATCTTCAGTCATTTGGGGCAAATATTAGGATGTACCCATTCTGATAATCTCTATTTCCAAAGATTGGGCTGGAATAACAGAGGCTATGTGCTCTTTATAGTAGCTGTTAATCTGGTTTCAGCAAACAGACACCTTTAAGAATCTGATGAAAACTACCAAAGTAATCCCCAGAAAAAATGTACATAAGTGCACACACAATTTGCATACAGCTTAACGGAATGGACAAAAGGATCACTTATGTATCTCATACATAAATCCTGGTATCCTGGGAGTTGGAGTCATGGGTGGGTAGGGTGGAACAGCTTGACTCATTAAGCTACAGAATCTTAATATCAAGGTGGGGAGGGGAGTGGAGAACCTGAGATTCTTTGTCCATGGTTATGTAAGAGGTTTTGCTTGGTGAATTTCATGTTAAGTGATGGAGGAAAAAAAAAACCCTGGGCCAGGTATATTGTCTCATGCCTGTAATCCCAACACTTTGGAGTCTGAGGAGGGAGGATCACTTGAGCCCAGGAGTTTGAGACCAGCCTGGGCAACATAGCAAGACCATGTCTCTACAAAAAAATAAAAAGTTAGCCAGGTGTGGTGATGTGCACCTGTAGTTCCAGCTACTTTGGATGCTGAGGCAGGAGGATCACTTGAATCCAGGAATTACAGGCTACAGAAAGCTACGATCAAGCCACTGCACTCCAGCATGAGTGGCAGAGCAAGGCCCTGTCAGAAAAGAAAAGAAAAAGGAAAAGAAAAGAAAAGAAAAGAAAAAAGAAAAGAAAAAAATTGTCGTATAATTCCAGAACCAACAGCAAGATCATAAAAAGTGAAACTGTTCAAAGGAAAGATTAAAAGATACATATATATGCATGAAACCTTTTGACATTTACCTTACAATATTGTAGGAATTAGCAGTTATTATTAATGACTCACCAGCTATTATCTCTGACATCATCCTGTAGCGCAGAATTAAACACCCAAGGTTTACAAGAAGAAAATAGCCAGTCCATCTTTCCAAAAGGGAGAAAAGATGAATTCTGGTAATTATAGATTATTGGCATAGTTATCTGAGAATATGCTGGGGCTAAATCCAACAATCGCTTAGCAACCACCAAGGCAATATGAGATACTAGAAAAAAAAAAAAAAAAAACAACAGCAGGGCTTAGGGAAGAATAAGTTGGACTAGACCAGTGAATTTATTTTCTCTGAATGATCACAGAGGCAGAGAGAAAATAGCAGCTGTAAGCTGTTTTGATTTTTTTTAAAGCTTTTGATTCCATCCTATCTGCTCTTCATTTTGACAGGCAAAGTAAACTATCAGAAATGGTTTTGTTTGTTTGTTTTGTTTTGTTTTTAGAGACAGTCTTGCTATGTTGTCCAGGCTGCATTGCAGTGGTTATTCACAGGCATGATCATAGCACACTACAACCTTAAACTCCTGCCTCAGCCTCCTGAGTATCCAGGACTACAGGCATGCACCACTGTGCCTGGCTCTGAAACGGGTTTTGAGAGATTATGCCATAGGTCAGTAGTACACAGGCTAGTCCCTAATTCCCACCCCCATTTCTCTAATGAGAGAGAGAGTCTAAGATTTTCCTTAGTCTGTTCTCCTGCCATCTGCCTGTATGTGGGAAGAGTTGCTTGACACCACACCTTAGAATAACGTTAAATTTGCTAATCTCTCATCTAGATCATCTATTAGGTTGATTAAACAGTTATTCACAGAGTCACCTTCCATAATGGAGTCTTCAGAGGTGCAGTTTCAGTCTGGATGGACAAAGCAATCCTGTGCCAACAAACTTGACTCAGAAGGGCTAAAAATGATATGGGACATAATATCCAAATGATGTATATACAGGTGAACCAAACGTAGGCCTAACTGATCGGGCCATTAGCACTGTTCATAAAATGACTAAGTCAACAGCGTAGGGCCATTTGTAAATGAGCTAATCTGATTGCAATCTCACTAAAAGTTTTCAGGATGTCCAGCTCCACCCCCAGCCCACTCTGAAGGACAAGAACTCCAGGCACTGAAGGACGTGTGGCCACCTCCAATGGGCTGGGCCCCTCTTCCTCGGGAGCTGGACTGTTTGTGCAAAAAGAATGCACAGACATGTACAATAAATGCCTTCAGTAGTTCAGAATAAAATCCAAAATCTTGAAGAGGAGTCAAGGCTCTTCATGACTCAGGTTTCAGATGCATTTCCAGTCTTACTTCCAACTGTTCTCATCACTCTACTACCCACTCCCTACTCCAATCAAATTTAACTACTTAGGAGTCCAAGAAAGTGCCCTGAATTCTCCTGCCTCTTGCCTTTGCTTATGTCTTCCGTCTCCCAAATATGTCCTTTCTACCTTGCTCTGCCTAATAAAATCCCACCTATCTATCCTCTGTAGCCAAATTCAAATGCCCTTTCCTGGAAGAATAGACTATGAAGCAATTATTGGACCCTTGATGTTCTCAACACACACACACACACACACACACACACACACACACACACTCCTAGAAGGAAATCTATCTCTGTTTTGTGTGTTGAAGTGGAAAGCAGAAGTTTGAAAGATAAGATCCTTAAGGGATGGAAGGAATAACCGTCTGCTCTCCTGGTCTACTCTCAGTACTTCACATTTTAGCCTCTGCCGTGTCTTACCTGTGTTTCAGCACTTGAACATCTCCTGATCTCTTCCAGATCAGAACTTCTCAGACTGGAATGTGAGTGTGAATCATCTAGGATCTTGTTAAAAGGCAAGGTCTGATTGAGTGGTTCTGGGCTGGAGGCTGAGATTCTGCATTTCCCATCAGATTCTAGTTGATGTCAGTCCTACTGGGCTGATGCCCACCCTTTGAGTAGCAGGTCTCTGGACCCATTCAAGTTTGAGGGCTCTGCTCTAGATGGATCACTAGATAACCATCATTTCGCTAATAAGAACATTTATTGAGCACTTACAATGTGAGTTATTTTATTCTTATAACACTACTACAAGAAAGTACTGTTATGATCTGAACTGTTAGGACGGATAAGGAAACTCAAGCTTTAGAGAGTTCCAGTAACTTGCCCAAACTCACATAGGTGGTAAAATGCAGAGCTGGAATCAAACCAAGGTCTATCTGAAACCAAACCCCTGACCCAAACCACTATAATACCTGCCTCCTGATACTATGTTTTCCTGAGGCATGTGCCAACTCAGACACTTCCTTATCTACATTGATTTGCCTCAGGAACCCCTGACCATATCCACAGACATACAAGTCTAACTTTTTCTTGTGGACTTCTTGGGACATTAGCTTCACCATCCCCAAGCTTATGCCGAGCTGAATCTTCCAAGAGCCTTGACTGACCAGATGCCACCATTAGCATCAGAATAAAGACCCACCTGTTCCATTCTAGAAGAGCGTTTTTGCGATTTTACTCCAAGAGAGTGGAAACATATTTTGCCTTTTTCGCAGCAGTGAACACTATGCACCCTTATTTCCATGGCACCTCTTGAAGCACCCCCTTTCTCCTCAGGAACAAGATCCACCCATGCTTCTTCTCCCATTCTTTTCCCACAGGCAGCCTCAATAACTCAGCTCATCTTCAGGGACCCAGGTCAACCTCCAAAAGATCTGTGCCAGGCTGAGGGCACCAAGAAAATTGCAACCAGGGAACAAAGCAGCAGAGAGATGGTGGGGGCTTTGAAAGGGTAGATGGGAACTCAGCTCACTCCAACTAGTCTGGTCCCTTCTCTCAGGTCATGAATCAAACAGATACAGACAGACCTTTGTGCACTGAACACCTCTCCTTCCTCTCTCCCCATTTACTTGTGAGCATTATGAAGGCAAAAAAAAAAAAAAAATTGTCTCTTTTTTCTTTCTTTCCACTTTAGAGTCTCCAGCACCTTCCACAGCACCTGGACATGGTAGGCACTCAGTATAAATTTGTTCCTTTTTAAAAATCAAATTATATCTCTCAAGTAGTCTATTGTATTATAAACACAATATTCCTGACTCCCTCCATTTCTCCTATCACACCATGAGCTTGGTGGGTAGCAGGAGAAGATGGCTTGGGGGTCCTGTTAGGAAGCTGTTAGGACTCAGCCCTTAGCATACCAGGTCCTTTTTTTCCTAGCTTTTGTCTCCCAAACCTCTTCCTCCTTATCCTTTGTTGTTGCTCTTCCAGCTCCCCACCTGCTCCTGTGGCCATTACCAGTTCAGACAATCATGCCCTGGTTCCATGCCCCGGTTCCACGCCCTGGCCTGGGGCCAGCATCTCCCACTCCTCACCCAACTGAGACTTTCCAGGTCTCCCCTGCCAGTTTGCTTTCCCACCCTCCCTTCCTGAAATCCCCTCCCTGGCTCAAGACCAAAGCTCATCCCCCTCCAGCCCCTCCTTCCTCCACTCACCTGGGAAGGGAGGTTAGCCAGACATCGGGGTTGTTTCTCTTTTACTTTTATCCTCCCTGTTAGCACCCAGCACAGTGGCTTACATTTACTTTGCTCTTCTGCCCCACCCTGTGCTTAACAAGAACTACAATGAGGTTCATTTTCCTAATCTTTTAAGGCTATAGCAGATCCCAGCAGTTATTGAGGTCTCAGTTGTGACTGAAATAGAAAATTGAGTCTAAACACCTGCTTAGTTTATAACGTCATCATCAAGATCATAATATCATCTACTCATTCAGCTCACTAAATGGCTATTATGTGCTGGACACTGCTGGATGCTTTACAAATCGCCAACACCCATACCCATACCCTCATGGTGACAGCTGTATTTTGCATGGGAAGAAACTGAGGCACAAAGAAGGAAGTTACTGAACTTCCTCAAAGTCACTTATTCGGCAAGCCATGGAGCTGGAATTGGAAACCAGGTGTCTCTCACTTCAAAGCCTGGCATGCCTCAGTTTTCATAGACATCCCCCCAGGCAGCCTGTTTCCACTATCAACTGCTCTTTTGCCTGTTTGCTCTACAGCCTTTACTCCAAATTTTAGAGAAACTTAGTCTCCCATGAAGATTTTAAATGAGCCTGCTACTCCCAGGATCTTTTGTACCCAATCCCAGGAGGTGCCACCACTTAAAACTATCAGGCACATCCTAATCTGTGGCCACACTGTCCTCCGTAGTGGGCCACTGTGGCCAGTCTTTTCTGCCTGACTCCCTCTCAGTCCTTTCCTAAATTGCTAGGAGATGGGCAGCTGGGACCTAGGACTGGCCAGCTGCAAGTTCAGGGCTGGGATGAACAGTCTCATTGAAAGCTCCCAGAAAGGCTTTCACTACTATTTATTTTTTCTAGAAACTTTGCTGAGTATAAATTATTACTGCCAGCAGATCGGAAGTAGAGCCTGAACTTCTATGTGATGGCTCCTACATTCTACTTGTGTTCCTCCAATACGAAGATCCAAGTAGTAGGAAGATGAATGCGGTGAGGCAGACATTGCCACTCCCCGGCTATGTGGTACCAAGCAATCTAATTACTTTGGGCTTCAGTTTTCCTTACCAGGATAATGGGAATAATAATGCCTGCCATCACAGGTTTCTTGGCAATGACTAGAGTATACAGTATGAGGTGCCTGACACATATTAGGTGTGCAAGCACGTATACTCCCTTCCCTGAGCCTGGGTCACATTCTCCCTTTCTTGTCTTTACAAGGCCAGATAATGGATAAATGTGAGTCAGGAAGCATTAACAATTGGCAGGCAAACAGTAGGCACACATTTAGTAAATAATGACCCTTGAACATGATGTCAAGGGAAAATTTTTATAGAGACAAAAAATCTACCCTAGTCTTTTCTTTGTAAAAAGAAGCTAGGGTAGATTGTCGTTGCCTCTTTTCTAGACACAGGTTAAATGTTTTATCCAAGTCTCTAAAGGCAAACAATTTCATTAAGTGAGACACATTAGAGAGAAGATCAGCCTGAGACTGTAAGAGTTAAGAATTATAGAACATTTCCAAATGAAAACAGTTTTGCTCCTGGATACATAGAGAAAAATCTAACCTAGAAAAGGTCTGGGTAGTTGAGATTCTGCCAGGCATATTTTATGGCCAGGGAAGAAAAGTTTATAATTGCAAGCACCATTTACATAAAACTATTGCTATATTTGGGATAGTTTGGGATGTTTGAAAACAGATTGTTCCCATGAAATTACAAACATTTCTCCTACTATCACAATTTTGCGCTGTTATTTGCCATGGCATTCTGGAAGAAACAAAGGTGAATAACAGTACACTAAAGTCTGTTTCTAAGACTCATGCTCAGAATTCACATGTGAATTTCTTCAGTTTGAGTTCATGATGTCTCTTCTTTGACCTTCGCTAGATTAGTGTGATTGTTGCCAAGGTACTCCTCCATCATTTCATCCAATCTTTCCAGATTGTTTTCTAGTTTTTATAGATGCTCCTATTTCTTTGCTCCTTTCTATCATAGTGACACTTTCTTTGAAATAATTTTAATTCCTTTTTAAAAAAAAAGAATCATGATTATGGAGGACAACTCAATAGAGAAAGAAATTATCCATGGAATAAAATCCCTAAATATTAGTGCGGTCTGTTTCTGAAGATGGAGGGAAGGAGAAGCTAGTAATTGCTGCACTTCTCATGTTTTTTCTCCATTTCTTTGAGTTTCCTTTTCCTAAGAAGGAATTGTGGCCCTGCAAAAATTTACGTTAATCTATTTACTTCATTTTTTTTTGTTCTACAAGCACAAATAAGAGCCAGAAAGTTTTTATTAAGTGGAAAATCTCTATTTTTTTCCGACAGTCATAGACCTTATTAATATAATGGTTAAAATGATTTAACCCGAATTCTGATCCTCCTAAACTAAAATGAATCATCATCACTGAACTATAATCAGAGAAATTAATGGAAATTTTCAAGGCATATAAGAGTCATAATGTCTTTGAATGGGGAGTGGAGGGATTGGCTTATATGGTCTTAATTCTAGTGACTGATATTATAAAAAATTCTTAATTATACTGGTAATTTCAAAAAATACTTGCCATATGAGCATGTTTAAGGATTTTCGTCTCAAAACTAAATGTACAAATCTCTGAGGTTGGGCTAAACAAATTCTTATTTACCAAGTGTGGACGAATTTCATTCATGTGCCTGTTTAGGGGCAGTGACAGTCGTGAGATCTCATATGTTCCACCCTACAATGTGCCTCCCTTCTGGGTGGTCCATGTTGCTGGCCACTCTTGGTGGCCTTTTCAGCATGATATTCCTTTGCAGACCACTGGGGCACGGATTGCCTCTGCAACAAACATGCATCCTTTACCAAACGAGAACGATTTGGATAAGCAATGTAAAAATGATAAATGATCATATTGCCACCTTATCTTTTGAAATCATTTTAACAGAAATGTAGCACCTGAAGAAAGGCTCAGACCACAAAGCCAGTTATTTCACCAGCCAGTTATTTAAAAAATTCTTTAAAGACCCTTCCAAGAAGTATGTTCCACTGCTCAATCACACTCTTTGCATCCTCTTCCTCTTTATTGATGATGGAGGTAGAGAGTTATGATAACTTGTAGACTCTATCTTTTTTTTTGGAAAAGCACACTATCACTCATAAATGTCACAGCCAGGGGGCAAAGGACACCTGTCCCACTGGATGGGTATGCACATGATTGATTAGGCAGTTTTACTGACAACAGTGCAAAGCATGGGGGGAAATTCTAAAAGCCTCATTCTCCACAAGCCCTGTGGGCCAGCCACATCATTTAAGTTTGGGCTATGATCATAGTTCTCCATCCCCTGACAAAGAAATATGGCTCCTCGCCTGTTTCTGAGGGAAATGCTCTCCTCACAGAGACCTTGATCTTACCTTTGAGCTACACTTGTACAATGGGTGACTGATAGAATCCACATAGTGATGCCTCATGCAGCGTCGAGGGTCCGAGTCCATTATGAACGAGCTGTCCGTTTTACTGTCTGTATCTCCCATTATCACCAGCAGGGAGAGCATAGAGAAGGATGCAGCTAGTACATGTTTTCTCATTGTTGTAAGGAAATACTTCTCCAGAAGAACAGCAGAGGGAGGCAGAGGACAAAAAATTGGAAATGGCTTCACCTCCTAGGATCCAGTCCCGTTCAAGGAAAGGGCAGGATCGGGCTGAAGCTTTCTGGTTGTCATTGTCCTTTATGTGCTGGAGTTTTGTCTTACTCTTTGCACTTGCAATCCATCATCACAGTATCTGCTGCACAGCTGGAATGAAAACAGAAATTATTTTCCCCAGAATTATTTACCCAGAACCACTAATGGAACCCAGGAGGTATTAAGTAGAATTTTCCCGTGTTATTTTGAGAGGAGAATATTGGTTTCTAGAGTGTCATTAGCAAAGGCTGTCATCCATCCCACCCCAACTCCCACAGCTTATGCTACATATTTATAACCATTTGGAGGTGGACACAATGGTTTAATGGAAGCACATGTTGACTTTAATTGCTGAAGTCCACGTTCCTAGGGGCAAGAATAGTTTGAACCCATGTTAAAGATTAAACATGTTGTTCTGGCAACAACGTAACCGAATTGGGTGGTCTCATCTTTGTCCTTGGTTGGTGGGGGCAGGAGGGTCTATTCAGTTTCTCATCGAGCTTTGGTGTCAACGTCAGCTTCCAGGGTTAGAGACGAGGCAGGTCAGCACTAATGAACACAAGCCACGTCCCGCAGGGAAGCACATTTTCCATTTCCAAGTCCATACTCACCCACCCACCTAATTTTCCACTTCTGTGCTCTAGGCTCATCCTGTTTTTGTTTTAAGCCCCATACCACCCAGCACTGATGACAAACTGCATCTGAAATACACATTATGCTAACTGACCTCCAGCATAGTTAAGGTATCACATGTGTATTTGCCAACAGAGTCACATTTCTGCAGAGCCTTTGTAGCCTGGGCACATGGTGTAATTCGAAAAAGAAAGCAGTTGTTGGAACAGACTTACCATTAAAATAGGATCATGTTATACCAGTTTTTCTGAAATTTGCTTTGTTCTTTTGACCATACCTCTTGGACAAAGGACTAGGGTCCAGCGATCTCTCCAGATTACCTCACTAACTCCCCAGGCACGGCCAACACTGGTGCTTTCTTTCTTTCTTTCTTTCTTTTTTTAAATCACAACAGAAGACAGAAAGTATCAAAAATATTTTCAAACATTTAGGAAAATTGGGAGGGCCTGATATTACATCCAAAACAAAAGGAACATGATAATTAAAGCTTCGGGAAAACTTTCAAAGGTATTTCAGATAAAAGTTTGATCATTTTGTTCATAGGCAACATTTTCCTTAACTTCCTACTCATGAACAGTCTGAATAAACAGGGCAAAGTGTTGATAAAATCAAGATTAGGAGTTCAAGTTGCCATAAGCCAATTTATTTTGCACTAATAGAATGGCGTCAGACCCATTTAGCCTCAATCAGCTGTCTTGGAAGTGTGAGGCAAGGGATCCTAAGTGGAAAGGGGTGTGTGAGATAGGGCTGTTTCAGAGCAGAGAATGCCTGGCAATAGCAAAGCCTCAGCACATGTGCCTCAGGGAAGTCCTATAAATTGCAGGAAGGGCAAGGACCAGTAATGAGGGGACCCTCCTGGACTTGAATCCTGGCACTGCCATTAACTAGCTGGGAAAGCCTTACACAAGTCATTCAACCTCCTCTAGCCCAAGTTTCCTCATCTGTAGAGGGAAGGAGTTGACAGAGATGGCATCTGCTGTCCCTTCGTGTTCTAAAATGCCACCACTTGATAACTATGGATTCAGTTACTGTTATCTCCATATGTATGCAGTGAGCCCAAAGTTGAGGAGACCATATTCCAGTACAACTTTGCACCACTTTATGTGCATGCTAAGAGCAATATCTCATTGAAATGAATCAAATCTGTGCCCAAAGTTTCAAATCTGCAAAGGATGCAGAAGATCATGTTTGTTTTCTTTTCATCTGCATAATCTAGGTTTTCCTATACACGTTACCTTGAAAATTGCCAAGACATCAACTCAAAGAGCCAGAACTTTCTTGGGGTTCACATTCAGCGGATGAAATATTACTGACCATTTCCCAAGTTTCAGTGTGACTAAATTATCCCAAGTGGTTATCTGTCTCTTTGAAGCCTTAATTAGTGTCAGAAAGAGAATTGATTAGATTTCACTGCTTCGGTCTACAGATATTTCCCCCAGGAGTCAATGGCAAAAGGATGAAGAGAGAAGCAGACATTCCAGTCCTGGCCCTCTTTCTGCACTGCCAGCAACTTCTCTTCAGAGCCATGGCCAGGAGGTATGGTTAAATGAGCAAAGCAAATTAAAGAAAATCATGTATAGCATGATGGCAAAAACAAGCTACATCAATAACAAAACCCTACATATATGTATGCATGAGTGTATTTATTGGCATTTCCACTTTCTTCACAGAAATAGGAAATAAAAAGGGCCCTTAAAGATAGAAGAGAATAAAAGTCTCATTTAAGAGAATGAAAATTAAAGTACTTTGAAATACATTGTTCAACCAATCGGATTAACAAGGATTCCAAAGTCTGATCATGCACCCTACTGGCAAGGCTGTGGGAAAACAAGCCCATTTTGGAGAAAGTTCAGTATAAATTGGTCCAAACTCTGTAAAGGCCAATTTGGCAATACCTTTTAAAAATGCAAATGTATATAATTTAGACCCAGCAATTCCACTTCTGTGAATTATCCTACATGTGAAATCACATGAGCACATGGCTGAAATAGCATAAAATTGGAAACAGCATAAAATATCCATTAATAGGGGACTGGTTAATTATATTCTAAAGTATTCACACAACAATATACTGACCAACTATATATGGAAGGATGCAGAAAGTCTATGCACTGATTTGTGTTAAAATGCGGAGAGATAAAAACACATATTTGTCTAGTGAAACTCTGAAAGGATACCCAAGAAACTAACAAAATTAGTTACTTGTGGTAGTTGAGGGACAGGCATGAGAGAAGGCTTTTCACCATATATCTTTTGTATTTTCAGATGTTTGAGCTTGTGAATGTATACTTTATTTAAAATTTCATTAAGAGAAACAAGGCTTTCGGCCAGGCACGGTGGCTCACGCCTGTAATCCCAGCACTTTGGGAGACCAAGGCGGGCGGATCACGAGGTCAAGAGATCAAGACCATCCTGGCTAACATGATGAAATCCCGTCTTTACTAAAAATACAAAAAATTAGCCGGGCGTGGTGGCGGGCACCTGTAGTCCCAGCTACTTGGGAGGCTGAGGCAGGAGAATGGCGTGAACCCGGGAGGTGGAGCTTGCAGTGAGGCGAGATTGCGCCACTGCACTCCAGCCTGGGCGACAGAGGGAGACTCCGTCTCCAAAAAAAAAAAAAAAAAAGCCTTTCTCTTTTAAAAGCTCAGCTTAAATCTGGTAACTAAGTTAATAGATGTTTCCTGTTTGTGCCAGTTTGAGTATTTTAAAAATATTATATTGTTATTTCTTATAATTACGGGAAGACATGCTAGTCTCTTAGTCAAATACTCTTCCAGGGCGACCACATAGTTCTTTTACATTACTGCCACCTAGTAGCACCATCCTGAATTGCAAGCACAGTTTAAAACTTTTTCCTAAAAATGAATAAAACACTTTGCAAGCAGATATTATGACATTTACACAGATAAAGAGATAGTTAATGTCACATACAATGTAACTTGATCATCTGACTTTCTCTTTGGAGATGGTGAGCTGAACCCACACGTAATATTAAAGAATAAAAGATTGACAGGAAATGTTGCTTTACCATTAATTCTGAGAAATAGATTTTTCATTTCAACACACTCAGAAAATGTGACAGTTGTTGTCCGTCCAGTTTTTATCTTAAATTCTGAAATAAGAATGTAAGCAACAATATAAATATGCCACAAAACTCACAGAACCCTCAAAACAAAAAGGTAAGATTCTGAAAACATAACCTGGGATTTTTTTTTCTTTTTCTTTTTCTTTTCTTTTTTTTTTTTTGCCTTAAGTGTTCAAATTGAATGAACCAACACTGTTGTATTGAAGAAGAAATAAAACTGAAGCTCAAGAAAAAAGCAATGCTCAGTCAAGTTGTCAACATTGTGTTGCTCAGGGTGTGCATAGGTGAGAATGTGCAAAGTATGGGAGTCGGAGGAAGACCTCACAAAGAGGAAAATCAGGAATTCAGCAAATGTACACCACTGAGATCACCACTTTCTGACAGCCTAGGATTACCTCTGCCTTGTAGCAGCTTCCGTTGTTTTCTCAAAACTAAATTAATTCCAGTTTGCCTTAATTTTTTAAGCCATGTGTCATAAAATCAAATACTGCCTACGAAGACTTAGAACCTTGGCCCAGGCAATAATAGATTGAACAAGAGAATGACTCTCTTGCTGAACTCAGTAGCCTGTGGCCACTCTATGCTCTGGATACAGTCTCTGAGACATGGACTTGGCCGACGTACAGAGCCCACATTCTAATAGCTCCAATGTGGAGCCTCTGCCGGCAGGAGAGGCACGTAGGCTGGCGTGCCCGACTTTGGAGCTACCTTCCAAATGATACCAGTGGAAAAGAACAACTGGTGCCCAGATTTCCCCACCTGTCATCCTCAGCGAAATAATATAGCAGAGCTTACAGTGGGCCCAGCCTCCTGGGTGAGAGATGGTGTTGTGCCCACAGATCAGCTCACTCTTGGGCTGACCTTCTGGCTGGCAGAGGGTAAAGTGCTGGTTTCACACAAGTTATCTCAGCAACAGGCTAAGACAAGTGGCATGTGCCAAGAATGGCCTTATTCTTGCCTTGCTTGCCAGGCACAGGAGGGTGGTGCTTCAGTATCCATATTTCCCCCTGTGCTGTTTTCAATACTAATGTATACTGATATTCCTCTCTGTGGCTTCTTTCAACAAATATTTTTTAACATGTATTTATTGAGCACCTACTATGTGTCTCCTTTTGCTGTAGCAGATAAGAGATAGGGTCAGGGGAAAAATATAGCTCCTATCCTCGATCCCTCTTCTAGCTCACTAACTCTGCAGGCAAAGAGTTTTGGCCTGTTGTTTTCCTGGATGATTTTTTAGACACATTGATAAACTCTCTGAACATCTAATTTGCATCCAATATTCATTGCATCGTTTCTAAGAAGAACAACTGAAGCAAATAAAATATAATGACCTTGGAATGGAGTCAGTAGGTCAGCCAGAATTACTTGATATTTACTGTAATTTTTTTAAAAATTATGGTATGAGGCATAAATAAAGTGAAGATAGTAGAACATAGAGCCTCTATCAAAGAAATTGCAAAACCATCAAAGATTTATCAGCGGAAGAAAGCTTCCTAGATAACCCTAGATAAAACTTCATACAGTACTAGGATCAGAAAAGCAAGAAACCCTAGGTCTAATTCAGACAGTGTGAAGTGTTAAGTAGCCCCTTCCCAGGAACTCAAAGGATTCCAGTTGGATCTAGTCAACTAGATGCCTTGGAGAATAAGTCAAATGCCTCTTCCCAAGGCAGTTAATTTATAAACTGTAAACAGCATGTTGGATTTTATAAAGCATCCTGTGCGCTCAATGAATGGTTTTTAATATTCCTATCTGGCAGCACATCAGTAGCAGCCAAGGAGCCAAGCCTGGGCTGACCCAGAGGCAGCGGCAATGACTGCAAACGCTGCTAGGCCTCCAGCCTGCCAACTCCAGGTATCTCCAAGAATGGGCAGGCACAAGGTCAGTGGGGAGGAAGCAGTTCTGGCTCCTTTCATCTCAGAGATAGGCACATTTCATGTGTCTATTCTACAGTGCAGGGGTGGTGGGGGGTGAGGGAATAAAGACAGCAATGACAGTCCCCAGAGTGCTACCTTAGGAGAAAGAAGACAGCATTCTTGTGATTAAATAATAGTCCTCCAGTCTGTGATAGGACTCTGTGTTCTCCCAACCTGCACTACTAGCCAAGTGTGGCCAAGCACAGCAGTGGGGGTGATGGAGGAAGAAAAGAGATGGGAGAAACAAAAGGGATGGAGGAATATGGCCAGGGAAAGAGGCAATGAATTACAGTCCTGGGGTAAATAGTAGTGCTAAACTGAAGGACTAGAAATATGAATAATTTGGAGGGTGGGGAGATGAGCCAACTGTCAAGTGCCCCCACCTGTATGTATGTCCTTGACTTGAATAGTTTTACTGTCTGAGGAGGGACTGGAGTGGGAGGACTCGACCTTGAGCCTAACTGAAGCTTAAAATCCTGATTTTTTTTTCAGGCATTATCAGGAACTCCAGAAAAACATCTCATTGTTATCCAAACTCCCACTTACCTACAGCTTTCATCTTTTCCTCCCTAGACCCATTGCTCGCCTATGTTGTTAGTGTTCCGTGTCCCGATACTGATTTGAAAGAAATATGGGATAACATTTCGCTGCATTCTGAAATCTACAGAGCATTCCGCTGTTGCCTGATCTGGTATAAGGATGGCTGATCTGAAGATCCGCAAGCCCTGAGTCCTACCCTCCCATCATCGGCTGTGTGATCTTGAGCAATTCACTTGCCTTTTCTAGGACTCAGTTTCCTCACTTGCAAAATGAACAGATTGGTCTAAATACTTTTATGTGTCTATCCATTTCTAACAGTCTCTAACTCTACCCAAGTTTCTCAGAGTATAGCCCCTGCCTTGGGGCTACATATTCCCCAAAGCAATCCTACAAAAAGGGTTCCCTTCTTACTCAAGGAGTTAATGATTGCAGAAAAGTTCTAAGGTGGTGCCTGAACCAACACTGAAGCCCAAACTATAAGTATTTGCCCCTTGATGAGGCTATATTGGTGGCCTGAAATATAAACAGCCATTAATAACCATTTGACTGAGTGCTTGCAATGTACTAAATAGTTTATAAATTAATAATACCCTGTTAATCATAGGAAGTGCGCTGGGTGCAGCGGCTCATGCCTGTAATCCCAGCACTTTAAAAGGCAGTGTTGGGAGGATCACTTAAGCCCAGGAGTTTGAGATCATCCTGGGTAACATAGAGAGACTTCATCTCTACAAAAATAATAAAAAAATATTAGCCAGGCATGGTGGTACATGCTTGTCATCCCAGCTACTTGGGAGGTTGAGGTGGGAGGATCACCTAAGCATGGGTGGTTGAGCCTGCAGTGAGCTGTGATCACATCACTGCACTCCAGCCTGGGCATCAGAGTGAGACCCTATCTCAAAAAACAAAAGTTAACAGTAATGATAATAATAATAATTTGACGTAGTTAGTGAGGATATTTAACCAGTTACTATTTCTCTTAAAACTGTCTTAAAATTTGTGGCGTTTCTGTCTAGTATCCACCAAAGCATAAATGGGGAGAGAAGAAAGGCTAATAATAGTAGATCATGCTAGAATTAGACTTCTTGCATTTGATAATGACAATATAGACTGAGTTCCACCCTCTTGCACCTTTCTTCTGAAAGACCCTTATTTCTTAATTGAGCTTGAGCCACAGATCCTCATACTCTAATGAGACGATCTGTGATACTCTGGTTCAGGATAGAAGAGAAAGATTGATTAGAAAAGTTGTCTTGTCTGCAAGTAGAATCAGCAGTCTTGGGGTCAAGAGCAAGGCCCTGTGCTTGGTAAAGTATCTACTACACAGCTTCTCTGCTAGGGGAGGTACATTCCAGAAGCCCTGGGCTGGGACTTAAGTCTAAAAGAGTTGACCACTGGGTATGGCACTTGGATTCTGTGTTGAGTATCTCTGGGCTTCTGTGGCCCACAGATACTGAGAAAAGACTCATTCTGAAGAATGGAAAGACTCATTCTGAGTTTTTAATAGTTGACATAACTAATTGACTTTTAGAATACAAACCTTGCATAAACTGGAAATGACCAGGTCAGGTTACCTAAGTGTCAGGAGGTACTTTTCTGTTGAAGTCTTTTCCTCCAGGGATTTGATTATTTCTGTAAATCCAGCTACCCGACTAAAAGCTGTGACTGAGATGGGGATGAGCTGTCAGAAAATGCTTAGGGGTGGCCTTTCTATAGTGCCACAAATCAACAGCAGCCCTAAACACAGAGTCCCCTTCTATCCTTTCTCAATGGGGAATTACAGTAGGCAGAGAGCAGGTCATGGGAGAAGTAACAAAAGAAGAGGAGGAGGAGGAGGAAGGATTCATTCTGAAGTTCAAAATCTGCCACTGCCCTTTCAATTTTTTCAAAGAGCACAATTTCAGTCAGGGAAGAATCCCTTCATTTCACCCACTCCCTCCCAGGAAGCGGATTTTATATGAGGAATGACACACACTGCACTGCTCACCTTACGTAAGACCCTTTGGAAAGAAAATAGGAGAGTTCTGAGACACCCAACTCAGAGGACTCAGTCTTGCCAAAATGCATGAATGTACATTCTCCCTGTGGAAAAGAAAAGGTGCCAGGTGTTCTGGGGACACTCGTACTGAAATAACTAAACACTTGTTCTTCTGCTGTACTGCTGGCTGTGGCATGGCCTCAGGAGAAGAGAGGTGACCAATGTTAGCTCAGGGTACAGGCTCCCTTTTACCCTAGAGCCAAATGAGCATGTTGGCTTTTCTTCAAAGAGTGCAGCAAAATGTTTCCAAAGCTGCGTTTGAACCTCCTCACCCGCAACAACGTTTTGGAATGGTGGGTAGTGATCTCACCTAACAGCTGTAGAGCCCTTAGTTAGGAATGGGGCATAAACAATAGGAGCAACTCAGTGTTTCCATTCCCCATTCAATTTGCCTTTTCTGCCCAATGGTGGGATTTGAATACTGAATTCAATCCCACTGCAATCCGGAATGCTCCTAGACTGAGACATATGTCAAAGGGGCAAGGTTATCATAAAAATCGCATAAAAATACATGTCCCTATATTGCTGATAACCCTGAACTTGTCGGGGTGTTGGTTTTCTGATTGTCTTGCTTTGCTTAAACCATGCAGGCTGCAGCTATGTCTTTTGATTGCCAGCTTTCCTGTAACAATACTGTGCTGCTGCCTTTGGATTCCAAACCTCAAAAGAAAAATTTAAATTCTGAAAAGGAGTAATTTTTCATAATTTGGTGGGGAGGGGGGATTGAAATCACAGAAATGTAACGAGTCCTAAAATATCCTCTCAAGTTTTAAAGAAAAATTGGACTTTGATTAAGGATTGGATTTCTTTGATTCTTTACATCCATCATAGTTTGTGGATACAAATTATACGTGTACCCGCATAATTAGGTACGAATGTGTGTACCTCCATTTTACTTGGAGTTGAAGATAGGGGATGTTTTTTCCCTTGAGGAGTTGACCTCCTTTTCAGGTAAAGACAGCAACTTCAAACGCCTTCCTGGGAGGCAGAGTAGGTGAAATAAAGGGATCCTTCCCTTTCTGAAATTGTGATATTTGAAAATATTGAAAGGGCAGCAGCAGATTTTGAACATCAAAAATAATCCTTCTTACTTCTCTTTTGTTACTTCTCCCATGACCTGCCGTCTCCCTATTTTTATTCCCTACTGATGAAAGGATGGAAGAGGACTCCACGTTTAGGGCTGTTGTTGGTTTGTGGCACTGTCGAAAGGCCACCCTTGAACATTTTCTGACAGCTCATCGACTTGCTTGAATGTCTTAACCTGTTGCCCTTTCATTTTTAAAGGATATTGCAATTGGTTGGATCATGGCTTAAAAGAAAAAGTTGGGATTGAGCCAGGCCTTGGAAGAGAGCAAATTGTCTGAAAAATTCATAGCTTTTGTGGAAAAAAAAAAAAAAAAAAGAAAAGATCAAAATGTTATCTATTGCAAATCTTATACCCAGTTTAAAGCTACTAGTCAATGTTTATGTCCAGATTTTGCCATGAGGGTGAAATGGACCCCAACTGGATGAATTCCTGATTATGAGCACTGGGGATAGGTCGCCAACTGAAGTTACCCATTCTTTGAATTTTCTGAGTCAGCACTCTTCCTAACAAGAAAGTAGTTGTTTCAGATTGCAAACTCCATCCAGGGTTTCACGTTCTTACTGTTGAAAATGGGTCTGGGGGTATGACTCTAGTGACATATCCTTGACCATCAGGCTCTGAGAACCTCTGATGAAGGGGACAGTACACATGAATGATGACAAGCAAATGACTGCTGGAGACACAAGAAAAAAGCTTTGCAGATGCAAGGGAAGCTGGCATCAGAAATCATGCCATCGGCACAATCTTCCTCAAAAACTCAACTGTGTGGGTGTGTGAATTTGCAGCATGCAACCTGCACAGCCAAGTGAGTACTGATTGCAGTTCCAGCCTACCCTGCCCTGCTGCACACGCATAGGGGTTTTGGAAGGATTTCCCACCCTTTGTTTTCTCCTGAAATTAAACACAGAAGTTCATGATTGCTGACCTGATGGGCGAGGAGTGGGTACTACCAGTTGAAACATTGCCACTGGCAGGGGCAGACAAGAAAACAGGAATGCTCTTAATGTCCTCCCAAAGAAAACCTTTGATGGACAAAAGAGTGGTTGTATTTTTACCCTCTCCCTTCATGCTGCCAGGCGTCTTTAAATAGATCTCTAGCCTAGGGACTTGTATGGAATAATTCATATTAAAACCCAAGAAGTGGTAGCGGAGGGGAATTGGTTCTTTCTTCTCTTTCTTTCCCTTTCTTTCTTCCTCTTTTTTACTTCTTGTCAGGCTAACAGGGAAAGACTCATTTTAATTCAGCTGCTTTAAATTTTTCCTTTTGGGTCTTTTAATGAACTTTAGCTAATTTGGAAAAGACGACCAAAGCCCCCAGAAAAAGAAAAGGAATAGGAAGCTGCCTGGTAGCTTGCTCTTTAATACCTTTTGGTCCCAGGGACATTAGCAGCATCTTTTAAGGATGTCACAGGGAGGTTTACATTGAGGCTCTTAAATGGGAATCTCTAATTGAGAGGTCCACTTCCTTCCATTTGCAACTCATCAACGAAACTGTTGTTCTGCTGTTAAGAGACAGAAAGAAAGAAAGAAAAAATCTCCCCGCCCCCCCTCCGCCCCATCTCCAAAGCCCCATGCATTTTTTAGTTCGGATCAACCCAGAATATATTTCTCCCCTCTTTCTTTCACTAAACGGGTTTCATAAAGACATTCGGGTCTGTGCTGGCCAAATTAGAAGTCCTGTCTCTCTTCCTTTCTGTTTGGGGAGGGAGGGATGTGGGAAGGACAGACGGGGAAAGGGGGCAGGGCAGGGGCCAAGGATCCAGAGAGCTTTGTTTCAAACCACTTGTCTCTCCCCCGAATCAGAGAATAACCTCATTTCTCTTAATGTAGGCCGAAGTGCATCCAGGCATTCCCATAGCGCTCCCACTCCAAGGCCTTTGCCGGAGATGTTCGGGTCACTGTGATGGTATGCTGGTCCCTGCCAACCCGGTCACTCCAGTCCTGCACTCGGCAGCCCAAAGGGCAGCTAAGCCATGTGGCTGCTCCTCTCTGTGAGTGGATTCAGGCTCGGGACTACAAAAAGCCCCCCAATCCTATCAGCCCGGCAGAGCTGGTGCCAAGAATGACATCCTGGGAATACTATGGAGATGGGGAGATCTCATGGGCTGTTCTCCCCGGATGGAACAGGACCCAAGCTGTCTGGAAAACAGGCAGAGCAAAGAGCCAGCTGACAATGGAAGGAGCTCAGGCGAAGGGAAAAGGGGGCGGGCTGGGAGCGGTGGTGAGCAAAAGAAAAGAAAAGCCACATGCCACCCAGGAAGATTCCAGGACTGGCGGGAGGAGGTGGCGGAGGAAGGACTTGCAGGAAACAAGTACCCAGACATGGCACTGCCAGTCTAGCTGGATTCTTTTCTGAATTAGATTATGCGAAAGAAAGAAGGGAAATATATAGCCAGCCAGCTGTTCAAAGGCTTACAACCTTGCTTTTATTGTCCGGGTAAGTTGGTGAGGTGGGGCATCAGAGGAATTCCAAACATACCATCCCAGAGAAATTTTAATATGTTCCACAGTGTCATACACGAAGAGGAAATGACAGCTGATCACAGTCAGGACAGGCCATAGCAACCCAGGCCCTGGAGCTCACCCACCCTCTCTCACAGCCCTGCTTCCCTGCTCTGCCTTAGCACTTCATAGTCTGTCCACCTGGCTTCCCATCCCCTCTGCTCCCACTGGCCGCTGAAGAGAGCCTGGGCAAAGAAGCAGTCTCTGACTGTCATGGGAAGAGGTGAGGATGGGCTTGAAGGCCGCTGGCCAAGAAGCTGAGGGCTGGCTAGGGTGAGTCAGGCACCCCAGGGAGTCAGAGGCATTTTAATCCAACCACGGGGGATTATCTGCTGATAAGGACCAAGTCAAGGACCCTGGTGATGCTGTTTTCAGGGTTTTTTTCTCCAGTAACCTAACCGAGTGATAAAACACCATACTGGGTTATTTGAAAGCAACACTGTGTGGCTATGATGGAGACCTAGGTTTGGGGAAGAGTTTCCAACAGTTTCTTCCCAGGGACCTCTTGAATTTAGGCCAGGCCCAGAGGTCATTGGTTTTGATATTGGGGGTGGGACATGTAAGTGGTGAGGGATAGTGACTGCATCTTCCTCCATATGCATGTTTCGAATTCAATGATTCATCAAGTGGCCCTGATGTTAGCTACTGAGTAGGTGACTCACACCCATCCCCAGTAGAGACAGCATATGGTCCTTTCCAAAGAGTGCTCCGGAGAGCAGAGAAAGGATAAACTACTGTCTTTTTCCGGGATTCTTCTACCCAGGCTGGAAAGATCTAGGCTGTGTTAGCTGTGCAAATGACATGTACCCAGGATCTGGTGAAAAAGGCCAAAGGGGAACCCCTTAATCATAAATGGAAAGAAAGCCCACTGATGAGCAAGAATCATTTCAAGTAAATCTGGAAACCAGTAGCTGTTTTAAAGAATTCTTTAGAACAAGGAAGTTATTGGCCACTTTACCCATTGGCAATGCCCATTTCAGTTCCAAAATCTAACTAGAGATGGCATATGGACTGAGAATTAGAGTATGGGACAATGTCTCATTCACCTTTGCATCCATCAGGACTAGCATAGCACTGGGTATCTAGAAAATGCTTAATAAATATTTATTTTAAAATTGATGAACTAAATAATTAACCAGAGAATAATAGTACTTGAATTGTGAGTTCTTAAAATAGAGTAAAGATTGCTGGCCACCATTGGTGGCTATAATTCCAAGAAACTCACCACATTTTTCAAGGGCCCAGGAAAATAAATGACTTGGAAATTGTTAAATGTATTGAAAAATGATTTATTTTTCCTTTGACAGTGTCATTGAAACTCGAATTAAGATTGAAAACTCCACAGGCACACTTCCATCTGTGGGTGTCAGCTGCTTGGTACACAGTCGTAAGAAGGCCTCAGCCAGTTCTCCCGTTACCTGAACCAAATGTATTTTTAAATAAATGATGCAAAACATTGCATTTTGTGTTCAAATACTCTCATGTAATGATCTGAATAATAGTTTAAGAAAATTGTTTTGATTCAGCTAAATGCTTTGCTGACAGCAGTTTTTTTTTTTTAATTACAATAAAATTTTATAGCAATGGAATCCATAGTCTTTTATGGCTTTCTTGAATAATGAATACCCCAAAGTTGTAAATTAACCCATTCAAATATCAGATTTTCATTCAGCGATGCTTATTAGGCTAGTTATCAGAGAAAATCAGAAAAGTTTTGCATAAATTATGTCCCGATTTGCAATGAAAACTGGCAAACAGGACCGTAAAGTTTCCTTGAATTAGCAAGACTGATGAGAAGAAAATGAGCAGATATTTGAATCTGGTTTAAATGCTCATTGAGAAGCATTGTGCAGTCCCCGCTGTATTTGGTTGACACCCACAGCAACCCTGCATTTCAGGCATCTCTATGTTTTCAAATGCACCTGGTATTTAATCTTATGTGTTGGGGTAATTTGCCAATGCCAGCTCCTTGTAATTAAAATACACTAATATTAGAAATGAAAAGAGACATGTTTCACAGCAGCCATATCTGTTATTAATGAGTTACAAAGAACTGTACAAGGGACTCCCATCTTGCAAATAGCTTCCTTTCTCGCACCTGAATCTCAGTAAAGATGGGAGTCTGCCTCTCATGGAGGCTTATCTGGGTTTGTCTATTACAATGAGCCTCAGTTACTGGGCGTTCTGAGTCATTAACATTCTGTACACAATCAAACTTCCCGTCCCCCAAGAAAGAGTTATGCCCAGGCCTCCTACAGCTCAATTGTTCATTTAAAGAGAGAACTTGTATTCCAAAGTTTGAAAGAAACCTCAGAATATTCCTCAGGTAGGAGTCATTCCTACAGGTCCTGGTCCCTGTACTGGTGGGAGCATCCTTTCCCCGTCACTCCTTGAACATCATGCTGCAGGGACGAGCTGATGACTAAAAATAACCCCCTGCAATAAGTCCAAGGCAAACAGCATGCATTTCCTCGGACTTTTTGCCCAATCAAAATCATACAGTAAATCCATCCTCATCTCCTCCCGGTGCTCCCAAATGCATCTATGGAAGCGAAGACCTGCACGCTGAAAGAAGAATACAGGGGAGCAGGATTCCTGCAAAGCGTGACACAGAAAGCTAGAAATAAATGTTGCCTATTGTTTGAAGTCATTCTGAGCACTCCGGCAGAGCCCTGGCAGGAGATCAGCAGCATACATAAGTAGTAATAAAAGTAAACAGTGCGCTTTTAAACTCGCAGTCTTGCCTGCGTTAATAGTGCCCCCATTGTAAGTGGGATGAGGGTGCTGGGGAAGATACTGGGCTCCATGAATCCATGTTGGCGAGTTGCTACTTCGCAGCCCCCTTTCACGGGGTCAACTATAAGAACCATCACAAAGTTATATCTAACTACGCAGAGAGTTTGAAAAGCAAAATCTGTTTAAGTCAAACCAAAAGATATTTTCAAGCTTTTCTAGGAGGCTCCCTGCTCTGTCACAGACTTCAAAGACCCGTTCATTTAAGAAACACAATGCTAGCATGCTACAGATTAATGCAAATTAAAGTAATGCAAATTTAAGTGGTATTTAAAGGTTGTCTCTTTGTCTGAGAGGAGGATGAAATGCTCGGTTTGGAAAGAAGCGATTTCCTAGGCAAGCCGGCAGCGCTTGTTTTCCTGCTTACCTTAGGGGAACGCAGGGCTCCTTTCTTCTCAGACTTTTCTGAGAGCTAGAAAGAGGTCCTGTTACTTCCAAATGCTTTTGTTCTTCTGTCCCTCTGTCACATGGCTTGCCTTTTATATTTGCAACACACAAAAGTTAGGACTGTTGTTTAAGCGACACAGGGAGAGAGAGAGAGGGAGAGAGAGAGAGAGAGAGAGAGAGAGAGGGAGAGAGAGAGAGAGAGAATGTCAAATGGAAAAGTGCCATTGCAGTCATATATCAATCAGGCGTGCGGCCGCAGCAGCGCACTAGCAAATGGGAATGCCACGGAAATGTGAGGCGCTCGTTATCGGGGACTCAGCCGCTGCCCACCGCTCGGCTCCCTTCCACGGAGCATCTTACGATGGGAACAGCGTAGCAGAACAAGGGCTAGGAAGTTTCTTTCTTTCTTTCCTTTTTAATGGTATTATGGAACTAATAAGAGGCCAAATGAATATTCTGAATTTAATTCTTTTGCAAGCATGTGGCTGCCATAAAGATGTGCCGTCCGCAATAGAGACGCATAGTTTTGGAAATACAAAGGCAGAGTGGCATTCTGTTGAACCATTCGGCAGCTGACTGTGATGAAGTTGAAATTCTAAGTAAGAGAGGGGAAAGATGGGAACCAGAAATTTTTTTCTCAGGCGATGTTGTTGAAGCAAGTGCAAAACGCTGCCCTATTTTATCACGATGTGTGTGGGTGGTGAGAGTTCTTTTTTTCCGGATTGTTCATCCATTAAATGATTTTTAGCAGCATATACATGATTAAATTCACAATGGCACTTTAATAAGCGCCTTCATCTGCATCATTTAGAATAAAACTTTAGGTCTGATTTAGAAACAATGAGAACGTGTGTTCCGTGACTCCTTGAGCTATATGAAGGAGAGACTAATAGATAAGGCTAACCTATTACACAACAACTAGTAGAAAAGCGACAAAGGTAACTATGTGTGTGGGTTAAGTACCTGCAGCTGAATCATGCTGTGTTATGAGCTGTAGGACTACAAAGGCAAATATTTCATAATTCTTGCCCTTTAAAAGCTTAAAATTAAGACAGAAAACCATCAGGAATTTTGGAAGAAAATACAAAGAACATTTAATAATTATTTTATGTCAGGTAAACTTGGACCCAGAATAGTTTGTTTTATTAATACTACTGATGAAGAATTAAACTGAGAATTAAAAAAAAATATTTCATGGAAAAAATAATACATTATAAAACTCAAAAAGAAATTTTTCTTGGGAGCTTCATATAATTGTTGATGCTGAAACTGTCTTGTTCAACTCTGTATCAAACCATTTGTTATTCATTAATAAATTTACATTCACCTTATTACTTTTCCATGGGACCTTTACTCTGGTCACTGATATTTACAAGAGGTGTCTTAAAACTTTCAGTTTTATTGCCAGAAATCCCTTTTCTTATACTCCACCTGGAAAAAAAAATACCCTGTCTACCTTGGATCAGCCAGTCACAAACAGAATCCACCTGTGAATATCATGGATAAATGACAAATTCAATTCTTGAAAGAAAACCTGGCACTTGGCTGATGATGATATTGGCTAAATGTCTTAAAAGCAGAAGATCGAAAAGCAAATGGAAATTGGGCCTCAAAACTGGAAATAATCTGAAAGGGGAAATGACTTGTAGCTGAGTAAGAGCCATGGAAACAGTCAGGAATACATTTTCTGGCCTAATTTTGTGGGTCAAATTGGGAGGGGGAATAAACTCTTTGGCCACCAACATTTTCAAATATCAGAGCTTGACATCCATCCACCTTTTCATTTCTCCCAAGAAATAATCTGTGGCTTTCTCAACATATGCTTGCCACTCCACCCTGCCATCTTTTGCCTTCAGGTTGTCAGGGTTGCATGAATTCTGCCCAGTTCCTGGGCAGAATTTTCCAGCGTTCTACAATCTGCCCTTCTGAAAGAGCACCACAGAAAGTATAAAGATTGCAAACACATTGACTGCTTGGCCACAGAAGACAAGATCTCTCCCAGATGGAGTCCCACTGCTTCTTCCAGCCGTTATTTTGTCAGGAGTGGCAAAGAATACCATCTGCTGCCCCATTCAAGAGGAAGGCTTTGCCTCCCCACAATGGGCTCCGGAGAACCCATTTCTAAGCCTGTCAATAGATAGCTGGCAACAGCAACTGTTTTCATCTCATCACCGTGCTTTTTAGAAAGGTCACTGTGCCACGTGTAGTTTCTTTACTGGCCATCATTAATGTTGCTGAGAAAGAGGGCTCCCTTTAACTTTGCCAAAGGGATGAAAGGACCCCTGCTGTTATTTCCTACACATTAAGGGAGAGAAGAGTTTGCAGGAGACGTCTATCAGCTGGCTGAGAAATCTTTCAAGGGATCACTTCTCAGCCTTTTATTTCTGGTCCTGTTTCAGGTTGGATTTCTCTTTCTTGGTAGCCCTAGTGGATATTTACAGAAGTCACCCAGCATTCAAACACCCCTGGGGGGATGGGTCGTCCCAAAGCAGGTGGGAGATAGGACCCGAGTTCTAGTTGCAGAATCTGAAGAAGCAGGTGTTTCCCCTCCCCTCCTTAGGACAGCTGGAGGAGCCAGGTGTAACCAAGCCTGGTTCACCAGATGAGCCATCTGGGAGGAATGACCAAGGCATGCCGATTTTGTGGTTCCACAGGAATCGAGATCCCAGAGGTTGCAGCAGCTGGTGTGGGGAGCTACCGAGTCCAGCAATGTGACAGTTAGTAATCTGGGGATACAGGGCCTGTGACTGCATCCTCAGTAGTTTGGTCTCTTTGGTTGCATCTGTGTTTGTCACCATTTCATGAGCCTGGGGCTCTAGCTTTCCTGGTGATTCTGTGAATTGCACCCCATCCCCACCCCCACCAAGATCCTGCCAATACATTCCTTTCTCCTTTAATTAGCTAGAGACAGTTTTTGAGGTTGGCTACCAGGAATCCTAACCTGAATACTACATTTTCCAAATTTAGGCAAACTAACATCATTAAGATACAGATGGAAACATGGTGTCCACTTCCTCCTAGTTACTTTCCCAAACAAATAAATGGCTTCAGATTCATTGGCAGTCTGCTCTAGTCTCTGCTCTAGTATTTCAAAAGTAGGAAGTTCCTTTGTGGGTATATAACAAGATCCATGGTGTATGTGCATTTGTGTAATCCCAATATACCAGCATAATCGACGAGGCACAGTTTATAATGATCAAGTGAGATTGCTAATTTCTGTTGTCCCATGAATATGATAGTATTCATTCATTCAAAAATACCTGTTAATAGTAATAGCAGCTACTTAATGGGTGTTTGCTCTCTGTCAGCCTCTGTGCCAAATATTCTGTATGTATTATCTCTTTCAAAGAGATACACAACAACTCTACAAAGTAGATACCATTATTGTCTCTATTTTACAAATGGAAAACCTGAGGCTCTGAGAAATTAGGTGGCTTGCCTGTGGTTGAAACAGCAGGCAAATGGCAGGTATGAACTCTGGCTTTCTTGTCTCCAAAGACCATGGCTTACCTACTACGCTCTGCTGCCCCTGTTCAACAGAAACTCCCTGAGCAGCACCTACGTAGTAACGCTCTGCTATTTGTTGGGGAGACACATAAAAGTAGGACATGGATCCAGTTCTTAAAAATGTTTATGATATTATAGGGAAGAGAGAAATGTTCACTTGTGAAGACACTGCAAGGTAGAGCATGATAAGTGCCACAAGAAAAGCAAAAGGTACAATAAGAGGAAGTGGTGCATCCAGGAGAACGCCACCGGATCTGGGCTTTGAAGGCACAGAGTGGGAACTAGGGGACAAAGGTGAGTTTTCGAAGTGACTTGCAGCCACACATTTTGTCTGGGCTTAAATTTAGGCTACCGTAGGCCAGGAGGGTGTGATGAGCAGAGTGAAGGTCAGGGATCTGGTGCCAAGTGGGGTTAAAAAGGAGAGGATAGAATGGCAAGCCAGACAGACAAAGGAGAGGTTATATATGTGCGAGGAGACTAAAGCAGAGGAGCAAAGATAAGTAGCCCAGCAGGGCTGAAAACAGGTGCTTTCTTCCATCCATGCATTCATTCAACAAATATTCTTTTATGAAAAAACTGTTTTTCAGAAAGCATGACTATTTAAATGTCATTATCACAAAGCCATAGTAAATAATTTGAAATAAACTTTGAAATACAGAAAAAGAAATTTCTTTGAGTGCCTCCTAACTGCCCGAGCTGTTCTCATCCCAGGGGCTCTGGCATTGAATAAGACAGACAAAGTTTCTACGGTTGTGGTGTAGGAGTATGTCCACAAAGACACATTAAAGACAAATGACAAAACCTTGAGTATCAATAGCTTAAAACATAAGGACATTTATGGTGCTCAATCTGGAGGTGGGCAGTTTCTAGGGCTGGTATAGTGGCTCCGTGATATCATCAAAAACCCAAGCTCCTTCCACTTCCATCATACTCAGCACTGTTGGCTTCTGTTTTCCTCTGGCAGGTCAATTCATGGGCACCAGATGGCTGGTGGAACTCTAGAAATCACGTTGAGATTCAGGAGTCTAGAGGGAAAGAGAGAAGAGTTTGCTCTTTGTCTGTCTCTTCAATCAGGAAGCTCACTTTGGCTCATATGTCAAGATGGATCATGTGCAGATAAGGAGGTGGAAAGGACCAAAGTGTGGCAGGAGAGAAGTCACTGAAATCTCCTAGACAAGAGAAGGTGGTAGCCTGTACCAAGGTTGAAGTAGTGGAGATAGAGTGAAGTGAACAGATTTCAGATATATTTGGGAGAACATACAAGATTTCCTCTGCATTGGACGTGGTAGTTAAAAAAAGGAGAGAAATCAAGGGTGATTCCTGCCCCATGGTGGAGTGAGGGAAGCACAGGTTTGGTGAGGGGTGGAGCTGTATGCATTAACTCCATTTGAAACAGGTTCAGTTTGACATTCTTGTAAGACATCCAAGTTGAAATGTGAAGAAGACGGGTTGATATACAGGTCTGGATTTCAGGGCCAGTTTCAGAGCTGGAGCTATACATTTGGAGGTTGTCAACCTATGGAGTGTATTTAAAGCTATTTGACTGAGATCACCCAGAATCAGACTCTAGCTAAAGAAGAAATGGTAGACTAGGAGGAGCCCTGGATCTCCCCTACACTGAGTAAGACTGTAAAGAAGAAGTCAAAGAGGTAGGAGGAAAGCCAGAAAAGTAGACTGTCACCAGTAAAACAAATAGTAGCTTTGTTTTTGCTTTTAATCATAGAAAGCTACTGCCTGAAACTAGAGAAAGGTCTCCACGTCTTTAGACTTGTACTTTTAAATTTTAGGATTGAATGGAGAGTTTAAAGAATGCTGAGGCTCAGGCCTCACCCAGGCTAATTAAAATAAAATTTCTAAAAGGGGGGTTGGGTATTTGGTATTTTTAAAAGCTCCCTTTACAACACCAAGGGCACTATCCATGAAAGACATAACTGATAAGCTTGACCTTACTAAAATTAAAAAACTTCTCCTCTGTTAAATATAAGGTCAAGAGAATGAGAAGAAAAGCCACTGACTGGGAGAAAATATTTGCAAAAGACACATTGGATAAAGGACTGATATTGAAAATACACAAAGAACTCTTAAACTCAGCAGTAAGAAAACAAACAACCTAATTTTAAAAATGAGCAAAATACTTGAACAGACATCTCACCAAAGGAGATATACAGATGGCAAATAAGCATATGGAAAGATGTTTCACATCATATGTCATTAGGGAATTGCAAATTAAAACAGCAATTAGATGATCCTACACACCTATTAAAATGTCCAAACTTCAAAACATCGACAATACCACACCATCCAATGCTGGTGAGGATGTGGAGAAACAGTAATTCCCATCTGTTGCTGGTGGAAATGCAAAATGGCACAACCACTTTGGAAAGCAGTCTGGTAGTTTCTTACAACACTAAACAAAGTCTTATCATAGAATCCAGCACTCACATTCCTTGGTATTTAACCAAATGAGTTAAAAACTTACTTCCACACACGTGTATGTCTGCACACAGATGTTTATAGCAGCTTTATTCATAATTGTCAATACTTGGAAGCAACTAAGATGTCCTTCCGTAGGTGAATGAATAAATAAACTGTAGTACATTTAGACAATGGAATATTATTTCGCACAAAAAAAGAGCTATCAAGCCATGAAAAGACATGGAGGAAACTTAAATGCATATTACTAAGTGAAAGAAGCCAATCTGAAAAGGCCACATACTGTATGATTCCAACTATACGACATTCTGGAGAAGGCAAAACTATGAAGACAGTCAAAAGATCAGTGGTTGCCAGGGGTTAGGGAGAGAGATAAATAGATGGAGCACAGAGGATTTTTTAGAGCAGTGAAACTACTTTGTGTGATACTGTAATGGTGGATGCCTGTTATTATACATTTGCCCAAATCCATAGAATTTACAACATGAAGAGTGAACCCTAATGAAAACTATGGACTCTGGGTGATAAGGATGTATCAGTGTAGGTTCACTGACTATAACAAATGTACCACTCTGGTACAGGATATCAATAGTGGGGGAGATTTTGTGGGTGTGGAGACAGAGGATACATGGTAACTCTCTTTACTTTCCACCCAATTTTGCTGTGAACCTAAACCTGCTCTAAAAAATGAAGTCTATTTAAAACAACCACACACACACACACACACACACACACACAGAGCATGGCATGTTCTCTCCCCTCTCGCTAAATGTTACCTGATTAAAGAGACAACCTCAGGGAAATAAACAAAATCCAAGAACATCAGATGACACCAAAGAGCAGTTTTTACCCATCATAAGTGTACCCAGTGTTTAGCTATTATACATGTACATAGTCAATCAGTTAATAAACAATTTCATAGTGTAAATTCAAGCCAATGAGCCACTAGATATGCAGTAATTTTAATGAATGATTTCTTTTGGCATCTTTTCCACCATTTTATGAGCTTCCTCAGAGCACTGAGAGAACATCTTTTTTTACAACATACTGTACATCTCATCAAAGGCATAAATAAGGCGCACTCTTTGGTTTATAAAAAGATGACAAAAGAAAAAAGACTTGGCTCTAAATTTAAGCACCTTTTGAACTTTGTAAAAATCATTTTATGAGCAACATTGTTATGTAATAGAAAAATTAAGATTATTATCTAACTCATTGCTTTTTAAATAAATTATCTGAGTTACTCCATAAAGATAATGAAAAAATATTTTATACACAAAATTAAAAATGTAACGATTCAAGTAGGTCCAAAGAACATTTGAGAAAAAAAGACTTGTCTTTAAGTGGGAAAAAATCCTGTAATAAAGTGTGTCATCTTGTTTCACTATGGTTCTAAAATTAGCCCTTCCTCATTTAGGTGAGAAACATGGTTATTAAAATCATCACTTAGTACACTGCCAAACTTCTGGGGGCCTCCATGCTAGGAAAAGATCCCTGATGTCCATTTTATTTCAAAGGTCTTATTTTTACCCCAAAGGACCTCTCAATAGTATCTGACACAATTAAGCAACTCTTCCTTAAAGTTCTTTCTTCCCTTAGTCTTCATTATGTTATAGGATCCATTCCTACCCTGGCATTCCTTTCCTCCAAGGCCTCAATTCTCTTCTCCACTCACACACACCTGATGGTTTATTCGATTCACCATTCAAATGTTTGTTGGATGTCAATTTCTCTTGACCCACTTCCTGAACTCCACAGAATGAGGATTTCACTTTCTCCTGAAAAACTCTCCATTTAAGTATCCCATTGGCATCTTTCACTGGTAACAGTCAGGCTGATCATCTGCTACTATAATGCTGCTACAATTTTTTGTATTCTTAACTCAATTATATCACAGTTGCCCCAGCCTGGAAACTTATTTAGCTCTGCAATTTTGGGAAAGTTATTAACTTCTTACAGCCTCAGTTACTTCATCTGTTTTATGGGTAAAGAAAACCAATTTAAGAGGCTCAGTGTGAAAGCTATTTGAGACATCGAACTGCCACTTCTTTTGATTTCAGACATTATTGCTCTGTGTTGTTGTTAGACCACGGCCTTGCTGTAGAACACCTATGGAAATAGTGAACTTAGTTCCAGCTGTAAACAGACCCAAGGTCTTTGACTCCCATATTATAATGCCTACAAAACTACTGGCCGACTAGGAAGTAATAACTTCCTCCATAGAATAAGACAGAACTGTTTCGGTCATATTTGAACTTCAATTTCTTATGTTCTTGCTATAAAATAATAGACTCTACTGTAAAATCTTATTTGCTCAAATTCTTAAAACTTTACAGGATTAAGAAATATTCTCCTACTTTTGTATAAAATATGAAATTCACTTAGAAATACATTGTTAATTAACTTCGCATGTTTCAGGATCACTATTTTCATTAGTAGCTCAACAAATTCCTGTAAGGTTCATTTTAATCTTACTTAAGGTCAATGTCACATAAAAGCAATTATTGTTAGAGTTTGTACAGATAGCTTATAATTAAGGTACACTTTTGAAACAAAATTAAAAATGTAGTCATTGACTGGATACTCAAAGAAAAATTATATTTCTTGATCTTCCCCCAGCAGAAAAGAAAATCATACCAGTCATCATACTTGACACTTATTATTCTCAAAATAATTTTTTCACATATTGAACAGTTTCTTTGCCCCAAATTTATGGATGACTTTTTCAATTAAAACTTAATCTTAAAAAAACATATTTGGTGGTTTGAGGCTAGAAAAAATAAAAGGCTTCAATTGCAACAAAGACAATAATTGACAAGTGGGACCTAATTAAACTAAAGAACTTCTGCACAACAAAAGAAAGTATCAATAGAGTAAACAGACAACCTACAGAATGAGAGAAATTTTTTGCAAACTATGTATTCAACAAAGGTCTAATATCCAGAATCTATAAGGAACTTAAAAAAAATCAACAAGCATAAAACAAATAATCCCATTAAAAATGGGCAAAGGACATGAGCAGACACTTTACAAAAGAAGATATACGCACAGCTAGCAAGTATATGAAAAAAACGCTGAACATCACTACTCATTAGAGAAATGCGAATGAAAACCACAATGAGGTATCATCTTACACCAGTCAAAATGGCTATTACTGGCCAGACACAGTGGCTCATGCCTGTAATCCCAGGACTTTGGGAGACCAAGGCAGGCGGATCACCTGAGGTCGCGAGTTTGAGACCAGCCTGACCAACATGGAGAAACCCCATCTCTACTAAAAATACAAAAAAAAAAAAAAAAAAAAAAAAATCCGGGCGTGGTGGCGCATATCTGTAATCCCAGCTACTAGGGAGGCTGAGGCAGGAGAATCGCTTGAACCTGGGAGGCGGAGGGTGCAGTGAGCCGAGATCACACCATTGCACTCCAGCCTGGGCAACAAGAGTGAAACTCCATCTCAATGATAATAATAATAATAATAATAATGGCTATTACTAAAAAGTCAAGGCTGTGGAGAAAAGGGAATACTTACACATTGTAGGTGGGAATGTAAATTAGTTCAGCCACTGGGAAAAGTAGTCTGGATATTTCTCAAAGAACTGAAAACAGAACTACCATTTGGCCCAGCAAATCTCATCACTGGATATATACCCAAAGGAAACTAGATCATTCTACCAAAAAGACACATGCACTCATATGGTCATCGTTGTGCTATTCACAATAGCAAAGACATGGCATCAACCTAGGTACCTATCAATGGTTGATTGGATAAAGAAAATGTGGTACATATATACCATGGAATACTATACAGCTATAAAAAAGAATGAAATCATGTCCTTTGTAGCAACATAGATAGAACTGGAGGCCATGATCCTAAGCAAACTAATGCAGGAACAGAAAACCAAATACCACATGTTCTCACTTATAAGTGGGAGCTAAACACTGAGTACACATGGACATAAACATGGGAACAATAGACACTGCACACTGCTAGATGGGGGAGGGAGGAAGAGGCTGTAGGTTGAAAAACTACCAATTGGGTACTGTGCTCACTACCTGTGTGCAATATACCCATGTAACAAATCTGCACATGTATCTCCTATATCTAAAATAAACGTCAAAATTTGAAGCAAAACAAGACAAAACAAACCCTTCAGATGGGAGGCTGAGGTGGGTGGACTGCTTGAGGCCAGGAGTTTGAGACCAGCTTGGGCAACATAGTGAGACTCCATTTCTACAAAAAAAAAAAAAAAAAAAAAAGCTGGGCATGGTGGCACATGCCTGTAGCTACTCAGGAGGCTAAGGTGGGAGGATTACTTGAGCCCAGGAGGTCAAGGTTACAGTGAGCTATGATCATACCACCACACTCCAGCCTGGGTGATAGAGACCCTGTCTCTAAAAACCAACCAACAAACAAAATACTCATTAGAGTCCTTTCTCTGGCAGGCATCAATTCCTTCTCTCATGACAATAACTTATTTTTTTTTTTTTGAGACGGAGTCTCGCTTTTTCGCCCAGGCTGGAGTGCAGTGGCACCATCTCGGCTCACTGCAAGTTCCGCCTCCTGGGTTCACGCCATTCTTCTGTCTCAGCCTCCAAGTAGCTGGGACTACAGGCACGCACCACCATGCTCGGCTAATTTTTTGTATTTTTAGTAGAGACGGGGTTTCACCGTGTTAGCCAGGATGGTCTCGATCTCCTGACCTCGTGATCAGGCCGCCTCGGCCTTCCAAAGTGCTGGGATTACAGGAGTGAGCCACCGCGCCCGGCGACAATAACTTATAAAGACTTGTAAGAAAAGAAAACAAGCAAAAACCCAAGAAATATTATAAAGGAAAGAGAAAGGCCAGAACGTAAATATGAAGATGCACCCAATTCATGTGCCCTTGAGAAAGCCATATTGCTGGACTCGTGGCCCAGCAGCTGGGTGACAGCCAGGAATTTGGTACACCTCATACTCTCAGAGTTTCCTCTGAGATGTGCTTCCATTTGCCCCTGGTTTCCCCTCTGCACTATTTTAATTAAACAAACAAACAAAAAAAGAACTAGTAAATTTAGAGTGTAAGTCAAAGAGTTTGTCTTTCATTTCAATGAACAGTGTTCCCATCGTGTCCACATCAGTAAAACGGTGGTCAGAAATAACTATTTTAAGAATGATTTATTTATCATTTAGGAAAATAACTGAATATTTTTTACTACAGCGTGACAACATACTACAGAATGTTTCCTGCTGACTCCAATTGCATGTATAAGCATTTACTTGAAAGAAATATTAAAAAGTATATTATTACACATTTTTGAAATATATTAGAAAGTATTATCAAAACTATTGAGAAAGACAGTTCTGAAATCTGGTAACTGCTGTAACTTTTTAACTATTCTGTTCCTTCAACATATCTGTATTTATTCTTTATTTACAAAGTATATAAATAGTCTTTATTAAAAAATGAAAAAGACTTAAAGGTAGTCCACAGTTTTTCTGTGCAATAAATAGAAGCAGCTTCATTTTATTCATTCGTTTATTCAATCTGCATTTATTAAGCACTAATTAAACATAGAAAACCCTATCTTTCCTTACTTAGTTGATGAATAATAAGATTTTCAGAAATGTCCCTTGATTTTCCCAGGTATCTGAGAAATGATTTTCCAACCTTTTCTCAGTCCCATTTATTCATTTATTCAACAAATAATTTTTGAGCAGTGTCAAGCCCTGTTTTAGGCCTTAAGGTTAGAACAGCAAACAAGATAGACAAGGTTCCAGCTCTCATGAAACTGACATTCCATTAAAGAGACAGACAACAAGCTCATAAACAAATATACAATAAACTCTCAGGTCATTATAAGCGCAATGAAGAAAATCCAAAATGATAAGGAGATAAGGAGTGAAGGGGAGTGCTATTTTATGTTGGGTGATCAGGAAATGCCCCTAGGAGGAGGTGGTATTTGAGCAGGAATATGGGTGAAGTAAGAGAGGTCACGCAAGGGCTGGAAGAAGACAACTCCAGGCAAAGGAGACAGCCTTGGGAGGGGAGCATAAATAGGAGGCCACTGTGGCTGCAGTAGAGTGAATAAGAAGAGCAAGAGTGGAAGAAAATGAGTCAAGGGTCAGATCATGTCAAGTCTCTGGGCATTGTAAGGCATTTTCAGTGCATTCTAATGTGATAGGAAGCCACTGGGGAGTTTTGAACTAGAGGATAACCTGACCTGGTTCATGTTCATAAAAGATCACCCTGGGTCTTTTGTGGAAATAGGCAGTCTGGTTAGGAGGCCAATGCAGTGAAACATGATGGAATTCTGACTATATTTTGAAAGTAGAGCTTTTGCAGAACTTGTTGATGAATTGAATTTATGGCCTGGGTGAGGAAAAGGAATTGGTGATGGCGCTTGGGTTTTTGGTGTGAACAACTAGTGATTAATTGGAGTTCCCATTTAACTAAAATAGGGAAGATCAGGGAGTACGTACAGTACATGTGGGAGGCAGAGCCAAGAGCTCTGA